>NC_134040.1:15631059-16379355 GCF_965140245.1 Athene noctua | reverse complement strand
AGGAGGGTATAGCGATGGGGAAAGTTACCGCTGTGGAAGAGGCAAGGGGTCTTATTATTTCACTTACATCAGTATAATGCAGCTGCCTCCTTTGATAGCTTTAATGCAACTCCTTCTAATTTACATTGGTGTAAGTGAAATCAAATAAAACCCATTATGTCCCTGAACCCCAGTAGGCGATCAATGTAATGCAGACTTTTACAACCCCAATTTCTTTCTGTAATAGCAAAGGAACAATATGGGTTTACAGAAGGGCCAGGCTAAAGATAAACCTCTCCTCCCTTCTCTTTCTTAAGCTGCAATCAGAAGAATCTAAATGGCCATCTGAGTGTGAAGACTAAGGTCAGGAAGGACAACAAAAGATGAAATGAGAGCCTGGGAGCTGAACCTGGAGATAATCATGAAACTGAAAAATGCTCAGTGCACAGAAGATCATCTACCAATTATACAAAGGTACAGAAAATCAGAACATTAGTTAAGATGATTTTATTACTTTATTAATAATGAAGTTGAATTGAGTTATAACAAGTTAGAATGTGAAGATTATTTCTTTGGATTGTTAAATGTACTTGTTTCAATTTTACTGCTTCAGAATTGCAGGATAAAATGTATTTCAAAAAGAATAAGATACATTTGTATTAATTATAGGATAGGGGCACACTCAAGCACTTCTAAAATAATGCATTCCCTAGACGTTTCAGCATCTCTTCTCTCTGCCTATTTTTCTCTAGTTCTCCTTTCCTAGCACTGTCATCTTCACTGTGAGTTGGCAAACCCCCCACCATTTCTGGTGCCAAAACCTCCTCTGCAGCTCTGCAAGTTAAAACAGTCTGTCTGTACCTCCCTATTTCAGCACTTTTCTGATCTCCTCAGAAAAAAATTAGTAAGATGGATTCTTGGCTGGGGAATCTACAACAGGACATGCACTTCAGTGCAGCTGATTGTCAGTTTACCCCAGATGAAAATTGCCATTCTCCATTCTTCTTTCTTCCTCATTCCTACCTTCTTTCGTCATTTTTGACTTTGCTGCTCTATTTAATGCAAGAAGTGTTGTAGGGACACTGTTTGTATGAAATACATGATGCGAAACAAATTATATGCTAAACAGTCAAGAGAGCAACAATAACCTTCCTTCCATACATACCCCTGAGTCAGTGAAAGCAGCTATCATACAGAATATTCAGAAGTCAGCTCTCTAATGCAATAGCAGTTCACTCGTGTTAAGAGCCAGAGATCCAGATTTCTGGATCTGGAAGTGACTTATCTTACATTATGAATCGAAATGAGATGAAGGTATCTTAAAAGTAATGAGTGTCACAGACAGCTTGGAGTGTCCTTTTTGATGATGCAGCACAGGACCATCCTAGATGAAGTGCTCTGCCCCAGCACAACAGCCTGGAAGAAAGGAAAGAAGGTGCCTCAGATGAGGAAAGGGTGGTAGCATTGCCCATGGTCCCCTCAGTCCACAATGTCATCTGTGTAAATGGAGAGAAAGAAAAATGCAGCTCCCCAACAATGAGATCCAAGCAGTCTGAGGGTAGAGATTCCCTTCTTCTCAGTCTTGAATTTCTTCTGACATGAAATGTTGTCTACTCCAACAGTCTCCTGCTTCAACCTTTGCATTTCACTGCAGATATTGAAATCGCCATTCTGTTTTGACACTCAAAGATGCTCTAATCAATATCACTGGAAATGTCATTTAACTTTTCACTTGGATGAAAGGTGATGCTGACATTCTACTTTTCCTGAGTTTCCCAGGAGAACATTTAATCTCTCTGACCTTGCAGATATTTAAGGAACTATTCACAAGATAACATTGCATTGTGACAGCCAGCAGGGACTTTCTCACTGACAGCATTTTGCCTACAGGGAGTACAGAAAACATCTGGATTTGGATAGAAAATAATAATAAAGAAGAACACATTATTGCTGTTCATCAGTATCACTCAGTGATATATTATTGTTTCTGCCTGGTGGAAACAATGCTGTTGTGTTTTTAAAGCAAAATGACTGTGACCTATGAATCTGACAATGAGAAACTGTGGTGGTAAAAGTATATGAATAAGTTTTACATGTTGCTGAACGCACACCAGCCTCTGCCATCAGTGCCACGTTCCTTTTCATGTTTCTCATCCCTTTGGAGAGAATGTGAATGTACTCTATGGACATGCTATCAGATTCAGGGGTCAAGAGGGATGGCAGTCACTAACAACTATATCTAAAGAGCTCTAGCATAAGCCTCAGAAGAAAGCTGTTTGCTTGGCAAAGAAATAGGAAGAAAGACAGGGGTTAAATAGTAGAGATCAGTGGGACCCTTGTGAAACTGCTTTGGTCGGTCAGGTGTGGGCACAGCAGAAGGCAAAATAAATTAAACTCCTCCAGCTGGAAAATAAATATGAAACAGCAAGTGAATTTGTGCACTTCATGACTGAGTGAGCAAAGCTTAATTCCCTAATTATTACCTCTATTCTACCCACTGAGATAAAGAGCAAGTTAGGAGAGATAATCAGGTTCTAAAATACTGTGCCTTCTTGAATTCAGCCCAAATGTAACAGTGAGCAATCGTTCCAAAACTGATGTAGTCTCTTGAAAGATCTATAATAATATAATATTTGCTATTTTGCAGTTTTATATGTCAGTAGCAAATGAAGACAAGCTTCATTCTTATTTATTTTTTTAACCCAGGTTTCACTGCTTATTCAAATGGTTGAATTGCAGAATCATGCATCTATTGCACAAAAGTCTGGTTAAGTATTCTACATTACCTTGTTCTGAATATTCATATTCTTCTAATTCAATATAAATTCTGCTAATACCACCCAGATGTCATCTTGCATTCACAGTCTTTAGTTACGTCAATGGCATATCATGTTAGGATTGATCATAAAATTCCCTGGCTTCACAAAAGCACTCTGTGCATGTAGCTACTCTACAACAAAAAAGAAGGAGGTTCTTTTTAGTTTTTGCAATATGAAAAGAATAAAAGATATCAATAGAATAATTCAAAATGCTACTTGCAGTCAGATTATGCATTAATTATCCCATGACCCTTAAGAGTGCCTGATAGCTAAATAACACGCTAATCATCTGTTTCAGCACTTCAAGATTAAATTTTATTCATTCAATACCTGCACTAGATAAAAGAAAAAAAAGAAAAAAAAAAAAAAAGGAAGAGATTTGATTTGAGTCCATACAATTAAGAAGGGTATCAAGGAAGCTGATCAGTTCCTCCTTCTTATCTTGTCCCTTTCTTCATGAAAAAGAAAAGAGCAGTTAAGAAGTAAAGGTCTGACTGAGTAGCATCTAAACTTAACACAAAGAGGAAGACGAGCAAGTTCATGCAGAAGGTAGTCAGCCAGCAGAGTTAGCTACCGCAGGCAGCTAGACAAGTCAGCTGATAGAGCTCAGTTTTGAAGACGTGACACAATTCTGAGCATGAGCAAACTTGCTACCATAGTAGACCCTTTTCCAAAAACGATTGTTACTGTGTGTTGTGCGTAGGCAAAGGGAACAAGGAGGAAAAGTATAACTTCAATAGCCATAGGTGACTGGAAGAATGATCATGACTCTTCCAGGTGATGGCCATATAAAGGGGACAGTGTCCCCAGCTTCCTCAAGTAAAGCCATGCCAATTAATGGTCCTCAGAGCAGCACAAGGAGGTTCTTGGTGAGATGGCTGTAGGAAGAATGAAGTCTGAAATGGCTTTATGAGCACAACAGAAGTGGATCTGCAGAGCAAATGGCTCAGTGCTGCACAATGTACATCTCAGTGTTTGACTTCAACAAGATCTAGGCTGACCCTGTAGGTTTGGCTCTAACATGAGAATGGGCAAGGCATGCTGTTTATCATAGGAAAGGGACTAAACCTTCCAGTTTAGTTTCATTTCAGAGGAACCAATTTTTATGACTCAAGGCTGCTCTGTGATACTAATCAAAACGTATGAAGTGGGAACAACTGGGAAATGCAAGGTGAAAGGATGCATAGGTTCCAGGATAGGCATCTTATAAATTATTTTAAATATTAATTAATCCAAATAGCCAAATAAATGGTCATGAGTTACTTAGTGCAGTGTTTGGTAAGAGATATCTCACATATGTTCTCAGCACAATAAGAAAACTTTTTACAATTTCATCTTGTTGATTCACGCCATTTTTCAGACTCTGATAAGTCAGAAATCTCTACTTGTTCTTTGCTCTGTACTTACTTTGTCAAATTTCTCAGGATTTACCTGAATGAAGTCTGAAGCAGGGTGCCCCAAGCTTTTTCCACTTGGTATGCTACATGCTGCCCAGGGGCCTCCAGCTCTGAGCTATAGGCACTGCTGTGTGGAGATACAGGCATTTTCAGGGCAATTTTACTTCTCACTCCCTAGCAAACAGGGAGTGAGAAGTAAAATACAGAGGAAAACAGCACAATGCTGTCCATCAGCTCACCCAGTTAGTGAGAGGTATGGAGGCTTCTATTGCCTGAGATTGCAATCTATAAACCTGGAGCTAAAGGTTTCTACCCCATTTGCAAACAGAAAAGCAAGGGAGGTTCCACCTCACAGGATCTGATAATCCAATTAGAGCATCCCTGCAATGTCAAAGAGCCAGGTTCAAACCACTCTTCTGGATGATTTGATTTTTGCCTCTTGTATGCTGGGGATCCCTCCTGTGGGAGCTATTCATGGTACACACAGCATTAAACATTCAGCAGGGACTGAGACCTTAGCTTCCCAGATCTCAGCAGAGTGCACTTACCAGAGGGGTATAGACTCAGTCAGACCAATTAGCATTTAACTTAGAATTGATCTGAATCAAGGCTAGCTGAACAGCTCCAACAGGAGGAATACCCATGGAGAAAGGCTGATGATAATAATTTTTTTTTGGCACATGAGACACCAAAGCCTGCTTCGAGGATAGAAATTTGAGTCAGTATTTCCCTTTTCCCAGAAAGCAGCAGGTCATTTCAGGATCCAAGAACGGTAATCCGTAGGTGATCTTTGCATGCCTAAGGCCTCAGGTCACTTTGTTAAAAAGTGTGTAGGAATGACTATTCTGAGAAAACAACTCTGGGCCTGCATGGTCAGGGGATGGGCTCCAGGTGAGGCGATGGAGTATCTGCGCCCAAGTTCACTCTCCCCTTCCACATTTTGGGTGAAGCTAGCCCTGCTGTGGAGCCCAGACGAGTCCGCTGCCTGACAAATAAATGAAGCAAACAAATTGGACAAAAATCGAATTCTTGCCTCAGTAATGATACATTTCCCCAAGGTTTCTGATGCTGTCAGTCATTTCAAGATTACAGGTTTTCAGGACAAAGCAGGTGGATGAATATGACATCAGTGTAAAAACGTCAGTATCTGCTCCCTGCTGTATTGTTGCAGTGACAGATATGCATTTCTGCCATAAGAAGAGTTACAGAAACAGACAGATCATGCTGACAGGACAATACATATATTTTGTGGGAGAAGCTAACAGTGCCAAGAAAAATGTTCCTGCTATTTCTTTAAATTTGAGTGATTACACAGATAATCTCATGTCTCTTTGAATCACAGTTTACAGGTCCTCACTGAATCATTTAATCTCAGCAGGCACTGTGTTGTTCTAGCATCCTGATGGGCATTTTCTCCCTGGCATATGTTGAAATTCAAATTCAGTCCATGCCCTGTGCCAAAAAAATTTATCTAGATTATGAACTGGAGCTGTTTATTTGTCATTATCAGATGACATTTGAGGCATGCTAAGAATTTTCATTGTACAGGGTATAACCGATGAACTCACATGTCAGCTCTGCAGTGGAGACAAAGCCAAAAATACAAAGTTGTCCAAAGATTTGCCCTAAAATCATAAACTTTCTGTTAAATTCACATTTTGTTATTTTAACATTTTTGTGCTTTTCCATTTGTCTTCTAACTTTGGAGAGAAAATGATAAAATCACAGAAGGCTGCTGCTTAAGAAATCAGGAAATCTCAGCAGCTTAAAGAAACAGCTTTGCTGGGTGACATATTCAGCTTCACTTTCAGACCAAGAAGTCTGAAACAGTGTGGGACTGCTCTGGACTTTTGAGTGCTGCTCATTAAAACTTAGTATAAACTTTGTCCCATTTTGAGACTCTTCTGTATTAGTGCTGACTGAGGTATTGAGCAGCTGTGAAATCTAACATACAAAATTTTGAATAATATAAGCTAGTAGCATATAAAACTTGCATTAATGTAACATTCATGTTACAAACAATAATGCTTAAAAAATCAGAAAATAGCAAGTTTATGTCAGTCAGTTATTAATTTTCTTCCATTTACTCCATTATATGGATTATAACACAAGATGTTTCTCCTGTTATTTTATTCCATCTTTATTCCCATTGATTGCTATATAATAAGAGCATTACAGCAAATTATCTGTAATCATAAGACTGCCATTTTTTTCCCTCATAAAATAGTATAATCCCATAAATATAGCTGGGCATGCACTGGATTTCTCTTCTACAGAAAACTCTTTAATTAAAAAAATCCTAATCCAAGATAGAATGAAACCCAAAATGATAAGAGAAATTAAATTCTGAAAGAAAAATCAAATGGCATGGGTCTTTTAGCATTAAAATTAAGCCATTTTATCTGGAGTTTGACTTGCTGCAGGATGTTGCAGTTGCTAGAAGTTCATATGAGTACAAAATGAATTTCAATACATTCACAGAAAAAGAACCCATTGAGGTCCATTCAACACAGAGATCCCTGCTCTGCCTCACAAGCTTTCTGAGCAGAAAACCATCAGAGGCTGCTAAAATGTTCAGTGAAAGTGTACCAAAGTGTTTCCTGGAAGTGGAACAGTTAAATTTTTCCCTAGATATCTGATATCACCACTGTCAGAGACAGGACACAAAGCACTATCATCCCTGGGTGGGATTGGTGAGCTAGTCCCTTGGAACCAGTAATGTTGGTCTACTGTAACTTTCTGTTATTTGACATTTCATGAAATTAAAACAATTACAGGAAAAAATCGGTTGAAACATAGAAGTGAGTTGTTCTGTGCTGAAAAGACCAGAACACTCCCTTCTCAGTTAGCTTTCCAGAGCAGAATGACCAAGCACTTTCCAAAGTGAAACAGTTACATCAGGAAACATCCTACACCCAATGTTCTCTATCAGTCGGCTTTGATTCATAAACCTAGCAATTAGCAGTACTGAAACTCTTGAAGTGAGACAAAAATTAACATTTTTGTTTGTATGGAACTGGATTTCCTTTGATCAATGTTTGTAAATAGCTGGAAACGACATAGAAAGGAGATCAAACTGTAAAAGTTCACAAATAAATTTTACATGGTAGGGTCAAACTTAAAACTAATCATAGGTCTTTCAAGAAAAGAATGCCCAAATTTAAGACTCTACTTTCTCCCAAAGATATGGCCTAGTTTTGCTAAGGTGCTGTAGATGCCATTCATCTACACATCCATTCTGAAAGATTAAACTAGAGGCCATGGATAGAAGTACATGCACACAAATACTCAGATTTCGCAGTAGTCGTTTCAGTTACTGTCTATTAGGAAAAAACAATGTGCTTAAAACATTAAAAAAAAAAAAAAAAGAAACAAGACTTTTTCCAAAAGTCTTAAGAGTATCAAAACTAGGATGTTAAACATCCTAAATGGAGAAACAATTTAGAGAGCTTTCCTTTAATTCTTATTACTTTTAGTCTTGTGGGCTTGGTGGAATGTGTCAGTGTTTAGGTGTCTCTAGCATTATGCTTTAGTCATTACTGATGAGTGTTTATAGTTCTCTGGGTGAAAATAAAACATTAGACAATAGACAGCACCACTGTCACATCACTGGATAAGATATTTTCCATCTCCAGAATTCAAAAGCACTGCAAATGGATAACAGCCCAACTTTCCACAGGCAGGAATTTAAGAACTTGCAGAATAAGCCGGGTTTTCTCATTGAAGAATAATACCATTACAGCTAATGGAGAAGCAGAATGATTTGTTAGAGCTATTGGGAAAATGATTTCAGCTATAAATGTTGAAGGAAAAGAACAGGAACTAATGAATGTAAAACTGTCTGTGCAACTTTAGAGTCATGCCTCATAGTGCTATTGGCTTGGCCCCAGAAAATGCCATCTTCAAGAGAGAAATTTACACTCGGTTGCCCAACTATTTTCTGCAGCAGACAATGACGAAAGAATTAAAATGAATCAAGTTGCATTCAAAACATTACTCAGATGCCCACCTTAAAGAGTTCCTATTATGAAATAAAAGAACAGAGCAAAATAAAGTGGTTTCCCATTTCAGTCTGAACTGCCACACTGATTCTGGGCTTGTTCTACAGGCTGTTTCTGTTGAAATGTATTTTTAAAAGCCTTTGAAAGGGGCACAGGTATACAGAATTCCTTTCCCCTATGTTAGCACCTCCAACCATGCTGGCAGAGCTCTTCTATTTCTGATGTAAGTAGTATTTAATTAATTCATGTAGCTTCAAAGATGTTGGAGAAAGGTTTCTTCATCTCCAACACTGAGATGGAGAACTCACCCTCTCTCCCCACTCCTCTCCACATCCACAGGGACACTAGAGGTTTGATACCTCTGCCTTGGCACAGGAGATGAGGCACGGGCTCTCTTTGTCAGCAGCCTCCTGGGCACTGGGTGAATGCTGAGTTCTAGCCTGGGGCATACATGGGAACTGCCAATGAAACAAGTGTGCCAGCTTTAGAGAAAGACCGTACCATGACCACAAGCAACTGAAGAGGCAGCGGTACCTAAGTTTACATTCACAGGAGACAGATAAGTTAGAGTGAATATTCAGAAATCAGGATGATCTCAAGATTTTGGGATCTGGAGGCAATTGACACGTCTGAAGAACATGGTGTGCAATGCCTTGTAGAGTTGGTTAGTTGAGAAAGAAATGCTTTTTCAGGCTTTATCAGTTAAAAAAGAAGTGATACTCTAAAGATGGTAAAAAATGGTTCATTTATGCAGCCAAGCCTTACACTTCAAGAAGAAAGTAAATTAGCAGTTGACATTTTACACTTTTGTGGGTGAATCCCCATGTATGAAGCCCCCACAAAGAGAAGCTTCAAATCCATTTTTAACTTCACTTTTTTAGGTGCTGAAACTTACTGAAGCAAAAATAAAGCTATGAAACAATGTAGAAGGAAGCAGACTGAAGTTGTTAACAGGCTAACAGCATGGCCGTTGCCTAAGGCCAGAAATAGCTGATGGATGATATGACAACAGTCAGCAGACAAATCCTCATTACAATTGTAAATTTTGTGTCCCAAACAATTTACTCTCTTCACTATCATCTCTACGCTCACTTTTTACAGCAGCTGCACTACCACCTTTCAGTGCTGTCATAGCTGGCTTATTCTGCATCCCTGGCACAGACCATAAGCTCAGAGATTGCCACTGTCAAAGTAAAATGATGGTTCTGTGGAAAGATCATGGAAGAGGGACCAGAGGTAAAGTCCAGGTGTATACTGGCCAGCCTACAGCATGCTGACAAGAAAGGGTGCCCAGTGGGGGATTTTCTGGGGAAAATAAATAGGGGATGGGAGCACTCACCCATAACCAGATGCAACAGAGTCCATATCCCATGGCAGAGAGAGGATGTGCAGCGACAATGTGTCTGGCAGAACCATACTCTCATGTCCTCAGTTCACAGGAAAAAAAGTCTTCAAAAGAATACAAGCATTTGAGCAGAAAACTGATGGAAAAATTAGGCTCTCAGAAAAAGATGCAGTTAAGTTTGACCCAAAAACATCCTCTTGCCTGTCAATGCATATAAATATATGGTCACATGCTCTTCTCCACCCAGCATTTTTTTACATACAGTCACATAATTATATATCATAAAGCACACACAAAGGGATAGAAGTGAAGATGCCTGGCTAATCTTTACTTCTCCTTCCCTAAGCGTCTGGTGGTTTTATTTGCAACGTACAGAATGTTTTCTATATGTAGGACTGGTGTTGCTCACAGCACAAATAGGTGAAACAGAATATAACACACAGAGATAACTTCCCATCCTCTGGAAACTCACTGGAGTCACTAGACTAACACAAGTTGCAAACATGGTCTACATATAAACAAAAATATTTTTTTTTCCACTGATGTATATTCTGTTGGGCACTGAGACAGACCACCTCTACTAAAGAAACTTAACTTACCTTCCTTTAAAAGTAAAGTGGTAAGCATAACTATCTAGCTGCTTGATTGATGAAAATAGTCTTAAGTGTGAAGCCTATGACTAATATGTTCAATCGGTCTCTCTTTATTGATAAATTACCATAAATCTCCAAGCATGCTATAACTAGGTAATAGGGCAGAGCTGTAAATCTAATTCAATTTTTATTGATGTACCTCAGCTCTGTATCCCATCCTGTGGGACCACTAGAATACCGAAGGGTTGTTTTTACCTTTCTAATTTCAGAGAAATACATCCACTGCACTCATAGAAATCTTCCAGCAACAAGTTATTGCTGAGTGCATTAAACAGGGAATTCGTTACTCTTGCACCATTTTTTGTTACTTCTTCACCTCTTTCTATTTGTTCTCTAAGTTCACATGCGACAGAGACAAAATGGGGAGATACATTCTCACCGCTTACATGTTGCTGCCTGAGCTTCTGTTTCCCATTTTGTTTGAGCTTGGATTCAGCTCACCTATAAATTCATTGAGATGTTGAATATGTTTGAAACACAGAGAAGTGCTTGTGAAAGAATGGGCCATCTCAACTTATCGAGGTCCTAAACAAGAAGGTATCAACCTCCCTGTTCCATCTGGAAGGATTGAGTCTCCTGTTCTGGTTTGGGCTATTAGCCCTTGGTTTATAAGAATCCTACAGCTTGCTCATGTACTCAGCAAGGTAACCTGAAAAGAATTAAAATTCACTGTTGGAATCTAATTATCTCATCCTGCACATCATTTTGCACAGTTCAGGAAGAGAAAAAAATATAATAAATAAAGAATATTGTAATTTTCACATTGGAATAGAAAAGTTACTGATCCAGATACCGTTCAATTATTTCACATGGAAGTAATGACCTGAATCAATTTAAAGGTGAAATTCAAAGATGAAGCAAACTTTTGACTAATCCTAGATTTACATATTGCCCCAACCCATGAACCAAAGTGTCTTTGCCATCCAGGATCCCCCTCTCAGTGACAGAGTTTCAACTAACATTTTTTTTGTTACCCTCCACAGTTCTTTTGCCTTTTTCTGTGTTTGTCTGCCCACAGCCTAACCATCTCCCCAGGCTGCTCTCTGGCTAATTAGGGTCAGACACTTAGTTAATGTAAAGTGATTTATTCTGCGGACTTTGAAGAAGCCAAGAGAATGCCACACACCTATCAGCTGAGCACTGGGCACTCTGTACTTCTCTTTTTCACAAGCACTGAGCTTCCATGTGTCTTGGATAATAAATTCCAAGGGAAACATCAAAAAGGTAGTTTGACTGAATTAGCTTCTCAAATGTTACCATACATTGATATTTCCTTACAAATGCAGACTCCAAAGTTTAATTTCTGAATGTCTAAGATCCTTTTGAGTATTGGATGGAAATAATTTTTATCTTTTGTATGAGACCAGAGAGGTGATTTTAGCAGTTTATAACACAAAATATTTAACTATTCCTTCATATGACAGTGAGCAAGCTAAAGACTCCTTAATAAAACTCTGCATTTCTTTAACAATCTATAATTGGTCTGCTACTATTTCACTTAAAATATTGATTTATTTATTTTTCTGAGTTGTCTGCTGCCTTTCCATTATTCCTTGCCTATTACTCTTTGTAAGTTTTGCTTATTTTTTTTCACCAATCAGCTAAGTTTAAGGGTTGATTTACAGATAAATCAGACTCTTCAAAAGCTGTGGCTGTTGGCCGTCAAACTGTCTTCCTCAGAGCCACTAAAACTGTGTTCCCATCTGTTGCTATGTCTCACTGATTGTGCACAGAAATATACGCTCCTTAAGTTATGAGATGTTGGAAGGCATCAAAGAAAAGGATTATAGGTATTAATAAGAAAGTGCTGACAAGATGGCCATTGGCAGAAAAAAATCATCCTTTCATATAAAACATAGGAAGCTGGGAATTTACTTGCTGGATAGAAAGACATACTATAGATAGGAAATTATTTTTATTTGCCATTTTATGGTCTGGATTCTATTATTTCAGGACTTGTAAACTGACAAACAATAGCAATAAGAGAGAACTGGGCATTCTGAATATCACTGCAGGGCTTATATTATGGTTTTCTTAGTTTTCAGGAATGTATGTTATACATTCATCATGAGGTAAATCTCAGCCTTTGCCTAATTTATGGAAAGTAGTTAGAATCAGCAAGCTTTTTCAGAGGGGAACACAATAAATCCACAAAACTACATAATTTTCAATTGACAATACTAGATCATTTGAAAAAAAATGGCTGTTTCCATCTGGTCAGCATCTGTTAAGCTCCATGTCTTTACAGAACATATAAGACTTTTTCCTCTAGTGTTTACTAAATTTGACCCAATTTAATTTAAAACATCAAGCAGATGCACATCTTAGAGAGATGAGAGAGAGAGAGAGAGAATCTTCTATCTGCCCTCAGAGGTACCTGTACTGATCAGCTCTTGTATTAGATATAGCTGAATTATTTGG
The DNA here is from genome assembly GCF_965140245.1 of Athene noctua. Classification (NCBI taxonomy): domain Eukaryota; kingdom Metazoa; phylum Chordata; class Aves; order Strigiformes; family Strigidae; genus Athene; species Athene noctua. The sequence continues at coordinate 16,366,740 of NC_134040.1, read as the reverse complement.
GCCCTTCTATATGCTGATCCCAACCCTTTATTTCTCAGGGACAACGACCTTTAATGAAAACTACTATGGAATAGAAGGTATTTTATATCCTTTATTTATTATCAGCTGATTTCATTGGCCAGTGACTATGCAAAATACAGAACAATTTCTTTGGTCAAAGACAGCTCCCTAAACTCATGAGACAAACCACAAAGGATCCCATGCTAGGTCAGGAGCCTGTCCCTAACTCAGCCTGCCTTATGCCCCAGCTCAGCCCTCTGTCCCGTCGCCCAGGATCTCTGCTCACAGTGAGGTACATGTAAGTGGCCATCTTACAAGCCTCAGTTACTGGTCTTATATCTCTCATAACAACCATGAGGCCTTTTTGTAATTTACTTGATTCTCCTCACATAAAAGCTAATCACAGTAGTGACAATGCCAGTTGTATCCATTAGCATCATCTCATCTTCATACTTGTTAAACATCTAGCTTAATCCTTTGTCACTTCAAGTACTGCAAAATTTCTTATTTGATAAAAGAAATGGGTGACAGAAATACATGTGAAATATACGTCTGCTGTATTAACAGACAAAGCATAATTTTTGGCATCAGTGGGTTCTCAGGGTGGCAAAGAAGTAAATCCTTTGTTTTTATGAAATGTATTTTCATCCAAAATACCTTATTATCCTGTTTATTGGGTCACTTTCACCCATTTTACACCACTGTTATTGCACTTTCCCCAAGGAATCCCTACTGATTTGGAGCAGTATTAGATAAAGACAAGGCCATACCATACCTCAGAATGACTTTGAGTTTCCTTTATTTTGTGAAAGGTTGATTTAACATTAGATCAAGCATCTCTTGAGATCTTTTCATAAAAGTGACGTTCTACTGAAATATCATGTTTTGAGATAATCACATGCCTTAGAAGTCATGGATTATGTGTATCATGTAAGATATTAAACCTGTCAAGATGTTGTTTTTAATATGTCTTTTAGTTAAGACCATATCTTGACATGAATTATTCCCAGCATAGTTTCTCACACACTGGTTCAGCAAGCAATCACCCACTACATCCATCATTTCTGTTGCTGTCTCACCATATGTCTCAGAGGGAGTGGAGGGGGGAAGTTTCCAGTTAATCATTTTTTTGCATTTGATATGCAAATAACTTAAAATTCAATGATGTGGCAATTTCAAACAGTATTGTCCTAAGAAAGACTGAAGTTTTAGTAGTGAGTTAACTTTGATAGGTTTACTAGGTGGGGTTTTTTTGCTTGCATCTTAACATTTTACAGCTAGAAGAAATTCTCAAGATAATTTCTAGACTATTTGCTCCTCAGAGATATGTTTGCAAAAATTGGTTTTATATTATCTTAGCAAGAGGCTTTCGCTTGTAATATTTCAAACCTTCATCTGTCCTTGGCTGCAATGACATTCATCCATCTGACAAAATGGGAAAAAAAGTGCCAGCCAACAAGTGAATGCTCCTTTAAGTAAATTTGTTAGCCAGGCATAAAGGGTACTGTGCTCACTGAGGCTACATTGGCAGCAGCATCCTTGAAGGTCTTGTGACTCCTACAGGCAATGGGTAATACAGGGCAACAAGACTCATGACAGGACATTTGAACAATAGAGCTTTTGCTTTTAAGAACAATCTGTTTTCATCAGCCGTGAATTAATCCACAGAACAGTGGCACTGCGTAGGTTGCTCTTGGCTCTCTGAAGATGCATATAATGATATAAACAATGGTTTGTTAAGTTTCGGATTCATTTTCTAAACTCATTAAAAGCTCTGCATACTGCTTCTCAATATTGGGAATTGTCCAGCCGTAAATGCACATCAGTAAAACACAGAAGGCTAAAATTTAGGAAAGGGAGCAGAGCCTAAATAAAATCTTTGCACAAAACCAGCAAGGCACTGAGTTCTGAATTTCTTAGCTGTATAAGTCAGGATGTCTGTGCAGTCAGGCCTCAGCTGGGCACAGAAAAAGACAGAAATGGGGAGAAGGGACATTATGAAATTTTATCCTTCCAAGTTTTTTCTGAGCTGTCTGTGCTGTGCCTAGACTACCAGGTAGTTTCTCAGGCTGCCTGCACTATCTTTCTCTGTTGCTAGTAGCAGGGATCCATAGAAGCTACCACCACCAACAACTGGTTTTTACTTCATACTTTCTCTGTAATTAAGACATATTATATAAGCAGCTCTTTGTTTTGTGGGATCATCAGGTCAACTTGGAGCTTAGCTCATGAGGCAGATACAGTAGATTACTGAGCATGTGAATTTTTCCATTCAGCAAGAAAAGCTTCATACTTCTGATAAGGGTTCCTCCTACTCGGAACACTTATGCACAATACAATTAAACAAAAAGTGGAAAAAAATTGCGTAGGGTCAGATTCTGGTTTTATGTTATTCAATGATTTTTCCATATAAAAGCATGCAGATATGTGTAGGAGCAGGGATGTCATGCAGGTTTCCTTCTGCCAGGTGACTGTACAAACTACTAGATGATGCAGTTATATATTCTCTTGGTCGCTCTTTGATCTATTGAATTTTGAAGGGTTTTTTGTGCAGTGAAACAACTTCAGTCAGAGAGACAACAGATGCTCTCTGTCCCCTCATGCCCTTCACTCCAGCTCCTGTACAAGTGTCATAGTGGTTAGGCCTTTCCTATGGGGGAGAGGTTGAGAGATTTGGGGTTGAATGACCTCCAGCAGGGCAGGAAGCTGAGATGGCATCTCTAAGATTCTTCACAAGTGATCCAGCTTTCACTGTAAAATTAAAAAAAAAAAAAAAAAAAAAAAAAAAAAGAAAAGGTGTAAGGCAGCTGTGGAGCTTAGGTTCCTCCATATGTAGATGAGAGCTGAGTATATGCATTTTAGTTTTGCCTATTTTAGGCACCTACATCATTTTTGCGGGAGATCCTTATACTGTGTCCTGGAAAGCAGTCCCATTAATTCCTGGGCAGAAGAGCTACAAATGCTACATTCCCCACTATCGACAAAGAAATGGTTGTTTCTCAAGTTGCCTGGATATTACCAGTGACCAAATTTCTCAGCTGAGAGTATTTCTGTTATTTAGAAACAGGAGGTCTTGTGGTTTAGTGCCTGTGAGGGCAATTTTGTCCAGCATAAAGTAGTTCTTTGGAACTAAGCTGTGCCACTGTGCCCAGCAATTATTAAAGTATTTCCCTTGCACATCAATACTTTGAAGCTGGGCCTGAATGCTCCTGCGACACAGTATGGAGCTCTGAACCTCTGAATCTTAATCTTCATTAAAAGATTACCTCCTGTTTCACACAAAGAATATTTGGCTATTGAACAGGCAGTCGACGCCCTCCACAGATACCTGCCTGGGTCCTCCCACCCACGGTCACTGAGCCACTAACAGTCCTGTGAGTGAACTGCAGCTCAAAAGCCTCCAACAAATACCTCTGTGGGTCATGCTGGTGTCTGCATCTCAAAGTATTTGCCTTTAAGTTGTAGGGGGGGTAGGTGTAGAGCAGCCTGAGGCAGAGGGATATTCTCTCATGGCATCCCTGTGCTATATGTAGGAGGAGGATGTACCAGCTTCATCCTAGATTAGTTGGAAAATTACTACCTTGCTTCCCTGAAGAATATAGTGTTAGAGTACAGCCTGCAGATATGACCCAAAACTTGATTCATCTCTTATAAAAGGAACAAAGAACCAGATGTGGATGGAAAAGGTAGAATGGTCTTTGGCCAGGAACCTCAGCTGAAGAAGGCCTACGGAGAGCTCCATTTCACACCTCCTCTAAGGGAAAGGACACTTCTCTTTTAGGTGAAAAATAATGACCACTCTCTGAAAATAATATATTTTATTTTCCCTGGGTAACTCACAGACATTTAACAATGGCAATAAATTTTTAATTTAAAGCATCAGTGATGCAGTCTTTCAAGAGGTAATGCTTGGTTTAGTCTCTGGCAGCTCTTTGGTCCAAATCTCTTGGTCTTCACTTTTCATGGGCCATTAATGAAGAGATGAACTGCAGAAGAGAAGCTTGATTCATTAAATCCATGCCATTAGTTCTTTTGTCCTCTTTATCAATCGTATCCAGAATTCCAGGTAGCAGCTGGAATTTTCCATAAACACCTATTGCTTGTTCCATTTTTCTTTCCTATAGGGCAGTTGTTATTTTAGTCTAAGCATAACTTTTGCCTACAAGATCTCTTGCATGGAGAGGAAACTTGCTGTGAATACTGATACTGTATTGACTCATTTTATTTCTCAAAAAATGCTATGACTTTGCATAACTCTTGATCTGGAATGTATTGTTTTGTTGCCTAAAGAAACATTAATCATAAATTCAAGCAAGACAGGGGAACAGAAATAACAAAGATAAAACTGGAACAAGAAATGCATAAAACATTGAAAAGATGTAAATAAATTCACCAAACATGCCTGTTAAATCCTAAGAATATCAGTGATTTTATAGAAATAATTGCTTACATGCTGAAGCAAAATGTTTCTGATTGTGACTCTTGTATTCTGTTTTGATATTTGATAGCCCAAGATATTCCACTGTCTGAAGCATCTGAAGAATTGAAGTAATTTTCCTTTCAAAGTAAAAAGAAATATCAGATACATAGATAAAACTAACAATAAAGGCTTTTTTCTAGCAAAAATAAAACCCAGTAAGAACAATTTTGAGTAACTTATTGTGCTGGTTTTGGCTGGAATAGAGTTAATTTTCTTCGTACTAGCTAGTTTTGTATTTGTGGTGCAAACAGTGCTGATCGATAAACCAGAGATATTTTAGTTGCTGCTGGGCAGTGCTTACACAGAGTCAAGGCCTTTCCTGCTCCTCACACCTCCCCGCTATGGAGTAGGCTGGGGGTGCACAAGAAGCTGGGAGGGGACACAGCTGGGACAGCTGACCAAAGGGATATTCAATACCATGTGATGTCATGCTCAGCATGTAAAGCTGGGGGAAGAAGAAGGACGTTGGGGACATTTGAAGTGATGGCGTTTATGTTCCCAAGTAACCGTTATGCGTGTTCCTGGAGATAGCTGAGGACATGCCTGCCAATGGGAAGTTGTGAATCAATTCCTTTTTTTTTTTTTTCTTGAATATGTGGCTTTTGCTTTACCTATTAAACTGCCTTTATCTGAACCCATGAGTTTTCTCCCTTCCACTCTTCCGATTATCTTCCCCATCCCGATGCGCAGGCACTGAGCAAGCAGCTGTGCGGTGCTTAGCTGCCGGCTGAGGTTAAACAATGTCACTTATTTTAAAGAAAGATAATAGCACCAGATTTTCTTTAGTCTGAAACAAAAAAATGCTATGAACATTTTTAGCATAAATAGATATTAATTTTAAAATCTCTTCACTTTACAAGCTATTTTCTCTGAAATATGAACCCAGAAAATTCTCAACCATTTAAGTATCTGAGATCCTAAAAGGCAATAACTCTTTCTTGTGGCAATTCCTTTGTGATAGCCATTTTGTTATGTATAATACTGTGTGAGTTTCTTACACTTGCTTACCGCCTTAGAATTTGAAAGTTATTTAACAATATTAAGGGAAGACAAAAATTGTCTTCCAAATACAATGGGGGACACTAAAAGAGACATGGTCCAGCCAAATCTTCAGAAACATCTGCTCTGTTTTGGATGCTCAATTTGAATTCTTCCAAGCTAAGCACAGAAAAGACAGAGGATCTGAAATTAATGGGCCTGTGTTAATGACTTAATCAAGGACACTTGGAGAAGAAAACTGCAGAAACGTACATGAATTGACCCAATGCAGTACTGTTGCCCATCCAAAGCTGCCTTCCCCTTCCCATCACAGTCTGGGGGGGAGGGCCAGTCAAAACTGGCACTCTTCCTTCTTCACCACCCTGACGGAGGATAACTTACCTATACCAACGTCAGGAGGAACCAACAGCTGTTAGAAGGGACTGGTCAAAACATTTCTGATCTTGTAAAAACTGGCCAGTTGAGGAATCTCTGTCTAACCACATGGAGGTATGATTCATGTTGAAATACCACTCAGAGGTTGTAAGCAGAGACATGGTCCTTCTGGTGATGGTCCCCTTCCTTTCCTTCTGGGGTAGGAGGTCCTGGGTATAGGGCAGAGGGAAGCAGGACCAAATACCTTGCAGATCTGTGGTGTCTGACCACACTGGCATCCCACTATGTGGCCAGAGTCACTAGGGATGTGTGTAAGGCAGGGAAGAAAAAGCAGTGTCCATTTGCTCTTCTGGTGCCTCTTCTGTATTTACACATGGGCAGGAGTTCTGGCATCAGGTCCTTAAGTCCATCAGGTTAGTCACTTAAATCTAGGGGTTCTAGCAGTGTCACCCATCATGAAGGAGTACAGAAAATCTACAATAGAAAAAAACATGTTTCCAATGTTAAGAAATAGAAATAGAAAAGGGTTACCAGAGCAGTGAAAATGCTATACAAAGGATTTACCTATTCTCTACCTGTGTCACTTGTAGAGGATTTGGATGGATTTTAGCTACAGAGAGTCAACTATTCTGACTGTATGCAGTAAGGACTGCACAAACAGGTATAGTGTCCATTCAGATAATACAATCTACTTCTTATTTCCTTACATTACACAGCAGCACCAGAGGCACGTGTTTCAGTTTGCCACGTAGGCTACCTGCTTCCATGCTTCATCCAACGCTCTTCCTCTGTAGGAAATGGAGCCCATGGTCTTCCTCAGCACACAGATCTTTTTCTTAGGGGCTGCTAACATCTCATCAGTTAAGTCAGGATGACAAACGAAAAACAATACATTTTTTTCTGAAGCTAAACAGAAAAAAAATCCAGCAGCAATCAAACTTATGTATTTTGTCCCATTTATTAACTGCTAAACTTAATTGTAAAGAAGCTTCTACTGTGTATCACTGTTTCTCTGTCTTTTCTTTCTTCCTTATAAAGACATGAGTAACTCGTATCCTATCTAATGTGGCACTGACCTGTAAAAACCACAAAGAACATATTTAACAGAAAGGAGAGAAACACTAGATGAATGTATATTTATTTTGTTTGTCTCAGAATACACACACAGTTTTCAATGCCATTTTACTAAAACAAATCTTCAGACCCCCAACAACAAACAGCCAGTCACTCATCAGTAAGAATCCAAATGGATATTACAGAGCTTGACTACTTGTGCTTTTGAGATGTAAATATCAAAATTGCTTTTTGAAGAAGTAAAATGTAAAAGCAGTTAAAGTTCAGGATTCAATTTTTTCCTCTTCTTTTGATAAATGCATTTACATTTTAATTTTCAGTGTTTTCAATTTTCATCAGTGAAAGGCTGTATTTCTGGATGAAAAGCACAATAATAAAATGTTCTCCAGTCCATAATTTTCTTGTAATTCACAGAAATGATCTGAGGGCATATAGCTCACGACAATATATATTACAGTGTTCAGTGCAGAGAACTCAATTGTTAGGGCTGCAATTTCAAACATATGTATATTAATGAACTGGCTGTGGCTTCATTAGAAATTCCTATAGAGTTTTTTGCTGACATAGAATCATCACCACTGTAATCTTACAAATCTGCAAGGATTGTCAGAACTGTGCATGTTATTTCATTTATTCAATCAATATAAGTGTCAATGCCAATTACACTGCAGAAATCCATATAATAGCCCTATTTTTTAAAGTCCATATGGCACTGTAGATTATGAAAGGAACAGAACAATGCAACATGCCATGTCTTACATAATTTGGCAGAGCAGCGTGGCTTTATTTATAAGAACGCACTATAAATCCTTTTCTGCTTTTATTGCAATCAGTTCCCTTCCTGCACTCAAAATGATAAAGCAGATTTTGCTAATGTTAAAAAAAAAAAAAAAAAAAAAAAGTACAAACAAACACTGGAAACATTATTGGTCTTTATCCATAGCATGGGATAGATTTTAGCTACATGCTTTAATCACTCTGGATAGTAGAAACCAAAGGAAAAATTATTGTAACTTGCCAAACAAACAGCATCTACAGTTAACAACTGTTCAATGCGGTACCCATTATAAAATGTAAGATTGGTGTGCAGAGCTATAAAAAAACATACAGACTCTATTCTCAAAAAACTGGTACATCAATAAATAACATAAGTTGAGAAACCAGAGGATAAGGCAAAATACGTAGGAGGTCAACAAAAGTCTGGTAGATAAAGCTCAGAAGCGAGGCTGAAAAACAGCACAGAATGGAGAATGCATTCAGCATGCTGCCAAAGAATAGAGACAGGCTGCAAGTAATAACAGGCTTCCTTGGGGGAGCCTGCGATTTCATCTCAGTACGGAGAGCTTGCCGCCATAGGGAAGTGTCCCTCTGCCCATGCTAAGGAAGCCCAGGGAGGCGTTTGAAGGCTTGCTCTTTGGGGAGACTGCATTCCTCTCTTTATTGCAGATACTGCAGTGGGGGCGGGGGGAGAGTCCGCTTGCAGCAGACACCTTGCCCTGCTCACATTCATTTCTCTCTTTCCCTCTCTAAAGCTTTATTTTTCCATGCCTGGGTTTGCGTAAGCTCCCACCAGCACTCCTTGCACCTAACTTATTTATGTCTTCTGATCAAGTTTCATTTTTCAGGTTTGGTCAGCGTTCTTCTCTCCACATAGCTGTCAGGTTTATTATCCTCTTTCAGTGCAGAGAGATGGGACTAAGATGGACCTATAGCCCTCCCTCCTTCATCTCCGGTGCTGCTGAAGGATCTTCCCATAGGTATCCTCCTCCACCTCCACATCATCCTATCTGGGGAGAAGAGAGTCTCTTTCAGAATAGGAGCTGAAAAAGCCTGGCCTTTAGCAAGTCAGTGATTGAGAGCTGGCTGCTTTCTGGAAATAAACCTAAAGATAAGTATCAGGAAGATCTATTTAATCTAAAAGTTAGAATTGGCACTGACATTATGGTTGTAAAGGAGGCATGAACCACACCATACTGGAAACAAATTGACACAAAAAAAGGTTGGTCTTTTAAGAGAAAAGTCAATAAACATAACATTATGTAACACAATGCTTGCTTGCTCAGATTTGGAGTGTCCCAAACCCTGATGCAAACGTGAACATCATATGAACAGTACTTCAAAAATAAGAAGGAAGCATATTCATTTCTACAATAAGTATTCCTCATTATATTTACATAATTATATTCTAAAGAAAATATATATGTATTTATTGACATAGTGATGTTGTCAATCCATTTTTCCTGAGAAATTGGTTACTGAACCAGTGCTGAAATCGAGTATTTTAGTGGAATTGAATACATCACACTTGTTCACTCACAAGACCATGTCCTTCGCATTTTTGGAAACTTAGTCAAGATTGTCTTGTTCACTCATCCTACATTTATTTGACCTTAATCCATGCTTGATGATGCACTGAGAAAGCCAAAAGGGACATAGCAGACATAATAAGAGATGTGCCTCACGGCAGGGAGCAGTTTATTCTAATGATTATTTATAAACCCCTTCAGTTCCCGAAGATGTGCTTTAGCAGTTGATTATAGGTTTTTTCAGCATTTAGAAGCTGTTCCTAATAATATGGCAGATTTTTCTAGCTGTTAGAATTGTTAAAGTTTCTGATTAATTTTGTAGCAGTTATGATACTAAGAGGAGATACTTGCCCCAAGTCACAGCCCATACAGTCAAAGAAAGGGAACTTTGCTGCTGAACACATACCCCTAGTACAAGCAGGTAGTCAAGAAGCTCTCTAAGATAAAACTCCCTTTGATTTCTTCAGATATTTTTTTTCCCAAGTTAAGGCTGCAGGACTTGGCTGTGAGTTTGCAAGTGCCAAGGAGCTGAACTGAGTTTTACTACTCCATTACTCATGTGTCTCTATTTTTCCCCAAACTCTTTATATAGCTGCCACAGTTCCTCTCCACCTTGCAAGAGATGGATGAGCCAAGAAACACCTCTTTAGCAATACCTGTAGCACTTGCCAAGTGCCAAGTCATCTATTTTACACAGATATAAGCAGTAGCTCTGTGTGCCAGACTGCAGTCCAACTGTCCTGTAAATAAATCCTGGTGTTTCCAAGTTGACCCTCTGCACACATTTAAACACTTCATCCTGCAGGACTCGGGGCTGCACCATGATGCACAGCGGCTACGAGTCTGCAGCCACAGACAGCCCTGCAGTGAAGGACTGGGGACATCAGCAGAGATGGCTTCCCAGAAAAGCTAATTACCAAAGTCAGGATTAGAATTTGACCACTTCTGTGTCCAGCCAGGAGGTTGCTGCTCTTTCCTCTTGCTCAGGTTTGACTCTAGGATTACAGGGGCGGAGGTTTCCCTCGCTGTCCTTCTTGGCAGTCAGCCACAATGGACACTGAATCCACACTGGGTTAGAGAGGACAAGGGAAATAAATAGCAGGATAAGCCAAGGCTTGCTGTTACCTGTATATTGTATTCTTCACTACAAATGTTTAGAGATGTTTGTTTCTTAGGAACCACTGAAGCTATTTGCACGCTGCTTGTATCACAAAATGACTGATTGTTCCTATTCATAGGCAGAGCTAATTTACCTTTCTGCCAAAGCAATTTTCATGGAAAACAGAGTTTTAGACAGCAACTGCAAAAAATACCTTCCTTATAGAAAGACACAACCGACAAGCAGTAACCTCCCTGACCCCAGTCCAAAAATGTAGCTTTTATGCAGGAGTCTGAAAAAATCTATAATGGGTGAGGAAAGGGAAATCACTGCATCCTTTCAGGATTACTTCTTGCTCTTTCAGCACCTACTTCTCTGAGGAGCTGGATCCTGCAGGATGACAGCAGCTGCTGTGGTTTCTGTGCATGCTGCAGTGTCACCGCTGGCCCGACAAGGTGATATAAACTACAGTGTGCTGACTAGCAGTCCCACACAAGTGCTGTGACCATTACATGCATAAAGACACGGAGCATTCGACTTGCAGAATCCTGGGGGATTTTATAATAGTGTTTCATTAGTGGCCATGCAGTGACTTTCTTCCAAGATCAGATTCTCCCACACTTGGGCAAAGCTATGCCACAGCAAGCTGCAGGAATGGGCTTGTAACATGGAAATAGCTACCATGGTCAAAGTACAGTGCTGCTCCCACTGCAGCCTACTGCAAAACTACCTGATTTGAGGAGAAGGGGCATGTGTGGGACTGAATTAAGCCCACTCCCTCTTCCGCAGCACAGTCGCTTTTCCCTTTCCACTTAAGCGCAGGCACTGAAGCTTCTCACTTAGCTAAGGACAGTCTCCTCCACCCACAGCCTGTACACAGCATCTCAGCACATCTAGGCTGTGAATGCCTGCCCTCCTCGCGACCTTCTGCAGCCCACAATACCATGCCCTGACTTATCGCAGGAACAAAGTGAAAAAAGAAAAAATACTTAGAGCGGGCTTTGGTTTTCTTAGTCTGTATCTTCTGGATTTGGTGGGCTTTTCTGCTTGCAGTTGAGCTGACTTTCACAGCAAATAGCATAGATTAAGTTCTGTGCTCTGAGCAGGGATTTCTCATTTCATACATCATTTATAACTTTCTGCAGTGATTCCACAAAGTCAGTATCTCTCCATAACACAAAGATGAGAAGGATGGAAAATATAGCTGAAAAAGTGACAAACCTGCAAATTGCATTTATGTAGAGTTCTGGTGCCACAAAGCTTCTACAGCAATTTTGTGGAAACCTAGCAAATTCAGTATAAATAAATTTGCAGTTTAGGAGAGTTATGCATTTATGGATTTCAGCACAGTGCCACATTACAGCTTAGCAGAAATGCTAAATATCTCTCACACAGAATGGAAATTAAATCTGCTGTTCTATTCTGTCAGATCAGGTCTTTGCCTATGGCACGCTGGGCACAGATTTCACTGCTCTTCCCTCACAGAAGTTGCAGTAGCAGTGAAAAATCACACAAGCAAAACCTACTTTTGCAAAGGTTGCAAACACTAACTACATCAGATTGCTCTGTAACTGGCAAGTGATGTCTTTTTTCATTTTCTGTTTCTCTGGGATATTCCATCCGTCACTCATTACCAGAAAGCAAGCAGAGGGTACCACGAAAGAATCCCAGTACATTTTGGTGACATCCTGATTCCAGGGAAGTAAGCAGCAAAAATCCCACAGGTTTTATTAGAACCACAAACTGCTCCTTTGTACTCAGGGCTTGTTTTTATAGTCAGAGCCATTTGCTAACATGATGGTCCTGATCCCACTTTCATAGCTGGATAACTAGGATTTACTATGACCTAAATTAGTGAAGTCAGAATGGTGTAAATGAGAGAAGAACTGGGGCCATCTGCTATGAATTTCCAGACACCAAAAAGGAACTAAAGAAGTGAGAGATTTTCTTACCAGCCTTCAATTCCTAAATGGTCAAAGGTTTCCAAAGAAAAGTCATATCGTGCCTGTCACCCATATTTAACTGTATCTTAAGTCAATAGGAAATAACGTCAGTAGTAGACACACGTTCACAAACACGCACATATGAAAACACAAAATTGAACTGAGGTTGAAATGCTTTTCATTTCAGTACAGCATATTGCCATCAGATAAAGGAAAAAATACATATTATTCTCTGTCTAGCTCTTCCAAAGGAAATAATACCAAAGGTTTAAGAACATGCATTGGCTTCCTTCCTGATAGGATTTTAAATGTTCTTTTCCAATGTAAGTGCAAAACCAAACATTAGGGTTGAAAATCAAGCACACTAGTCACGCACATTCAAAACTGATGTGAAAAACCTGGACCTGCTGAAGTTAGTGGCACAACTCCCATTGACTTCCATGGGGCCAAGATTCCATCCAGTGTTCCTAGGAGAACATTAAATTGGTCACATTATATATCTCATTTAATGGACTACAGTAACAGGCACGATTTATTGAGATCTTAATTCACCAAAGAAATCAACTAAAATGTGGAAAGTTTTTAAATTAACATATCTGTAACAATAGGACCTCCAAATTAATGTATCATTTAAAATCTTATTTTTGGTACTGCCTGACTTCTTGCTTTCCAAAGAAGTAATGCAGTAAGGGAATTTCTAATTTGATTTCCCACTTTTCCGACAGTAGAACAGCAAAGGTATCACCTAACATAGGAGTTTTATTGAAAGCTTCCTTAAAAAACAAATGAAAAAAACTTCAAATCAAAAGATATTCAGGCACAAAGTGTACAGAGACATGAGTAAATTAGTTTGTTCTTATTTCTCTCAAACCAATTCCCTGATTACTGTTAACCCAATTACATGTCTGCTGGCTGCCAGTAAAATTTGGATCCAAATTTTTCTGTTAGCCAACAGAAATTGTTTGGATAGCAAAGTCAGAATTTCTAACATCTTAATCAGGTTTCTTTCTGACTTTTTTAAATAACAAAAGTAACAAAACTACAATTTGTTAAAGTCCAAGACAAACATCATGATAAAATATCCACTTCTATAGAGACAACTATAATACTATAGAATGAAAACAGCAGGATTTTACTTCAAAAACCTATAGCAGTTAACAGATTAATCTACTTTCTGCAAGTTTTGCTGCATCTTAGGTAGTTTTATAGGAGGACTGGAATTATATACTCTGTCACATGGCCACTACACCTCTTAAAAGGTTATGAATTTCTTGTCACTTCATTGTGGCCAGTACAGATAAACAGATCATTTAATTTGCTCTCCTATATTGCAAAGCTGGAACATTTTACTCATTTTGCTTTGTCCAGACCTTCATTTGGCCCCGAGCATCTCAGTAAGTGAAAGATTAAGCTGTCGTGCCCCGCCAGTCACCCCAGGAGGGTCGCACTCTCCTGTAACCCTGCAAAAGTAGTTCATTGACTGGCAAAGGATGGACAGGAGAGACCAGCACCCTTTGTGCTACAAATGGTGGTAGAATCACAGCACAAAACCTGGAGATTCCTGGTGTGGACAGCCACCAATGTGCAGGCAACCACCATGCCATGCTGGGGCCAGGGGCAACACAGCCAGGGGCTCACACAGGCATGGGACATGGGGCACCACGGCACCCAGGTGGGGCAGGAACTCCTCTCTGAGTGGAGAAATGGCCATTAGGCAGACTCTGAGCATGTGCAAAGCATGCACAAATCAACCATTGGGAATGTTTTTAACTTCCAAGAGCAAATAATTGCTACCTCCACCCAGCCCCAAACAAAATATTTCCAGGCAAATATGTACTGAAAGGGAATAAAGTCTGACCACTGCAGGCAACTGTCAGAAACTCTAAATAATGAGATTTAGTTATAGGCATTTCTTAATGCAGAACAGCAGTAGCAATGAATATGCTGGGACAATGCAGTGTTTTTTATTCTCTTTCTGTGGAAGAAAATAAATGGGGAACTTCATATATTCACTGGCTCCAAAGCCAAGAAAAAATAATCGCAACCACCCAGCATAACCCATTGCACAAGCAAGTTGTATAACTTCTTCTGAGTGCTTGATTAAATATTCTCCTAAAAGATGTGCTTTACTTTTGCCATAACACATCAAGAGATGCTGAATTTACCACATTCCTTGATAAATTATTCCTTTTCTCCCTGCTAAGAAACCACATCTTCTTTCGGGATTCATTTTATCTAACTTCAATTTGCAGCCATCTTGTTACGCCTTTCTCAGCAAGATTGAAAAATCCTCAGCAAGAGCTTTGCTGGAGAACTGTGCTGCATTTCTGTTTATGTGTTAAGCACCCTTCCTTCAAGCCATCTCTCAACTTTCCTTCTGACAAGGGGTTCAATCTGTTTGCAGCTCCCCACATCATGACACTTCACGTTCAGTCACTGGATCTTTTTTGCAGCCCCTCTTTCCTTCACAGACCTTGCAGTTCTGCCCTTTAAATAATATTCCTGTCTTGTCTTGCATATGCTCTTTAATTTGTGTTGCAAACTTCACAAACCAAGGGTACACACCATCAGTATACTTTATCCAGCAATACTCTCACAGAAACTCAGCTGTTAACCACTGAAATACAATCTTCTGCTGTGTCTCCCCTGCCCTCTGAAATGGCATGATAACAACAGACTTTTACAGCGGTTTCAGTACTGAGGCCTATTTCAAACAGCATCAACTTGTTTTAAACCTCATCCTATGAAAATACTGTGCCCTGGATTTCCCCTTGAAATATCATAGGTAGTGCAGACCATCACCATAATTACTTAGATTTCCTTCTCCTTTCTTTTCTGTTACTTTTCCCAACCATGACTGCTTCCCACCAGCATGGTGCAAAGGGAGGTTTGTCCACAGAGCTGGACAGGTACTGTCCTCCCCTCTTCACCCACCTCCTCCCACCTCCCATGGTTTCATCTGGCCACAAATATTTAATACCATGTCTCACACTGTAACTTTTCTTCATCTGTGAATTTTTTTCACCATGGAAAGACAATAGAGTTTATTAGTTGGATCCTGTGGGGTTTTTTCAATATTACTAGAAGAAGCCAATATTTTACTGACTAAAGGAAATTTATAAACAGCCAATTTCTAAATGAAACAGATGGCTTATTAAAAATGAGCAGTCACTTCTTTGGCACACAAAACCAGTTTTAACTCTTTTTGTATTATGATATTACTGGCTTTGTGTATGTTACAAGTAAAAAGAGTGACAGTTATCATAGACCCACCACATTAAGCAACAAATTTAAAAAAAAAAAAATCAGCTGTGTGTTTCTGTTACAAATTGCAAAGATCCTAATATCTTCACATATATATGTAACAGAAGTAAAAGATCAAGCTAGTACTGAATTCACAAACTGGTTTCATTTATTGCCAAACATTTGCAAGGCAGAAAAATCACCATACTGGACTTCTGAAGTGACTGTTGACACCATGGTGCCCCTTCTTAAACTAACTCAGGCTTAGATCACTCAACTAGGATGCGGGTATTCTAAATTAGCCTGAGATGTAGAGACGGTTTTTCTTCTTAGAAAGTGAAAAAAACCTCTTAGCATGTGAACAAAAACCTCAGTAATTCAGAGAGGCCAACCATGTAGCCTAAATAAATAATCACATATAAGTCTTAAATTCATAATTGCAAAAATGAACAAAGATAGATTTTATTGCAGCACTAGCCAAAAATCTATAAAACTTTCTTTCACTTTTCATCAAAACTTTCAAATAAAAGCTTCAGACAAGATTCATGCATATATATATGGACATATATGTATTAGAAAGCTGTAGATGTGACACTAGAAAACAGCTTTGATTTCTAAGAAGTTAGGGGACTTGGTTTCTCTCCATTTATCACATCTTATCAGAAGAGTGGAAACAACACACTAGTCTGAGTCAAAAGCTCACATGCCCAATATTTCCTAAGATACGAAAATAAATTAAAAGACGAGCTAGCCTACTCCTCATCCAAAGACTGTGGCTGTTCATCTGAACAAAACTCCTGAGCTAAATCCTGAAACTTGTGAGATTTCTTTTTCTTCAGCGGTGTACTGTATGAAACAAGCAGCTTTGCATATATTTGTTTGAAACTGAAGAATATTACTCCCTGAGAATATTAATAAACTTTAAGAATATTAATACATCTATATCTAGGTGAAGGGTATGATAATTCATCATCTGAAATCACTATTTGGATTTTCTTCACAGATATAGAGCAAGCAAACATTGACTTCTGGAATTATTTTCAGCAGAAAAAGGGGATCATCGCAAAAACTACACACGCTCCAGCAAGCTAGCATTTTTTATGGCCGAGGATCTGCATGTTTGCTAATTATCTAGTGTGTGCAACTTCCAGAAACTTTAATCAAGAACTCACGGTGGCAGAAGAAAAAGTTATAACCTTAGTCACAAATATATTTCCACAACAGATAGCTTCCCCAGTCTTCCCAAGTTAGCCTACACTGTACATTTCTAGAACGTTGTTGACACTATCATGAGTATACCTAAGCTAAGTCTGAAGATTTCAAAAGACTTTCAAAGAAAAAACCTCATGACTTTCTACAGCTGGGTCTCTGTCTTAATGTTATGAATAATGAATCTGCAGTAATTTCATTTAGAGGGAAGCAGAGAAAAAGGTCACTTCAAACATGGGAAATTAGGCAATGTGATTTTATCAGAAATCATGTTGAAAGGATTCATTTCTTCAAAAATAAAACAAAAGAGCAGCTAAAAATATTAATCTTGTTCCACAGTTGTTTGATAGAAAAGAATGCATGAAAGAAGCTCCCAGCCTGTAACAGATACACTGCCTCATCCAGTCTATGACTCAGTTAGACAAAGAAAACACACACGTGTAGGCTGCATTTTTCTTCAGTTGTTGCCTCCCTTCCCTAGGATATTACACGTTGGAAATGCTGCAGCTGCTTAGTGACACGCTGAAGGAAACTGTGGGCTCCCACTGCTGCAAGATTTTGGCCAGAATAGCTGAAGACACTGTGGCATTATCTTGCCGCCTTTTCCAGGCATTAACAGAATGGTACAGGGAAACAGGGTACCAGAAGTCCTGACATATCACACATACAGTGATTTGATTTGTGAAATGCCTTTAGCCAGCAGGACAGCAACTGAGGGCATTTCTAATATCCATGTTTTATCAGATCATTCTCTTTAACCAATAGTAGTTTTAGACGCTGATGTGTGTCTGCACATCCTTTCGTAGCTGGCCTCTCCTGTGATAAAACATGGCATTTTCTATCTTGTAGCTACTCTCCACCGTAAAAGGTTGTCATTTGTTCATTGGCCATACTGGATAACATTTATCTAGAGCAACAGTGATTGATATTTTTAAGTCTTAAAATATTAGCAATGTGGCAAGCATCTAATTGCTGTACTTGGTCTATAACCAGAAATAATATCCAGTCTGCGCTGAATTAAAAGCCAGACAGTGACAAAACCAGGAGGATTTGTGTGTGTGACAGTGCACTTGATTTATTGCCTCAGATTGCAAGCAGTAAAAGGCAGTGTCAGTACTCATTTTCAGGTGACAAAAGATATAAAGAGGTTATTATAAGGACTCCAACAAGTTTCTACAGGTCTGATCTAGGAGAAGATAGTAATGTTAGGTGTTACATAGGGACAGAGCAGAAGCACAAGAGACTGAGAATAACTGGCCATGGAGGAGCTTCCCAGAAAGCAGCTGAGGGCTTCAACCTTTGAGAGCTGTATACATCCAAAACACAGATTTTCAAAGCTTTTAGCTAGTCCTGAGGCATTTCAGCTGCTAACAAATGCTAAAGTCCCCAAGGCATGTAATATTTTGCTTCTAGGCGAAAAGCTATGCTCAGAAATGAAGAGCTCAGCACTGAGCTCATGCCTAATTCCTGTCAGGATTGGCACAGTAAGGTCCCTGGTCTCTCCACGGTTTAGCACCACAAGGTCATGCATCCTGGCAATATGTACCCCAAGAAGAGCAGACAGAGTACTCTTCGGATAATTCATGGGGCCTGTCAAGGGAAACATGTTCAAAACCCTAACACTTACACAACCCATTTCTCAGAGCAGGACCCCAGCATCCAGCTCCAGGATACTCAGAGGCGAGACACTTGCAATAAAAATCAATGGCAAAATCTCAGCAGAGTCACATATTTCACACTTGTTTCTTTCATGCTTTCAGTGGGCTGCTGAAAAAACACAGTCAGATAGGGTGGGTTTCACCTTGTCTAATTTCAAGTGCCTGTTCAAGGGGACATTGTCAACACAAGGAGAGGGGCACGTGCAGGACACAATTTATCCCATGTATCTCAGACACCGACCTTAGGATCAGACAGCTCACTGTCTGGAGGTGTCTCTTTCTCTTAGCAATTTGGGGTATGTCTGTACTGCAGAACAGCACAATCCACAGTGTGTCTGGTAAGCCAGGTCACTCTGTCGTCATCCCGGAGAAATGCTAGGGCTCCTAGGGCTTCCCCCCAAGCCATGGACTCAGGTTTTCCTGAAGAAACAGTCAGGGCACACAGAGGGACAGCAAAGCCTCCAGTTTTAACCTAAGATGCAGCTGAGTTGCAGCTGGAGTAGACTTCTGAGGTTGAGGACCATTGAAGGTATTGCAGTACTATATATTGTAATATAAACACAGCCTGGATTCATAGCTTAGGTGAGGACCCTTTTAGCCAGATAATTAGGGGATATTAATCCAGAATTTAATGACACATACCTTAATGATATTTTAATGGCACTTAGGAAGCAAATAACACCAGAATAAACCTTGAACGCACCCACTGTCTTTCAGACTGAACTCATGCTAATGTCAAATATCATTTAAGGCTGATTACATTTTTTTAGAATTTAATATATTACAGTAGATTCTATACAAATATAGTTCTGCATTCAAAATAACCACATTGCAAAGAAATATTCATTGAAATTCCACATAAATGGAACTTTACATAAACAAGAAGAAAGCTAGTCATATTTAGTCTAACCATTTTTTCAACTAGAACTGGGCAAATCAGAGACCAAAAGAAGCTTCTTTCCCATTCTGTTTTACTCTCTTCAAAGTAAGGACTTAACTGGTGTTACTTTTCAGAACTATTATACGAAATTATGTCAGAACTAGAAGTAAGCATGTGCTGCCTTCAAATACATACAATTAAAATGGTAGCGTTCAATATTACAGTGTTAAGGCACCTTTAGTAGTGCTTTGTTTGCCATGATTAAGTCTTAACAATATGCTACCCTAATGTTTTGGGGATCCTACACAAAATGAATGGTATTTTGCATATTATATTCTTTATTGAGCATCACAAAGAGGTGGACTAGATGAAGACTGGTCTGTTAACCAAGTACATTTATTCTCAGGTTGCTACAGGTCTCTTTTCAATTGTCTCAAGTTTCTGCAGCACTTATGAGCTTAGGCATGGAGCTCTCTGCATGACATAGAGTAGATGAGAGAGGCAACATGCACCATCAAAAAGCATTATTTTCACTTACAAATGCTTGCCAAAGAAAATGCTTCAAATGGTACTAGAATATCTACTCCGTTGCAAACCAGAAATTTAACTAATGTGCTTTGTTTTATAAGCTTATAAGACACCACTAATGGATGTCTGACATACAACAAACAATGAAATATGGGCTGAAAACCAACTATTCTGAGAAAATAAAAACAGTCTCCTGGAACTGTTTTCTGTAATCCCAATTTATCTCAGTAAAGCAAGTTAGGACCTTCATGGCCTCTTAGAACTGAAGTACTTGTGCAGCTCCCTCTTCCAGTCAATTTCATATGTACAGTGCTGTCACAGAGCTCTTGATTTCAGATAACCTCCATGTCTGTACCACCAAAACACTGTCCTAGCAGCCTAACAGCTGTAGGAATTTCATATCTGATAAGCCGATAGAATGAGTGAGCCTCAAGACCTTTCATTTTCAGTTGCTACCAAAGTTTGCCTTTTGAGAAAAATTGGGCAGCAGTAGAAGACTCTCTCTCTTATTTCTGCCCTTTCCTTGATTATCTAGGGGCTGGTGACACCTTTAGACTGTATGGTCTCCTCCTCCCCAAAGATGCCTGGCCACTAATAAATAGGACTGCCATTAGCCTTGGCCAAAAAAAAAAAAAAAAAAAAAAAAACAACCAAACCCCAACACCTACTTTGACAAAGTCCCTGGCAAATTCAGTCAGTAGTGGTAGTTGTAGCTATCTGGAAATCCTGGACAAATGCAAATTTCTGCTATATAGGTTGACTCTACAGTGTCTGCACAGAAAGCTCAGCACTTTCTGGCTTTGTTGCTCATATCCACTGTCTTTGCTGCACTGGACATTCTGCACACATACCTGGATTGCAGTGCTACTGTCCTCAACATATCAACAGATGTAAAACCTCTCTTATTTTCAGTAATCACTGTGTGCACGTTACATGGCACATACACACATAGTATTGCCCAGGAGAAAAAGAGAAACCCAGCTTCTATGGAGGTAAGCCCCTTAGGAAATACTGAATATGAAACATTCAGGTAGGAAGGCAATTAGTTCTAGGGCTTAAGGAAAGAAGGAAAATACGTGCATATGCTGCCATTACAGCTTTAAGAGAACATTTTCTCTTCTGAGGATGCAAACAGGACAAAGCCCTGCAGGCCTGCACCTGGACTGGCCCCACTATCAGTTCATCTCTTTGAAACTTTGTCTGGCAGATGTGTATGAAAAAAAATAGCTTTGTACCATCTACCTACAGCATGTGCCATTGTGGGTTCACTAGAGCAGTTCTGATTTACTGTGTCTGGTCAGTGAATGGTACACCGAGTCGGGCAGGTCTTTGCAGCCAGGCGAGAAGCAGGACAGACAGGAACCTGGTGAGGCAGATCATTCTCAACAATAGTCTCTAATGCAGAATGAAGTGGCAGAAACAGTACATTATGGATATTATCGTCATTATCTCTTGCTACCTCTAATAGGTTTTTATATCATTTTGCTCATTTTTATAGCTTGCTGGCTCAGAACCGACATTCTTCGTAATTCACTGGAAGAAATGCTTGATTTCAGTTCCCCTTGTTCTAACCGTCCACAGAATGGATGAAATAGGGATGTGACTGCTGGGGTAGAACAACCCTTTCTTGCATGATTCAAACTAAGACATTTCTAAAGCATGATTTTTTTTATATACACAAAGGGATAAAGAAAGCTTTCTTTTACATTTCTTTTGGGCTAGATTTTTTTTTTTTCATTTCTTTCTGCTGATGAAAAAACTACAGAAAAGTGCCAATTGGGTGAAGCATGGTCCTCATGAAGCTGCAAGGAGGGATTCAGCAGTGAAAAAATGTCAGAAGACTATGTAAAATTGTTATACAAACTTCTGAATCAATTCTGTAGGATTTTCCCAGAAGATAACCGATAGTCTGCCTCTTTCAAACTGCCTCAGGACATGGAACAGAATGATACCTCTTTATGGAAATATCATAAATTATTCCCACATGTTTTATCATCTGAAAATGAAACCTTTTCTATGAGAAGGCTAACAACAGGTTAGCAATCCATGTTATGATAGAAACCCCACTGTCAATGCAAAATAATTTAGAATCACCACATCCTGGGGGTGTGCCAAGTGCCTGCATCAGGGCAGCTCCGGGGAGCAGGTAGCGTGTGCTACATTCTACCACTTCCTTCAGCAGTTTATTGTTCTTCTCATGTATTTGCTGATATAGGCAATGCCCTGGGTTTCTGTGTGCTCTGAAGGGATGCACACCCTGAGGAGGGGGCACAGGGAAAGCAGGAAGGTTCCAGTTTGGGGACATAGAGGGAACAAGGGCCAAGGGGTATTGTAGAGAATGGGTGGGGGAAAGCAGAAGCACCAGGGCTGCAGACTGGGAGCCTGACTGGGAGGAACATGACAGCAGAGAGGTATGAGCATGGGGTCCTGGGAGAGGAAAGACAAGTCTGCAACCATAGTGCAAACACGGGAATTCAGTGGGAAAATGGGACTGTGCACAAAGCATCTGAGGGGTAGGAGGTCTGAGACTAAAGAGAAGGAACCTGCCATGGGTATAGGAGAAAGCAGAGATACAGCCATCAGCAATACACTGCAATGATAATACACACCTTCACTGTGGGGATTGGCTGCTTGTAAAAATAAAATTTAGCTAGTGAGTGTCATTACTGAAAGAGGCAGTTTCAGGTGTCACATCCACTGCTGTTTCACACTGCTAAGTCTTTATTAACCTGCCCACACATTTGCCTTGTATACCCCACTCATACTGTTATTTCTGTTATTCTCCTGGCCCCGTTCTTATTACATTCAGTAAGTATTTCTCAAAATGGTGGGTGTTTGGTCTGTTGTGCAAAAGGAACAAGAACTCACTGGGGAATGCAGGTGACTTTTCTGCCTCGCCTGCTCTGTGCTCTTTTCTAGACCATGCATTATTCTCTTAATGTCTTTTCTTATTTTTTTAAGGTAAGTACAGTCAATGCCTTACAGTCTCTCTTTTTTAGAGATTTTTCTTATGCTGTCTATTACTGACAGTGTTCTTTGCTAACCCCCTCTAGCCCTGCTTCCAGTTTAGCTGGGCCAGTATTGCTCCAACTGTTCTAGATGAGGTCCCACCAGAGGCGTCCTGGGTGACACGGCAGACAGCAGTCACACATCCCCTGAAATACTGTATACACATACATGTATATGTGTTCAGTGTTTGGTTTTGGTAGGAGTTTATATATCATCTCTAAATGTTATTATGCCACTTAGACAAGTACAAAGACTTGCACTTGAGGAGGAAGATAGTAGGTTTGGGATTATCCTCATTTCCTGTGGGTGTTCAGTTTAATCTTAGACAGGCTGTCAAGAAATCTCTATTCCCAACACAGTCAAATGTAACCTTTATCTGTAGGAAGTTCTGTTATGCCGGAGACACAGAAAGCTTGAGCACAGTCTTTATCACAAAGCAAACACTATATGTAAACTGAACCACAGCCATCAGAGGTCTATAGCATGAGGTCCAAAGCCTTGAATTTTCTTTGGGCTTCTGCAGATTGGCTTGGGAAAGAGAAAAGATATAGGTTGTGTGAGCTCATGTTGCTGTCTTCTGCAACTTGCTGGAATGGCTAGAGTGCTAAACCCTTCCATGCAGGTTTAGGGGACTGCCACTGCCTGGAGGGAATGGGTTGCATTTCTGAGATGGAGCTCAGCTATCCTGATGTCCTCAGGATATCTGGAGATGGTAGAAAGCGTTCTATACTGCTATACTGCTATGCAAGAGCTTGTTTCAAATCCATATACTTGTCTGGCACTCGGGTGACTGTTGTCTAATCTCTTGTCTAGTGGTTGCAAATATAAGTTAAATAAGGGAAAAAAAAAAAAAAATTAATCCTTCGGGTCATAGGGAACACTGACAGGTCCCAGTTATACTACTCAGGCCTTATGCTGTTAAATTCTGGACACAATACATGCTCACACTCTTCTGGTTTTTAAGGAAGACCAAAACATACACAGTTTTTTATCCCTCTTTGGCAAGTGGTGTCACTATAATGCTTTCTATATATTTCCCAGAGGTATTATAACATCCTGTTACACAGTGCTGCATTTATTCTGGAGTACCTGTATCTAAATGAAACCATCAGCACCAAGGAAGCAACAGGTATATCAGCCAAATACTGTTTTCTTCTCAGAGTTCTGGAAAAATTTGTATTTGATGAACAAATGTTGACATGATTATTGCTTCAAGATCTTTTATTTCATTTGCAACCTGTATGAGTGTATTTAAGATCCATAGTTGATTCTGCTTTTTTTCTGCATGCAGAGAAAACTGTTGAAACTGTTATTCACAGTACATTAAGGTCACACACCACTGGTAGTTTGGTCATGAATACCACAAAAACAGTAGAAGTGCTTTTTTAATCTGGTGGCTTCTCACACTACTGGTTTTCCCTTCTAAACTGGGACTAAGTTCTGATGAAAGGAATGTACATATGCAGTTGCTAGACAAGACCTCACATCTGTACAGTGCCATGGACCTGTGCCCATAGATTTCTTCCAGATGCTAGTAAATGTGCCAGTCTATGTGTATTTTTCTTAGAGTTACTGCTATAGTATTTTTCATAAATTAAAATACCTATGAATCCTGTCCATAAATCAATCAACTATAATTTTCAGCCTCAACAGTGGTACAGTGTGATAAATACAATATGTTGCCAATCCAATTTCTTGATCACAGTTGACTGTCTTGGAAAACGTTGTGAGTAGTAAGAAAACAAAGCATTTCTATTTCATAGTAATGCCATGGTACTTTGATGGCAGTGGAGATTGCTGCTGAGAATTCTGTTTATACAGTTGACTTCATACAGTTCCATCCTAGGATACATTTTTCAAGTTATAATTATCTAATCATGCATTCATTCCACATGAACTTTGTCTTCACATGAAAAGATACAATATTATACGGTTTAAAATAAAACATGGAATTGCAACTACGTATTTTAGTTTTGCTTGCAATGTTAGAATACACAGAGTCATGCTAGCTTTTGAGACGAAGCACAAATTAAAAATGTGTGTTATGAAATGCATTTCATGTGAATAAACATCAAAATGGCACAGTTTCACCCCTTGACTAAGCTAAAAAACTCATTTAATATATTAAAACTATATAGATTACAATGGAGAAAATATTAGCAGAGTATCAAATTCAGATTATTATTACCTGCTATCCTACAGAGACTGTCTAAAAATGAAGGCATCCATTTTCTTGTTTTTCTACTTCAACTCACCATCCATCCTGCTCATTTTTAGAAATCATATAGTTTGAGAAAGCTATAGTGGAGTGGCAGATATAGCCTGCACATGCCTATAGGTGAGCTAGTAATGCAGAGTTGTTAAATCAAGAGAGCAGATCTTAGGAGCAACACTGCGCATTACAACCTCTGCATCACACAGCCCAGTGCCGTGACTGCAGGGATACTGCAGGGTGAGAGCACACCAAAGGTACAGCCTTGTTTATAAGTCCTTCACAGTACTTCACTAATAAAAATTATGGTTAGATAGAAAGGAAAAAGAGAATATAGATTATCCTATGCCATATTAACAAAATTTCCTACAGTAGTGTGTGTTTTCAAGGATAAGCAGAAATCTGTATTTCAGAATCTGAAATCTGCTGTACTGTACAAAGACAGAGAAAGAGCTAAGGCATCTGCACACATACATTAGGTAGCTAATTTGGGAGTCCTTTTCCCTACCTGTATCTGGCAAAGACAAACACAAGTGTTCACAGTAGAAGCCCCACTTTGGAAGCTTCTTCCACCAGAAGGAAGTGTGGCACGACACTATCTCATGGACACTAAACGCACATATGAGATGTGAAGAAGATAGAAAAAATAGTTTGATTAATAGGAAAACATACTGAGTCCAGCCAATCCCTTCATGACCCTGAATCCCATTCAATCCCTTAAGTAAGGGCACAAATAGTTAAATAATACCATTTACTGAAGCCTCAGGTGCTCAGCTTGCTCAAGGGTGACACAGGAGAAACTATCTAACCAAAAGCCATTTATGCCTTCCTCCTGATCTGCTGCTGAAATGTTTTTCCCACTGATAAAGGCAGTTAGGCATGATTTTCCATGCACCTGCTTTGGGGACTTGCACAGCACTGTAACCACTTCAGCTACACAGGGAGAAAGCTATAAGAAACTTGTGTTGCATTGTGTAAATTTTTAAAGCATTCACTGAGGTTAGGTGAGATCAGATCTCATCCTAAGAGAGAACGAAACCAAACAATGGTTGCTAAAAGATATGAGTATTTAGGAAGAATAGACTTCTTCCCTACAAAGAGGAAACATTAGAGACAGAAACTGCTTTCTGCTGGAAAAAAAATGCACTACATATGCAAAACTGGAAGATGCCTAGGGGAAAAGACAAAGTTGATATCAGTGTGAGTGGCATCTTGGGGAAAACCCCAGCTGACAGAAGGAGGCTGCATAGAGGGAAGAGTGCTGGGAACTACTAGACGACTGACTGGCACATATGTGGTTTCTGGTGATTAAAATAAGCCATTTAAAAACAGACCTGCTTGAAAAGCAAAAAAGTAAATGACATTATACTGGATGGAACAGCTACCAGATGGTCCAGTTACCAGCAGCTACTAGATTTTGGTTTTGTTTTTTTAAATACACACATGCACTCACACAGGCAAACGCTCATGGGCCAAACTGGACTGTAAAAGCCATCTGGCACTGCCTGTATAAGTTTACTACACTGCAAAACCTCATTCTCTCTAACATTATTTGTGGTTAGAGGACTAATTCCAGTTTCAGCCAGACAACCAGGCTGCAATCTGGAGCACGATAATCAGAGGGCATGGAAACAAAGCAGGGAGCCATAGGGTAGATTCTCAGCTGTGAAGAGATAACTTCCAAAAGGAAAATGAACTTCACTTTCTCTGTTCCTAACATGAGTAATGGGATGGTAAAAAGAAAATTCCCCTCATCTGCTGTAAATCAAGACCTGTAAAATCCTCCCCAGCCCCCCTTTACACATGGCAGACTTCCTCAATCCTTTTCCAATGAGGATTTTTTTTTACAGTCACCCACTGCCTTCTTCTGTCTTCTCCAGCTCCTGTCCATTAGGACATCACAGTATTTGATGAGTTTCTATTCTCCATTCACTCATCTACTCCCAGTTCAATTCCACTTCCCTGCTCTGACACATTAAGGGTGTTGTGATCATCTCCAGGTATATCCAAAATATGAAGAAGTACTTGCCACCATGAACAAATGACATTTGATATGTCATCACAAAACATTTATAAAATATGCTTATAGCACTCATCATATTAACATCTCCGGTATATCTTTTCCTTTATTTTTAAGGAAGATGTTTAAAAAGGTATATTCCTAAAGGATCTCATTCTGGTAGTAACTGGGCGTTATTTCTATAAAACAATCAAAGCATGAAGCAAAAAAGTTGAACACCTACTTATCATTGTACTAGAGATAATGTCCTTGTCCTGGGGTCTAATCCGGTGAGTGACTCAATACAGTCAGAATTCAGTTTAGTTTCATTAAACACTCTCCTTGGCTGCAATGCAGAATTGGGTTTTGGTGTAAAGAAGGAAAAAGAAACAAATGCAAACAACAAATTTCAGATCTGTAAATGTGCATCAACAATCAGTATAGTGCTGGTTTTCTAGCATATTAACAGCTACATCTTCATGACATATGTTAGGTGCCTATTCCTTCCCAGCTGAGACCTGTATCTGAGGGTGTAATAACAATGCTTCAACACTTGCTGGACCAAAGTCCAGAGCCCAAACTGAGGCTTAACACATGGAACAAACACAGCCCAAAGTAAATGCTTGGACCATGTTTACTGTACAGTCCCTGAAATTCACTGGCAAAGCTTTTAGAGCTCACCAAGCCGCTTTCCATGATTCACCCGAAATCATGGCTAACTGGGGAGGTCCCATTGGACTGGAGGGTGGCAAATGTGACACCCATCTACAAGAAAGGCAGAAAGGAGGATCCAGGAAACTATAGACCTGTCAGTCTGACCTCTGTGCCAGGGAAGGTTATGGAGCAGGTCATCTCGAGTGCCATTAAAAGTCATACAATGGACAACCAGGGGATCAGGCCCAGTCAGCATGGGTTTATGAAAGGCAGGTCCTGCCTGACAAACCTGATCTCCTTCTATGACAGGGTGACCTGCTTATTGCATGAGGAAAAGGCTGCAGATGCTGTTTACCCTGACTTTTGTAAGGCCTTTGACACAGTTTCCTACATCATTCTCCTGGCAAAACTGGCTGCTTGTGGCTTGGATGGGCACACGCTTTGCTGGGTAAAAAACTGTCTGGATGGCCGGGCCCAAAGAGTTGTGGTGAACGGAGTTAAATCCAGTTGGCGGCCGGTCACGAGTGGTGTCCCCCAGGGCTCGGTGTTGGGGCCACTCCTGTTTAACATCTTTATTGATGATCTGGACAAGAGGATCGAGTGCACCCTCAGTCAGTTTGCAGATGACACCCAGTTGGGTGGGAGTGTTGATCTGCTCGAGGGTGGGGAGGCTCTGCAGAGAGACCTGGACAGGCTGGAGCCATGGGCTGAGGCCAACTGGAGGAGTTTCTTTAAGGCCAAATGCCGGGGGCTGCCCTTGGGCCACAACAACCCCCAGCAGTGCTACAGGCTCGGGGAGGAGTGGCTGGAGAGCTGCCAGTCAGAGAGGGACCTGGGGGGGTTGATTGACAGCCGGCTGAACAGGAGCCAGCAGTGTGCCCAGGGGGCCAAGAAGGCCAATGGCATCCTGGCTTGTGTCAGCAATAGCGTGGCCAGCAGGGACAGGGAAGGGATCTTACCCCTGTACTCGGCACTGGTGAGGCTGCACCTCGATTGCGTTTCTTTACAGAACGGGTTGTTGGGCGTTGAAATGGGCTGCCCAGGGATGTGGTGGAGTCCCAATCCCTGGAGGTGTTTAGGAGTAGAGCTGACATAGCGCTGAGAGATATGGTGTAGCTGGGAACTGTCAGTGTTAGGTTAATGGTTGGACTGGATGATCTTCAAGGTCTTTTCCAACCTAGATGATTCTGTGATTCTGTGAACATAAACTAGCTCCGATCTACAGAGCATCTTGACAAAGCTTAAAGCACTGCAGTCGATATCCAGGCTTCTAACATTGCCATATAGACCACTTGTGAGGACAGAGGCTCAGGTTTATTGAATTTATCTATATAGACTTGCCCTTGATGTACTTTGCCAAGAAAATTCAAGTCACTTAAATTGTGGCTGAGGGCATTTACACAGGGCCTGAATATGGCTCAGTTTGTTTTCAGTATTCTGAGATGGCAAATTAGAACTCTGAATTAGGAGGTTATAAAATTTACAGGTCTCCAATATAACAAAAAAACCACTTGTGAAGGAGATGGTGGAAGCTGCAAGATCCCCTCTGTAAGTTTGCTAATCCTTTGTAACCGTTTCAACCCAAAATGTTCCTAGGAGAGTAGGAAGTCAGGGACAATGTTATAAAGGGCCAATTATTGCTATATAACACATTCTGAAGTTAGTACAAGTTACAGATAAAACCCAGAAATGATCTGGTCACAAAAAATGACACCTGCAATGCTTCTTAGCCACTTCCCCTACAGAAACACTCAGGAAAAGTAAACCAAATAAACTAATATGTAAGCTAGGATAGCTCGCTGGGATTTTCATAATCCCTTTTCCTCTCTCCCCAATTCTAAATGCATTGTTTTCATGCTTGAAAACATCTGTTGAGGAGATCAATCCACAGATCTTCAGCCCAATTCTCTCCAGAGGTCAGGGATGACACAGCCCCACCTCTGATTATTTGCCATATAGATTTTAGATTTAGATATTGGCTATATATTTTAGACTAACTTTTAAAAGTAGAAATATCAGTATTTTGATGATAGTAGTTTGATTTATTATAATCAGGCTGTCAGAGTTTCATTTTACAATAGTGGAAACACTAAGCTTCTCTTATAACAATTCTGTGGAATATACAGGTAAAGACCCATCCCCCAAGGACCTGTGTATCTCTCCACTGAATGTTAGAGCAGACCTCTGAACTGTACAGGACAACCCAAAATCCACAGAGCCTCCACACTTACTTACTATGGCTTTAATGGAATTTCACTGATGGAAGATAGCTCTTCAGAACTTGTTGTTATAGGACTAGAGGATGACAATTTCTTTGCCTTAATTCCTAAGAAGCTGTATACAAAAACGTTCATGAGCCAGACCAGAATTTCTCAGCCCTTTCCCAATCCCATTGCAAACAAAAAATAGGCTGGAGTTATCACTTCTTCGACTTGTAATTACCATTCTACTTAAAAAGAGTAGCACTAAAAAACCACACTTTTTATCAGATTTGGTGTATTTCAATAACTTCTGATTCATTTGGACTCAGGTTGAAAATGCCTCTTAGCTGATCGTGCTGTTGCATACAGCTGATCGCACAAACCAACAGACATTATTTTGGATTATCAAGTTTTGAACAAAACTAACCATTGGGCTGCATTGCTAAAATGTATATCATTGGCAAGCACTACCAAAAGATGAGATCTGTGAGGTTCTTCCCAAAGAGGACATAATCAGATGTGCATGCTCTGCTCCTGTGGTCCCGGACTCTCAGGTTATTCAATATGTCACTTCCTATTTACAATCAAGTGCTCCTACTAAAAGAAAATACGTACATCCACAATTACCCCCACCATTCTGCAGGCATCTGCCTTGCCTTTTCCGCTTGCAGTTACAAGACATTTTCTGGAGATGGAAGAAAGGGTTAAAAGAAAAACGGCCTAATCTCCACTCACATATTTGTCACCTTCCCCAAAATAGCTGCAGAATTTGAGCATAGTATGCCATTTTCCTCCCTGACAGGTTAATCCATTTATTATTCATCCACTTAATGAAAATACTGTGTCTCCATGCTAAGAACAAAACAAAACCTCCAACAACACTGGTTCTCTTTAAATCATATTCATAGTCTTGCACAATTTGATTTGTCTTTGAATTCAGCTTTATTTTTTAACTATAAGTTAGAAGCAGGAAACCTATTTCCTTAGATTTCGCATTGTTGCCTCTAGCCACATTTATGGAATGTTTTCTGGGTTTTGCAAAATTATCAGCATTTCATTATCTGCTTCTGCAACAGCCATGTATCTACTGTGAAAAGGTCACACAAAAGCTAATGAACCTCACGCTTAGCCAGACTGCTCTTCTCCTGTGGGACAGAAATTTTCATGAAACTCTGCAAGGCTCATCTTGCAAAGTTTCCTGAACATGCACCAAAAAAAGAATAGTAAATCACAGAGAAAATTTGTCCCCTTTTCACAGGCAACTGGCTCTATTAAGCTTTCTGCAGAAACATGGGGCTCAAATTCACAGTGGCTAAAGGAAAACTACAGCAGCATTTTGCCCCAGTCACAGTAGTATTACGACCACGTAACTATACAGAACAATCATATTCCCTTTCAGGCTTTAATTCTTCTAGAGGATTCCCTATCTCACTGGAAGCACCTCTTTTGAGGCACCCCATCTGTTTTTTTTTTCACAGATTCATCATATTAGAAAACTGGATTCATGATCCATTCAGGTAGTATGTCCAGACCTTTCTCCTCCTCAGGCATTTCCTCATGATAACTACCTTGAGTACAGAAATACTATATAATATTGCATTTTGAACTACTGATTTCCATACCACTCCTCTTACTCCAGTCCACATTTCCATCTTATATCCCAGTCTTTTTGTGTACAAATAGTGCCTCCCAACTCTGGACAGCCAGTATGCTCACCCATGTTTCAAAGAAAGTATTAATGAAAATATGAAATAGGAAAAGCTTCATGAACAATATTTGATCTTCTCTCTGATACTTCCTTTCCCAGCACAGACAACTGTTGCCATGTTCTCTGCCTCCCAGTTCCCTCAGGTAGCCTCTACTCCAGCAGCTTCCACTTTGGGACCATACCAAATGTTCGCTCATATCAAGGAGTGACATCAGAGAAGTCCAGCAGAATCTACTCTTCATAAGCCTGTTTTATTATACACCAGTTTGCCTTTCTTAGGTCCAAATATCAGAAAAATCCGTGGCCATTTATTGCATATTTAGTTGGAGATCACAAAATCCTGAAACACCTCTGTGGAACCTGATGCTGTCTCAGAAGTGAAACACTGCAGTAAGATTTTGAATCTGATCTACTACTTACATAGAATAACTGCATGAGCTAATTTCTGGGAAAAGATGACTAGAAGATTGTTGGGGTTTTATTTAATTTTTGGAGGGAATATTCTTGCACCAAGGAGTACATTGAAAAGGAAAATATTTAAAAGAAAAAATAAAATAAACAAACAAATGTGTAAAAGACAAGGGCAGTTGTTTTGGGGTTGTTCTGCTTTACATTATAGGCAAATCACTCCAACAAGAAAAGGGATGTTTTTCCTTCTTACTCTTAGAGGAAATGATTACAGCATGAAATCTCTGTAGGCAAACTAGAAATAGAGCAAGTCTTGAGTTTAAGGGATGTTAATTCAACTGAATGCAAAATCTGCTAGATTGTGGTGTCTGGATTTCATTCACTGATAACCAGAGTTGCCAGTTCAAGTGAACTGTGATTTCAACCTACATCAGGCACTCAGTTCAGACAGACTATGTCATTCCCAAAAGAAAGAGACAATGTTGTCTGTTGCTTTCAGCTCATGATTAGGATCTGGTGTTTCCTAACTAGATGAGGTTACGGTATTTAATAAAAGGCATGTTCTGATAAAAAGCCAGATTAACAACAAGGGAATATTTTAGTAGTACTATGTTGTTTGGAGGGAGAAACCCAAAGAAGTTTGTAGAAGGTGTAGAACCTCCTGGTAACCACTAGAAAAAGACTAGGCAACCCCAGAATACCTAAAGGTCAAAAGATTCGTGGTGTGCCTCATTGGTCCAGAGATGTTAACTTTGTCTCTTATAGGTCCCATAAATGCTCTTCCCAGTTAGTTATTGGTTATTCTTGGCTCTGAAAGAAAAGGTCTTTATCTTTCCTTTGAAATGTCCTTGTTTCACCCTAGTACAAAACAGGAAAGGAAATGTGGGTAGGAAAACAGCTCTTTTTCCAGCTGCATTACCAAATCCTGATTTCAACCCTTGTGGAGGCCCCCCTGGGGCTTCAGCCAGGGTCACCTTTTCATGGTTTCTCCAACAGTAATATGAGATCACAGCTCACAGAACTACTGAAGGTTAACCGTTGTTTGAAGTACACCTTGGAAATCAATAGTACTTGCAGATGTGTAACTCTTAGGGACAGGACTTGCAGAGGCACAACAGGGCTTGAACAGGTTCAGGCCTCAAGACATTGCAGCAGACCATATGCATGATCACAACCACTCAGGCTGGAAGGGACCTCCAGAGCACTCCAGTCCAACCTCCTTATCAAAGATGGGTCAGCTGTGAGAACAGACCAGGTTGCTCAGGGCTGTATCCAGTGAGCAAGATGGAGAATGCCGAACCTCTCCAGCCAAAATGCGTATTTTAAAACATCTGTTGTTCAAGTGCTGCCTCAGAACAGCATTTTTTCCAGGGCTGAATATCCCACTGGTTTTAAGTCAGCAACCGTTCCTACTTATCTGTCTTGACAGAATTCGTCACCATGGCATCCAAGCACCTGGAACAATTACCTAAGGGACAATATGGAAATTGCAAGACAGCTCCCAGCACAACTAAGAGGACTCAAGGGCAACACAGTGTCCAGTGTGTCTGCAGGCTGCCAGGGGCTAAAAGCATGCTCCTATTTCACCCTAAACCTGGGCATCTCTGCTCCGGCATGAAACCTCCAGCTGCCCACCTGCGGTGAAAGCAGACGGCACTTCCCAAGCTGTCAGCGGATGCTCGGGTATCGTCACAAGTAGCGCATAAATACACCCAGGCATAGGCAGAGCCACAAGGCAGGTCATAAACAAAGCAGATGAGGTTCTTAAAAATAGCAACTCTCTTTGAGAGGTTATGCTTGAAAATGTAATGACCTGCACTTTTTTCTTTATCTGTTACTGTAATAACACAAACTCCACAAAACCATCACTGTACTTCTTCAACTGAAGAAAAATAATGTTTCATACTCTGCTTTCCACCAACAGACATAATGAATCTGTGCAGGTTCATTTGTTCTGGTGGACTGCATGCCCTTAGAGTAATTGTTTAACTTAGCTGTAACATAACTTAATTTCCTAATAATCCTCATCAAATTTCCTCAAACTGTCAGAATACAGACCATATTTAACTAACAGATTCTAGATATTAATAGTCCAAAGCAAATGGCAGTTAGACAATGAAAAACTTTTTTTTTTCTTGTCACTGCCAATACACAAGCAACCAGCAAGGTATTTTATC
Organism: Athene noctua; assembly: GCF_965140245.1. Taxonomy (NCBI): domain Eukaryota; kingdom Metazoa; phylum Chordata; class Aves; order Strigiformes; family Strigidae; genus Athene; species Athene noctua. The sequence continues at coordinate 16,332,578 of NC_134040.1, read as the reverse complement.
TTGCTTGTATCTCTCAGATAGCAAGACTAAAATCAAAATCCTGTTCTGAAAAGGCTTACGTTTGTCTCTCTCAATTTCAAAGAGAATTAAAATTTCCCACAAAGCTTAGGCAAAAAAATCAGTATTAATTCATTTTCATATGAAACCATGCACAGCTGTACATTGTGGTATGTAAAAGAGGTCTCAGAATGGGGCAGGGAGAGGGGATGTCAATACTGAAATAGCCTTAGATAGACCTGCTTTGCAAGACTGGCACTTACACAGCAGAGAGCTCAAGGACTTGCTGACCTTGGGTATGTTATTGGCCAATTGTTCCACGACAAAAGGACATGAGATTGCTTGGACCTAATAAGAGAGGCTTAATAACGCTTAACAACAGACATGGAAATACCTGTATTTTTTTCTCGTTCCATCATCTGTTTACAAGATTAATTTGAAATATTAATAAGTGACATTAAGTCCGGACGCTAGAACATGCAAGTTTATGAGGTCTAAGTACTGGCATATTAATTAATGTCTATGGTTCATAGTAGAAGATATGAGACACACAACTCAATTTATACAGCTCATTTTTGTGTTGTGGGAGTTCCTGTCTGTAATTGAGAACTGGGAATGGGAAAGGAACAACTCTGACTTGTAAAGCAATAGGCTTTCTAAGTTCTGCTTTTAAAAATACTTTGATGACTAAGTAAGCGTTTAAATGTTAAGAGAGATTTGGAATGAGATCTCACCTAACTCCCAGTCAGAACACCCGATGCAAAGCAGAAACAGCTATTTGAATAAAGAGTTTGTTGTGCGCACAGAACTTTTCTGAAGTTCAGACGAAAAGTAGAGATTGCCACCTGCTGACCAAATGGAGGGTAGCAACGGGGTTGAGAAAAAGAAGCCCTTGCCGTGAAATCCAGGCTCTGCCAAAATCAGCGGGGATTTTGCCGCTGATTTCAGCAGAGTCCGGAACCCACCCTCGCTCTTAACTTGTCTCGCCAGCCAAACTAAGACGTGTACTCAGAAAACCCCAAAGCCGTCTACTTTATCTGCGGAGAAAACAGCTGACAACAAGAAACTTAGACGGCAGATCTCTGGTTCGGTCGGCTTCAGCTGATGAGCTCATAGTATCATAGAGTCATAGAATCATGATTGTTTTGGGTTGGAGGGGAACTTTAAAGATTATCTACTCCAACCCCTCTGCCATGGGCAGGGACACCTTCCACTAGCCCAGGTTGCTCAAAGCCCCGTCCAACCTGGCCTTGAGCACTGCCAGGGAGGGGGCAGCCACAACCTCTCTGGGCAACCTGTGCCAGTATCTCACCACACTCACAGTAAAGAATTTCTTCCCTATGTCCAATCTAAACCCATTCTCTTTCAGTCTAAAATCATTTCTCCTTGCCCTGTCACTACAGGATTTGGTAAAAAGCCTTTCTCTGTCTTTCTTATAAGCTCCCTTTATATATCAAAAGGACACAATAAGGTCTCCCTAGAGTCTTTTCTTCTTCAGGCTTAACCCCAACTCTCTCAGCTTTTCTTCCTAGAATAGGTGCTCCAGCCCTCTGTTTTCATGGCCCTTCTCTGGACCTTTCTAACAGGTCCATGTCTTTCTTGTACTGGGGACACCAAAGCTGGACACAGTACTCCAGGCAGGGTCCCATGAGAGAGAAGTTGAGGGAGAGAACCAGCTCCCTTGACCTGCTGACCGCTGTTTTTTTCATGCAGCCCGGGATATGGTTGGCTTCCTGGGCTGTGAGCATACATTAATGGCTCATGTCCAATTTTTCATCTACCAATTGATCAAGTAAAGGGGAACATCTGATCAATGGGATCCCACAGTGGCATGAGGGCCCCATACAAGGTGGCTGGTGGAGACAGAAGGCAGCGGTGGACCACAGCCAGGGGTATGTTGCTGCTTTGTCCTGGACAAGCATGGAGGCTCCTCACAACAGAAAGATGGCTGCAAACACACCTGGCATGGCCATAGCCAACTAGAAACACAAGGCCTGTACTGTACTGCATTTCCCAATGAATAGAGGGTAAGAAAGAGGAGAGAAGGACCCCCTTTGTCTCTGTGAGTGGCTGCAGCTTGTCACCCCTCACGAGCTACCAGTGTCCTGGTTACGGCTGGGATAGCGTTAATTTTTCTTCTTAGTAGCTAGAATAGTGTTGTGCTTTGGATTCAGTATGGGATTTGATATGAGAAGAATATAGATAATACACTGATGTTTCCAGTTGTTGCTAAGAGACCAAGGACTTTCCAACTCCCCATGTCCTGCCATTGTGCAGGTGTACAAGAAGCTAGGAGGGAGCAGAGCCAGAGCACCGGACCCAAATTGGGCAATGAAATGTATCATATAACGTCATGCTCAGTATACAGAGGAGGGTCACCCGGGATCGTGGTTTCAGGATCTTGACTTTTCCAGGATCAGAGTGGGTATCAGTTGGCAGGTAGTGAGCAATTGCATTGTGCATTATGCATTAACCATTTGTATTTTCTGTTGTTATTATTATTAAACTGTTTTCATCTCAACCTACAAGTCTCCCTACCTTTACCCCTCCAATTCTCTTCCCCATCCCCCCAGGAGGGAGGGTGAGAGAGTAGCTGTGTGGTGTTTGGCTGCTGGATGGGTTTAAACCATGACAGTCTTTTCTGGCACCTAAGAATGGGGACCCTACAAATGCCTCAACCACAGAATAAGCTTTAAACCAGAGCTCACATTTTCTTAGCACCAAAGCTAATCACTTCTGGATAAATCTGGAGGAAATCAGACTATATCTGAACAGTGCCTCTTATTTTACCAGGGATATCAGGCATCATTATGTTATACTGCTAACTCCTTTCCATACTCACAAGAGAATAAATAATCAAGAAAATATTTGATTTGTTTCCTTTCTGAAACACAATTGTCTATTTCAACAAGACATGCATTGCACACACTATTAGAGACATGTAAAAATATAAACCCTAAAATATAAATTTCAGCATGGGGGAGAAGTTCAGATTTTGGAAATGTATTTTTCATTCAGGGCTGTATTGAAAACCAAACGTTATAGTTTTCCTCAAAACTGAAAATCCAGCCTGATGTGCTCAGGAGTAATTGCAAGAGGCCACTGGACACACGACTGGGGTCATATGAGCTTGCCTGGCTCCTAGCACACAGTCAAAGCCACACAAAGAAAGTTAGAGTATGTCTGGAGAGACGATACTTCTGTACAGCCCCAAAAGACCTTGAGTGGACAAGTACCATGTCATTAGCACCTAACCTCTGCATTAAACCATGTTGCAGGAATTATGCAAAATTCCTAATTGTCCTAAGGCATTCCTTCTTGTCTCCTACATTTAAGCCATAGTTCCTACCCCTGTGCCTGCAGCACAACACAGTTTTGCCCTGGTGCAGATCCATATCATAAACAGAATCAATAAATTGATACAGGATTCTTTCCAGCAGAGAGGTGGGAGACTTTTTTAACCTGTCTCAGTTCAGAGATTTGGCTTACACCAAAGACTCACTAGCAGTTATGTGATGGCAGGTAAAACAGTGATGCAGATGTGGGAATGAGTAATCTGAGTTGGCAGAAACTCCTTAAATTCTTTAAGTCAGCTTCAGTGCCAAAGTCAGAACATTATGGAACTATGGGATAGAAAAGTTGTGGCTAGTGTCCAATAATCTAGAGCAACAGCATCAGATTTGCCCTACACTTCAATCCGGAATGCAGAGAGGTAGATGCTACTAACAAATTCTTTCAGCAAAATGCTTTTAGACTGCATATAAGGTAGATTGGATCAAGTTCATATCAGTTACTTTGAAATACACATCTCAAATCTAAAGAGAAGTGAACTAGACATTGCAATGCCATGAGTTTCACATGCATGTTAAGCAAAACCAGGAGTTCCCAAATTGTCAGAAAACAATTTCTTGTGAAAAAAAAAAAAAAAAAAAAAAAGTTGCTGCAGTAATGCTCCAAGTGAAAAGAACTTTCCTGTGCTGCAGTGTCATGGTTTAACCACAGCTGGCAACTAAGCATCACACAGCTGCTCATTCACTCCTCGCCAGTGGGGTGGGGAAGAGAATCAGAAGAGTAAGTGAGAAAACTTGTGGGTTGAGATAAAGACAGTGTAATAGGTAAAGCAAAAGTCACATGCACAAGAGAAGCAAAATAAGGAATTGATTCACTCCTTCCCATCAGCAGGCAGGCACTCAGCCATCTCCAGGACAGCAGGGCTCCATCACATGTAATGGTTACTTGGGAACATAAACACCATCACTCCTAACGACCCCCTTCCTTCTTCTTCCCCCAGCTTTACATGCTGAGCATGACATCACATGGTATTGAATATCCCTTTGGTCAGCTGTCCCAGCTGTGTCCCCTCTCAGCTTCTTGTGCACCCCCAGCCTACTCCATAGTGGGGAGGTGTGAGGAGCAGGAAAGGCCTTGACTCTCTGTAAGCACTGCTCAGCAGCAACTAAAATGTCTCTGGTTTATCAGTACTGCAGCACAAATCTAAAACATAGCCCCATACTAGCTAGTATGAAGAAAATGAACTCTATCTGAGACAAAACCAGCACATGCAGGTGCAAGCACATGTACTGAACCTGCAGGTTTCTCAGAGCCAATTTGTGTTCATGACTTTTAAGCAAGTAATTTATTTTGGATAGGTATGTGTTACTCAGCCATTCATCTATGCTCTTGCTTCCTCCTGACCCCCAGCCAACGGACTTATCACCCACTAAACAAGCTGTTGATGCTTGTCTTGGAATTGCCATTTTGCAGCAAGTGGCACACAAATCCCAAATTGGCTGTTATATGTGGTTTTGATGAGGGCCTAAAATTTCTGCCTGCTTCAGAGAGTCTAGCCAAAATGTGCAAGTCACACACCACTGCACAAACAGAGAGCTTTGTGGTGGAGGTGAATTTGGGGCTGAGGAAGGTTGGTTGCATGAGCTTTGTGGATTACTGCCTGCCTCTTTTTACAGGGAATGTTGAAACACTTTCCTCAACAACAAACTTAAGTTTTCTGGCTCAAATATTCAGGCTACAGGAGGGGATGTGCCTCTATACAAATACTGAAGAGCTTCTTCCTCTGAAGACCTAAGAAATTAGGTTCAAATATATTTAGCTATTGAGTTACACAAGTGTCCCCAAGGGAAGGTTTTGACACAGCATCCTGGAGAAGATATAAAGAGAAAAAACAAAAGGGGATGGTCATCCTGGGAAAATGACCACTGCTATGGACCAGAAGAAATGGAATTATATGGTTCTTGTCTGGAAAATTAAAATATTAGATCCCAAAAAAAAAGCATCAGATCTAAGCCTATATGTTGGCAGTAGAAATAAATAGATATAATAAATAGGTAAATACTATCTGTATAGACAGTACTATATCTGAACTGTTTGAAGTTTGTTACTTTATGTCAAACTGAGAGAACTGTGAAAGGAGGGTTAAATGAGAAAGCACAAGGAAATAAACAATTGCAAAGTTTTAATGAGTTTTTTAGTCCTTTAAAAAACATGAAAGACCACTGGAGATTTAACAACAAAGGCAAGATAGAAAAGGAAATCAGGTGCATGTTAGCGAAGATAAGAGCAGCATGCAGCCAAAAAGCACATACTTAACAAAATTTCTCACTTCATTATATTTAAACCTTGAAGAGAAACTTTGCTCTTTTACACTATCACAATATGAAGCCTAAAAGTAAAATTGTGCTTTGAGACTTTAAATAGATCATGTCTCCCTGGCAATTTTAATTAGCATGCTTCTGTTTATACAAATGTGTCTGTGGGGATCTGGTTTGAAGAATGGAAGAATAAGCCTAGATGTGTACATGGAATAATTTTAGTCTCCATAATTTAAGTTTCTTTTGTCTGCCCATGAGCAAAAAGATCAAAAAAAGCATAAAACTAATATTTTAGAATTATCCAAAATCCCTGTTTATTTAATGTACTATTTGCATTTTCCTAGCTTGCTCATATGCTAGTGCAAACAGCCATCTCAAATAGCATCACAATTACACAGAGCAGTATTTCAATCAAATGTAATTGTGAGAAGCAAGTTCTAAGTGCAGTTAAACTGGAGTTTAAAAAGATAGGGAGGTGGGGGGAGAGAAAAAAGGGAGAGGGAGGGAGGGAGGGAGGGAGGGAGGGAGGGAGGGAGGGAGGAACAAACGAACGAATAAACTTTGATATTCTTAATCAGAAGACTCTCTTTTTGCTGTTTTGTGACAGGAAGAGAATTTGAGAATAGTTCTATAGAGGAAATAGATGTGGGACACCCCCACCCTACCCCCATTTACCATGAGTGTTTAGTATCATAGGAGTAATCTATAATATACATCCCAGGATATTCTAGAAATACTTTCACCTGCCACAGAGGTTTGAATTATTTATTAATAAATTATTTTAATCCATCCATCAGGTAAAGTGAGAAATTTGGCATACGCCAACTCTGATATATATATAAGGTAAAATTCCACTCTGATTTACATGCTGTACTCTACCATTACAATTAATGGAACTGCAGCAGGAAAAGTCAAGGCATAATCTCCTGCTATAGATGTTTTTCGGGAATGATAGTTTTCACAAACTTTCACTATTACAAGCCTTTACCGAGTTCTGAAAGTTCATGTATCTCTCCTGAATTCCTTCCTCGCTTGAGATATTTTATTGCAGGCTTCTAAAGAAAGTTTTGTTATGCTGTACAGGATTATAGCTTATGGGGAGTGTGTGTACATTGTATTTGCGATGATCTTGTCTCTTGAGACTCTTTTCAACAAGCAGTAAAGCATGAATTTGGCTGAAACAGGTACAGAAGGATATTTTAAATGACAAAAAAAAAAGATTCCAGATCTTGCCAGGGAGATCTTTGAATTAGTTTTTAAATAAAGCTGATTTTAACAATCACTTAGTAATCAAAGCTGAAAAAAATAGCTCCCAAGATCATGCCAGGAGATACACACAGACCAGGATACAGAGTTGTTCTCTTCATAAGCATACAATCTAACAAACTTTCTTGGAGACAGGATTTTGTAGCACCAGTCCTGAGAAGCTCCTTTCCCCTTCAGCACTCTTAATGGCTACACAGCTTCATGGTCTCACTCCCTGTTACTCTAGAAAACAAGAAAAAAAGAGACTAAAGTATCCTTGTCCAATGTGGGCAATTATTCATTCTGTCTCAGTGGTGGGAGAGTTGAAAGCTGGTGCCTTTTTCATTAATGGACAGAAGTAGATACAATCAAAACTCTGGAAAACTTCAGAATCTTTTCTCACAAGAGAAATTAAACAGTCCTGGGAAAGGACTTCAGACTTATGGAGAGTCAAAGAAAGAAATTTCCATCTACGTTCAGAATGAGAAAACTGTAACCACTTTAGATCATTTCCTGTGATGCCAGTAGTCTTCATAGAATCACAGATGGTTTGGGTTGGAAGGGACCTTAAAGATCATCTAGTTCCAACCCCCTGCCATGGGCAGGGACACCTTCCACTAGCCCAGGTTGCTCAAAGCCCCGTCCAACCTGGCCTTGAACACTGCCAGGGAGGGGGCAGCCACAGCTTCTCTGGGCAACTGTTACCATGTCTCATCACCCTCACAGTGAAGAATTTGTTCCTTCTATCTACCCTCTTTCAGTTTAAAATCATTACCCCTCATCCTATCACTACACTCCCTGACCAAAAGTCCCTCCCCATCCTTCCTGTAGCCCCCTTGAAGTACTGGAAGGCTGCTATAAGGTTTCCCAGAGCCTTCTCTTCTCCAGGCTGAACAACCCCAACTCTCTCAGCCTGTCCTCGTAAGGGAGGTGCTCTAGACCCCTGATCATCTTCACGGCCTCCTCTGAATCCGCTCAAGCAGGTCCATGTCCTTTTTGGGCCCCTCACTACAAAAAGGACATTGAATGACTCGAGCGTGTCCAGAGAAGGGCAATGAAGCTGGTGCAGGCTCTGGAGCACAGGTCGTACGAGGAGCGGCTGAGGGAACTGGGGGTGTTTAGCCTGGAGAAGAAGAGGCTGAGGGGAGACCTCATCCCCCTCTACAGCTCCCTGAAAGGAGGGTGCAGAGAGCTGGGGATGAGTCTCTTTATCCAAGTAGTAAGCGATAGGACAAGAGGTAATGGCCTCAAGTTGCATCAGGGAAGGTTTAGACTGGATATTAGGAAGCATTTCTTTACAGAACGGGTTGTTGGGCATTGGAATGGGCTGCCCAGGGATGTGGTGGAGTCCCAATCCCTGGAGGTGTTTAAGAGTAGAGTTGACATAGCGCTGAGGGATCTGGTGTAGTTGGGAACTGTCAGTGTTGGGTTAATGGTTGGACTGGATGATCTTCAAGGTCGTTTCCAACCTAGATGATTCTGTGTTTCTTATGTTGGGGTCCTCAGAGCTGGACGCAGCACTCCAGGCAGGTCTCATGAGAAAGGAGTAGAGGGGGACAATCACCTCTCAACCTGCTGGCCACACTTCTCTTGATACAGCCCAGGATATGGTTGGCTTTCTGGGCATGTTGCTGGCTCACAGTCAGTTTTCCATCCACCAATACCCCCAAGTCCTTCTCTGCAGGGCTGCTTTCAACCCACTCATCGCCCAGCCTGTATTTGTGCTTGAGATTGCCCCAACCCATATGCAGGACCTTGCACTTGGCCTTGTTGAACTTCATGAGGTTTGCACAGGCCACCTCTCTAGCCTGTCCAGGTCCCTCTGGATGGCACATCCCTTCCCTCCAGGGTGTCAGCTGCACCACACAGCTTGGTGTCATCTGTGAACTTGCTCAGGGTGCACTCAGACACACTGTCCGTGTCACCAACAAAGATGTTAAACAGCACTGGTCCCAGTACTGACCCCTGAAGAACACCACTCATCACTGTTCTCCATTTGGACATTGAGCCATTGACCACAGCTCTTTGATTGTGATCATCCATTCAATTCCTCATCCACTCAGTGGTCCATCCATCAAACCCATGTCTCTCCAATTTAGAGAAGTCATGCGGGACAGCGTCAAAAGTTTTGCACAAGTCCAGGTAAACGACATCAGTTGCTCTTCCCTCATCCACCAGTGCTGTAACCTTGTCGTAGAAGGCCAGCAAATTCATCAGGCACAACTTGCCCTTAGTGAAGCCATGTTGGCTGTCACCTATCACCTTTTCATCTTCCATGTGCCCTAGCATAGTTTCCAGGAGGATCTGCTCCATGATCTTGCTAGGCACATAGGTGAGACTGACTGGCCTTTACTTCCCTGGGATTTCCTTATTTCCCTTTTTAAAAATAGGGGTTATGCTTCCCCTTTTACAGTCAGCAGGAACTTCACCAGACTGCCATGACTTCTCAAATATAATGGATAGTGGCTTAGCCACTCCATCCAGCAGTTCCCTCAGGACCTGCAGATGCATCTCATCAGGTCACTGTGCTGTGGAGGAGAGCAGAGGCTTACTGGCATACAAATTGTATTTTAATTTTTCAAGCCTTTCATTGTTTTTCTAACATGCCTTTCTTGAAGTTTGAAGTGCTAAGACATTTCACAGAACCCTGAGCAAGCAGGTACTTTGAATGATTAGGTTTCCTTTTGTTGATCCACCATCACACAACAACATAGGGGAGACAGGGACATTGCCCAAAATATTCCCAGCATCTTACTGATAAAAGGGGAGAATATGCCTTTTAAGTCAGTGTATAATGAGAAAGAAATTAGAACTGCCTTTATGTAAAGCATACCATACAGTTGGTTAAAAGAGCCTGCAGCAAACAGAGATAGTTTTAAGACACTTCTAAGTACAAAATAAATCCACTGAAGTACAATGCTGCTCTCTTAAGAATTACTTTTACAAAACAAGCTGTATGACATTAACAAAGCCAGTCAGGTGATGATCATTAACACACAGCAACAAATACCATGGGGTAAAATAAAAAAAGGACAGAGGACAGGTTTGTGATACCTGAGGCAATGTCTGCAGAAGAGGCTGCAGACAAAGCAGTCCTGCCCTCTGTACTCAGAAGGGGCAGCAGACAAGCCGGCTGGATCCAGCAGCTGTGTGGCAGTACTGCTGTGCTTCAGCCGCCTGTCCTCCTTCCAGACAGCATACCCTTAAGATAGGAGAAGGAGTCTCTTGCAAAGTTGCTTTCCTCCTCTACAGCCTCAATACCTCCTTTTTACTTAGCACAAATGTTTGGGGTTTTTTTACTAATCCCATTGCTGGAGCAAACATCACACTTCTCCATTTAAGGAAGGTTTCAAACCTTGGTAGAAGCAAATAAAAGGTAAAAAACACCAATACATTCAGATTTCTTACTCTCATATGCATTGACAAGAATAAATTTTAATGCTGTTAATACTTCCCTGACTTTGTTTTCCTCCAGTTAAACAAATGAAATAGAAAACCATGCAGAGTGAGTGAGCAGGCACACTAGTCTGGGATTTTTTCCCCTTGTCTGACTCCTACATGAGTTCCTATTCAGAAAGCAGCCAGTCTCTGAATATATTCAGAGCTGGTTATCTCCATATATAATATATCCTAGCGCATCCAGGCTTCTATCTTTTTTTTCCCATGAAACAATAATTTTCCTATTTGTCAGTCTTTCTCCAAGCCCTGCACCATAACTTTTGAAATGGTTGGCCAATTTTAATGAAATCTGGCAGAAAAGCACATATCTTGAAGACATCAAATTCCTATCATCTTTGGGCAAATCAATAGGTGAGGAGGAAAGATTTTGAGTGAGTATTATTATTTTTGCTGTTTCACTGAAGACTTTTTTTCTCCCATGTTCCACCTTCTTCAAAACGAGACCCCGGGGCTGTCCTTGGCCTTGAAGTGCAGTAGTTCTGAGTACACCTCTGGGTAGGTAGGAAACCTTTGGGCTCCTGTTCAGGCATAGCACCTGAATTCACAGTAAGACCAGCCTCAGGTAGGCAACACTCTCCTCCTCTCTCCCTGCTTGATGAACAGCCAGGCAAGGATGCCAGGCATGCTGCTGGGGTTTCCAGTGGGATCTGCAGTGGACTGGGAATGGAGGATCACCCTTGGCTGCTTCTGACCCACAGCCTCGATTTGCAGCCATACCCAGCAGGGTACTGTGTTTTATCTATGTCTCCTTCACACCAGCCCTTTCTTTGCACACTCCTTACCAATGACTTCGGATACAGCTCTCTTAATTGCCCACTGGTATGGGGAACCAAGCACGTAAAGCAGGTCAACAGCAACAAATGACCCATCTCATTCCTTCCCTCCACCCCAGCTGTCCTAAAAGAATTCTGTGGAAAGGTGACTCACTGCACCTTTTCCTCTGAACCTGTGGCGCCCCCAACACAAAAGAACAAGTTAAAAGCCCAAATTCTTTTTTTTTTTCTTTTTAAAATTTTATTTTCCTAAACAGCATTTTCAAAATTTTCCCCGTAAAATGCGATTTTTGTACCTGATACAATAACTCTTATTTTTACTTGAGAATTAAAACCAAGGTTGCAAAAATGATGGCATGAGCAACTTTGAGCACCCTGTTATTTAGCAGTAAAGTTTTGCTTTGATCCATCTCCCTGCTGACTTCAATGGAACCACACTAGGTATAAATTAAAGCAAAATTCAGTCCATCAGCTCTACTTCAGGCTTCATGCATCCCATTTAAGCAATGCCTCCACCTTGATTTCACCTTGCTGCAGTCAGCAAAGAATGCTGATATAAAAGGTGTCGTGCTTTCGTGTATCCACTCACTCTGCTTTCATGTTTAAGCTGTACCATTTTACCTTACCATTAAAATTACATTAAGGCAAAAGTGAAAGAGTATAGAAAGAGTGTATAATCTCTTACGCTCTCTCTGGAGAACAAGCCTCCATTAAGTTTTTCCCTGTCTCCCTGTACACAAATAGCAAAAACATGTATTTTCCAGTCAAAAACAAACCGCGAAGTAAAAAGTCTATTAAAGGGAGCACAGTCACTCATTCTAACATTTTTCATCCAAATGGAGAAATAAAGTGGTATTTCTCCAGCAGGCAGGAACCTACATTTAAAAAAAGAAAAAAAAAGATATGCTGAGACCATCCATCATGTTAGCAGGAATTAGATGCCCAGTCCCTTAGATGTCAATAACAATCCCAACCATATTGCATCAATTAGTAATTGATTGCTTGTGAAGAGGTAAAAAAGCTTTAGTGCTTCTCTTCCTTCCCTCATTAACATGGAAGAGTCATACCACGAGTCTCACCCATGGCCACAAGGATGGGCTTTCCTCTCATGGGAAGGTCAAAGCTCCATCTGCCACTGAAGATTCCTTTCTGGCTACAGGAAAAACCAAATCAAGTAAGTCTGTGTATTAAAGCTATTTGTGACAGTAATCTTTTTTGCCCTCAAATGTTATCTGCTAAGCAGCTTTTACTCATCTACTCCAAAACCTGGGGACACAGGAACTCATTCCTTGGCCTTGGCAGAGACATAAAATGAGAAATAAGGGAAAAGAGGCATAGCTGTACCTTCAAAATAATGTAATTTAGAAGCATCATGTGCAAACTGGGTGTCACATCGAAGTTCCAAAACTGGAAAAAATAATTCTAACCTTTCAGATAAAGTTGCACTCAGAAGTGTAACTTTAAATCGCTTTTACAGCTAGATAAATTAGTTAATTTCTCTGCACATCAATGAAAAAGTATTACAAAATGTGGTTAGTTAAAATGTGACTTAAAACACTTTACAAGTTTTTTCAAACTTTAACCAACCTTCCCTGCAAATATAATCTGTAGTATTAGCTACTGAACATGAAAACCTTAGTATTTTTGAAGAGCACTTCAATCTGACTAGCCATTTTGAGGAGCCACCACGTGTACATCTCCATTGAACTAAAGCATCACTGACATCACCCTGCTCAGCTTCAGTGGGAGAACCAGAATCTCACAGTAGTTTTAGTTTTGCTCAAGGAATCTCTTCAGAAGTGTCCAAAAAGTTGTAGAGGTGTCAGCACAAGGTCACAACAGGCTAGTTTAAATAAAAGCTTTTCTTTCAGCACTTTAAAACATGTTGTCCAGTCACTGTTTTAATTTCTGCCAAACCTTTCGCTTGCCAAAGGGCTGCCTGTGGAAAACACTTAGGACAGGCAGCCTCCTACTGAATGAAAATACATTTTCCATTCCATGGATAATACACTTAAGTCACCAAGCTTCACCTTTACAGAGAGTCTACTGGCCAGTGTCAAATGAAAAAGCGTATGTCTGTATATACATGCTTGAACAAATAAAAACACTAACACTGCTGGAAAGAAACAGGGTTGTAAAGCCAGAAAGAGCACTTCAAGCATGCTTTAATAAACAGTTTATCCAAATGTTCTTTATTTACTCAAAAATAAGATGACAAAATCATATCCTCCACTCTTGGGAGTCCAAGAGCATTTCACCCACCACATTTATTGCTATGTAAGGATATGGACAACACTTTGATTACATCACAGCTGAAGGTATAGTCTACGTCTTGGCTACATTTTAATCTTGCAACTAGAGAATTTCATGCCACAGCTTAGCTGAATTTGCTGTTATGAATGAAGCATAAAACTTCAGCAAACAGGGTGGACTAGCATGTAATTACTGGTGTTGCTTCTAGTCATAATAATTTTGAATTTTTTAAAAAATCACGTATCAGCAAGCATCAGAAATTCTGAGACTTTAACTAGACAGGATCATAAAACATACTGTTTATGCACAGGGAGAAGCAAATGTGAAATATGCATCAGGAGATGTGCGTTCATACAACAAACCAATTCATCACAGACAGTTCTGGGTTTTATTGCACCACAATAAACAACACATAAGCTACACACCAAAAGAAAATAAGCCTCAGAGAATGGAGCAACAGTGGTAACACAGATGGTGCAAGGCACAGACATGTTACTACATATGTAGAGGAAGAAGTGAGAGATTCAACTGGAACAGATCTCTACCTGGTACTGGTCAGCTTTAGAGTTTTTATTATTCAAGAATCTGCTCCGGCATTTCAGTCACTCCTGGTGAAAAGTCTTTACTTTTCCTAGAAAACTCAAAATTGCATTTAAACAGCCCCCCTTTCTGTGTATCCTCGTTCATAAAAGACTAGAGAGATTTAAGAGGAACATTATCCTAGTAAGCTTTTCAGCCCTGTAACTCAACACTGCCAGCAACACTTTATATTTAGAGAGCACAGAACTTTGCAACGCAGAGTTCATCCCAGAGGGATGGTGTCTCTTATCAAACCCAAACTTGTTCAGATTGGTACTTCACTCCCATGAAGTGGAAAACATCAGCTAGCCTGCCAAGTTCTGTCACCACTATTACCAGCTATGCTATGAGCCGGCTTCAAGAGAGTTTAATTTTATTAACACCCATGAAATCAGTTGGGGATATTGGCCATTGAATTTGATGCTTGTGGCAGGCATTCCCTGAATAAGATTTCTGCAACACTGTCTGAAAAAGTTACTGCAGGTGCTTTATTTTGACTTACACTACTACCAGTACAGTATTTCCAAATTCATCATATTATTTTATTACTATTTAGGAGCAGATTTTCTGCTTCAGAGGCAGCATAATTATTCCATTTATGTCCCAAATTACTCAACCCTAACCTGAGAAAAAAAGATGTTAATCTGAAATCACAGGCTGTGTGGCTTGCTGCTGTAACTGCAATGGCTGAAATGGGCCTGTCCAGCCTTGCAGTTCAGTGTCAGATTCAGGGAGACCAAAAGCAAGCCTAGAGCTGAAAGAGAATGAAATACTCTGCCAGCCCCCAGCAGCGCACAGTGCAGGTACATTCTGAGCCAGAAGACCTTTTCCTGATTTTCGTGACTTGTCGTACGTCCATGTACTTGTCCAGTCTCCTCTCGCAGCTATATAAACTTTTTGTTCCCACAATATCGTACACACCTCCTTTTCGTCTCATATCTTAGTATTCCTTCAGCAATTTAAATGTTGCCTGCATTTTAAGAACAGCAGCTGGAACTAAGAAATATCTGTTATCTGTTAAGAAGGTATTAAGAAACTTGCTGAGACTTTTCATATTAAATATATGTCAAAAATACCTAAAAATTAGACTATTTCCCCAAAAGAGACTACAAAAGCAACTGTAGTCATTACCAGATTGTAAATACCCACAGCTGGGGCTGCAGGTTTCAGAATACGAAAAATTGAACAAATAACAGTAATATTAAAAAAAAAAAAAAAAAAATCACTAAAAATTTCACATCAAGTAAATGCACTACCATCAGAACCCAGAGTATAAAATTAAGATTCTCATACTCTGATTAGGAATCATGGATGCCAACACCAGAAATATTCTAAAATATTTTAGAAAAAGTTTAACTCAATGTACAGTAAACGTGCAGTGTGAGACATAAGCCAAACACACTATATGTAATTCAACTGTTTACAAAGGTGAAAACTGAGGAATGAGACGAATATGGAAAATGCAAAAGTTAAGGAGAGATACTCTCAGGACTGTCCAGAAAGAGAACTGCTCGAGGAATAAGGGAAGACATGAGGCACGTACAAATTCAAGTGACAACAGAAATACAGGTTAGGAAAATTAACCAGGACTATGAAAGCAAAGAGATTACTCAACTCAGAACGACAAAATACAGAAAAAAAAAACCAAATCCTTTGTATTCATTTCAAACTGTTTCTGTTAATTATTTGACAAGTCTTTTTCAATCTGTTATCTCACAAATAAAAACATTTTACTAACACTGCATATCAGGCATCACTAAGTGACTATATTGAATGACAGTAATAACTACAGGAAACTACAAAAGTAAATACCAAGTACAAAATAAACAACCACAAGTACTGAATAGTTCTGGAACAGTTGAAACAATTACAATTAGACATTTAAGTTCATTTGTGAGCTCACCAAAAACAGCAAGATGGCTTCACATTCAGTTGTACATTCGTAATTCTTTGCACAGTTATAGTGCAACCAAAAATAATGTATGCTTTCATTAGCATACAAGACTTCATGTAACCATCTCAGCTAATATAAGACTGCAGGGCATCCTTAAACACACAACAAAGGGATGATTTTGCTGTAATTCAAATTCATGTTCTGTTTATTTTCAGCAGGCTCCCAGCTTCCTTTACAGCATCTTCTCACAGGACAATGTAAAGTTGGACCCAGACAAGAAAAAAGCCATTTTCAGCCCACATTTAAGATAAGGATATTTTATTTGATAAATATCTGATGAGCCCGCAACACTCAGTAAATTGCACGAAACATGGAATGGTACACAATTCAGAGCACAGAACAATCTTTCACATTCAGCTGTTGATTCAATTATAGTGTGGACTGCTTGTTGCAATAGTTTCAGACCACTGATCAGGGCATAACTGATCCCTGATAGCCCTTAAGTTCCCAGATTTCATTAACAGATTCCTGCTCCCTAGCATGTGTCCTTTACAGTGCATTCATTGACACAGTCTGAGACAAAGGCCACCTATATTCCAGGTTATCTGTGATACCTTGAGTGTGAATTCTGTGAGGCAGGTATCTTGCTCATGCTGTTGTTATAATCAGACAAAGCCAATTTTTATAAAAATATATAATTTTATTTGGGTTCAATCAATTTAGGGTGGGAAGCAATAGGCAAAGCAGCGCTGGGTGCATGGAGAGCCGCAGCTCTGCCACACGCACCCCGAGTTCCAAAAAGCAGCGTTTTTTATACTCTTGTGCCATCGCCTTTAACCAATCTCCTCCCGTCAGATAGTTGTCCTGCTCTTTTCCATTGATCATTTGGGTTGCTGGGGTGCATGTCCTCCTCCTACTGGGTCTTTTGAAAGTCTCGAAGCCTTGGTCTCCTGGCGCGCTTTTCTCCTATTGGATCTTTTAAAAGCCTCATGACCTCATCCTTTTGGCGGGCTTTTCTTCAAACAGCAGTTACATGTCAGCTCTAGGTGGGGTTTCTGAGACAGGGTTACATTGTTCCAAGCGAATGCTAGGTGGGGTTTCTGAGACAGGGTTACATTGTTCCAATCCGAATGGCACACTTTACATTTAATTGTTTAACATTTACAGATCATTCAAGTGTACCTACCCGCCTTGCCCAGCCTAGCAAATTAGTTACAATAGTTTATTACACTGTTAAAATAAAGATTTAAAATTAAAAAAAAAAAAAAAAAATTTCTTATTTTCTGCACCACCCTTGATGGGAGGGGAACCAAAACAAAAAAAACCAACAACAAAAAAACCCAAAAAAACCACAACTGAAAAAACCCTCAAACAACAGGAAGTTGCAGTGGCTTTTCCTAACACAAAATTTTGAAAATGTTAACTCTCCAGTAAAGTCTGAAATTTTCATTATTGCAGTAAGTCACACACTATTTCTAAAATTAGTAGATGCAGTTACTACTAAAATGATACCCTTCACTTCTGCTCTTTCTTGCTTATTGCTACATGATCTTTAGCCAGCAGTGAAGAAGCTCTTCTTTATTGAGAAGAGATCTAACAGTCAGTAGATCACACATTTGGATATACTAGTAGGGGATGTACCAGGCTCCAAACTGCAGATTCCCCACACCTATTAAACTTTTGTGCATTGATCCTTCTAGGCATCCATGTAACAGATATGAAACTACACAAATAGAGGCCAGATTTTTTAAATTACTCCAGTATCGAGAGATCAAAATCTCACAGTACTTTTAAATACTTGTCTGATTAGTTTCCTTTTGTGGAGTTCTAAGTAGTCTAGGACTACTTAGAGTAGGAGATCTAGGGTCAAGTTTTACACTCCTAAACTGCTTTTAAGTCTGCAATAACAATCCTGACACTCTTGCCTTTAGAAACTGATTTTTAATGATTACTGGAGAGGACAATTCCTAACATTTATAGCTGGACAAGATCTCCACTCATTATGCTACAGAATTTGTGTAACAAAACACTATTACTGCCAAGTCCCTTTTATTTTGCTGTAAACCTGTCCATGTTTCGATTTTTAAGTATATTTTTATACTTCCTTTCATCCTTACCCACCCTGATTAGGAGAGGAGCTTTAGCCACCTTGGCAAGAAGAAACTGGAGAGCCAAACCACATCCAGTAAGACAGCACTGTCCCTCAGTTATTGTCCCAAATACAATGAAATTAACTTCTCCATTTCCTGATTTTGTTTACTGCCTCTGGGTCCTGTTTCAGTCACAACAGGTCAGCCTGGGAATTACCAGCCGCCCGTCTGTACGGAATTCACCTTCAAAGTGTAAAACAGAGGAGTGACAAGAGCAGTTAAGAGCCACTGACAAAACTTCAGGGCAATATAACACTGAAATAACAGAAAGAAGGCGTAACAAAGCAAGGGGCAAACAAGAGACTGAAAGGCCTGAAAACATTTGCATTAGAAAAGCACGTGGGAATGCACTGATGTCTGAAGTGAACGAGCTTAAGTTCAAGTATTTTAAGTGTCATCTCCCAGTTGCCTCCCACAGGCCTCTCACGGCCCCGGAGAGGCTGAGGAAAGGCCAGACGCAGGGCGCCACGCAGAGACCTGGCCCTCCAGCCAGCCCTGGGGAGCAGAGGGAGGGCCGGGGCACAGGGGCGGAAGTGTCCGCTCGCAGCCAGGAGCAGCGCCGGGCGCCCGAGGGGAGGGGACGGGAGGGGAGAGGGGGTGGGGGTTGTGAAGACTGACGGACGGACTGACAGACTGACGGACTGACCGACCCAGCAGCGCCGGGCGCAGCGACTGAGGCCCCGCGGCCTCTGCCCGCCCCCGGCCCCGCCCCCCGGCCGAGGCCCCGCCCCCCGTCGCAGCGCCCCGGCCCCGCCCCGCGCCTCGGGGAGGAAGCGCGCGGCGCTGCCCCCACCATGATGGCGGCCAGCGCAGGAAGGGGCGGGGCGGGGCGCGGGGCGGGGCGGCGGCGGCACCGCCGGGGAGCGCGGCGGCGGCGGGGCGGCGGGCGGCCGGGGCGGCGGGCGTCCCCGCGCTGCCCGCAGGGCCCAGCCGCAGCCGCGCGGCGCGGGGGGCTGCCGGGGAAGGCGGGCGGGGGCTGAGGGTCGCCGCCGCGGCCGCCCCCTCCCCTCCCCCTCGGCCCGCCGCCGGATCGGGGCCCCACTGGAGCGGGCCGCGAGCGGCCCCGCCCCCTCCGTCCCCTTAAAGGGCCCGCGGCTGCTGCGCGCGGCTCCGCCAGTGCTCGCCTCGCGCCGATGGCGCCGCTCTCGGCCGCGTCGTCCCCGCTTCCCTTCCCGTCGCCCGCCGCTTCCTCCCTCCGTTCCCTTTCGCTTCCGGGGTCAGCGCTGCCGCGGCCGCTGCTCGGTAACAAGCCCCGTCCCGGGGTCCGGCCGGGAGAGCCGGCAGCCGCGCCCCGCGCAGGCCGCGCCGCCCCGCCGCCCCCATGGCCAGCAACCCCCAGCCGCAGCCCCCGCCGCCGCCGCCCCCGCCGCCGCCCCCTCAGCAGCCGCCGCCGCTGCCGGGGGCCGGGGCCGCCGTGGGGAGCGGCGCGGCCGAGCCCGAGCTGGTCTCCATGATCGTCAACCACCTCAAGAGCCAGGGGCTCTTCGACCAGTTCCGCCGCGACTGCTTGGCCGACGTGGACACCAAGGTGGGGGCGGGCGGGCCCGGCGGCCGGCGCCTCGGAGGGGTGCCGGCGCCCCGCCGGTGGCTCTCCCCGGGCTCCGGCACGCCGGAGGTAGGCTGGGCCCGGCCGAGAGCGGCGGGGCCCGGTCTGGGGGTGGCGGCGGGTTGCGGGGCGGGTGCGCCCCGCGCTCGGGGCTGGGGAGCGGCCGCCTGGGCCCGCGCGGGTCTCCGGCTCAGCCCGCGGCGCCGGGGCTCTTCTCGGCGTCCCCGGGGGCAGAGCTGGAGCCCCTGCGCCCGGAGGGGAGCGTGGGCTGGCCGGCGGCACAGACGCACCGGGTTTTGTGGAGAGTTTCTAGCGATACGGGTGTGTTTAACACGCTGTGATCGCCGCAAGGGAGAGGGAGGAGCTGCGTCTTCGGTGGGCTTGGAGGGTCCGACGGGGCTCCCAGCGCTTCCAGGCCGGTCCCCGGGAGGTTCACTGCTTATCCAAACCCTCCCGTCCGATCTCTCTGTTGTTGCTTTCTAGCCTGCCTACCAGAATTTGAGACAGCGTGTTGACAACTTTGTTTCCAATCATTTGGCAACTCATACCTGGAGTCCTCATCTCAACAAGAACCAGCTGAGAAATAACATTAGGCAGCAGGTTCTCAAGTAAGTGACAGCTCTGGGGTTTCTCTGAACATGCTTGTGTACCGCGACAGGTGACAGAGGCTCTAGATCGATTGTGAAGTGTCTGTGTTCTTCAAAGAACCTTCTGAAGAAGCTGAAATTTTTAGCCTTTAAAATGTGGTATTATTTCAGATAGCAGCTTGCCATCAGCGTTACTCAGAATTAAACTGCAACCGTTATTTTGCCTGATTCAGGTTGATGCAGGGGGGAAAGCTAGTTTCTTACCTGGGATGTAACGCCCTAGCTTACCTTATCTTTAAAAGTCTTTACCTTAAAGTCTTATCTTTACTGTTTCTTCTAAAGGAGATAGTAATGAAATTGCTTTTACCATCAGGTTTTGAGCTAAGGAAAATTAAAAGTATTTGACATACTAAGTTCTGCGGAGTACAGAGCTAAATTCACAAAACAAAAAACTAGATGTAAATATAGCTAGGCAGAGATTTTTCAGAACTGCTGTTAAATCAAAATTATGTCAAACACTGATCTGGTGTTACATTATCTTGTGAGGTTTCCTCTAGTTTTTCTTCTCAAAACTTAAGAGTCATAATAAATTAGGAAATTTCTTCAAAGTGTCATGAGCTTGATCACTAAATTGGGTCAAACAAGGGATTCAGGGACAAATTTATTCAGCTATGCTGCAGTGGTACCATTGATAGCTTGTACAGAGGAGCTGTTTTGTTTGAGGGGAGGGAAGTGGTGGTGTTCTGGGTTTGGTGTTTTAGTTCTTTTTAAAGAAACGATGAGGACAGGAGGCAATCTGTGTTCCACAAAAGTTTACAGGGATCTAGAGAGAACCCACAGATATCAAGTTCTTTATTGCTATTTATTTGATTTTACTCAAGATTAAGGGTGTTTTATAAAGCTGCAGGACTCTGAGGTATCACACTGTGTTGGGCAGAAAGTAACTTAGGTGGTGATGGCTGGTCTAGTAGTTGTTTGTCCCTTCTGCCTTCTAGAATTCATCTGTTTTATGCCATGGGAATTAACATCAGCTTTCTTCCTAATTTTTTCCACAAACGTTGCTATTACAGTTAGATAACATTTGTAAGCGTAACCAGTAATGGCATAACAACAGGCTGTTTGTTGTGCTAATTCCATGTGGTTGGACTGCTTTGCTTCTCTAACATTTTTTTCTTAGTTGATAAGGTGTAGAGTGTGCTTTTGAAATACAGGCAGCTGGCTAAATACATAGCTGCAGTGACGCTTAGAAAATGTTAATGCTTCATTGAAGGCTCTTAGGAGTGTTTATGTCGCATCTAAATAAGTGTATTTCATTAAGGTGTTCTCAAAGTCGTTTTTCTTATTAAGTATTCATGTAACTTTGTTCCAGGTCTGGAATGCTGGAATCAGGAATTGACAGAATTATTTCTCAGGTTGTGGACCCCAAAATCAACCACACATTCAGACCTCAGGTGGAAAAAGCTGTCCATGAATTTTTAGCCACATTGAATCATAAAGATGAGGCAGGCCCCAGTACAGCTCCAAGTGAGGAGAAAACAGATGCTTCTATTACAGTACAAGGTATTCTACCACTTCTCTGTGCAGTCTTATTAACAAAAATTTGGATTTTGAGAGAGCAGAGACATTGGCTAGGTTTGCTGCCAGCACAAAATTGTTAGCATCAATATCAACAAGCTGAGCTCCAGGCAGTGTACCATAATACTTGTCTTGCTGTATCTATAAAGGTAGAAGGCAAGAGAAATGCAGCTATGTACCACCATGTCACTCTTGTCACTCCTGCCGGAGTTTACAAGGGATCTCTTTACTGTAGGGGAAAAAAAGTTGGTCTCTGGGTTTGACCCTCAAAGTATTATAGAATCAGATAAGGCATAGCTAACTGTAAGAGAAGAATGACTCAAATTTTTTGTGTGTTGGGAGAATGGAAAAAAAAGTACCTATGAGACATTTACCTGTCAGTGCAGTTGCTGTGTGCAGTAAAATTTGAATGACTGGGGTCCTCTCAGGAGCGTAAGTTCTGCTGTAAATCGGCCAATCTTTAGTTTGTTTATAAACACAGCACTTTTTCTTTATGGTTTTCATTCACTTATGTTGCCTGGTATCGACTTCCAAACACTCCTGCAGGTAATTGTCCTTTCCTAAGAGACTTCGCAGCAGTCCATCTATTTGTAACCAGACCCTTTATTTAAATCCTAGCCCTTTTCCTCTGAGGCCCACTTCCTTTAAAGTGGGCTAACCAGCCAGCTGCAACTTTTAATGGTAGTCTAGTTAACCCTTTCTTATCCATCTTCAGACCTGCTTCTAAGAGGATGTGAAAATGATAAGGTATTTCTCATAGTCCTATTGTTATATAATCAATATGCTTCGTCCATTTTCCATGTCGTTTGTGGAGATACCAGAGGTGTGAAATACAGACTTTCTGCTGCAGTATTTTATACTGTATTTGTCCAGAGTCATCATCCCACTTGGGATGATGGCGAAGTTGAACAAGGATTATGTTGACAACATCCTTCCCATAGCCAACCCCTGCTTGCTTTAGCTGATCTTGGGAACAGCGGTATGTCACAGAACAAAATGAATCAGGTCATGATGGCTGCAGGAATGCAACTTCTTGTTCTTTTTTTTAACCAAAATCTCTAAATGCCAGATTAGTCAAATCTTCTAGTTAATTTTACTTATTTTAAATAATTATTCTTTTTCCTTTCATTTGCTTAACATTCTATCTGAATTAAATTACAGAAACAAAGACGATCTAAAACTCTTTTTCTTTCTTACTATTAAAGGTGTCTCTGCTACAACTCCTGGTGGCAACGTAGCTAGTGATGCAATGTCCATTTTGGAAACAATAACTTCTCTGAACCAAGAAGCAAGTGCTGCCAGGGCTTCAACAGAGAACTCAAATCCCAAGAACAGTGACAAAGTTGCAAAAAGACTCTCATCTCAGCAGAGTGTGGATGGTAGCATTGATAGAGAGAGAAATGCAGAGGACTTAGCAGACAGAGAGAAAGCAGTTTGTGATCTTTCTGGAGAAGGGGCTGAAACACTTACAAAGTGTGAAGATTTAAATGAGCTTCCCTGCCAAAGTGAAGAAATAAAAAATTCAGCAAAGGATACTAACAATTTGACTTTTACAAATAAAGATACAAGTAAAGAAATTCAACAGGAAAGTGAAGATCAAAAGAGTAAATTATTAGATAAATCTGACAAGAAACTAGACAGCAGTGAAAAATGTGAAAGAAGAAAGAAGGAAAAACTTGACAAGAAATCTGACCATTCAAAGAAGAGTGATGATACTACAAAGTCCAAAGAAGAAAAGCAAGCAAGAGAGTTGGAACCAGTGAAACAGTTAATTCCAGAAAAAAATAGCAATAAACATAAAACAGCTGAGCTCACTAAAGAAACTAAAGAAGGTATGGTGTGGACAGTGCTCCCTCCTTAAAATATGGATGGCAGGGGGGGTTAAGTACATTCAGGAGTTGAATCAGAAGTATATTTGGAATTTAGGTTCTCTGCTAGTTCTGGCAAATTTGTCTAACTAGCCGCAGCTAGGTCTTGGTTTATCTCCTTTAGCTGAGGTACCCACATTAGGAATCAGAAAAGCTTTGTTTCCTCAGGTGTGTGACTGGTCATCTGCTTACCCTGGCAAGTTCTCTCCACGATTCCAGTCTGCATTTAAAGTTTCTAGTTGTACCTCAGAGTAATTTTTGTTTTGAGTAAACCACAGCCTAATAACATTTCATTAAGATGTTACTATTTTTTTTTTAATTTCCTGTTTCTTGTTCTTAAGATAATTTTGTTTTCAGTAGCAAAATCTGCTGTTTTGGTAAGAAGTTTCTCAAATACAGTGTGCTGCATTACAGCCCTTTCTTTCTATTTTTTTCCTTCACAAGAAAATATGTCCGTAGATTCAGATACAGATGTACTCAGTGACATCACTGTCAGCTCTGTCCATACCAGTGACCTTTCTTCCTTTGAAGAGGAGAGTGAAGAAGAGGCTGTAATTTCTGACAGTACTGAAGAGGGGGAGATCACATCAGATGGTAAAATATTTAAATTGTTAAGTAGCAAGAAAGAATATGCAATGCTTTCATGAGTGCATCATATCATAAATTTGAGGTTTTATTGTACTTATGAGAGAATTTGAATGTGGAATGGGTAGAATTTGTGTAGTTACAAAAGCTGAGTATCAAAAGTACTTTGAATATTTTTTTGATAGCTTGATATATTCTAAACATTGTAAATCTTACTTGTCCTACAGTATTTCATAGGTGACAAAAACACTTACTGGTGATAGATATGTAACTTCCCTATGGGTTTTTTTCCTCTCCCTTCTGCCATGAATTTGGCACAACATTGGAGTGATTTGTTTGTGACTCCGGGGTAGTGGTTGCAGCTGACTACATATCAGCTTGATTTTAGAGCTTTAGGATTGCAGGAATTTCCAAATTCTACCTAGCCACAGTAGAAGGAACAGGAATGGATCTAGCTTTAAGAGTTTGGAAACATCAAACCTTTTCACAGACTGGGTTACCTTTTTGTGCTATCCTTGTCTAGAGCAGACCTCAGACTTTTGATTTCTGCAGATAACGTGGCTTTTGCAGCTAATAAGACTTCCCACTTCGTAACACAGAGGACCTGAATGAGTTGTCTCTAGTGTGCTGTGAGCTTATCTTTTCTGCTCTAAGAACATTATTTAGAAGTACTGAATTATTTGCGTATTCTCTGGCTTTGGTGTTACCTTTAAATATGACAGATTGTGTTCAATTATGACTGAGTATTTGTAAAGTGAAAACAAGACTTAAGTATATTTCAGGGATACAAATAATGTGTACAGTATGGTGCACAAGTGGTTTTGCTTTACTTCTAATCCTGATAAAATTGAAATAGATTTATTTTTTACTTGAATAATACTTACATGAGTATAAACAACAATGTGTTTTGTGTATATATTTCAGTTACCCTATCTGTTTTTTACGTACTCAAATACTGTACAAATTTTTTTGATGTAGGGAAGAAGCTTAATTTAATACATATCGGAAACTATATTCTGACTTCTTAGGTGGTGGTAACTACTAAATACTATATGTAAAAAGGCAGCGTGATTGCAGGCAAGAGGGTAAGCCCAGTTGTTGTATTCCACTTTATTCTGGAGTTTATATTGCAACTTTTTGGCTGAACGGTGTGCACAAACACACGAATATACCTTTCAGGTTTTCATACTCTAGTGATACTTTGATGTTAACGGGTTTAATTTTTTGAACTGTTTATGTTTTTAGAATAAATAATTGTTAATACATTTCGAGTAGCTTTGCCTCCTCAAAAGTACTGCCCTAATTTATCAATATATATTTACACTTCAATAACCTTTCTTCAGATGAAGAAGATAAAAACAGTCAAAGTAAGACAAAACCTCATGCTAACGAGCTGAGTGATGGGAAAGCCAAGCCTATTCGTCATGCTTATGTTCGCAAGCCTTTCTTGTACTCCAAATACTTCAGTGATTCTGATGATGAACGAACTGTAGAACAACGCCGTCAGTCCATTGTAAGTGTGGATTCTGTTACTGCTTGCATTCTGGCTCCTTAAACTTTTCCGCACAGAAATTCCACTACTTATTTGGTGATGGTTTGTGATGGGAGAGCCTTCCATTTCTTCTCTCTCTTTTTTTTTTTTTTCTTTCTTTCTTTGTTCTTCTTGAGTTACAACTGCCTCTTCTTCAGACTTCCATCAATATTGCATGATTTGCTCTCCAGCAAAACACTCTGCTGGTTATAGTTTGAAGGCTTCTGGTGGTGAAAGCAATGACACACTTCATCTTTTTCCCCTGTTCTAAAATGAACAGTCTTTTGGTGTTGACAGAAGATTTACTAATTCCATGCAGTGTCTGCAGGATCACAGCAATGGGTGGATTCATTCTCATCTGACTAATTTGGTAGGGAGAGTAAGAACTGCAGCAACCTGGTCTTCAGTAGATTTAATGTGTATAATGACACTTTGGGTGGAAAAAGTAGTCCATATGTACCTGCAGCCTGCCTTCGGTGAGGTTTTCTGTAGTCAGGCTTGTATTGACTGCTGCAGGCTACTTCATTACATCATCTTTTTACAAATGTAGTTCTTGCTGTCCATGAAATCAGTAGTTTGTAGCATGTCTGCAGCCAGTGAGAATGGAAAGAGAGTTTCCATTGAAAGTGAAAGCATGTTCACTGTGTTCTGTGGTAGAAGTACCAGCACACAGAATAGAAAGCAGCAGTTCTTTTAAATCTTTTTTCCTTTGGCTAAGTATATTTTTTAATAGTTATATATGTATTTTTATATATATATATATATACTATGTATATACATATACACATATATATAAAAAATACATATATATATACACTATGTATATGTTATGTATATATAGATATAAATAAAATAAGATCTATTATTTGATGTCTCCTAGCCTCAGTCTGCAGTGTGAAGCAGCAGTGAAATTCAAACTCAACTTCACAGTAGTAGAGGATTCCATTAACTTTCATATCATGATTTCTAAGGACTTTCTTTTTGTTGTTTGCCTCAACCTACAATGTTCTGGTTTCTGTGGGCCTTAGACCACAGACTCCATTTGTAGTCAAAGAATAATCTTGGACTAATGATAAATTGTTTTCCTTGGGTTTGTGTCTCCAGGCCAAAGAAAAAGAAGAGAGACTCCTAAGACGACAAATTAACAGGGAGAGACTTGAAGAAAAACGTAAGCAGAAGGCTGCAGAAAGAACGAAATACCTAAAAGCTGGAAATCAAAATGCAAAAGGTATGAGAAGTATAACATTAGCCCCTGCCACCCTGCTCTCACTCTTTCTGGAAAAATCAGCTTATATTGATAACAGATCTCTAGTCATTTCCCTTAAAACCCCAGTATTTCAACAGTGATGTAACAGACGAGGGAATAATGCAAATTATTAATACAAAATCCCATATCTTCACTTTTTCATATATCATTACATTGCTTAAACACAATGAATACCTATATACCCTAGTATTCTCTGCTACACATTAGTACTCTGTACTGCTTTCAGTCATGTTTATAGCTGAAACTAATCATGTGCTTATGTATTTCACCATTTGTGTATTATTTTAGGAAAAAGTGGCTTGAACTTGGAAGAACCTTCGTCAAGGAGTCTTGAGTCAAAAGCTACTGGTACCAGCATTAAGGATGTGCTTAAAGAACAGAAATTTTTAGAAAAAAAAGTAGCCTTGAGCAGAAAAAGAAAAAGAGATTCAAGGTATTCATGTATTTGCTCAAAAGTAATTACGTTTTTGCATATTCATTTCTGCAGATTGAAAAGGTTCTCTTCAACTTTGCAGTTAGCCTTACCCATTTTAACAATTTCCTCTTAAAATATTCACGTAATTTTGTTACTAATAAGCATGAAGTTCAGGCAGAAAATCAAATTAGAGTTGCTTAAATATATTGCAGCTCAGACTGCAGTAGCAGCCTCTATGTGGCTTTTCACACACAGAATGGTAATAAAGGCATGAGAATGGAAAGCTTTTAAATGTTCGTGCATCTAATATGTCAGTCAACTTGACTTGGTCTTTAAATTGATGTTTTATGTAGGTGTGTACATCTGACTACATACAAGTATATACAGGGCAAGGAGATCTCTTATTCATTTTACAAGGACAACTGTAGTACTGATATTGTCATAGTATTATTCTCTGCTTTAAAGCACTGATGTTCAAAGGATATCTTTGAAGGTGGTACACATCATTTTCCCAGAGAAAAAAGCTTGGACAGGTTGGCTGATCAGAAGTTGTGTGATCATATTCTCTTTAAGTATTTGTAGTGTGCGTTTTTTCTTTCTCCTTGAGCTTTAATAGCAGAAAGTTTACAAACTAATCTTGGGGGTTATATCAATTTTTCTTTAATTGTCCAAATACCTGTTTCAGGCATGCTGAAGATAGCTGCAGAAAAAAATATGAGCCATCTGAAGAAGATTCTAAAGAAATGCACAAGACAAACGAGGTGTGTGTCTCTTAAATATACACCTTATGATCTTCCTTTTTAATTGCAGTGGTACTTGTTCCTATGTTCAAGCTGCATAGTATTGCATTCCTTCTTACGGATTAGTTTTTTCCTGCCAGTTCTTTCATTTGCATTGGTGATCTGACATTGCTGCAGTCATGTTTTCTGAATTCCAGTAGCTGCTAGAATATACAGTCTCTGTAGCCAGTGCTGATGCATATTGTAGTAGAACATGAGATATAGTTTAAGCTATTCTGTGATGCATGTTGGGTTTTTTAAGAGCAAAGTGTGTCTCATATGCAAAGACTTGAAGAGCTTGATCTATTTAAACTTCTCACTGTGAAGTTAAAGGAGGACTGAATGTAGTCCAAATGCTAAAGGAATGAGAATTTTTATGGTGAGAGTTTTTACCAACAACATTATTAACAAAGCCAAAAAAAGTGGTAGTTGGAAGTTCAGGTGGAAGTCTAGATTTATCTTTTGTGGGTTTTGGGGTGTTGCTTGGGCTTATGTTGGGGTTTGGTTTTCTTTTTTAAACAGCATAATGGCTGTTTAAAGTAACTTATGGCGTACTTGAAATCGTGATTGTCCGTTTAAATCATTTTATAGGAAAAATCATTTTTATAAAGAAAGGGTACTCAAGTTCAAACAGACTGCTTAAGGTTAACTTCTGTTTCTCTGAATTTTCCCACAATGGCAGATAGTTAAAATGAAAACGGCATTTCATTTTCTTACTGACTGTATTTTAGGTGAATTTTTATTACAATATTAAACGTATTCTCTGGTAAATTGTTTTTATGAAGAATTTTCCCCATAACAATTCTGTTGGGTCACAGAGTAAAGGAACTATGTAACATTTACTTATAAATGTAAAAACTTTGTTTTGTAGACTTGTGAGAAAAATTCTTCCAAAGAATTGAAGCATAATCACGGGAAAAGTGAAATCTCTAAACAGCTTAGAAGACTTTCAGAATCGGTGCATTCAACTGAGGAAAGCAAGAGTGATTCTAAAGCAGAAAAAGAACATAAAAGAAAAACCTCCACCTCTCTTCAGGCTGAAGGAACTCAGCAGGACAGTGAAACAAGGGATCCAAAAAGACAGCTGGATAGAGCAGAAGTCAATACTGAAGAGCTACAGAAGCAGAAATCCTTATTTAAAAATGAAAAACACCCCAAAAAAGACAGTGACACAGAAATTCAACATATGAAAAATGTCCCCAAAAAAGAAGCCAAGTCTTACAGAGATAAAAATGAAAAGGAAAGAACTGCATTAGAAGATAAACTTACTTTAAAGCACAAATATAAAGGAGACTGTATTCACAAATCAAGTGAAGATGTTGAACTCCACTCATCTGAGAGAAGTTTGAAAGGAGAGGATGGTGGTCAGAAACATAATCAACAAATAAAGGTTTCCTCAGATGACAAATCTGAAAGGAAAAGTAAACACCGAAGTGAACGGAAAATATCAGTAACAGGAAAAGATGGAAAAAATGTTTCTGAATCCACCTTAAAAGCTGAAGAATTGCTGCGTAAGGAAAATAAAAAAGACAGACATCTTTCAACAGAAAAATCACGAGCAGAATACAAGTCCAAAAGGTCCCTGAGTGATTCTAGGCCACAAAAGGATTCCCTAAGTGCCTCAAAGCAACTTGCTTCTGCATCACACAGAAGGAGTGAAAGCTACTCGGAAGATAAACATGAAATAGAATCAACTAACTCTGATTGTAATTTGAAACAAGAAGATAGTGTTCATAAAGATAGACGAAGATCTAAGAGCCTTGTTGAAGACAAAATTTTGTTAAAGTCGAAGTCAAAGAGTCACACTAAACAATTCAAATCATCTGAAACAGAATTACAGGAAAACTTAACAAAGCAAGAGACTGGTCAGAAACTAGACAAAGATAAGAGCATGGAAGAGAATGATTCAGATAAGCAACACAAATCCAAGAATGAAGACAAACTTTTTGAGGATAGCGGTGCTGAGTTTGAGCTTGTAAGTGGCACACAGTCAACTCAGGGATCACAAAAAGACTTTAGTCACAGAGTTAAGTTACATTCTGGAGAAAGAGGATCTGTAAAAGAGAAATATAGAGGTGATAAAGATTTAAGCAATTCCAAACTAGAAAGAAGGTTCTCTGCTGAAGGTCACAAAAGCAGAAACTTAAAGCACAGCAACAAAGAAATAAAGAAGAAGGAAGAGAGTATCAAACTGGAAGATAAAGATATTAAAGAAATAGATAGTGGGCATGAAAAAGTAATGAGCGTCACAGTGGCAATGGATAAAAAACAAAGTAAAAAGATATCCTGTGAAAACAGAAAAGGCAGTATATCGAACCAGGATTTACTTGGAGAGGACAAGCAATCAGTTAGCACGACTGAACGCAGCCATGCTCCAGCCCCTCAGAAGTCGAGTACGAATAACGATGACTTGCATTCTGGTCACGAGGAAGAGCTGATGGAACTTGATTTAACAGAAACAAAAGTACAGGAAGCATCTAACATAGAAGGAAAAAACATTCAAAACTCACTCCAAGCCACAGATGCTGAATGCGCAGCAAAAGAAAAAATATCTCCCTCTATTTCAAATAAGGAATTAAAGCACAGCTTGTCGGATCCTGAAGGTTGTGAACCACAGTTTCTGCCTGCAGCTGAAAAAACTGTTAAACAAGAAAATATCTCTAATAAACAAGTTGGTGCCTTAGACACTTTGTCCAAACAAGCTTCCATGGATGAAGGACCCAATAAACAAGGAGCTCATAAAATGAGCATTGTGTATGAAACAAGTGGTAGAATTTCACTGAATGTTCCCAGTAAGGATCAAGCTTCAGAAGATAGCAGAAGACCAAAGAATTTAAAAACTGTGTTAAATTCTAATTCAGAAGATGTTTCTTTAGCAATTAATTCTTCCAGAGAAGATGCTGCTGATGCAAAGTCCATAGATATGGATATCTCGGACTTTACAGATTCCTTGGGTAGTATGTCTAAAGAATGTCATAATTCAGATGGGACTTCTTTATTTGAAGATACTTTCATTTTGAAGAATGATGCAGCACAGGTTGTATACATGGAACAACATGATAATGCAGTGCTCAGTTCTGTCACGAAAGATGATGGTGACACCATTACTATGACAAACAGTATAGAAAAAGAAGACAAGGTGTCCCGGCCTGATGAACAGGCAATGGAAGACAGTACAGCTGGACTATGTAGTCAAGATGATTATGACAAAGCAGCAAAGTTAGAAAGCCCTCAGGGAAGTGTATTGAAAATAAAAGAGGAAAACTTGGTGTCTGACATAACTGAAGATTGTGGAGATGTAACAACAAAAGAACTTCTAAAAAGAAAAGAGAGAGAGTGCTTGAGTACAGATACTTCCACAAAGGGAGAAAGAAGCACAATAATGGATAATATGAAAAAGGACGAGGTGCATGATATTGATGATATGATACAATCTTCCTCTGTCTTAGTGCCTGAAAGAGTTCCTGAGGAAACAATAAAAGGCTCTGTTACAGCCAGTGGGCAAGAAGGAAATGGTGTGACTGTCACAGAAGATAAAAATGAAAGCAATGCTGTAGGTACCAGTGCAGGAAGTAGTAAACTGAGTTTGTTGTACAACAGCCTACGAACAGCTCCAGCCACTGTGATAGGAACTAGCACAGAAAAGTTAATTGAGAGCACTGTAATGGCCACTAGTACAGGAGAAGAAAGAGCTGAGGGTGCATCACATTCTGAAAAGGACAGTGATGCTACAACCACTTGCTCAGAAGAAGAAAGTGAGGTGGCAGTAATCTGCACAAGCATAGAAGCTGATGAAGGTTTCACAACAGGTATATGGGTAAAAAGTAGTGAGGGTGGCAGTTTCATCACAGGAGCAGATATTGGTGAGTGTACTGTTGCAGCAGCTGAGGAAGGTGGTGGCAGTGCTGTCACTGAAGGATTAGCAGAAAGTGAAAGTTTCCTAACAAGTACAGAAGGAGAAGAAAATGGTGACTATACCATGGTTGATGCAGAAGAAAGTGGTAAGGATTCAGTCAATGCAAGTGGAGTAGAAATTGAAGACAGCGTGAATAGTGCTGGAGCAGAAGAAAAAGATGATGCTGTGACAAGTGCAGGCTCTGAAGAAAAGCGAAAGACCTCAACTTGTGCAGATACAGGCAAATTTGAAAGTTCTGTGTCCTGCTTAGGTGAAGTGGAGAGCGATGGAGCTGTAACTAGTGCAGGGACAGAAACAGGTGAAGGATCGACAAGCGGTGACAGCTCAGGTGAATTTAGGGGTAGTGTGAGAGCTGTCCAGGTAAAAGAACACGAAGGTACTGTGACTTGCACAGGTGCAGAAGAAAGGGGTCATAACTTCATCATCTGCTCAGTGACTGGCACAGATGCCCAAGGAGAAAGTGCTGTAACTGGTGCGTGTATTGCAATGGTCACAAACAACAGTGCCACAACTGGAACTAGTGGTGACAAATCTGAGGATACTGTAAATGGTGAAAGCACAGTAACCAGCACAGGCATAACTCCAGAAGATGATACTGAAATTTCAGTAGTCTGCACAGGGCTAGAAGACAGCAATGAGGGGTTTGCAGTTTGTCTAGAAGCTGAAAAATGTGAAAGTCTAATGGACAGTACAAGGGCAAAAGAGGAAGCCAATATCACTACAGTCAGCATAGGTCCATGTGATGATGAAGGTTTTGTGACTAGTACGGGCTCAAAAGAGGAGGATGAAGAAGATGAGGGCATTGTGACCAGTACAGGAAGGGGAAATGAAGAAAATGAGCATGCTTCTACTTGTACAGGAATGGAAAGTGAAAATGCACTGATTTGTATAGGTGCAGAAGAAGGTGAGAGTTCAATTATTTGCATAGTTGCTGAACAAATGGAAGCTGAGTCAGGAGTGGCTGGCACAAATATAAATAAGCTTACTGTCGACAGCATGACAAGTGCAGAGAAAGAAGTGAATTGTGGCACAAACTGCAAAAACGAAAAAGGGATTGTTGAAAGCAGTGTAACAAGTGCAAGTGCTGCAGATGAGGGTGCCTTGACCGTACATGTAGGAAAGCATGAAGGTACCTTGATTCCCTTAGATGCTGAGGAAAGTGAGGGTCCCATGACTAGTGCTATGGCAGTGCAAGATGAGAGTCAGCCTGGTGCTGAAGATGAGCATGAGAATGCCATGACTTCCTTTGACAGCAGAGAACTTGATGCCTCTATAAGTAGTGCAGTTCCAAAAGAAGATGAGAATTCTCTTATTCCTGCTGACAGAGAAGAAAAAGTAAAAGGTGATATCATCTCTACCAGTACAGTGGAAGGAAGTGATGCTCCCTTACATTCAGCCATGGATGCTGAGGAAGGTCCACTTGCTGTTGCAAGAGCAAATGAAAGTGGGGAAAGCTCTATGATCTTAATAGACACTGAAGACACAGAGGTACCTATGCCCAGTACAGCTGCAGAGTTTAAAGAGTGTGTGCATACTTTTAGCAGTAAGCAGGAAAAAGATGAGTGCACTATGATTTCCACCAGTATTGTAGAAGAATTTGAGGCTCCTATGTCAAGTGCGGCTATTGAATTTGATGGTCAGCTCCACTCTGTGAAAGCAGAAGAAATAAATGAGAATGCAATGGTTTCTATAGATATGGAAGTATACGAGGTTCCCATGCCTAGTGAATCCCATGCAGGAGGAGATGATGATGATGAAGGTCAACCAACTGCTAGTGGTAAGGAAGAAAAAGATGAGTGTGCTATGATTTCCACAAGTGTTGTGGAAGAACAAGTAATCCTAATGTCAGGTGGAGTGACAGAAGAAGCAATTCAGCATGTGTCAGACACAGAGTCAAAAAATGAAACAGTAATGATCTCTACAAGTACAGCAGAATGTTTTGAAGCTCCTATGTCTAGTGTAGCTATGCAAGATGAAAACAAACTCACTGCTTCGGAAACAGAAGGAAGATATGAAGCTGCTATGATCACTACAAGCATGACAGAAGAATGTGAGATAGTCCTGATCAGTGCAGCACCACAAGCTGAAAGTCAGCTCATTGTAGCAGAAGGAGATGAAGGTGGAATTATCTCTCCAAATGCATCAGAGGAATGTAAGATTGTGGAGACCACCGCAACTGTAGATGAACAGTTTGAACTAGCTGCTTTCAGTGGAGATGCAAAAAACAAAGGTTCTGTGATTTTTGTGGGAGAATGTGGAGCTCCTGTGCTGAGGGTTGCCACCAGCAATGAGGATCAACATGCTGCTTCAAGTATAGGAGATAAGGAGGAGGGGGCAGTGATTACTCTGAGCACAATGGAAGAATGTGATAGTCTCTTCACCTTTGCAGTCATAGAAGAAAGTCAACTTCCTGCTGAGAGTACAGAAGTAAAAGACAAAAGTGAGCAAGTTTTTAATACTACTAACCAGATTGAATGCATCCTCTCGACTACAGGCCCAGAAAAAAGCAGTAATTCTTTGCTTGTCATTGGTAGAGAGAACGAGACCCATGGGAGTAGTGTGAGGGGAGAATCAGCAGCATCTCAGACCACAATAGACAGTGAAATCACAGAAATAGATGAAAATTCAGTCAACCTCATGAGTGTAGATGAAGCCCTTTGTGTGGAGATTAGTACAGAAACTGCTGTGAGTCCAAGTCCTTCCTCAGAGGCAAGTGAGGATGGTGAGCAAGCTGAAGATGTTTTGCATGAGAATGTTACATCAGAACTCTCTTGTATGATTTCAGAAGCAGCAGTAGAGAGTGAAACTCTAAGGAATGTAAACTACAAGATAAACTCAAACTTGCATTTAGAAAGAGACTTTTCTGAAATAAGGACTCCCATGCCTAGGGCACAGGCTCTTTCTTTAGTTTCTGCAAATGAAGGAACTGTAAATACCAATCATGATGAAGTGACAATAGAAGCAGAATTAGGGGAAAAAAGTGACTTCCCTTTGTTGCATGTAGAAGAGCTATACAGCAGTGATGACAAAACGAACTTGGTCAAAATAGATGATACTGGAATTGAAGTTACTTTTCAAAAAAGTAACACAAACTTTAATTCAGGTGAGGATTTCTTTTTTTTTTTTTTAACTCTTCAGTTTATAAGCTGTCTTAAATGCACACATTTTACTGTCATTATAGTTAGAAATAACTGATGCTGTTCAAATATACCTGATTTCTTTGTTCATTTCAAAGTAGTTAATGTATTTAAGAACTGGTCTCAGATACTTAAATAAGCATGTCTTGGAGTATAGGAGTGACTGAACACAATTATCTGAGGTATGTTGGAAAATAATGTTATTACAGTGCAAAAAAAGTTATTAAAATACATTGACTTAAAATTTTGAACTAATATATGAAGTGGTTTGCAAGGGGTAATTATGGAGCTACAGATGTGTTTGTTACTAATGTGTTTTGAAATTCAAAAACACTTTTATAGGAAAGAGGATGCACTTCATTTAGACATTTCAACATTTTAAAAGGGTAACGATAATTTTGAAGGTTAAGAGTGGCCATCCTTAATCATAACTGCGGATTTTCTCTGAATTATTTAATGGTCATATTCAGATTCATTCTATTATGCTGAATCTTGTGTTTGTTGAATATACTTGAAATGGTCCTCCTTTGTGTTGCAAAGGAATCAGACAGTCAAATAAATATTTTAAGTGAGCAATTATGATAGGTGTCTATTTTAAATAGAACACTTAAGTTATGATAGTATATGACATGAAAAATATAATATTTATTTCCAGATCCATTCTTCTGGAAGCTAACATTTGAAATGAACTTGCATGGTTGCTAGTTCCTAAAATACCATGTAATGAACATCCTGCTATTTTCAGCCTTTGTCCTCTTTGACCCTCCAGAGTAGTTGAAGCACCAAGTTTATGAAAATTTAATAAATTCAGTCGACACAATAATGAAGTCTAGATTATGACTTCATTGTCGTTTTTGGAGAAATTAAACTGTAGAAAAATAGTAGCAAAATCTGCTTATTTTTCTTCATACCAAAGGAAGTGGAATGGTGCCAATCAAATACTACTTCTAAAACCTTTTCCTTCTCATGTCTGTCTGCTATTACTTTAAAAAGCATTTTATAATGTGAGTTTAGGTCATTTCTCAAAGGTTGACTTTATTCTCTAATTTTATTGATATTTGGGGTGAGAAAGCTCACTCTGCAGATTTTGGGATTTTATGAATTTGTCAAGGAAGTATGCTGATCTAGTAAACATGAAAAATGTTATTCAGTATTCATACGAGACAAACGTGAGCCATGAAAATGACTGCTGCACTAAGGTATTTCTGTCTTGGTGCTTTGCTCAATCCTTGTTGTCCCTTGATGTAGCCTCTGTAAGTACCAGTGGTAATGGTAGTCTTACTCTCTGAACCACAACCACAGTTTAATCACTTTACATACATCACTGATGAGTTATCATGTTGTAGCTACTTATTTTTGTTTAGGAAAAGCTGGATAAGCAGGCCTCTGAAATAGGTGTCCAAAGAGGCTGTAGAAGTTATAAGTATACAGTTGTTCCTGTGGGGAATGAAATGGGTGGGGGTTTAAGATTTTCTGAAATTGCATTGACAGTAATAGGAGCTTCTGAGCTTAAGTCTCTGTGGAAATTAGATAATTTCAGTTGTTATGGTTCTAGAGTTTATGGATTTAGATCTAATTGTCAAATTGTTAAAGAAAAAAATTATCCTTAGCGTTAATTATTGGCTCTGCATTCATTAATACGGAGGTAACTTGCTGTTTGGAATTTTATCTGAATATCTGTTGTGGGTTTTCTTAAAGGAAAAGCAAGAAAAAACACAAAGTTATAGCCCATGTTTTCCAATCGTTTTGTATTTAAAGAAAATATAGAAATACTTGTGTTCTTGCAGATGCCAAGTTGGGGTTTTTTGAGCTGACTTGCTGCAGACAGACTTGCTATTGTTGCCTTTGACTACAGGAAGGGATTAAATTAATGTGTTGTGTTCATGAGGTGGTACTGAGAAATAGCATCCTACTGTAGCATGAGATAAATACCATGTAATGTAATCTAATAATTTTAATATATTTGTATTTCATTAGGCAATAATGCAGCTTTACCAAAGTTGGCAGAAGAACTAGAATTTGAAAGTAACTTGAGAACTGATGAGGTATTTATTATTTTGAAAATTCTGACTATACTGTTTCTTGTATAATTATACATCTTGCTAGGGTTTCTTACTATACCTTTTGATTTTTTTTGTGCAGCAGAAATGGCATTTGAACTTCAAAACTTTTGAAGGGTCATTTTTCAGATTATTCAGCTGTACTCTTCTAAACAGCTGGCATTTAAATTGTGGGCTGCCCATGTTATTCTGTGGTAGAATTAATTTCCTCCCTCAGCCACGCTCCTGTGTCCATGACATCCAAGTTTGTTTGTTTTAGAATTGGTCATACTGTGTGCATGTTGCTTGTGATAGTACTTGTAAAATAGTCATAAATGCTTTAGGTCTTCTAGTTAGCAATTGTTAGTTTAGTGCTTTGACATAGTAAACACATACTGCTGTTTGTTTCGTTGTATCACTTCATCGCCAGTGTTCAGGCTCACCCACCCTCTGTGTGCTTGAGGAACACTTACTGCTGTTCTGTACTGTGATAACTGCAGCCTGTTACCTGCTGTAACAGAAGGGTAGGGCATCCTGGATAATCCAAGGTATTGGGGCATATGGTCACCTATAGCTTGTGTAAGACCAAAGTTGAGCCTGTCTGTGTGTCTGTGCTGTGATCCATACTAGCCAGGATTTCAGATGGGTTAATTCTTCATTCAGATGCAGGACTGGATCCATGTATTCACGTCTTGCCAAATTCTGATAATAAGCATTTTGAAGGAGAACGTGGTTCAGAAACTCCCAAGCATCTATGAAAGTGGATCTGCACAGGGCTACTGGCTGCAGCTCCAGGGCAGACCAGTTGGGTATTTCTGAACATGGTTTTGATGCCTGGAATGCACTTTAGGAAAATTCAAGTCATCTTCAGACTGGTGGGACTTATTGATTTGAGTTCCACCTGCAAGCAGCTGTACTGTTTGCCAGCTATATAAGATGGTCCTATAGTCAGTATAGCCATGTTCACATGGCACTGTATATGAGTTTACAGTGTCCAGATCTGACTTAAGTACACTTAGCTCCATATAGTGTTATCTGTGCACCAATAACATAGCTGATCAGCAACTTGAGTTTAAAAAAACCCAAACCAATAAAAAACAAACAGAAAAAACAAAACATGACTTTAGAGTTCACTGTATCTTGTTGTACACTGCAGATACATATTTTTCTGTAGATGCGAAGATTTCTGGAGTATTGCTTGTATTTGGAACTCCTCTTAGAGTAGGCATTGCACCTTGACTTCCTGAGAGGTCTCCTGAGATCTCCTTTTTTTAAACTAATCTCTGGTACCAGTGTTAAGGTCAAGGTTAGGCACTGTACTGTTCAACAGTAATGTGACTTAGCTCTGCCAGTGTTCCTTATTAATACTTGTACTGTTGTCTTAAGAAGCTTTTGAAGACTTTTATAGATCATATAAGACAATGTTCACCGTGACATGGGGGATAGGAGTGAGACATACTTGTCTGGATGTCTGCAATATTTTTTTTTTCTTTTGATTTTTGTGTTTAGTCACAGCAGCCTGAAAGTCCAAGAAGTGAAGAGGGATATGTGGATCTTCATACTAAAGAGTTTCAAAAAGGTGATTTTTATGCTGATAGCAATTTACTTTTCATACTGATTTGACTATTACTTATGATGGGGGGGGGTGTGTGTGTAGATTTGATATGTACTATGTGCAGAGAGATTGAAGCAAGGCCTGCAGAAATTTTCTTGAAAGGTTTCTAGGAGCTTATGTGGCTTTGCACTTGGTTTGTGGGAAAGAGTGAGGGTCAGCCTTTTCTTCCAATATGATACGCTAAAAGAAATGTGGAAAACGTTTAGGATTTTAAAAAAATAGACTGCTAACATTCTATTTAAAATCAATAAATAGAGAAAAACTTTTGCCCAGGAAAGATAGAGAAACTTCCCCAAAGAATGGATTTCCTCTTTATAAACTTAAAACTTTCTTGTTTCGGGTGTTGTGACAGGCCACGTGAGGATATGACAAGAGTAAGTACTTATGACTTAAGTCACAGAGACTTTACAGAAATGTGTTTGGTTTTTTTCTTTCTTGCTCTCCCGAAGGTTAAAATAATTCTGGCCGTCCACTGAAATTTGAAGAACACTTATAAGTAGGTAGTCACCTAGAAATCTCAATTAGTCAACTTGTATCTGTCCTCAGTAATTTCTTTTCTGTGTATCAAACTAATCTTCAGTAGGACGAAAAAAAAGTCTGTTTCTCAAAACTGTAATATTTTAAACTGTGTGGCAATTGTTTGGCTTTCCTATTAAAGCAGAAACAAAACCCAGCTTTGTTCCCATCTTGATGGATTTTGTGCTCCAAATGCATTACAAAGATGTTTACAACACTACCAGATGAGAGTTAATCCCCAGTTAATGGAGTAACAAGCAAAACTAAAGTGAATTCCAAGAGGTACCAGCGATACTGCTGCATATAGAGTCCAAAGAGGTTAAAGATGCATTTTCTCTTCTGGAAAGTTGCAGCTGAAAGTCTAAATACTATGAAAGGACACACTGTTAAACTCATTTCTAAATTTTTGGACATGCATACCAAAATAACCTTTTACCAAATAGAAAACAAAAACAGGAGTAAGGCGAGATATGAGCATTGGTATAAAACTTTGGATTCCTTTTTATTCTTGGGACTGGTCAAATTGACATACCTGGTTTAATCATGGTGCTCTGCTCATAAGAAAGAAAATGTAAACCCTGAGAAAGGGTTGGAAGAATGTGGTTTTTAGGACAGTAGATTCAAAACTTGAACCAGTCTTCTGTACTGTGAAGTTTCTTTTCTGAAAAACTGTGCCACTTCACATCACTCAGTCACCCAGACAGACTTAAAATTTAAAATTAGCAGATTGAACTAGCAGTGATAATCCTGTTTCATGTAAAAATGTTTAACAAAAATCCATTTGTTGTGTAAATCATGTTGGATATGACATGCACAGAAGAATAATTTGTAGCTCTTGGTAGAGAGTTTTTTCTCTTTTTTCCCCCACTGTACAATAATCTCTCTTTATATGTATATACATGCATATATACATATAGCTCAACGTACGTAAAAGGAAGTTGTTTAAAAGACAAATGTGTGTCCTGTCATGAGTATGAACAGCAGACACAGTAGTTTAGTAGTCCAAGATTCCTTGGAATGTAAACAAATCATTTCTGTTTGAGTGGGTAGGATCTAGCTCTTCATTTGACACTGCTTTAAAAATTGAAAGATATTGTGCAACTGTACAGTGTAGCTAAAGCATGTAGATTTAGGTAATTAGCTACAAATTATATAAAATTCTATGTAGAATAGAGTGGGTTTATTGGATCATGGGGTTTATGTTCTTACTGTAGCTTAAAGGAATACTGTTCAATGTTCTAGCAGCTTTTCTAATTCAGTGCCTTTACGAATCAGGCTTTTAGGGTTTTGTAGAACCTTGATGGAGCAACTTCTTTATGACTCTGTATCTGTATGAAATGGCTTTGAAAGTTATGGAATTTTTTCAAAAGTGCGGAGCATTCATGAGCTCCCATAATTCATAATTCTTTTCCACATTTTTGCAATATGGCAGACTAAGGCTCTCTATCAGAGTTAGAGTACAATATAGTTTAGTAATTGGACAATTTCCTCATGTGCACTGTAGCAGCTACAGCTCTCGCTAGTACAATCACACAGACTTTAGTTCTCTGGAAGTGTAATGTTACAGCATAGTTTTTATCACATTTTTCTTCATCCCTTGATCCTGCATCTAAGGTTGTGATGGATAAAAATCTGATTCATTCAAATGTTAGAACTATTTTTGAAATGTCAAAATTACCATATGTTTCAAAGATGACAGCCCCATGATTGCCTGTATTTTAGCCATAAAATTATTCTGTTATCCTCTGCTTTAGAAATCCATATTCTTTTTTGGGTTGGGTGTTTTGTGGGATTTTTTTGTTTGAGTATTGTTAAAGAGAAGATCAGATGCCTCATTTCCAACTTTGAAAGTTTTATATAGTTTCAGGTACTCTGGAATCCTTTCAGAGAGGTGAAGTAGAGGATACTATGATACTTCGCTCTTGCTTAACTTTTCTGATTATTTTTGTAATTATTTTTAATAGATTTGCTGCAGAGGAGTATTGCTTTAGAAAGAGAAACTTCTCATGTAAGTTCTTGGATTTTAGATTTACTCTCTAAGTCTGTGCTGCTTTTTTTTTTTACTTGCATTTACTTCTATTTACATTAAATATTCAGTAAAGGAAAATACTATTTTTGTATATGCAGAGCCTATGTATATTGAGACTGTGCAGCTGTGTAGGCTGATGTTTAATTATTCTTTCAAGTTTGCCAGCCAATAAATCTTATTGTATTGTTGTTCCACAGTCTATTGACTATTTTAAGACTTGTTAACTGGCAGAAAAGAGAAGCTTGATTGTCCTTGAGAACAGAGGACAAAAACAGGGATTATTTTGATCAGGACTAGAAACCTGTTATTATAATGGAGTATACTGTGATTTCACAAGAACTTGGGAGTTTATAAGTATAAAAGGGATGACTGGGAAAGTTGCAAATGTGTTTCTTATGGAGCAGAAACAAGACATTTATCACAGATGACAAGCTAAAATAATGTCATTGTCGTTTCTTAAACTCGAGTAGTAAATTCACTTATTACTATATTATAATGCTGTTTGGCCACAGTTCTGGTGTTAGTGAGATACTACTTCTGCTTCTGCATGTAGGAGAGTATCCTTTTAAATCCAAAAATATTGTGTAAGTTGCCATGATAAACTGCTTTTAAAGCACTTAGTTGGGTGTTTAATTAAAACTGAGACTTTTTTCATTAAAAATATTAATTAGCAGAAGTTCTTTTATGGTGCTATCCTATAGTAGTAATATTACTTGAGCTTTAGGAATAAATTGCTTTTGTAATACTAATACTTTCCATTCTAATGCATGTTGTACTTGAAAGTAGCAAGTAGGAAAATCTTTCTCCCTTCTGTATTTATAAACTTTAAAGAAAAAAGAAGGTAAGGAATTATCTTTGTGTTTTATTTGTAGGTGGAAAACTTGGATACCCAGATAACTGAAGAACATAGATCTAGAGGAATACAATGTAAACCTTCAGGAGCAATGGATAAAGAAAACTGTAAGTGATGCAGAACTACACAAATTTGTGTAAAGCTTTTCTGCTGCAAAACAAAGTTCTGCTGTGTTTAGGCCATAAAATGGTATTTTGGAGGAAAGAATAGAATATGGGAAATTCCAAACTCCAAAGCAATTGTTCTTCCCAAACCACCTTTAATGCTACACTTAATATATTGATAAAAATATGGTAACAAATTTAATACTGCACGGAAGAGTATTATAGTAGCTTTTTTGATTGTAAGTGAACAAACTTTATGTCTTTAGCCTTTAAAATAATTACTGATTTTATCCTTTTTAATAAAACACAGGGAAGGAATATAAAGCTGAGGAAAGCTGATCATCAGAGGGAAACCTAGCCATTCGATAGACTTTGAGGCTGGATACTTTCTTTTGCTAGATTGGAAAGAACTAAGTTTTAGTGTAACCTTTTATCTGTTTAGAAGCAAGAAGTGAGAAGTCAGTCCACTGAATGGTATAAACATTTCTAAGTTAAAGTTAGATAAAATTAACTTAGAAGTAAGTTAGACATTTTGTGGACACGATGATGATACCTGACTGTGTAATACCTATCAAGCTCTGTCCTCAACTATTTTTGGCTTTTCAGCATCAGAACAATTTTTTAAAAGATAATTAATACTGTCATTTTAATAACAGTTTTTATTCCTGTTCTAAGAATTTTGATTTGATGGAGTAATTAGAAACCATGCTTTATTCATTATGTGTCCCACATAGCATTAACTGCTTTCTCTGTCTCTAGATGAGTTGATGTTGATGTTTTATTTCTTGATGTGGTACCTGTCAACTTTCAATGAAGAGTTTATCTTTAAAAACAAACAAAAACCCCTAACCCCCACCCATAACATACAAGAAATGTGGAATTGTTTTTCTGTAATTGTTTGGTCTTCCCTTTTTCGAAGAGGGGCTAGCGTAATTTTCTGTTCATATTTTTGTAAATAAGATGATGCTTTTCAGAATCTTTTGAATCACAGTAATGGTGAGCTGACATAAAAGTGGCATCAGAATCTGACAAATGCAGAAGGCACTTTTTTAACACCTGAACTGTTGTTTGTTTTTACAGGCAACCAGCTGATTGCTCAGAATGTGAGAAAAGATGATGAACGAAGTCCGTGTTCCAAAACAAAACCTGACAACATCAAGGTATTTTCAGTAACGTTTTTCAATGTTCTGCAATTGCAATGGAAATAAGATTGAAGTCTAAATTTTTATTTCTGTAGCAGTTTATTTTTGGACGTATTTTCATTATTAGCTGTAAACTACTTTTGCATTGTCTTGAATACAAAATAACTGACTATAGAATGATACTTTCAAAGGGGAGACAAATAAGAATTAAAAAAAAGGCAGTGGTCCGTGTTGTTGCACACAGCACCTGAATCTGTTTGAGTTGTGGTGGACCAATTTGCACAATAGTTAGGAGCTTGTGCTAGCATGGAGCATTGCAGGATCCCAGCTGTC
This sequence comes from Athene noctua, assembly GCF_965140245.1. NCBI lineage: Eukaryota > Metazoa > Chordata > Aves > Strigiformes > Strigidae > Athene > Athene noctua. Next base: position 16,288,782 of record NC_134040.1, on the reverse strand, counting down.
CAGTCAGTTCAGCATCTTCATGGTCATACTGATCTGAGATCTGCAAGAGGATATTGGACTTTACCCAAGTTCTGGGTTTGCACTGATCCCTTCCTTCTAAGTCAAAACCAGGAAATTAGGATGAAATAGACGTTCCTTTTAAGAGTACATAGTCCCAAATATTCCGTACTCTTAAAAGGAATATCTCACCCATTTATTTTGATTAAAGCTTCTCAGCATCAGTTTTTAAGAAATGTTACAAAATCTTAATGGATAAAATAACTACTCATGTATTGGGGTGTGGATTTTTTTTTTAGTATGAGTAACTGACAGTTACATTTGTAATAAGATGCTCCTTTCTTTGTTGTTTCAAAATAATGTAGGAACTTACTTCAGGCGATACAGCAGAGGTGTCCAAAGAAATTGATGTAAAGCATACGCCTCCTAAGCATACGCCTCCTAAAAGTACTGTGGAAGAAAAAGGTAATGAAACTACCTATTCTGGGCAATTTTCTGAACCTATACTGAATGCTAATATCATTTGAATGATTTTGAACAAAGTTATGAACTTGATCCCAGCAAATACTTGGATATATTCTCTAGTTGCTCTGTGTTCTGTTACTACTATCAAATACTGCATTACTCCTAGTTCTTCTAGCAGCAAGAGCAGATTGATGTTTCTGCTGTGCTGTCACCCATCCACTCCAGTATTACTTCAGTATGTACCTCGGGTAGGAAATCTAACTGCAGATAAAATAGGTGGATAAGGGAATAGCATGATCAGGGTATGTGACAAGAACTCCTAACTGACTACAAATAAAAGGTGTCCTTCCCTGAAAAAAACTGACATAACCACCTCAAAATCAGTCTTGTTTGTTTCTGTAGAGAAACTAACCAGAAAAGAGAGTGCAACTTGCATAATCGTAGTTGACTTACTAATTGCACTAAAATAAGTAATAAAAGATGGTGTGTCCACAGTGTTAATATTGGCTTTGGTGTAACCTCAGTCTGTCTTTTGGTGAACAGTGTATCTTCCCTAATGTGAGTTTGACCTATTAGTAGTTTCGTCTCTCCAGGGAGCATGTTGACAAGTCTGAAAATGTTCTGCAGTGAGCTTGTATCCTCAGCTTCCTGTTTCATGGAATGTGGAAGGAAACTGAATAGTGGCTTGTATTTATCATACCATTTTACAGTGGGTCATATTCTTCAGCTTTTGTTTTTACCTTAAATTAGAAGACCTGTCTAACTCATCTAGTGTCAGGGAAACATTTTGGCAGACCAATATATTCTTGTAAGGCGAATAGTTTCTGATGGATTTTCTGGGGAATTTTGGGCAACAGAATGAATTAATGCTTTTAGTGCTGGCTTGTACGGGGTTTTTTTGCCTAATAAAACAAAGGTGTACAGTTTCTTTTTTTTTTTTTCCCCCTGTATGTGTGAAGATGAATTTACCATCGAACAGGAAATGTCTGAAAAGCACAGTCTAGAATCAAGTGAAAATTCTCCAGAGGTGAGTGGTCTTATACTAACTTAATTAACTGAGATAATGCAGATTCACACTGAAAATAAGTACTTTCTATTTTGTTGACAGCAGTATTAAAACCTTGACTTCACCAATGCAGAAATAGCTGTGAAAAATTATGTTTGGTACTGTAAAGTACCAAAGACTCATGCAGTTCTGTATCACAAAGTATAAGCTCACAGACCGTAAGACATCAGTGGCTGATTATTGAAGTAGAAGTAACTCCCTCCCTACATTTAATAGTACTTATATATTGAATAGAAAGTAATTCTATAGAGTTGTATAGAAATCATGTTTTCCAAAAACCTCGTAACTGAAGTGTAGACAGTTTAGTCGCTAGCTTATAAAAATATCACCAAACAATTTTTAAATTCTTTGTTGTCTCTTAGGCATATATTTCTGTTTTTCTACAGTGGTGGTTGTAAACAATGTCTGAACCCTAGAGATTTAAAATTGTTGCTGACCCCTCAAAATGGACACAGTTCTCATAAAGACATTGGATTTCATCATTTGCTGCTTTTGCCTCTAATTTGGAAGTGGAATAAATTTAAAGAATAAATTGTTATTTTTGTTCACTCAAGGCTTCAGTCACTGAGATCCATTGTGGAGGGAGACATCGCTAGATTTCAGTAAATGCTGAACTGAGGCACTTGACTTTCTCCTATTTGCAAGGAAAGAAGGTTTATTATTGGGGATTTTGTGATCTGAGTTTGGGGATCTTTGTGATCTGAACATCTAAACATATTCATTACTTAAAGTTCTCTTTCAAAGCTTAAACTTCAAAGTAAGGGCTTTTCTATATAGAGAATGTCACCAATCTGTATATTGAGATAACTAGGATATTGACTGTTTAATAGTATTTGCTCAACTATTACAAGATGTAGCCTGTGCTATATGGCACTGGGAAAAAGGGCTTAGAGGATCCAAAGTTTGGAGTTCTTGTAAGACTGAAAAGGTGTGGTAGGATATACAGGGTAAGCCAGCAGTATTTGTGAGACCAAGTTGTTGAGGGGAAGGGGGCAGAAGGCACTGTGTTCTCAGGCTTGCTTTGTGCCTGAGGCCAGCCACTGAGAATTTTGTATAATTGGGTGTTGCCTTGTTTCTTTTCATCTATATCAATGGATTTCATAACAGGCAGTGTCTCTTCCTATGAAATATGCCTCATCTGTATTTTTAAACTGATGAGCACTACTTCTGCCACTATCACATTATAAAATTAGCAGCAGTCTTTGTATTATATTGCTCAAATGCTAAATGTAACTAAAATATTTTTGTCCTTTACTTTTAATAGGAAAATCAGCCTGTAATAGTGAAGCGGAAAAGGGGAAGGCCTCGTAAATATCCTCTTGAAGCTGTACAACCTGGTGGTAAGTAGTTCGTAATACCTGTGTGGAAAACCAAGGAAAATACTGACATTCAAGTTCTGAATTCATATTTCTTCCCTCAGGTGGGGAGTCAAAAGCTGATATGAGCACTGGGAATGTAAGTGCCTTTATTTTGTTTGGGTGCATTTAAACACAGTAATTCAAAAGCCATTTATCTGTTTAACCATTAAGAGTATTTCAGAAACATCTTACAGAAAACTTGATGATTGATTTCAGTCTAAGTGAACAAAAAATATTAATAGTATCTCCCAATACAACTGAACTTTGTAAGTAAAATATACTATTAAGTCAGAACACTGCCAATAACCTAACAGGATCAAACGTAATACAACATACTTAATACAAAGCTGTGTTACACTGGCTAGCAATATACTTGTACACAAGATGAAATTATGATTGTGTGAACATGTGTCTTTTTTAATTTATGCTGAGAGTGATTTTGTCCTGAAGATCAGTGGTGACTTTGTTTTGAGAACTTAAGATTTTTTTTCTCTACTGAACCTGTCATAATAATAGCTCATAGTAACTCTTAATATCTGTAAAATAAATTGTGTAATGCAGTTCTATGTATTGTAAATAGAAAATGCATTTCATTCAAAAGGTAGAGACATGCAGGTTAGTAACTTAAGAGCTCATGAAACATACATCTGTCTTTTAAAGCTCAGCTGTATCTTAATTCCATAACCCCTGTGAAGTACATTCACCGTTAAGAAAGCATTCTGTTGGGAGGGTTTCTGCAATGCAGTTGGGTTACAGCACAGGGTAGTAATGGATCAGGCGTATTTGTGAAGTACAACTAGTTGGATTTATTTTGGTAGAAGGCTCCTTTTCTGGGAATTCATGTATGTCAGAATCAATGTTACCACATAGAAAAGAGGTGATTTTAAAAACAAAACTCATGGTTTTTGCCTGCTTGTCTGGTGAGACACTAGCTGGCATCAGTGTTGGAAGTCTTGGGAATTTACCTAGGCTGTAGGTGGCAGGAGTTCTCATCCCTGCTTGTTCTGTTCCCACAGTGTTTCAGGCAGCCCTTTGAGTCCTGTCCCTTCTATAGGTCTGGTAGAGTTTTGTTTCAAAATTCCTAATCTTTCCTAATTATTTTTTTTTTCCCCATATTAATTTAATGAAAAGTAATTTGAACTGGTGTGGGTTTTGGTGTTTGACTTTTTTGGTTTGTTTTTCGGGGTTCTTTTGTTGCGTTTTTTGGGGGGGGTTTTTTGTCAAATAAGAATTAAAACTGATTTTAAAATCCCCTTCAGAAATAGATATACCTTGGCACCTTCAGTACTGGAACAGAATCATCTTGTTCTAGTTCAACTATTTTAAAGGTTTTGTACCTTTACCTGATTGGTGTGTCAGCCAATTTACAAGCAGGCTTCAGAAGAAGCCAATATCTGCCCTTCATCTGAGATAATGGTCTCTAAGGTGAGATGATATCTTTGCATGACAGTTTCCCCTAGGATGCTTTGAGAACATGTTGCTACTTCAAAGGATGCGTACACATCCTAGTGTAGTCGTTCAGTAATGAAAGCAACTGGGTTTTTTGAACAATCATCATAGGAGGTTATGTAGTTATACATAGGTCTCTCTATATTCTGAGTAAATACAAAATTCTGGGGGTTTATAATTCTGCAAATCTGTATGTGTCATTACATAAAGAGACTACACTAAACTTTTTTAATAATTAATTTTTCAGAAACATACTCAACTGAAACTGCTTTTAACTTTGTGTCTCTTATTGCGATTACTTTCAATCAAGTTACTGGATGTGCTATGATTTATTTTGTTTATGGGCTGACTTGACTCATTTCAAATATCATAAATGGAAAAAACACATGCTACTGTTAAGAAACTTGGTTACAAGCTTTCTGTATGCTCATTGGAATATTCATGTTTCCTACATTTGCAGATATGTTCTGCTGTGAATGGGAGCAAGTTTCTGTATTTGTAATACAATCCTGGATTTTTCTATTTTCTTTTAAGTAAAAAATAAACACTTTTTTTTTTCAGTTGCAGTTTCCTGTCTTTGCAAATAGAGGAAAAACACCTCAAACAGGTAAGGAAATTATGTCTGCTTTAACAAATAAAACAAAAGATGGAATAAATAAAAGAGGGTTTTCAAGAAAATCACATGGATTCTTCCTAAACATCATCCCTGGCAGTCAGTATTATCAACGTGTGAAAACATCTGAATAAACAGAACAGTGAAGACTTGTCCTTAATTCCTAGGGAGGAGTTTTTTACTCAAAAAAAGAGTAACTTGATAACTTATTTCAAAGATGGAGCAGCACTGCTAAGTGCTGAATAATGAATTGCAGAATATACCAAATAATTAGGTTGTGTGGATAGGCACATGGCAGAGCTTCAAAGGCAGGTAGGTACACCATCAAATTGGTTCTTAGTGAGTCTTTTCCATTTCTGCTTATTTTCTTTCATACAGTGACTATCAATCACATTTACTACATTAACTGTTTTAAAATACATGTAGGGAAAAAATGAAATTTTGTTCATTTAATTGGATTATCTGTGGATATGTGTCTAAAGAGCTTAGTGGTAGCTTGAGGGGGATATTTCTTTCCCCTCTCACAACTATTGTAATATCTTTAGGTGATGATTGCTTAACTTAGAAATGTACTTTTAGTGCTTCAAACTAAAGTCAAATAAAGTGAGATACTTTCTATTTCTCTTTCCTATTCAAACAGCTGTGATTTGTAACAGGTCAAGCTTCGGTGAATTTTAGAGGGTGTAGTTAATTTTTTGGATGTATGGAGTCTGCTTGGAACTGCACTGGTGTTTAAATGTGTCTTTTTAATTATGACCATTCATAAAGTAGACTTGAAAATCCATTCTGGAAGCAGATGAACCTGAAAGGCAGGTTAAAAAATGGTTTGTAAACAAATACAAACATTGATGCAACAAATCCAAGAAAATAAGTCTTCAAAACAAATCTTCTGGAGTTTCCAGAAGCTTAGGTTTCTACAGAGATATTAATCTGGCTGCACTGCACATATGGACTATTTCCTATTTTCTCTGCATTGGTTGAAATGTCAGCTTTAATCCGTATGCTTCAGAATTGTCTCTGAAGAGTTAGCTGGTCATGTGGTACTTGGTTTCTATCAAGTGTAAAGAGAACAGACAAGAATGCAGGAAAGGTATAAAAGTGCATTCTGGTTTGCTTTTTATTCAAAAAGGGACAGACATCTGACCCTGCACTTAAAGCTTAATTTAGTTTGTTAAGTAACATTTCATTTTCTCATTCAAGGCTGTTGATGTCACAGTGATATTAGGAAGAGTGTATAAAGTGGATGAAATATCCTGTTAAACTTTTCATCGTATGTTAGCATTCATGTGAGAAAAAGGGTTGAAAAACCTCTGGCAGTGAAAAGAAAACAAAGTAGAATCCCTCTCTGCAGTTCACTTATTCTGGTAATTTTTAGGTGTTCTGCACAAGGGTTTGAGATAGGGACAGACTCGTGTTGTGGTTTAAGCCCAGCTGGCAGCTCAGTACCATGTGGCTGATTGCTCACTCCTGTCCTGCCCCCCCCACCCCAGTGCAGGAGGGAGGAGAATCAGAAGAAAAAGGTAGAAACTCATGGGTTGTGATAAGGACAGTTTAACAGGACAACACAAGGAGAGAAGTAATAATAAAAGAATATATAAAGCAAGTGATGCACAATGCAATTGCTCACCACCTTGAACCTGATGCTCAGACCATTCCCAAGCCATGATCCCTCCTTCCCTCAGCCAGCTCCCCCAGTTACATGCTGAGCATGATGTCATATGGTATCAAATAGCCCCTTGGCTAGTTCGGGTCAGCTGTCCTGGCTGTACCCCCTCTCCGCTTCTTGTGAAAATTAACTACCCCAGCTGAACCGACAACCTGTGTATAGAGTGGGAAGCAGAGAGTTTCTTTTCAGTGGGCACAACTCATGCAGTTAAGAGATGCCCAGTTTCTGAAGGCAGCATCCTCCCATAACACTGACATATTCTTGAAGACTTTCAGATTTGAATTGAACGTGATCTTGAGCAGTATGATCGAATCAATTAATTTAGCTGTGCTTTGAACAGGAGGTTGGACTAGATGACCTCCAGCAGTCCCTTCCAAGCTAAATTTTTCTGTCATTCTGTAATTGGTTGACAGTAGTTAAAAGGGATAAGTAACTTTCGCTTTTTCATTAAAACAAAACAGCATACGCTCACTCATATAAAGCCTTACTACTTACAAAAAAAAAAATCATTATCGCAGTCTCTGTGTATAACAAAATACAACAAAGCTATATTCTATATTAGAGACTTTAAATGTTTTCTGAGCTTCTGTGATGTTTATGCAGAGTTGACAGAGTTTGAAAGAGCTCCTTTTTAAACTGATAAGCAAAAAATTTTAAATGCAGGATTTTGTTCTTTCCTTTCTTTTTAGGTATAGACATATCTAATAAGAAAGAAACAACAAATGTAAGTGCAACCATTTTAATTTGTAAGTTTATATGCAGTATCTAATGAAAAATGTCTGTCTTCTATTTAAATTAAATTGTTCTTGCCTTACTTACTTCCATTTTTTCAGGAAGATGAAGCTGAGAAAGAAATGATTGTGCGTAAAAGGGGAAGAAAGCCCAGGCGTTCTCTGGTTCAGTCAGAGGAAACTGGTAAAAACATGCAACTGTGCTACTTCTAACAGAATGAGAAGATATTACTGTGCATTTCTCTTTACTAATAGCAATGAGATAAGCTGTATTCAATTTTCCTTTCTTGAAGGAAAATCATTGAGTTACAGCTAGTGTAAATATTATGTAAATACGTGTAAATTGCTGTAATCTCATGTCAGAATTGCTACATCCCAGATGCTTCTATAAAGCCTCATGAATTTTCTATGAATTCTGGCTATGAGCTGCATAAGTAAACTATGGTGAATGTGTTAGCAAGATTAAGTCAAACAAGTGTGAATTAAAAATGTTGAGGCATAAAGGAAATGGAAAATTACTTACTTAAAATGGGATTTGTGAATAGAATATCTTTTCTAAACTAAGTGTCCATATCCTTTTGGAGGGCTTTTGGAAAATTATAGCACATGTGTAAAATTTTACATGGACAGAAACATTGGAGCCAGAAAGAAAACGTCGGAAATTAACGTCTTCTGAAGATGAACTAAAAGAGCAGGAAGAAGGTGAGGAAGAAGATGGCGAAGATGATGATGAATCACATTCTGGGGCCACAACTAGATCAGCCACAAGATTAGAGGCTCAAAGGTAACTGTGTAGAAACACCAACAGCAGGGTTTTTTCTCCATTGTTCTCAGTTGTGGAGTTTGTTCATGGTTTTTTGTTGCTTGTGTTCATTTTTCTTTGGTTTTTTTTGGGGGGGGGCGTTCTAAAGTGATGGGAGCTTTCCAAATAATTTTGGTTCTGATTCCAGTACCACTTTTCTAGGGATGAAGAATCAAAAGGGGAGGTGAGGAAACTGTTAGGGTCTCGAAAAACATATGTCAAGAGGTGAGAATTGATCCTGTTGGCAGCCTTCATCCTAGTGATGTCTTGGAAGTTGGGTCTAAGGGCACTTAGTTCTGACAGGTAAAAAAGAACCTCTGACTTGACTGTGCAGTTTGCCATTTGGTATTTGGAGCTGGAACAGGGTGAAAATGTAATTTTCCATGTCCCTTTCTTTTTCCAAATATTATCCAAGTTAAATACATGAATCTGCAGCACTGGAAGATTTCATTTCTCGTATGGTGATCTGCAAGCTCAGAAAGCAATCTTACTGCAAAAGACTAGTGGTAGCAAGAGTTCTGTTTTCAAGATGTTCTTCATCTCCCTTAGCATGTCTGCCTTTTTGAGGACAAACAGAATTATAGCAGAGCTCATATTTCTGACTTTGTTGTGGAAACAAAGAAAGGTATCAGCTTTGGGAAGTTTTAATTTATGTTGCTGCCTTCCAAAACAGAATTGGAGTCCAGGCTTTGTTTTTATGTTCATGGTAAGATTTCTGTGATTTCACTGGATTTACTTCATTCCTGAGGATATCATACTATATGTTAGTTTTGGGGGCTTATTTTGAAGCACTATTCATATGCTCTTGAATTCATCATTTCAGAGCTGAATGAGAAAGTAGTTATGTAGTCTTGATTTAAATACAAACTGTGAAGTTTTACCACTACTACTTTGCAAATAATAGCTTTGTTTGGGTAAAGGCAGAGGGACTTTCTTCAGTCTCACATAACTGTTAACTCTAAAATTGTAGTAAAAGCTTAGATACTAGTGTTTTCATTTTGATTGCTTGTGGAAACATCTACTTTTTTATTTATAGATAGGTGTGTGTGTTTTGTCTGAGATTTCCAGTTCTATCTTTCTAGTTCTGACTGTAACAAAGCATCTCTATCTTAAGGTGCTGCAAACAGTCTGCATTTTATAGGTAGCATTTGGGAATAATTCTGTGAAAGGTGCTGCTTCTTCATCTGCAGCATTTTTAGATTACCAGCTTTTCTAAGTAACCTGTTTACTAAACTGAAGTTAATCGCCAGTAACCAGTTTTTCATGTTTCTGAACTGGTAGATACTGAAGCCATTAGGAGGTGGTTTTTTGTTGGTTTTTTTGGTTTTTTGTTTTTTACACTAGATAAGCAAATTAACTTTGCAGCCTGTTTGCCTTTGCTGCTTTTGTTTTTCTGCTGGTAGTATTTTTTTAAACACAGACACATATGTACCAGCATCACTGCAGATTTCTAACTAGGATTTTTATTCAGTTAAATATTGTCAGTAAAATAGCCTTTTGATTCTACCTTTGATACGAAAATACCCAACTTGGCATTGCAGTTTTTGTGTTGAAGCATGTAAATGTTTTTTTTCACTGTTTCTTTTGGCAACTGTGATTTCCTTGTTGCAAATACTGTGCAGTCTTAATTTTCTGCACTTGGAATGCAAGAAGAAAGTGACTTGCTAAAAGTATTTTGTTATATATACATTCATCATTCTTTTGTATTACAGAAAGCAGCCCAGCAAGCCAAACACACGTGCAACTTCTAAAGGCAGCAGTCCAAGTTCACTTTCTCCTAGAAAACGACAGAACCTAGCAGCGAAGAAAAGATCTCCAAGTGATACAAAAATTAATAAATCTCCTCCATTGACACAGTAAGTATTAAAAGTTGAATCCACTTCTATTATTTGTTTTGGAAGCCACTACATTGATTCTTTCCTCATATGTAATATGCTGTTTCAAAACCTGAACAGCAGTCTAGTTTTGCTGTGTTCTGTTGTGATATATGAAAGCTTTTAAAGGATTTTCTTCTGTTTATGTTTTTTTCTTTTTCGCCCTTCCTTTAACATTTGGAAGACTAGAATTTTTTTCTTTCTGTCCTCAAACCTCTTGGGAGAATCTGCAGTATTTTAACTTTAGCTGGAATAAGGCAGTTGTGATTCAGGTTAAAGTAACATATGATGACATGATTCTAATGCTTCAAAGTTCTATCTAAGATCAGCCAATTAAGGAGAAGAAACTCTGAGAGTCCTTATATCAAGTTTCAAAAATATTTCTCCTTCCCTCCTTCCCTGGTACACTTCTTAAAGCTGAGATCACAGTGTCAAATCCCAAGGGAATAATAAACATGGTGTACAGTTGCTATTCATCTTGCAGTTTACTTGTAAAATGGGTTATATGCCAAATATATTTAGTTGTCATCCACTATGAAATGTGGCAATGTCTTCAAACTGAACCTCAAGAACATGTGTATCATGCACTGATCAGCTGTCACTGTTCACATGATGTTAATTGCTTCACATGGTTATGAATGGCCAAGAGTTTAAGCCACACTTACAATTAATGTGGTGGACTTACATGTGGATGCTTAAATCAAGATAGGAGTACATGAAGTCTGCCTTTTACTCCCTCTTGTGTATGTGGGACTTAAGCCACTATTGCTGCTATTCTGTCTTTGTGAGACAGGGTACAAGATAATGTCCATTCTATTCTGTTATAATCCACAAGTCTTTCCAAAAGAGATGAGGAGGAAGGAGGAGAGCTCTAGCCCCAAATTCTGCATCTGGAGCACTCTCCAACAGAAAGAACTAGTACCTTGCTAAGATGTGATGGGAGCGTGCAAGGTCTCCCTGTGGTCTGTGCTGGTATATAATGTTTTAATAGTAAGTTTTTAAGTAATATATCCTGGTAATTCATCAGAGATGGACAGTTAAGTTCCATCTTCTAAACAGGATTATGCCTGACCACCCTTTTTGTTTTACAGGTCCTACCATTGTAAAAAATAATTATTGATAATGCTTTTCAGGTTAAAGGTGCAGTCTACCAAACGTAAAAGGGAAGACAGCCCAACAGTGGTACGGAGAAAAGGCCAGCAGAAAACAGAGGAGACACCAGTAAAGAAAGCAAAACGATAATCTCTACCAGCTAGTACTGTTCATGGAAGAGTCAAAAGAAAAAAAAAAAACAAACATCTGTGCTTCTATTTTTTTTAAAGCAAAGGGATTTGCACGTGCTTGTTTCAGAGCTCTAAGTTAATCAATGCAGTACTTTTAAGTTACATTTTAAACAGCTTTATGAACTATTGTTTATACAGAATATTATGTACATTTATTTCAGATGAAAAATAAGTTTACTTTGTATCTGAATGAAAAACAAAGTAGTTATATATTTTATCACTGACTTGGAAAGTTGGGGTTTCCCAATGTGACATGCTAATGCAGATGCTTCCAACCCATGAGGCACCCCTGGGCCTACTAATACACTTTGTATATAAACTTGTAAAAATAGGTTGTATTTTACTCTGTGTATGAATCTAATCAATTATGGACATTTTATTTATTATATGGAAAGCATTGGTCTGTAAACTTTAGTATATACCTTAGGTTTTTTTAATTATATATTTTACATTCTATGCAGATGTTGGTAGGAAACTTCCCCTCTGCTCCCCCAGGGCTTTCTAAAACCTGAAGTTCTCTAAAATACGCTCAGACAGTTGGTAAAGTATTTTTCTCGCATGCATGAAAGTAGTTTAGCATAGTGAAAGGCACTTGGCTCCTTTCTGTTCACATTTGTGACAAAGTATAAAGTTTAAAATGTAATCTTACTAGATTATATTTTCACTTGTGAATTTACTACCAACCTCAAGAAATAAATAGTATTAGGTTAGATTTATTCGCAGTCAGCCAACACTACCCTGAAATGAAACAGTTTTATTTTGCCACTAAACACCTGTTCTTTCAGTATTTGTCTTTTTCAGCAAAGAGGGACCCATTGAAATCAAATGTCACTTCTCCTAATTATAGAGTTTCAGCATTTTACATTATGTTTTATACACAGGTATTAAAAATAGAACCTGGTATTATTGCCAGAATCTTTTTTTAATGTATATTAACTCTGGTAAGAGCAAATGTTCAAGTGAAGTTGTATATAAAGTTAAACTTTTCTTATGATCAAATGTGTCTCTTGTTATCATGTGATGAGTTGCCAAACAATCTGAGATTATTTTAAGTGTTTTGTTGATATTCTGGTTTATAATTAAAAAGGATTCTGGGGGGTTGGAATTTTACTTTTTTTCTTTTTTTCTCTTTCTTTTGTGAGGTTTTTTTTTTGAACTTGTTGTAAGGCAGATGTTTCTGTCAGATATTCTGCTTGGTTTCTTACTGAGATTTTTATATAAAAATTATAAAATGTTTGCCAAAAATCTGAGTTGCTATATTTCATTATCCTTTAATTGTATTGTTGTGTAACTTATTTTTACAAATGTATTTGGTTGGAGCCATATCTATAAGCTTTCCCCTATTAGTATCTTCAAAATGTTTACAGGTGCTTATGTTTTAAGTATATAAATAATAGCGAAAGGACCTAGCCATTTCCTGGGCTTAGTGCACTATAAAAGCAGGTGCACACAAAATTTTGTTTCCTACGCAAACCAGAGTCTAGAAAACATCTGTGCTTTGAAAATTAGCTCCTTTTGATTTCTACCTTAACTCTGCTGCCATACAAATGCTTACCTTTCTAACATACTGCTGAGGTACACCTGTACGTTATTGACACTAATGTTTATGCACTTCTTCATATGCAGTTGTAAGATGTTGAATTTTTTTTTTCCTTTTCCCTTTTGCCCCCTGCTGTATGCACAGACCAAAATTGTATATTTTTTTTATCAGCCTTTGTTCTGTAAGGTTAAACAAGCTGAACTGTTTGTTCTTCAATCAGTGCTTTCTAGATTTTTGATCATATTTTGGAGTCCTTCCGTGCATGTGTTCTGGTTTTGTTTCCTTACACCTGAATTCAATAGTGAGATTGCTCAGGAGGCTCCTAAGAAAGCCCTCATGGCACTGTACGTTATTATGATTTATTCTTCTCTTTCTCTGCTGGTAGTACCTCTCCTGCCATGGTACAGTTTATATTTGCTAATTTCACAGGCGTATCTCTTCTGATGGGTGATAATGACTGACTAAGCTCCTACTCCTAATAGGTGTCAGATCCTCTGGGCTGGCTGCTGTCTAATCATCTCACTAGAGATCAGTGACAATCTCGGGGTTAACCTGGTTAGAAGGTCTTCTACTGTCTTTCCCCTTAGTGGGTAACACTTAGTAGGAAAATCTTTTTGACCGTGGAATTGTATCTAATTGTTCATTAAATTATTTCATAATATGTGAAGACATGGAAGTATTTTCCACACAGAGAACAACTTTTTCTTAAAGGCGGGGACAGGGAGGGAAGTACTAATTCCACAAGCTATTTTAACTTAATGCGCACTGCACTCACTGCACGAGGTTATGAGAATAGCATCTTCTTGTTCCTTTTCAAGAATATAGACATTTCTGCCAGGCCACATCACTGTCAATCCATGTTTGGAATTGTTTTTTCTTTGTTTAGTAGTTTCAAGTGCCTGTCATCTAAATTGCTATTGTACTTTACAGGTACAGTAGTGGTCTGCTGTGTTTAAGCATAACTTGGGCACCGAATGTTCACAGTTTCCAAGTTTTGCATATACTCTGTCTCCCAGAGCCCTTGCTGAGCACAAGGAAGGAGGGGGGCAAAGGTTTTCCCTTCGGTACAGCAGGAGACACATCCATCCTGTTTAGAAGTTAGGCTTGTAGTCCAGCTTGAGCCTGGGCCTATGTATAAAGCAGTTATACTTTCCTACCCTGTGAAAATTTAGAGCATTTGGGATAAAAAATACTGTTCTGCATTGTGATGAAACAATGTCCTGAAAGTGTTTTATGGAGAGATTTGCTCAAGGCAGTTTGTTGCCACCTTTAGTGCAAGAACATGGTTACCCTGCAGTCCAAATTTCTAAATAGCTTGGGTTTTTTGTTTTTTTGGTTTTTTTTTCTCTATGCTATAGTGGCTGTTTTTTCTTACAGTTCCTTCTCTTGGAACTTCTTCATTTCTCTGACTATCAAAATACTGAGTGAACCAGAGATATTCTAGTGGAAGATGGTGTTCAAGTCCCCCCACTGAGTTTTACAGAACTGCCTGTGTTAACCAGCTGACTATTGGCTAGTTGTCAGTATCTCTTCATATTTTCTAGTGCATTCTATTTAAAGGTTATTTACATCTCTTTACTGTCTTCAACCTAAAATACCATGGGGTTATGTACTATCTGGATTTTAAATCTCACAAATAGATTTTTGTTTCATTGATATTTTTTGTGGTGGTGTTTTTTTAAACCCACTGAAGAGTCATCAGTAAAAGTTCATTTGCAGTTTTCATTTTTTGGTGGGGTCTGGCAAGCTTGTGACTCTTGCAACTGGTAAAATTTCCCTCTAGAACCTGATCCAAAGTCAGTAGGTGCGCTCTGCAGCTGGGGCAAAGTTTTTGCTGATGCTGGCAGATTTCTGAATGCCTGTTTTCTCTTCCAGCAGCTTCTCTGGTAACACATCTACTTCTCGGTTGTATTTTTTTTTTTTTCAGTCTGTGACATCCATCCCAGATACACACATCCTCTGTTTCTTCCTTCTCAGCGTATGTTCAGAGAGTATCACGTGTACAGTACAACCTCTGGCCCTGATCATTCAGAAGCTGCATACTGTCCTGAGCTGCCTTCATCTGTCCAGAAACTCAGTAAAAGTTTGTCCTCTAAAACTTGGCAACCAAAAGCAGCAAATGCTCCTGGTCATGGTGATTATCAACAGATGTCCACTATGATTCAAGTCCAATACAGGCTTAGGTGTCAACACTAAAAGTGGTCAAAGTCTGATACCTACCTACATCAAGTTCTGCATTGGGAAAAGATTGTTTGTCACCACAGAGTCTTGTCATTCCTTGGTTTTGGAAGAGCTAGTGGGACCTCTGTGATGCTGGGAGTCATGGTCTGCAGAGAATTGCTGCACTGGCTGCGCTTAGTGACTCCTACATGTCCTTCCAAAGCAGTGTTTGATTTCCTTGGAGCTGTAGCTGTCTATATTGTAAAGAGTGAATTTAACTGGTAGATTTTTGTTCTCTTGCCATTAAAGTCATTCCATGTGAAATATTTTCAGTTTTAACACAATCATAACAAAGGTGACTGCACTTTCATATAGCATACACTTACTCCAAGCTCTTGATAACTTAGGTGTTCTTAATATTGTCTGCTTGGTCATTTCATATACCAGCTCAGAAGAGTCTTATCTTCATTACTTCAATGGCCTTCTATTTCATCTGCTTGTAGCTTCAGTTCAGAAGAAATTGCCCATGTCAGCTTTCCGCAGGTTTTGGCAATTTCTTAAAGATACTGCTTGCTTCTTCCAGTAGAATCTCTGTCTCAGCCATGTACGTCACACTCCATTACTTCCATCAGCTTCTCAAAAATCCTGAGTCTGTTTCAAGCAGGGTGGTTTTTCTACTAAAACATGAAAGTTTAAACACCAAGGAAATTCTATCTACATTCTAGTCTTTGTTTCCAGATTCTGATGTTTCACCAAAATTCCTTGAAAGGCTATATCTGATTTAAACCCCCTTCCTCTTTCAAATCTCAGCTTTTTAGCTCTTATCCTTGCTGGCTTTGTGAATAGTCCAAAAGAAAAATATAATAGAAATAAATATCTCTCTGGGAGTCCCTAGATAGCTGTATTTAAAGCTAGGAACATAACACTCTTGCCAAACAACCAGGGAAGAAAAATATGGTTTGAAATGGCTGTAACTTAGTAGGGCAGGAATAGATTTTTGGCATTAACTGTGCAACTAATTAGCCGAGGGTGAGGTTTCGTGGTCAGGCTGTGACTGCAAGGCACCTTTCAGCTTCCTTCTTCTTCTGCCCCTTGGCCAGTGCCTTCCTCCATGCCAGTGTTGAGTTGTACAGTCACAGACTGCTGGACCAAGAAGCCTGAGATTTCCTCTTCAAAACAAAACTGCAGATTAGTTTTTAATGTGTTTACTAAACGAGCTGTTGATGGGGCTGTGCAAATACTGCTGTCTGCACAAAAAAGATGTGGCAGAGAGGGGATGTAGAATCACCCTTCCATTGTACCGTGGATTTGGGGACTTTAGTTGGTCATCCAGGTGCACCATTAGCTTTCACATATATTTATGATACTTCTGTATCAAGTAAATGGTGTATAAATGGACAATGAGCTAATTTGTGGGTTTTATCTTTTACTAGTGACAAAATAGGGAGGCTTCTTGCAAGCATGGAGTACCAAACCAGTCAGGATCCTTGCTGTCTTCCATGTACCAAGAAGAGATCATGCAGTTTTTGAAAGCTGAAGCCAGACAGATTTAGACTACCTATAATGTGCTGTGTCAATTCCTGGCATTGCAGGTAGTGTAACACTGAAATGGCTTGCAGGGGTGTGATGGGTTCTTCCCTAGTGGGATGCTTGAAATTCTGACATAGGACAAGATTTTTCAGGGTTCTTTAGGAATTGAAGCCCCATTTCTAAAGCTGATGTAAAGGTTGGGGTTGTGATTCAGATTAAACTGGATCTAGTGTTCAAACATCTGAATTTAAGCCGTTGGCTCCCTGATGAAGTTAGGAATCCAAATGAAGCATCAAAGCTTCCTGTATTAGAAGACGAAGACAGTGTCTACCCTCTGCTTAAGTTTCACCAGGGATGGACCTTTGTTGGCCTTTCTTCCAAAGACAAAAGAAAGAAGGCTTTTTTTATGCTGTGGTTAGAGCATGGGGGGACTTGAACTCGCATGTCTCAGGAAGGCAAGGCTGTAGGCTGTCTGAAGGTGGATACTACTTGCTCACCTGTTAAGATATTTCACATCCCATGACATGTCCTACTTGCTGAAACAGGAGCTAGGGACCTGATCGCAGTGTCCACATTTCAGATGACTGTTCTACTCCATAGACCTGAATGTTGAGGTATATGTGTACCACCATCTCATTTAGTATTTGCCAGAAAAAAATGGTTAGGCTTTTAATTCCAAGGTAGGCTTTATGTCTGTGGCTCCTGAACAGGTCAAGGCATCTCCTTCCACCCCAAGTTAGGTGTTAAAACAGACTTTGAAGGGGTTTTGTCCAGCTCAGACATCTCACGAGACACCTTGTTAGCCTGGCTGCTTCCCCAGGCACTGTGCAGGATTCCTGCTGAGATGGTGTGACATCCAGTAGGTATCTACCTCCAAGGAAGATATCACAATATTACTTATTGTTAATGTAAATCCTCTTATAATCACAGGCCCTTGTTTCTCTGTGCCCTCAGCATTGGAGTTCTTCCTTTACTACTTTCTAGAGATACAGTCTAGATCAGGGCAGCTCAGTTTTCTCACGTTAGAGACAGCTGAAGTGAAGATTATTAAAAAAAATCTTCATTAAAAAAAAAAAAAAAAAGAAGGAAAACATCACCAACAACGAGGTTTTATTGGTTCTTTTTGTGTATTTATTTTGGATTGACAGCAAGATGCTCTAGCACTTGAAAGGCAAGGTGGGAGCAGCAGGGGGAGATGTCACTACCTTTTTGAGGTACTACTTTTTTCAACATCTCACAGCCACCACTTGTGAAACTGCAACTTCAGTGTGGATGTGATGTAGAAATGACAAGAGAGGCAACCAATGACCTAGACTATGCAGGAGGACAGACTGGGTTACTTTGCTCATCCCTGCTAGCACTGGGATCTAGATCCTTATCAGTACAATGTAAAAAACTTATGCTATGCGGGATAGGATGGGTAGAGCAGACACAGACTAGAACGTAAAGGTGAAAAGCAAGTACTGAAAAATTATTTGAAGCACTTTGCTGGGACTAGAGGCTATAATGTCACCCCTGTGCTTGCTGTTATCTTAACTTAGCTTTTATTTATTGAACATTCACAGGCACTAACATAAATCTGCTGGGAGTTAACAGTGACTGTAAAACATGGATGTACTGTGGGTATGCACCTCTGTCCTCAGCATCAACATCTCTTATCAGCAAGCTAAGGTACTCTGTAATGTACAAAAGCTGTCTGAAAACCCTGATGTCTAATGTCACCAAATACATCAAAACCAAGTATGATTTCCACTGGAGAAATATAAAACTTTCTGTCAGTCTTGAGTTCAGTTTGGAGAGTGTAACGGTGACAGTGAGCTCCATTTGGGGCTTTTCCTCATGGAAGGACAATGTTGATACATGGCTCCAGCTAAGCCACACACAAAGTGCAGCTCTTACCTGGCTTAATCAGCTGGTGGAAATAGAGCTAAAGTATTAAAGGCATGTTTCAGCTTAATTTGGGCCTCTCTCACTAGCAAACCACATGAATGGACCAAAACTGAGCCATATTTTTAAGCATGGTTCCTTTGCTGATCACACAGCCAGACAGCACAGGCACTTGGCTGTGCCTCTCTGAAGATACTGAGGATGTAATTGGGAGTAACAAAGGAATATCAAAGTTGTCAGTCTTATTGCCAGCTGGACAACTTAACCCTCTAATGATGTCCCTTCCTTTTCTAGATTTTACTAGTTATATACATACTTTTTATGTAACATGTCACATATTCTATGTAATCATTTATATAAATCAACATATATTAAGATGAATTAATAAAGAGGACTACATAAGAGAAAAATGCTCAGTGATCACATTCATGGTACTCCAGCACTAGTTCCAGTAAATAAATTTTAAATGTTAAAGAGTCATTCCTCCTTCAGTGCCCAAAGTAAGCAGAGATCTGGAATGTGACTTTCCTTTCAGACAATGATAGACTCACTCCGCTCTTTTTATATAAACAAGAGCTAAGAATTTCTTGGTAATATAGTGGTTATTTAACTCCCTTCAGCCAGAACTTTTCAGGCTAAGTAAATATGCAATGTAAGACCACTTAAAAAAAAAATAAAAATAAACTCATGATAAAACTTCTTTCAAATAATTTTGAACTTAGAATTCTAATCAGCCCTCAAGCACAGGAAATATCCTTTTGGAGAAGCTTGAATCAAAGTAAAACTTGACTCCCTCACTCCTGGGCACTCTCCCGGTGAGCTCCTTTTCTGGATCAGAGGAGGGCTGGGTGACAGAGGCTGAGTACGAAGGGCTGCAGAGCCCAGGGGAGGCTCTGGGAGGTTGCATCCTCCCTCTTCCCCGCTCCCTGCAGTGGTAGATGTGATGGGACTGTCAACAAGGGGACTGGAGGTCATAATTAGTAGGTTCATTTCTCTATAAAGTTCCAGCACCATCACCTTTGGAAGGCAGATACTTGGTAGCTTCTGTCTTGGGTGGAGGCAAAGACTGACTGATCCAGCAGGCAGGTTATTCCAGGTTATTCCAAATATGTGAGACATGTAACCAGACCCAATTGATCTCCAGCAATGGCAACCCCCATGTCACCTAACCCTTGTTGCTGATTAGATTTAAAACATGTTTTCTAACCTGAAATTCTCTGTTGCAATTTATTCCTTTTATTTCCTATATGTCTGTATCTCTTTACAGCAGGGTGTCACCCTCTTGAAGACTTTAATTTTTCTTAATCCAGTTTTGTTTCTTTTCTGTTTTCAAAAATCAGAAATGTTTTTGATCTTGACTTTCAGTGTCTCATAGATTTTTTTCCCAACTGGAAAAAAAAAAAAAAAAAGAAGAAAGAAAAGAATAAGAAAAGGAGGAACAGCATAAAACCCTCAATTTAGAAAGAAGAATAAAGCAAAGCTTTCTTCTGTTTTGAAATAAACATAGAAAACAAGGAAAGTGGTTTGCATTTTAAAAGAAAATACTTTTTTTTTCACTGTTGAGAGCTATGTTGGTGGGTGGGGTTTTTTTTGCTAGCTGTATTTTTCATATGAAGGCTTCGGATTTTTGCCCTGCAGTCAAGCTTTGCAGGTATACATCAGTTTGCCTTCGCCTGGAGCTAACAGACCAAGGAGCCTCTTCAAGTGTAGCCAAGAAAGGAGAGAGGCAGCTGTGCCATATAACACATTCACAAAGCTTTACTGTTACAGACATATTGTTAGCTTCATTTTTCTTGCATGAACAAAACACTGTCCAGTTACCGTTATAACTTCATAATAGATGTTAATACAGTTTTATTGTATTTTCAGAATTAGGGAAGTTTTGCTTCTGAAAAAAGCAGTAGGATCAGGGTGTAAGTGCTAAGTACTTAACATACATTTGGATAATATTTGCTACTATGATTATATACCACAATGGCAATAATCCAAAATGGAATAATCCATCATAAGTGAATACAAAGACAATCAAATGCTACCACAGTACTGGATGTGGGGATGTGTTGTACTGAGGCACTCTATTAGACAGAGAAGGAAAATTCTTCCATTCCTTCATAGCTGCCTACCTTTTACGAAAATAACAAAATGTTTTTTTTTTAATTTCACTCTTCTAAGTTCACCTAATTCTTCTCTTGGGACTAGTCCATTTGATTTCTTGAGATAATCACATTGTTCAAAGACACCAGTGAATGCAGGGCATCCTTCCCAGATCTCATTCCTTCACTTCTCCCTCTTTTCACACCTTTCTGGAATTTTCTCAGCTTTTATTGCCTCTTCTGGAAAAAAAAAAAAAAAAAAAAAAAAAAAAAAAAAAGGTGACTGTCAGCTTTTAAAAAAGGGAAAGAAGCCCAATTACTTTTGTTTTCACTCAAGGGCATCAGACTTGAAACAGTCCATCTGCATCAGCTTTTCAACTCTCACTGACCAAGGGAAAGAGATGGTGTGGAGCCAAAGTGCAACATATCCATTGGACCAATATTTTCTCTGTGCTTGCCCCGCAGCTAGAATATCGTCTCTTGGTCTAGCTGGGATCTGGCAAGGGTGAATACACTAAAATATAATGAGAAAACTTTCAGCATATTCCAATAATCTGTTAGCGGCCAGAATCATTACAAGTGAGAGGTGAAAATCCTGGTGCTGCTGAACTCCTTGGAAGTGTTGCCATTTTGCCAGTAAGGGAGCCAGCCTTTTCCCAGCAGGGCTGAGGTCTCACTCGGCCGGTTTTGAGACTTTCCCAGCCTTTTCCTCCTGCAAAATCCACACCTAGAAAGCAGGGAAGTAACTTGCCTGGTTGCCAAGCAAGGCCAGACTCTGTGCATGCTGCAGAAAGGGAAGCTCATTCCCCCGTACGTGCATCAGCCCCTTTGTTTCTGTGCAAGTCACTCAGGAGGTTTTGGGGGGCAAATCGTGCAAATCTTCTCTAGAAAAGCAATTGCTGAGATGCAGGTTGATCGGAAAAAAACTGTTTTCCACTCACAGATAGTCCTAAAACTTGCCACTAGATGGCAACTGGTGCCTGCCCGGTAGCCCAGCGCGCACCGTGCAGTCGCACCCGCTCCCGGCCCCGCTCCGGCCGCTGGCGGGACCCTGAGCCTGGAGCCCTTCAGACCGGACCCATAAGGGCACGACAGAGGAGCAAGGAGGAGCTGACATGCGATGGTCCTGGGGCCACTGCTGCCTGGACATGCTGGCCTGCCTGTCCACCGGCCCCTCCTAAAGCCGCTGCAGGGCCCAGGTCAGCACAGGCAGGATGCCACCAGCTTCGGCAGGAATACCTGTTACCTACTCTGTCTTCATGAATATGCTAGATGGCATACCATGCATAGGCTTAAACTCATCTAGTGTTATGTTTACAGATACAACATAACAGGGTCTGTGTTTACAGGCACATCAAGCCTCTTGATGAGCAATGCATTTAACATCTTTTCTCAAGTGTAACAAGTTAGATTCGGAGGTTTAATAGAAGCCATCCAATCCAGCTACAGGTACGTTGCCCAGAACTTCCCATTTTCCAGCCCTCTGTTCTTAGCACTGTGCTGACCTAATTCCCTCCATCCTCATTTCTCATCTCACCTGTCTTTCTCTGCTCAACATCCATTTGTTCCGATTCCATGCACTCCCGTTCCCTCACAGGGTCCCTCCCAGGTCTTGGTTCTCCCTCCCTTTCATCTGCCCTCCCCCTTTTCTTCTTTCCCTCACCAGTTTGTTGCATACTCTTGGATCAGGCAGATCTGACCCCTGCTTCTGCTCTTGTCCTCCTTTTATTTCTTAAAATGTCCTTCCTTCAGCTCCACTTTTCCCTCCTCTCAATCTTCTTGCCTTGACCAAGAACTTTTGTGGATGGCAAAAGTACATGGACGTACTGACATCCAAACAGGTTAGACAGGGGCTAAGGGGCCTTTATATTTTCTCTTACCAGCCGATGAGAGTGAAGATGATATGGCGTGAAAACATTAATTAGAGCAATTATAATTCCCTTATCATTAGCCACCTTTATTCCTCCTTTTTTGTAGTTAATTCTGATGTGACTGGAATCACCTTTCAGGCTCACAGGACCCACAAGCAAGAACTTGGACCGAATCAACATCCAACACCAGCTGAGCCAGCAGGTGGGAAAATAACACCCATTCTTGAAGGAAATCATCAAATATTCCCTGCACCTTGGAGAAGACGCACAAGTGATATCAATATGTCAGCTGGGGCCCAGATGCTAGGACACATGATAAGGGATGCATATCGAAGCTTGCTACATCAAGTAACATCACAATACTTTCATAAACCAGTTTTACCATGAGGCACAGCATCAACACTTTTTGAAAAGGAGTTTATTAAATGTAAGAGTATGGCACTGAGATGTTCATGAGAAGTACCACTACCACACATCATGTCCTATGGCTACGGCTATTGAAATGAAGCAATGCACAGATTCCTGTCGTGACACTGATTTGTGGATGACAGGCTAGTTTTCAGCTCCACAGCTGGTAGTCTTGTCTTCTCCTCACTGAAAGGATCTCACTATCTCATTATCCACGTGTTCTGACACTTAATATGCTCTCCGTAAAAGCAGCTGCTGCATAACACCAAAGCAGTTATATGACCTGTCTAGGCCCGCTTCTGAAGTCACCATGTGTTAGAAGTAGCTCTAGTAGCTGTAATAGTGCCCCTGGCCAAATGCAGGCCAAGAAGCAAGGCATTTGGGGTTGGAAGGTGGAAGCTCTTCCATGCCAGGTACAGCCATAGCCCCACAGACTTCAGGGATGACAGCTCTTCTCTCCAAGGGTACTGCCACTCTTCCAGAGTCTGCCAATAGTTCTCAGGGCTTCAAAGTCAACACACTTTACAGCTGCAGGAATTTCTTGCAGTTATCTCTTGAGCAGTCACTAAAATAGCTAAATTAAACCCTGTGAATGAAATACTTTTCTGTGTTAAGGTCCTTTGCCTTTGGACAATTTTTGTCTCCTCAATGATAAAACTATGAGCAAAGTCAGAGATACAAATATCAACCGGAGCACAGCTGATCAATGTGTATATATACCATTCCTGTTTGGGATGGCCAGTCGACCAGACAATCATAGTGACAGTACATGGAGGTTAGACTACAAGGGGTTTTTTGCATATTTTGCAGAAGACTATGCTGCAGGCATATTTTTGGAGCTATGAAGCGTAACACTTTGCTTTGTTAAGAGTTGTATTTCCTGATGAGGGAGCATATCTAATGCAAAATAACACATTCCCCCACACAGCCCTTCTCAAAAGGAGTCCCTTTGACACAGAGGTGTTGCACAAAGTGTGCACTGTGTGAAAGAAATATAGCCACATCAGAAGTCCTCTAGAGATATGGAAGGACAGTTGATAGCAGCATTTTTGGCTGAAGACTGGGTTTTAACACTTCCTACAGGCAGCAGTCTACAGTGGTCCTATATGGGGTTGGAACACTGAGAGTATCTAGAGAAAAGTGTGGGTGTTTTAATCAGCTCTCATAAAATACAGACAATACTATAAAGCACCAGGCCACACCACACACTACCTTCTTTCCCAAGCAGGGAGAACAGAAAGCTCTCATTCCTCCTGCCAACAATAACCTCATCCATAGTGCAGGAAATCACAACTTGCCATCTTGAAAGTATTACCAAATGTCCTTCCAGCCAGGACTCCTCTGCCTTCCTCATTTCACTTGCAGGCACATTTCTGCACCTTTTTGTTGTGAAAAAAACTCCTTGTGAAATAAAAGGACTTTCTTGGGTTTCCGAGGGATTCATAACTAATATTTTGTCTACCCACATGTTTGGTCCCTTTTGCATTTTAAGAGTTTTCCACTAAGTCCAAGAGTCCTCTAGTACCGGAGATTTCTTTGACATTCTCATTTACTCTCGTTCATGTAACAGGTAGGGTGCAAACTACTTTTGTCGTTATTATACATTTTTATTCTTGTCATCCATCACCTGTCTTAATATTTTTTTCTTCTGTTAGGTAAATCTCAAAATGTGTCTAGCTAATAAATTATAGAAATAGCTTCTTCTATGACAGCAACACCCTGAGAACCACTCAGGCTGTGCTCCCTTCAATACAATAAAAATGCTCAGAAGGAGACAACGTATAACTCGGAATCTCTACATTTAGACAAAGACAACACTAATGAAGACAGGAATGCTGAGAGAATAGAATTGAGTGTCATAAGGATGAGACAGGGTGCATATTTGCAGTCATCCATAACTGACATGCTCAGAGACTCTGTTCTCTAAGAGACACACATAAAATATGAACAATATCTGTATTGCCTGCAGGCTGCTTGTGTCATATTTGCTAATTTTCAGGCAGGAAATTAAATTTGCATGTGAACTGAACAAAACAGAGTCACTAATTTATTTGTGAAGTTTATGTAAGTATTTGTATTCTCACTGAGCAAGCCAAAAGAATTAGTGATTTAATGTAAAAGCTGTGTTCATATGAAATGTACAGTCACTGTACATACAAATTCATTGCCAGTGGAAACAACTCACACAGTGAACCTGCTAATTGCCCTAACTTCATAAACCAGTTGCTGGATCCAAGGTCTCCATGCTCAAACAACTTGTCTTGGCTGCTCCACCACGGGTTGTCGGTCATGGATCACGGCAAGGCCAACACCCTGGCCGTGTAAGGCAGCTGCAGGCCTGGAGTCCCCTGTCACACAGCATGTAGAGCTGGGGGCCTTGTTTTCCACCAGAGGTGACAAAAACCTCTCAGAGAGGCTGGGCTCCCTTCAGGGAATGGAGCTAGCATGGAATGAGATGCTTGGTCTAAACCCTCTGGCTTCCTTCTCTGCTCAGCAGAGGGACGGGCGCTCCCAAGGGCCAGACCGAACACCCT
Source organism: Athene noctua (assembly GCF_965140245.1). NCBI lineage: Eukaryota > Metazoa > Chordata > Aves > Strigiformes > Strigidae > Athene > Athene noctua. The sequence continues at coordinate 16,263,455 of NC_134040.1, read as the reverse complement.
GGTGAATTCACACCTCTGGTTTCTCTTCAGACATACGAAGTCAATCACATAGGCCTGAATCCAGAGCAGGATGGATGTACCATGATTCTCATCTCTGCAACACATCATGTTTGAGGCACCTAAGCCCAGTACTGGCGCTCCTGAGTCAGATCTGCCCCAAGCAGGCACCCCAGCAGCCGGCACTGCGCACAACAGACCACCCAAGACATGCACAGAAATGCCATAGCCTACCTCCACAGTTTAAGCTCCCTATTCAGCGTGAGGAAGATGTGAAACAAATAAGTCCTTGATCTCACATTCTGAAATTTTTGAGTAATTGGTGATCTGTGTAAATTTATAACAGCTAAGTCCCAAACGCTCCCAGATATTACCTCTGATGGATGTCTACTCCTGACATGAATAATAAAGAGATATAAAAATTAATATAAAATGACTGTTGGCTTGTTATCAATAAAGGGGTGACTCTTTCTTAGACAAAGATATGAAATCACTTTACAAATGTAAGCAGTTCCAGTATCCTGAGAGGCCAGCAGGCCTACTTGATTTACCCAAGCGTCAGAAGCATTAAAAATATTTAAATGTTACCCCAATGTAGCCATTGATTTAATGTCCATCATACATGAAAAGTGAGCTCAACTATTTCAAACAAAAAGTAAGAAAGGTTATTACTTATTTATAGATTGAGGAGCAATGGTAAAGGAAATCTGGACTTCATATGATGTTGTACCAAATAAACATCAAATGATTAATCTGTGCTGTGAGTGTTCTTAAAAGCCTAGAGACTTGCACACAGTCAATGCATCTCATGTAATATGGTGAATATTCATTAAAATGTTTTAGTAAATAATAAGGAGAAATCCAGAACATGTAGATAGACCAGATACTGTATAGATGACTCACACATATATGACTTTGGCATAAGTCATTCAATCTGTTTCTACTTCAATTTTTCTATCAGAGAGTGCAAATAAATAGACTACCCCCTCCTTTTAAAATTGCTTGAAACAGATAAAAAGCTAAATACAGGAGTTAAATATCACAATATTTATTTCACAGAAAAATTCAAAAGCTTTAATTAATGACTATGAGATGCAACTGGCCATTTGGATATGCTGGTCTGCTTTTTATTAGTAAATAAAGTTAATCTTGGCCAGGCTGTATTTCTATCCTATGGATAAATAAATCAGAAGAGGAGGAATATACAGCCATTTACCGGGGTAGTAGGAAACGCAGCACAAAAATAAGGAAGAGTCAAAGAGAAGATTTCTTTCAAAAGACGGTCTCGCCTAAGCGCAGCTGTGGGACAGGGCTCGCAGCGTGCACACAGCTCACGGCCTCCTGGCACCAGCGGCAGAAATGACCGTGCAGCTTTACTTGTTCTCGGGAGCGTGATGATTAGATAGTCCGTATGGCTTTTCCTTTTCAGGGTCTTGCAAGGAGGAGCAATTCAGGAGGAAAACTGCCCTGCAGTGAAATGAAATGTTGGTAGTTTTGTTTTCATGCTTGGTAATCTGCATGCTGAGCCTTCGTTCTTTATTGTAAAGATGAAGCAACAAGAGGGAGATTTGGTTTGGTTTTCCCAGAAACAGAATCTCTAAGCAATAAAACTGGGCCAAATTGTGTCACCATATATATGCAACCAGCAAGATTCAAGCATTCCTTTCAGTTTGATTCTAAACTTCTATAGGAGTGCTTGTGTTTGAGCCTCCCAGCCTTAAAAGGACACAGGCTTTTCCCCATGTAAGGAATATGAGCAGAGTAGGGGTTTGCAAACCAGCTATTAAAACCAACTGAGCTAATTTCCTAAGAGGTTGTCAGCAAGTTAGTAGGACTGAAGTTTTCATTGTCAGCATAATATTTGCAAATTCTCCAAGTTTAATATTCAGTTGGATTCTAAAAATCATTCAGACTTTTCTCTTAATTGCAGGCGGTATATCCTGCTCTCACTGAAGTCCAGAAGCATCTTACAGTTGACATCTCAGCAACTACACAGGATCCTGACATCAACTCCAAAAGGCAATGTGAAGGCTGACTGTTGCAGCAGTTACTTACGTGAGGTCCCTCATGAAACGCGTGGAGAAATCCTGCCAGGAACTGGTTCTAGAGATGCACGACTATCACCTACTGTGTAGCTATGGTCACATTTGCTTAGAAATAAATTATTATTCAAGAAATAGAGTCAAAACCTGTTCAAAAGCAGAGATTTCCTTGCAAATACCATCAAGTTGTCCGGGACATGTTTATTTTGCTGCACAGGCAGAGAGGAGCACAGAAAAGGTAAAAACCGTGAACCATATCTTCCCCATCACCAACAGTCACAGGGGTTTATAATTCCTCATAGGAGGAAGCACTGTTTGTACTATTGTCATCTTTCACCTAAGCCACTGGCAGACCCAGCAGGAGACTCTGAAAGGATGTGCATCACTGTGCATATCAGGAGGCAAACCAGTAGTAAGTCTGGGAAGACAGCTTCTGTCCAGGAAAAAAAAATATTACCTCTAATTAGGTATGGCAAAGGTATTACCTACCACCATGCAGGCTTTGGGAAGTGCTGCCAAGGGGGCTACAAGTGTGGGGTAGCCCTGGGCCATGAAAATCTTTGGCATGCCTCAGAGATGAGAAGGGCTTGGAGGGCAGAGTCAGGACAGAAGAGGGACTGAGCTAACCTGGCTCTGCCCGAGAGCTGGCACGTGGAGGCTACATCACTAATTGATTTTCCACAGTGGGCAAATCCTACCCTGAAGGAAAGGTTATAACATTTCCTTTTCCCAGTGCAAGCTACTCCCACCCAGGGGACCATCTGGGTCTTTTTATACAACATTATATATTGTATAAAAAGTGTATGTTCCTTGCAAAGGCTTTTTTAAGGTTCTGCAGCCACCTTCGTGTATGCGTGCGCTGCCTTTCACACGGTTATCTGATGCTTTCATAAGGCGCCCATGAGCAGGACACATGCTCCCCTGCTTCATCGCCCCGCGCACCCCACGCAGTGCTTCTGTGAGCGAGTTTCAGCACACCTGGAAAGAAAAACCTCTCCGGTGACTCGCAAGAAGCCACCTCACGCTGCGGGGGGGGCAGGCTCCGCTCCCGCTTGCCCGGCCCGCACCGTGGTTCGTCACTGGATACCGGGGCCGGGCACCGGGGCTGTGCCTTTGCACCGCTGTCCCCACATGGGGTGGCCTTGCCGCAGCCCCCCGGCAGCCCGGGGCCGGGCAGTGCGGCGGGGACGCCTCTAGGTGGGGCAGCCCGGCCGCCGGCACGGCTCCGCCGCGGGCGAAGGGGGCGGGCGAGGGCGGCGAGCCGGGCTCCTCCGGGGATGTCGGATGGAGACCCGGGGGGCGCGGGGGGAGGCAGTTATGGGGCACGGCGGGGTGTGGGGTTTTCCCCACTGCAATGTAATATGCATCTGTACAACGGCGGATCCGACACAAAATACGGGTTTTGGCGGCTTCTAAACCGCGGGGGACGGGGAGGGGGTGCGGAGGGGTGCCGGTGGAAATCGTGCCCCCGCCGGCATCCCCGTTTCAGACGCTGCCCTGCCCGCTCGGCTGCCCACCCCGCTGCCCGTTCCCGGGTCGTCGTGTCCCGTGTGTGTGTGTGTGTGTCCCCCGTCCCCGAGCCCGAGCCTTTTCCCGAGCCCAGTTTCTCCCACACACGCTCGGAGGGGGCCCTGTGCCCGCCGCACGCCGTGCCCGGCGAGCCCCTGCCCTCCGGTGCTGGCCCAGCTGAGGGCGGCCGGGAGCCGGCTGCGAGCCCTCCGCCGGGGCGGTCACTGCGGAGCAACGCCGGGCCGCCGCTCTCCCCGCCACCGCCCCCCCCCGCCGCCCTTCCTCCCGCTCCCCGACTCCCCCGGCGGGGCCGGAGGGCGGGCGCGGCGGGACCACCCAGCTGGCCCCCAGCCGCCGCAGCCCCGGGACCGCCGGCCCTGCCCGGCCTCCCTCCGCCGCTCCCCTGCGCCTCATCCCCGCTGCTGCTCGCTCTCCTCCCGGCCTCCCCCCCCAGGCATTTCCTCCCCCAAACAGTAGTTTTCTGCTCGCAGAGATCGCCCCGGGAGGCGGGAGAGAGAAGAGGGAAAAAAAAAAAAAAAAAAAAAAAAGGCAAAAAGGCGATGGCAGACAGGGAGTTGGGTGAATTATCAAGGAATTACAGACATTGTAAAGTAATCGCAGGTATTTTCAAGAGCTTGGACGCGAAACCTTGTAAATCAGGGATTTCGCGAGCTGGAGACTGCCTGTGCCGGAGCTTGGAAGAGCTGCACCGGGAGCGCCTCTCCCTCCGCCCGCCGCTGCCCCGGCCCGACCGCAGCCGCCCGCTCTGCCCCCTGCTCGGCGCTCTGCCGCACCTGAGCAGAGCCCGGAAAAAAAGAAGCGCACGCCGGGAAGCTGCCCCGGCCAGTCCTGCCCGGAGCTCCCTGTCTCCGCTGTGCCCAGAGCCCCTCTCCGACCGCCAAACCAAACGACGGCTCCCGCCACCCGCGCCTCCAGCCTTTCCCCTTAGAAGCGCGGAGCCCTTCCTCTCTCCCCAGGTCTCCGTCCACACATCTCCTCTTACACCCCCAAGTTAATCTCTCGGCTGTTTAGCACCCCTTAAAATGCCCGCATAGGGCACCCTTCCTTCACCTCCCCACATCTCCTCTTAAGTGGATTTCTCACAGCTTCCCCAGATGCCTCTTTTTTTCCTCCAGCACTCAAAAACAAAACAAAAAAAAATCCCCTCTGGATCTTTCCTGAGTGTGTCGCGGCACCGAAGTCTTGGGTGGCAGAAGCGATGGCTTTCCCGGGAAGTACCTCAGTGGGAAAAAAGGGATAATGAGTGAGTCCAAGCAAGGTTATTAGGACGAGCTGAATTTATTCAGAAGGACAAATTGTTTTGTTCAGAAGCCTGTTCTCGCTCAGTCACGCAAAGGTTCTCTCCGGCTCCGTGCTGCGTATCAAAGAGGGATTATTTATTTTATTATTTTATTTTCCGGGTAAGAATGATGATTGAAAACGTTTATTTCGCGCCAGAGTCGTTGATAATCAATTATCGTGGCTTCGTGGTCTACTGCGAACAGGCGCTCATCTCTGCGGGATCAAGTAAGGCAGCGTTGGAGGTGGGTGCACGCCCGGGCAGAAGCAGGTTAACACCCTGGGAATTCGGTTCACGAAGCAAAAGCCGAGTTTGAGGGTATCATTTTGATACGCTCCAGCTCGTTGCGTTGACGCACCAAAACCCCACGGTCGTGAAGCACTGGCGTTTCATTTCTCGTGTACCTGCTCGATAGCCTCTCCGGGATTTCTCTGTTTGCTCTGAGAATGCCAATAACGTCTGAAATAAAGAAAAGCGTGATGCTTGGGGGCACATTGTTGGTTTTGAAGCGAGTCGCGTTTGTACAACTCAACGTGCGTGCAATAGCTTCGAAAAGCTTCTTGTTTAGGGCCATTTTCTTCCAGGGAAGGAACCGTCTCGAGGAAAGCCGTCTTTAACCTGTGAGGAATCGCCCTCCTGAAAGGCTCTGTGAAAGCCCCACGGACCCAAGTCCGTCCCTAACGTAAAACCGACCACGCTTTTAAGCAAACGACCTGGTGAGAAGCCCGTTTGCGAAGACCCGCGGCGGCTCTTCCGCGGCATCGCGCTCCCGACGGAGCCCGAGAAACAAGCCACTGCCCCAGGCTCTCCCCCGAGCAGCACCCACCGAATGCTGCCGCGTTGTCCCCGTTCCCCCGCGACGTTTCCCGCCGCGCGCGGACCCTTCCCCGCCGCCGCGCTGCAGCGCTCACCGCCCGGCTGGGCCGAGGCGCGGCGAGAGGGGAAGCACCCCGGAGCTGTTACCGCCCTCTCTCCGGGGGCAGGCCGCCGCTCCCCGCCAAGCACAGGGACCCTCTCTCCGAGGGCGGCCTCCGCCACGGGCGGCACGGGCGGGGGCGCGGACGGGCGCGGGGTGGCGGCGGGAGCCCCGCGGGCCGCAAGGGGTTAAGGCGCGGCGCGCCCCGCCGCGCGCCCCGCGGAGCCGCGTCGCCCCGCGGCGGGGAGCCAATGGGCGGGCGGGCGGCGCGGGGGCCGCCCAATGGGAAGGCGCGGGGCCGGCGCTGTCGGGCGGCGGTGAGGGATGGCAGCGCCGCCGGGAGAAAAAGGAGAGGGCGGGCGCGGGGCGGGACAGAGCGGGGCGGAGGCAGCGCCCGCGCCGCCAGGGACCCGCGGCGGCGCCCGGCGGAGCGCGGCGCGGCGGCCCCGGCCCTATGGGCGGGCGGGCCGGCGGCGGCGCAGAGAGGCTGCCCCCGCTGGCGCCCGCCCTCCCGGCGGCAGAGAAGGGCCCGGCACCGGCGCGGCCGCGGCCGGCGATGCGGTCGCCCAGCTGAAGGCGCGGCGCGGTCCGCTGCTCGCCCGCGGGGCCGCCCGCCGCCGGGCCATGGCCGTCCGCGGCGGCAACGCCCTGACGCCTTTCTCCATCCAGGCCATCCTCAACAAGAAGGAGGAGCGCGCCCGCCACGCGGCGGGGCGGCCGCCACCTCCGGGGGCGGCCGGCGGCTGGCGGCTGTGCGGCGCCGCCGCCGCCGAGGGCCCGCCGCTCCCCTCGCCCGCCGCCGCCTCCTCCCGCGCCCCGGCCCCGGCCCCGCGGACCACGGCGGGCTGGGACTCGGACTCTGCGCTCAGCGAGGACCCCGAGGGCGAGCGGCGCTCCGAGGAGGAGGGCGCCGGTGGCAGCGCCCGCCCCGCCGAGGCCGCGGGCGGGGGGCGGCCGGCGGCGGAGGAGGCGCAGCCCCCGGAGGCGGCGGAGCGGGACGCCGCCGGCCTCAGTGACAGCGAGATGTCGGCCGCCGTGTCAGGTAGGGGCGGCCCCGGCGGCGGCCTCCCCGCACCCGCGCGGGAAGGGCGGGAGGGTCCCGGCGGGGGGGGGGAGGCGGGGGGGGAGGATGTACTGAGAACGGGAGATGATCGGGGCTTTCCGCCGGCCCCGCGGGGCCATGCGACGGGCCTGGGCTGTGCCAGAAGAAGTCCCCGAAAAGCGTCCCGCGGAGCGAGGGAGGGCGGATCGCGGAGAGTCCTTTGCCGCTCTGAGCCCGCAGCTCGAGGGAGCGCCCGGCGCTTGGAGGAGAGCGAGACACGCCGGCCGCCGGCGGCGGCAGTCCCGGCGGCAGGCCGGGCACCCCTACGCGGGTGCGGACCCTCCGAGGAGCGGGGCGCGGGGATGTGCGTGTCCCGGTCGGTGCCTGCCTGCCCTGACCGCCGTGTTCTCTCGCCCCGTCCGCAGATCGCAGCCCGCCGGAGGAGGAGGACGCAGCGGGCAAGTGCGGGAATCTGCTGCCGGGGGAGGAGGAGGCGGCAGCGCCGAAGCCGCGGAAGAAGCGCTCCCGCGCAGCCTTTTCCCACGCGCAGGTCTTCGAGCTGGAGCGGCGCTTCAACCACCAGCGGTACCTGTCGGGGCCCGAGCGGGCCGACCTGGCCGCCTCGCTGAAGCTCACCGAGACGCAGGTGAAGATCTGGTTCCAGAACCGGCGCTACAAGACCAAGCGGCGGCAGATGGCCGCCGACCTCCTGGCCGCCGCCCCCGCCGCCAAGAAGGTGGCCGTCAAGGTGCTGGTGCGCGACGACCAGAGACAGTACCACCCCGGGGAGGTGCTGCGGCCGCCCTCGCTGCTCTCCCTCCAGCCCTCCTACTACTACCCCTACTACTGCCTGCCCGGGTGGGCTCTGTCCACCTGCGCCGCAGCCGCTGGCACCCAGTGAGGGGCACACATACATACCCCCCTCCAGACCCCCACCACACACGCTGGCAGCCAGGAAACCCATATCCCCTCTGCCATCCATCCATCCATCCATCCATCTTCTCAAATCCAGAGCCCCAGCTGCAGCTCTCAGTGCCTCGGACAGTATTTATTATTATTTTATTGTTATTTTTATTATTAATATTATTTGGATGGTTCCTCACCCTCTCCTCTTCCAACGTAGGACTTCTTGGCCACCCCCACCCAGACCCTCACCCCACCCCCACCCCGCCAGCCGAGGACTTTCGTGATTCCGCACGACTAGTTCATGGTATCCATGTTGTCAGTGTATTTGGTGTAGACTTTTTGTTTGTTTTATTTCGCTTCGGATTGGTAGAGACTCGATCTTGTGTGGGAGAGAGAAAGAGAGAGAAAAAAAGGACAGGAAAAAAAAAACACAACCCGCAAAACCAAATGCAGCTCAAAACAGGAGATCAAGGACTCTCTCGGTGGATTGTAAGGAAGATTATTTTTGACGTCTGTTTTGAGTCCTTGGTCTTCCAACTCGTTGCAAACTGAGTGTGCCTTGTATGGTGCTGAATGTAAGGAAGCCTCTTTCAGATCCCCCCTGCTCTTGTTGTCCATGTTATTCCTGTACTCCTTGATCCCTGGCAAAGGATAAGTATGTCACAAAAGGGTGAGACTTATATCGAAACTCCAGTTTTCTTTTATTTTTTTCCTGAGATCTTTCCGTGTTCGGGGAGGGAGGAGTTACAGATTTTTCGCACTTTCCAGTTGTATTAAAGTTGTTATTATTTTTATATTCAATGTGAATATTTCTAGTCAGGCTTTTTAAGAAATCGATGTAACGGGAAATTTTAATACCATCAGTGCCTTTTACAGTTCTTCTGCAGACCTCTCCTTCAGGGGTGGGGATTTCAGATCTGCGCAGCAGTGTAATTACAGTCTCTTTCTTTCAAGGTAACTCATTGCTTTTTTTTTCCTTTTTTTTTTTTTTTTTTTCTTCCTTTCTCTTTTAATGGCACTGTGCACTCAACTAGATTATTTACTTCAAATGAATTGTGAATGTTTGTAAGCTACCCGCTGTACTTTTTTTTTTTTTTTTAATTTATAAACTTTAGTTTAACACTTAGCTCTGCCGCTTGTGTCGTTTCTGAAAGCGGACACGGATTTCCCCAGCGACTTTTTCCCCTCAGCAGACTTCAGGCTGCAGTCCAGACCACGTCCCTCATTTCCCCTCTCGCGCAGAGGCTGGCACTGGTGGGAGCTGGTGGCTCCGTGGCGGGGACCGTGGGGCCCGGCGGGGATCTCGCCCTCGGGCCCCGGGGCCGCTCTGCCCGTGTGCGCCGTGCGGTGCCGCTGCCGGTGCCGGTTCCCGCCGTGGGAAGCGGAGGCGCTCGGGCCGGTGAAGTTGTTTGATAACGCGTGTCCAGGGCGGAGCCGCCCCGCTCCCGCCGCAGAGCCGGGATGGCAGGGCTAGCGCGGAGGCGGTGAGGCCGCGGCGCGGCCGGAGGAGCCGCGGGGACGCATCCAGTCGGTTTTCCCGAGCGAGGGCTGTCTCGCCGTGCGGGCCGGGCCGGGCCGCTTTAAAACCTCGGCAGCTCCGGGGAAAGTGCGTAGGTCGGCGGGTTATTTTCTTTCTGCTGGGCCCTGGCGGGGAGGCCGGGGCCCGGGGCCGCGGGCGGGCGGAGGGTCCGGCTGGGGCTGCCAGAGGGGGGCTGCGCAATCCCCGGCGAAACGGCCGCGGCCGTTTGTATCCCGACACAACCGCGATAGCCGCTTGGGGCAGCCTCCCGCCTTGGACTGAATCCCCCTCCGAGCCTCCGCGGCGAGCCCGGGCTCCTCGGCACGGCGCTGGCAGCGCGTCCCCGCCGCCGTCCTCCGGCCGTCCCCGCCGCGGCCGGCGCTGCCAGACGGGGCGGACAGCGGGCGCTGGGGTGGGCAGCAACACCGGGGGGGCCGGGCCGGGCGCTGGCGCTCTGAGGGAGCGGAGCCGGCGGTGGCTGCGGTAGTTTCTCCAAGCCGATGCAGCCCTGCCCAGGCCTCTCTCAGAGGCGGCCGCGTTGCCTGGGCGCCGCCGATTCTTCATCGCAGCCGACTTCTTGCTTCCTTGCTTCCTTCCTTCCTTCCCCCCCGCGCCGGGTCGCACCCTCTTCCTTCGGCTTCCGAGCAGGGAGCGGCTCGGTGCAAGCCCCTGCTGCCCATCGCCCCCCGGCCGCGGTCCTTGCGAGCCGCCCCGAGAGGCGGCCGGGCTGTTTACTCGCCGCCCTCTCGCCCCGGCCCTCCCCGGTTGTTATTTCGTCCCCCCCAAGCCCCCCGGCTGCCCTCGGCGGTGGGGAGGGGGGTGTCAGCGGCTTCCCGGAGGCTGCCCCGGCCCCAGCGCGGGCTCGGGGGCAGCTCTCTGCTCCTAAAGCCGTCAGTCGTCGTGGCATCGGGGGGATGTTTTGGGTTTGGTTTTGTTCCTCAAGGCGGGTCGGCAATCCTGCCGGCGAAAGGAGCGCTCCAGCTGGAGCGGTCCTGTGCCATGTAGAACAGACCTTGACGGATGCGGCAGCACTGACATTTATTAGGTCCGATCCTGAAACCCTTTTCCTTTCTTCTTCTTTTTTTTTTTTTTTTTTTCATTTTAAAATTATTTCCTTCCGCCTTTCCCACCGCTTTTCCTCCTGGGAAAATGAAAGTTTTGGATGCAGGAGCAGGGTCTCCGTGCACTTGGGAAGGTGCAGAGGAGCCCCTGCTGCCCCGCAGACAGCTCCGTTTGCTCCTTTTCTTGCCCCTGGCGTTGTTTCTCTCCCTGCAGAACCCTGTCCCGGTGTGAAGCTTGCAACCCTGGCGACAAGAACACCAGAGTCGCTGACTCCGATGGCTTCGATGGGACAATTTACACCAGCAGAGTGTTTGGCTCCGGTGGGGATGAGGAGGCACGGCGGTGGGGTGCTTTTGGCGAAGGTGGTTATGGTTTCTATCCGGCTTCCCGTTCGAGAGAGAGGATTACATCGAAGCCCTTTTTTTCCCGTAGGACACCGTGGTTTACTATTTTGTTTCGTGCTTGCTGACGGCTGTAGCGCTGTAGGAAGCCGCCTGATATGAAAAGTCGTCGTCGGTCATTAGAGCTTCCCCGGGGTTCCCCCGACTGTAACGCTGGGTGACATACGCAGAATAAAGGGTCAAACTAATTTTTTTTTTTGAGTCCGGTAAAATTAAGATGCATTTTACTTGAGATAGAAATTTCTGAAAAGGATGATCCAAGTGAAGTCACTCGGAATTTGAGGATTGTGTTTATGTATCGAATATTTTTGCATAGAGTGTCTTCGTTTGGCGTCGACAAAATCCGATATTTGAGAAACGTCAGTATTTAGCATCGGGAAAATTTAATCGATAATTTAACAGGAATTTAACCGGAATTTGGAGACGTTTCTATTCCTGTTTTTATCGATAATTTTAATTATTTATATATTTTTTTTTTAATACAAAGCAAACGCTCTGAGTCGTCTTGTCTTAATGACAAAATCCCTAGTAACCCGCACGTAACTGTAGCAAGGCCAGAGGAATTTGTCTGGATTTTCGGAGTTAAATTATTAGCAAAACTCGGGCTCTAATACGATCTCTCCACCCCCTCCCCTCAAACACACATTCAGCTCATCAGCACATCCATGGCTGCAACATGAAAATAATCTCTCTAACGATATGTCCCAACTTCGGCCTCTCTCCCAAACCCCGAATCCGTACAGGAGCCGTGGGAATCATTTCCCATCCTGCCATGGACAAGCTTGTAATAGAAATAGAAAGAGGGAGAGAGAGAAACTACCGCAGCTACGAGAAATCCGATTGTTGAATTGTAATGTAAACTGTGTATATCCTCTCATGGGTCTCCATAGGCGCTTGCGTTTGTGTATTAAACACTCGCACAGGCGCAGAGACCCACTCTGAACCGGAGGCTGCCTATATTTAGGTACCTCCCGCCCGCTCGCAGGGTAATAGAACAGGAAACCACGTCGATTCCCCCCCCCCCCCCCCCCCCCCAACTTGTCAGGTAGGAATCCGCGGCACTTCCCCGGGAGGAGAACAGCGGGCGATGCCGGAGCCCCGGCAGTCCCCCGGCAGCGCAGCACCTGCCCGGCCTGCCAGGGGCTCCCGGGAGCAGGGACCAAAGGTGGCCCGGAGGTTAAGGGCCTCTCCCCGGCAGGCCTGGGGCTTGGGCAGGCACTTTTCCGCTCCGCTTGCTCTGTCAGGGGAAAGGCGACGCGCCCCGAGGGCGGCCCCGGCCCAGAGGCAGCGGGAGCCCTCCCCGGGCTCTGCAGCACCCAAGCGCCGAAGCGAGCGGCCCCGCTCGGAGGGCCCCGGGGCCCGAGGCAGGGCTGCTCCTGCCCGCAGAGGGCCGGCGCCGCTGGGAGCCTGCCGGGGCCGGGCCGAGCCCCGCGCCAGGGCGGCCCGGAGGCGGTGGCGGCGGGGGCTCCGGCGAGCCGCCTCGGGTTTTTCCCGAGGGGACGGGGGAAATAAAGGGCAGGTCTTTTTGCCCCGGCCGCATCCTCGGGGAGGCTACCGCGCCTAGCCTCTCCCAAAGCCTCCCAAAAGCGAGCTCTTCCCTCGCGTGGTTCGCTGCTGCGGGGAACGGCGCGATGAACCGGGGGTGCGAGGGGAATCAGGGAGCCAAAGAAACCCCAGCCAAGGCGCGCGGCCGTCAGCCGCCCCCGGGGGCGAGCAGAAAAGCCGGTGGGCGCGGAGGCTCTGCCCGGAGCCCCCCGTCCCCGGCGGGGCTGCCGCCTGCGGGCCCCCCCGCTCCGCTCTGCCCCGGGGGCCGCGCTCCCCCCCGCACCGCGGCAGCTCCCCACGGCTGCTCGGCTGGGCGGTGCCTTGCGGAGGGGCCACAGGAGCGGGCGGACTCTAACCCGCATGTGGGACTTGTCCTTTCTTCAAAATACGGTTTGTATCTGTATTTTTTTATTATATTTTTAAGGGAGGGAGAGAACTTCAGCAACGCGTACGCAAAGCCCCGCTCTCCCCGGGGGAAAGGAGCGGAGCGGGAGGGCTAAGGCCGGCACCAGCCCGGGGAGGGCCAGGGGCCGGGGCTGCCCTCCTCCCCCAGCCGCCGCAGCCACGGCCCTGCCCAGCTCCCCGCCGGGTCCCACGGCCCGAGGGGAAAGCCCTGGCCAGCGGGTGAGGGTCTTGGCTCCGCCGCCCGGAGCCCTTGGGGTGGCTGAAGGACCCACCTCTCTCCCCGGCCGTTTCCCAGCGCCGTCCCAGAGCTGGGAGAGGCGTTGGCCACAAGGCTGGTCCCGAGTGATGCTGGGATGAGTGCAATTGTCGGGACACTCTTGAAAAACCAGCGGGTAGTCGTTGTTGCAGAGCCACAGGTTAAGCCGTTTTGCGGCTCTCAGGTGCGCCCGTGGCCTTTTGCCTAAAATCTGACTCGGTAGTGCGGGGGCCGGCGCTTGGGTTCCCGAAAGACACTGCTGGCATTCGGCAACAGACCCTCCGCTCAGACAGAAACGCGTCTGAGCCAGGGAAGCCTCTCTCCTCTGCCGCGGCGGTGGCCCGGCTCTGGGAGCGGCAGGCAAGGGCGGCCGCCCCGCTGCTGGCCACGGGCGGAAGGCGACCTGCAGGGACTACCTGCTGTCGCCGAAGGGGTGCAAGTGGCCACCGGCACTGGTGACCGATATCCTTCCCACCAGAGTAGGGACGCAGCTATTAATAAAAATATATATCTAGGTTATAGTGCTCGTAGGTATTTCAAACAACTTTATTTTCTTTCTTAAAAAAAAAAAAAAAAAAAAAAAAAGAAAAAAGAAGAAAGCATGGGAGCTAAAAAGACTACACGCAGCTTTTTCGTGCACGGTCGATTGATAACGAAAACAGTGCTTCCGCACCGAGCGAGAATGGCCAGAAAACCGTAAAACGGGTGGAGAGGCAAAGAAGGGTCTGAGTTTGAGCTCCCCGGGGCTGGACGGCAGCAACCTGCGAGCGGGGCGCCGGCGGGCCGGGGCAGAGGGGCGGCGGGGGGGGCTGGCGGCCGGGCCGGGCCGGAGCCGGCTGCTCGGGGGGCCGCGGGTTACTGTTTGTTTCCTAAATCGCTCTGTGGGGAAAGCAAACCCCGCGAGCGGTGATGGCTCTGAAAGGCACTGTCTGCCGTGCCCGCTGCATCGGAGCCCGACCTCGACTTTCGGCTCGGGCGGTTTGAGGACCCTGCTCGGCATCGCTGATCTGCTCCCCGTTAAAGCCGCCCGACGGCGAGGACCCCCCCCCCCCCCCCCGCTTTTCTCCCGGGTAGGGGTAAACCATTCTGCCCCTGGATCTGCGCAGCATTGCGCTTAAACCGGCCGGGGAAACGCTTTGTGTCGCAAAGGACTCGAGTGATAATTAGGGATGAAATGAGCGTGGAGAGGACTAATATTATTTTTGGCTTGTGCGGGAATAATACAGATTTGCAAACTGTACGAATAAAGCCGGGTAGGCTGGGAGGGAGGGAAGGAGGGAGGCAGTTCTGCTGGCTGCCGGCAGCCCTTGGGCTGGGTGCTGGGGTTTGTGCCGGGCTCTTCTGCTCGGGACAAGGAAAACGACGGACGGGTCGTGTCCAGGATCTACCTTTTGGCACTCGCGTGGAATAACGGGGGGCGGCCGCGGAGTGTCCGGGGGCGATACGGACGGCGGGAGGGCGGGTGGCGGGCGCGCAGCCCCGAAGGCACCACCGAGAAGCAGCGGGCCGTTTTCCTCCGTGGGGGATGTCGTGAGCGGATTTCCCGAGGTGGCGTGGTCGCCGCTCTGTTCTGCGCCGTGGCACAATAACTCTAAATGAACACAGCAAACGAAGAAATTTTATCTGGCTAATTTAAAACAAACAAACAAACCAACCCCCACGATTCACGCCTGCCTTTATTCAGTTAAGAATAAAAAATAATTGCAAACGGAGAACTGCTATGGACATATTACATTTTTACTGCGACCACAACAAGAAAAGAATATATGCGCTCATTCACCGGTTATAAACACCAGTCTGCAGGGGTGCGGACTGTCATCCTATCAAGTGACTCTGAAGGTTCCTTTAATTTGTCTGAAATTTTACTAATTTATCGGATTAAAGAAAAAAAAACACCATCTGGAAGAAACGGACGATTTTCTTCGCTTTTAGGGAAAAAGATTTGCGTGTTGCTTTAAAAAGTGCGGTCTGCGCCGTGGCTTCGCGGACCCTGGGAAGTTGTGCTTAAGATGTCCGTGTCAGCCTATGGCCCGGGGGGGATCACAATGGCATAATTTTTACCAAAAATACCTCCAAAAGATAGTTAAATATCCCCTTCGTTTTTGCGGACAAATATTCGTTGCAGAAGGATCACAAACGAAGGGAGAGGGTGCAGAAAAAGAAAAAAATATCCATCGCAAGCCCTCGCCGAAAGGGGCAAACTTTAAAAGGAAAAAACGACATTTTATCTCAGAAAAAATATATGCAGCCTTTGCAACGTGGAAATTACTTGTAAACCGATCTCGCCTCGGGAGGAGTCTCGCTTTCAGAGCGGTGGCAAAGCCTCTGGCCAGGGGCGCGGCGGGCGGGGGAGGGCGGCTGGGCCGGGCCGCGCTGCGCCCCGCCGGGACGGGAACGCGGGGCCCCGGACGGCCCCTCCTGCCAAGGACTGGTGTACCTACGGGAAGTGCAGACGTGTCCCTTGCTGCGGACACCCTCCAGAATCCCGCCCCAGCGTTCCTCTCCTGCCCTCTCCTCCGGGAGGTGCCTGCTGGACAACCGCCCATCGCCGCCGCGTCCCGCCCGGCTCCCCGTCCCTCGCCTCCCGCTCCCTGCAAAGCCTCCTCTGAACGGCGGAGCGGCTCTGCCCCGTCCCCTCACCGGGAGCAGGGCCGCGCAGAGCCCTCGCCCGGGCCACGGCGGGCAGCGGGGCGGGAGCGCCCGGCGGCCCGGCCCCGGCCCCTGCCCCGCGGTGGCCCCGGCGCCTCTCCCGGGCCCTGCCAGCGCCCCGCCGGGCCGCTCCCGGCCTCCCGCGGCCCAGCAGGGAGGGTCTCCTCAATGCCAGGCCTGTGTATTTGTAGTTTGATTTCGCACGTCAAGGATAATTTCTTCATACAACTTAATGGACGCGGCTTGACATCCATAATGATCGCTAATCATTCAAATTATTTTTGCTAGCGCCCAGACATGTTCCAGTTGTTGTGATAGATCGCGTTTCACCCATAATGACGGACAATTACCATTTCTAATTCGCCGGCTTTTGACACCTAAATCCACCCACCATATGTGGCTGAAACGCGCCGGGCTGGGCGGCGAGGCCCTGATGACATTTGCAGCAAGCGCCTCTGCTCTGAGAGGGGCACCTGGGGTGCCTCTACCCCCCCGGCACCCCCGGCCCTGCCCCCCGGGCCGCCGGGGCGCGGCCGTTTGCCGCCGCAAGCCCCGCGGACGGCAGCTCCGTGGCCGCGGGCGTGCGTGGGGCGAGCCGGCGGGGACAGAAGTGAGCCCGGTGCGGAGCCGGCCCCGCCGCCCTCCTGCGGCAACCGAGCTGGGCTCGGCCTGGGGCGGCTGCACGCCTCGGAGCCAGCCCCGGCTGGGAACGCGGCTCGGTGCGGGAGGCAGAGGCGGCTCTGCGGGCTCTTCCCCGCCCGCTGCCCCCAGCGCCAGGGCGGCCAGGGGAACCCGTGCGCCTGCTTGTGCTCTCGGCGCCGGCGAAAAGCCCTGATCCTCCTCGACGTGAGGCGGTGGGGAGGTTCAGCTGTAAGAAAAGTGCGCGGTGCCTTTCCACCGCATCCATCGGCTTTCCCGGGGCATTTACCTCCACGGTTCCCCTGGAAATCTGATGTACCCGACGGAAGCAGGACCGGCAGCTCCGCGTCTCCCCAGCCCAGTGCGGCCCGGCCCCGCTTCCCCGCCCGGCCCGGCCGTCGGGGCACCCACCCGCTGCGCGGGCAGAGGCCGCCCGGTGCCCCCGGCCCCTCCGCTCTGGGACATGTTTTGCCAAAAGCAACGGCGTGAGAATTTACCCTGGGTGACAATTTATTTATTTATTTATTTATTTATTTATTTATTTATTTATTTTTAATGAGTTAGTGAACGGATGAAGTCCTAGCGTTTGTTTTTAACCTTCGCACGACGGAAGCGCCGCCGCAGCTGCCAGGATACAAAGCCCGGGGCACAGCGTCCCGGCCGAGAGCTGCAAGGCGAGAAACTCCGCGTTTCTACAGATCGGTAACCATCGCTCGCTTTTTAAGCCCTAAATATTCCTGCTGCACTAACGTTTAAAAAGCCACACGAACCATTTCCTTCAGCAAGAGTAGAGAGGGAGCAAACAAGGTTTTGTTCCTCCTCAGTGCTCACCGCCGCAGCCCAAGGCGTAGTTAGAGCGGCAGAGAAGAAATGACACGCGTGTTTCCAGTGGGAAACTGGATTTGTGCAAGGGTCACACGTCTGAGCACCTCGGGGGATTACGCGGGGCCTCTCAGTGCCCTCCATCCCGTTGTTGCGCTCTACAAAACCCACTCGTGAACTCAGGCCTCCCCGCACACAGCCTTTCCCGATGCCTTGGACACCACTTCCCTTCAACGCAAAAGCTTAAAACACGCCCAAACCCGACAGCTCCGGTTTAATACCCTTTAAAAAAATATTTTTTTCTGCTGCTTCTTCGCTGGGCACCCGCGAAAAAGCCGCGGGCGGCGGCAGGGCGAGGGGCCGGGAGGATGCTGCAGGGCTGCAGGCGCCGGGAGCCGCCGGGCCCCAGCCCGGGGCGGCGAGAGGGAACTGTCATCGGCGGGAAAGTGCTGAATTCGGCCCAACCGCCGCCCCGCCCGGCCCCGCTCCTCCGCGGAGGCGCGAAGTCCTCACACACACCCCCACCCCCACACACCCCTTCCCCCCC
Organism: Athene noctua; assembly: GCF_965140245.1. Lineage (NCBI taxonomy): Eukaryota > Metazoa > Chordata > Aves > Strigiformes > Strigidae > Athene > Athene noctua. The sequence continues at coordinate 16,245,898 of NC_134040.1, read as the reverse complement.
CCCGGTGACCGCGGGCAAACGGCCCCGCAAAGAGCAAACACACCGAACCCCGCTTTGGACAGCTGGGGTTGAGGAAATGTGGTTCTCATAGTCTTTTTAACCGGAAAAGTGGAAGGATTTCTCCGTCAATATACTTTAAATAAGGACTAGAGGGATTGCCTGTCTGAGGTTTCTCGGTTCCCGGCGAGGTATTTTGATTAGGAGGTTTATTTCTAGTCAAACTTCCACGGCATGTCTGAGGTGTTATTGCAGTTTCCCCAAGAACTAAACAAAATACTTTCTCAGCCCTCAATTTCGAGGTAAAGAAGATGGAAAAAAACCCACCAGCCCACTGCATGTTAAAAATCAGAGTACAGCGAGTCAGCTAGCACCGACGGGCTACCAGGAGCGAGGGCTTCTCGCCTGGGAAAGGGCGAGAAGGTGGGGTGGTCTGAGACGCCCCGGTCCTGTGGCAGACCCAAAGACACCGCGGGGGAAGGCGACGGGGCGGGTCCGGGTCCTTCCTCTGTATCCTCGGTCCCCCTGCGGCGCGGGGGACTCCAGCCCCCTCCCGGTGCTTTATTCCACCGGCTCTTGTGCCTGCCGGGCGCCGAGTTACCAGCGAGCTCCCACCGCCTGGATCCTCAAACGACTCCTCTGCCTTCCTCCCCTCGCCCCCGGGGGATCTGCCCGGTTTTAGGTCGACGGGAGTAGTGCTCGACTTGAGTGTCCTCGCTCAAGTGCTGACACTCAGCGAAAGCTGGTTGCACCTGGGAGTCTGGGGGACTCAGGACTGCATCACGCAAAGGAATAGATTCCTGTCCCGCAGTGGGAGCAGGACTGGGGCTCAGGCACTCCGTAGCGCTAGGAAAGTCATCAAGGACACCCCAGTAACAATCCCGCAAACTCAGCAGCACAATAATTGTTAATGACCTTTACTGGATTTGGACATACTGGTGTGATTAAAGAGTCTTTAACGTTTATTTCCCCACCGAGACTCTGCCAGGTGTCTGGACTCCAGACAGCTCAGTTTCTGCCAGGTTTGGTCTGGGGCTTTTACTACATTTTGGATGACGTTCGCACCTTCTCCATTCTGACCTTCACATGCCCACCCTCATGGGTTATAGCAAACTTCCTGAAACAAGCAACAAGACAAAACCATGGCATTTAAGAACTAATATTTTCCCGTATGTGTTTGACAAAGATTAGGCTCCTACTATATGTGTCGCTCTAATCAGCTACAAAGACTAGTGATATATGAATAAGAAAACAAAAAAACAAACCAAAACAAAAACCAACAAAAAACCCCAAACCCAAACCTAAACCCCTGTATCTCCATTCTCTCCTAGGATATCCCCAGGGAAAGAAAAGCAATGCTCCATCTACAGAAGGTCCGTTTCCCCTGATAACTTTACAAGATACATATTATTTTATCTCTTAACACACCATCTTAACCCTGGAGATCTGCGTGGGAGCAAGACGTGTTCTGCAGAGTACTGTTTCTTTATTATTCTCTAGGTATTGTTGGAACAGAAAGGTCTCTTAGCTTCCCAGCAAGGGTTCCATAGGGGTATCAAGGAAAGCAGGAAGACCCCAGTGCTGTTTGCTTCTGTGCCCCCTCCCAAGAGACCCAGCTGAACCAGTCCGTAGTCTCCTGCTGGCTTGATACGTGGTGTCTGACACTGCCATCTTGTGTTCTAGAGCTTCACCTATTCACGAAACGAGTCTTTGTCACCAAGTTGCAATAAAAAGGTGTAATCTGAAAAGAAAAAGGTGTAGCTGAGTCTGCAGACAGTTTAACACATGCTCTCAAAGGGACGTGCCAAGTGCCCCTTTTATTTAGGACGCTAAATGTCAACATTTTAGCTTCTAGCTAAAAATCGAAGTTTAAGTATAATCGAGCCTGTTGGATCATCTCGAAGGATGAGCAGGCTTTTCTGTGGCTATCACCATACAACTCAGGTTTTGCTGATCTCTCGGGTCTCTCCCAGTGGCATTTTTCTTCTATTCATGTCCACCATTCTCTAGGAAGAAATTAGCAAAGTTTATTTAACCTTTGTAGACAGAAACATGAAGGTCATGTCAATAGTTTCCTGCATATTTTCTGCCTTTGCTACCACCAGTGTAACCTCAGACAAATCTCTGCAGACTCAACATGCAGTTTTGGTGAATGGCTTCAACGGGTAGAACTGCATGAAAGAGAAAAGCTAAGGAAAATAATTCAAACGAGGCAAGACAAGGATGTTTTACCCTAGCTTAATTATTTGATCTGACTGGCACAGGCATCTGGACAGTAAGGACAGATGGAGGTGAACTGAGGGTGATGTACGCATTTTATACCCACTAATAAACATAAAAAAAACATTTTGGGGGGCTGGAAAGAGAAGGGAAAAGGGGAACAACACAGGCATCTCTGGAAACAGAGAAGGGCCATCAAACAGTGTCTTTACTTTTAAATTATCTATTTTCTTTTTCCTTACAGAGAAAGACTAAGAAAGATAATGACCCAAAGTTTATTTAATGTTTCCTGACTTTTTTTTTTTTTTTTTTGTATGTTATGACTTAGATTACTTAAACACGGTTTTCTTTTTTAATTAAAATAAGTATAGATTGAAAATCACTGTATCCTTTTAAAAGTATGAAGGTCATATAAGAATGGTGTAATTAGAGTAAGTGATGAAAACTTTCTGGTCAGGACTTCAAAACACATCAAATTAATAATGAACAACTTGAGTAAGGTGTTGCAAATAATGTTAATTAAAAATGTCCACGTGCAGTCCCTTTGAGGGCATGTGAATAAATATCTAACAGTTTCTATTGGGGTCTCAGTTTATACTGAAAATGAGGAAGTCTTTATAATTCATAACTATTACAGAGTCTTTATGAATGGTCTTTCTCATATTTCCCACTGGAAACCATTAGATAATCTGTTTTTATTATACAGAGCCAAACATTTGGCTTAATATTTTTGTTTTAGAACAGACCACAGAATCGTGGGGATATTAGCCATCTCATAATTTTTAGGGGTGCCTTAAAACCATGTACATTTATTCCTGTCCTGAGAGTTTCTTAAAGTTACAATCTTTGATCCTTGTTCTCCTAAAAATGTTACCCAAGATACATATAAAACAGGCATTAAAGGAGTTTCCTACTCTTATGTTTCTTCATTAACCATCTACCTTACCACCCACCAATGCTGTGGATTTAAGAGTCTACATAATTGAGTCTGTAAATTAGCAAAAAAATCCAGACAGCTGGAGCAACCAAGCAGTAGATGGTACATTGGCCTTAATGTTCTCATATTAGCACATTAAACAAGCAGAAAGGGAGTTTTTAATTATGCCTGGGTTTTTTTATGGCAACAAGATACATGTCTTTCCCTGACCTTCTTGCAAAGTCGATATACTTTTGGGGTCAAAGCTGAATTAAGAGAGAGAACAAAAGTGCGTGGATTGAAGGATTATTCTGAGTATCTGAGAAAGGTTGTAAGTAGGAAGCAGTGAACTTCAAGTGCAGTCCAAACTGGTGTTCAGTGTTCTAAACTATGAGTTATTCAGCATTTCAAACTGACAGCTTGTAAATGTAAATTTTATTAAATTCAGAGCAATAAAATTTTGTAAGTTTCTGTCATTCTGAATTTTAGTGGCTTAGATTGAAGCCTCCAGCCTTTTAAATCATAACTTGTACGAGCACAGCTCTACAGCATTCACCATTCTTAAATGTGTGTTTTTCAAAACCTCATTATTGCCTCTGCTCACAGAATATCCTTGTCAGTATCCAGGTATGCATGTCTTACGTTGATAGGCTGACAGGTCTCTGTTGTGTTTGCATCTCTTCGTTCTCACTAAGCAGAAAATAAAACAGGATTAGCAGTGATATCACCCTTCAGACCAGCCAGATTTTCTCCTTTGATGTCCAAAAAATTTCTTTGCATGTGCATGGCAAAAGTCTGGCTCAAGGATCCTTGTTTTGCACTTGAGACAGACATCGAATGATTCAGTACAAATGAAAACATACTAACACCTATCAGTTAAAGCTGAAATCTAGCAGGAAATATTTTTTTAAAAGTTCTTGCATGACAAAGTAAGGTCAGTGGAGATCTCCGGTAAAGTTTTAATGGATAACAGAGCTTGAGGAGAAGGTAGTTTTGTGTAGGCAAAGGATTGCAGGAACTTGGCCAAACAGCTCAGACATTTATGAGACTTTTTTTTTTTTTTTTTTTTTTCAGAAGATTACAGCTGCCACTGAAGCACCAAAGTGAAGTGACAGGATTGCACAGCATCCAACAGGCTTGTGTTTGCCAGTGGGGATGTAAAATCCAGCCACTTCACTTGATGTGCTCCAGCAGTCACAGATACATATGTCAGCGTGCATGTCTGTGGGTGTGAGTGTACATTTGTCCATTTAAAAGGCACACTACAACTCAAATATCATATTTTCTTCTAAAATGTACACTCTCATTACCAGTAAACATAGAAAATCACTCCAAACATTTCAAATTGTCTTGCATGGTGGGAAAGATTAAAGAGCCAGCACATCTAATCACAAGTCTGAATCTTGGTTCTCATGGTACTCTAGATGTGTACTTTTCATAGTATTTCATCAGGTCTGTGTAATAAGATATGCCAGCTCTCAATTCATTTAATATATTGCCAGCTGAACATGAATTTTAGTCTGTTACTAACCAGCAGGAATTTTGCCTGAGTAAAGTAAAACCAACAGGATCTGATCCACTACTAGATGCTAAAAGGATATGTGGTGGAAACTTCAAGTCACTGAAAATAATATCTAATCTCTCATTAGTAACAGTTGCATCTTCTCAAAGCCTTAATTGGAAGGTTTCATCTTTGTCTACTTGAGTACGGATTTAGATGTGCAAATTCTGTCACAGTTGTTGCTTTCAATTTTTTCTGGTGTTCCTCTCCTAACTATCTCTTCCTTACTATTTCCTGTATTTACTGGGTTGCTAATATATCTCTGTAGTTTGGCTAAACATAGATCTGAGATAAAGCCATAAATATATGCCATAATGCTGTAAAGCTACTCCAGCTCCTTCAAGAACGCCTATAGTTTTGGCAGAGATAAATGAACCGCCCTCAAAGATGTAAAATTTCCTGAGAGGAAATTAGTTTGGGAGCATATAGGCTAGTGCTAGGCAAAAGCATTTTGGGTGAGTCATAACTTTTGATACCACATCAGAAGAAAATCAATACAAAGTAGGGTTTTAAAAATCATTTACCCCAGATATGTAATTCTGCTGGTCATACTCACTTACGGATTTCTGGCAGTTAGTTCTGATTTTAGTTTGTCATGTGCAATAAGAAAGATGGACAGGAAAAGTATCTGAAATTCTAGCCCTTTTTCATTTCAGCTGAGACACATTATCTCCGAGCTGTGAGCTTTACTGTGTTAAATAATATCAATAATATCCGAGAAAGTATGTTTATCAGAGCTATGACAGGCCAGCTGCTGAATCAGGCTGTGATGCCAGGACATCAGCTCTCCGGTTTGCTGGATGTCACAGTAGCTGAAGAGGCAGCAGGGATTTGTGCCTGACCTCACTGCTCATGTCATGGCTTAAGTGACTGATGAAGACGAGTTCATGCAAAGGCATAAGGCTGTGGTGTGGGTGAGGAGTGGGCGCACGTTCATTCTGACAAATTTCTTGCTGTGGCAGTAACCGTGGGCAGAGGTGTGGTAGCGAATAACGGAGGGGGTGGGGATGGTAACATCATGAACGGCTGCAGCTGTTTGCTCTCTGAACGTGAGTCAGAGCCCTCTGCCACAGTGGGTAGTGACACCAATGCCTGTCGGGCACAACAGACATTTCAAAGCTGATTAAGACATGTTACATTCAGGTATTCAAATAGGGATCATTTTCTGGCAAAGTACACTGGGGAAGTTAATACTTCAGTCATCTTTGCCTTAATTTGTTGACATGTCACACTGAAATAGTACAGCTGATGAATGGCTGGATGGTTTGTGGATGTTGACACTAGCCTTCATCCTCTCTTGCCCTGTCTCCTACATAGTCTCTAACAGTGGTACATAGATGAGTAGGAGGCTACTAGACAACACCTTACAGACATTTCAAATTAGTTTTGGACAGGAATGGCTGCCTACTCAAGAAAATCAGGCTAGGGTGTCTGCAGTTAGTGCAAAGTTACCTCTCCCATGAAAGTTTCACAGTAGAGTGTGCATCCAGCCGAGTAATTCCAGACTGAATTATACACCTGACTGTACTGCTTGTCTATTCACAGCAGCTATAATCAATCTGCAGTCAGGAGCTCAATTCACTAGGAGATGTACAGAGGTCTAGCAAATAGATCATATTTGTTCCTTAAAAGTTGCAAATTGCAATCTAGAGATTAAAAAATCCCTGCCATAATCATAGGAGAGAACCAAGAAACAATGAGACAATTTTATCGAATATGACAGATGATTGTACTGGATTATCAGTACTTTCAATCTGTCAGGATACTTACAGACAAGGAGGCTGAGCAGTGAAGGAATGGAGGAGTAGTAGGGTCTTGTCTGTTCACATCTGAGTCCTTTTGTAATTGGACTGGTAATTTTTTTTTTTCCCATGCAGTATGGGAGCTTCTTGAAGAGCTATGCAGATGCATGACCAAAATAATTCAAAGTCTGGAGAGATCCCTTTCTGGAAAAAAGCTCCTGGAATAGGGATTCAAGTTTTGCCAAGTGGATCACAACCCAGAATATTTTTCTATGCTATACAGAGACTAGTAAAATAAAGTCTAGGAGTCTGGGGAACTAATTAGGTTTGAGCACACTGAAAGCATGGTTGGTATGTGCTGCAGTGAACACAGTACTGCGTGTTTAGGCATAACAATCATGACTATAACATCTGCAGTTTAGTGTTGGAGATAAATGTATTTTTTTGAGAGACTGAGGTAGGAAACCCTGAGCTCTAATCTTGCCTTTGAGGCTGACATCATATATGATTTTGAGCAGGTCAGTTAGTTAGACTTGGCAAAAAGGGGGATTGCAGTGGGTTTCCCATGTCAAGACTCATTCAACTCATGTATGTGCAGTTCCTTGGATGGAGATCAATAGCAAATGATTATTGTTGGAGAGGCTGATCATAAAAATGCTGGAAGGGCTATATTCACTATCATGGGAGTCTTGAAAATCACTTGCAATTAATATTTTTTTCAGAAAATTGAGTTTGTCTTCTTGTGAATTGTTCACAAGTAGATTGTATCTTCACAGATTGATAGATTATATAAAGGCATTTACTGATGTACATCCAAGGGATTTCTCATATTCAGTGTGAAAAAGAATAATTAATAAGGACCTTCAGGCAAATGGAAAATAGGATACATTGCAACACAGATTTACTTCATGTGTCAGATTAATGTGACAGTTTTCTTTGCTGAAAGATTTTTTAGGCAAGGGCAATATGGTAGTGTATTGTGTTTGCACGGCAAGGTTTTGGTAGAGGGGGGGTACAGGGGTGGCTTCTGTGAGAAGCTTCTGGAAGCTTCCCCTATGTCCAATACAGGCAATGCCAGACGGCTCCAAGATGGAGCCACCGCTGGCCAAGGCCGAGCCCATCAGTGACGGTGATGACATGATGTGTCTCCATGACAATGTATTTAAGAAGGGGGATAAAAACCTGTGCAACTGCAGCCGAAGACAGGAGTGAGGATATGTGCGAGAAACCACTCTGCAGACACTCAGGCCAGTGAAGCGGGAGGGGCAGGAGGTGCTCCAGGCACCGGAGCAGGTTCCCCAGCAGCCCGTGGCACAGCCCACGGTGAGGCAGCTGTGCCCTACACCCAGGGGGGTAACGGGGGAGCAGATTGCACCTGCAGCCCGGGGAGGGCCCCACGCCACAGCAGGTGGATGCCCAAAGGAGGCTGTGACCCCGTGGGCAGCCTGTGCTGGAGCAGCTCCTGGCAGGACCCATGGGGAGAGAGGAGCCCACGCTGGAGCAGGTTTGCTGGCAGGACTTGTGACCCCGAGGGGGACCCACACTGGAGCAGTCTGTGCCTGAAGGGCTGCAGCCCATGGCAGGGACCCACGCTGGGGCAGTTCATGAAGAGCTGCAGCCTGTGGGACGGACTCATGTCAGAGAAGTTAATGGAGGACTGTCTCCTGTGGGAGGGACCCCAGCTGGAATGGGGAAAGAATGTGAGTCCTCCTCCCCCTGAGGAGGAAGGAGTGGCAGGAACAACGTGTGATGAACTGATGGTAACCCCCATTCTCTGTCCCCCTGTACTGCTAGGGGGGGAAGGAGGTAGAGAAAATCAAGAGAAAAGTCTGGGAAGAAGGAAGGGGTGGGGGGAAGGTGTTTTCAAGATTTGTTTTTATTTCTCATTATCCTACTCTGATTTGACTGGTAATAAATTAAACTAATTTTCCCAAGTGGAGTCTGTTTTGACTGTGACAGTAATTGCTGAGCGATCTCCCTGTTCTTACCTCGACGCACGAGCCTTTCACTATATTTTCTCTTCCCTGTCCAGCTGAGGAGAGGAGTGATAGAGTGGCTTTGGTGGGCATCTGGTGTTCAACTAGGGTCAATCCACCACAGATAGATATCATCTATGTGGACTTTCTTGATAGAGAGTAGCTACTCATTAAGTCCGAAAGGTGGAAATTAGTAGATAAAGTGAAGACGGGAGAACTAGATAAAGGGAAAATGATGATGGATATTACTGAAAGAAGTATTAGGTTGCAGGGGATGGGATACCTCAACGACAAACTTCAGGTGCAATCTCATGTAATGCATTTCTTTATGAGCTGCCCACTAAAAGCAGGACTGGGCTGATAAATCAGTGAGAGGATGTTGGAAAGCTACAGAAGAGGCTCAAAATATTGGGCCAAAAGAACGGGATAACTCTTTGGTCTGAAACACTTGATGTGGGATAAGATTCAGCCACATAAAGTGCAAGGTCATACACTTGGAAACCAGTAACTAAATCTTTAAGAGAAGTTATAGCTAACAATTTAAGAAGAGAATGAGATGGCTACTAGATCTATTGGAAATGTGATTGTGAAAAAAAGCAAATGCAATTGTAGCACTCAGTAATAAAAGCTGAGGGAAAGGAGGAGGAAGGGGGACATTTGAGGTTACGGCATTTGTCCTCAGCCTCCCAGGAAGCATCCAAACATCTACCTGCTGATGAGAAATAGTGAATGAATTCCCTTTTTTGCTTTGCTTGTGTGCATAGCTTTGTTTCACTTATTAAACTGTCATTATCTCAGCCTTCATTTCTTGCTTTTGCCCTTCTGATTCTCTCCCCTATCCTGCTGAGGGAGAGTGAACAAGAGACTGGGCAGGAGCTTATCTGCCAGGTGGGGTCAATTTACCACACAGAGTCAAACCACTGGGCTCTAGAACAAGCTTCCAGCAAGAACGCAGGGGGCAAATGACTTTCCTGCTTTTGTGATGGAACCTGATGTCTTTCTTCAGGAATTCAACAACAGGACACCACTGATTTGGGTGGGTCCTTCCAAACCTGCAGTCCTAGATGCTAGAAAATGATCAAAGAATTATTTTCCTTGTTGTTATAAAAGGAAGAAGAAATTAATGGATTTTTGTTGGACTGGTAACAGACGAACACTGTGAGAAAAACAGCTTTCTCCATTATTCTAACAAGCATTGTAGTTTGGAGACAAGGAACAGGAGTTCCCAGTGATCCTGTCTGTTCGAGTGGGAAATTTCCAATTTGTGTGATCTGCTCAGTAAAAGTTAGATTTACTTCACGTGAATTCCAGTTGTCTCTTCTATAAATTAGTTCTTCCAAAGGTCTTTTTGATCCTTTCTCTAACAGTTATTGCTGTCATTTAGCCTGATTGTTGCTGGATTTTCTACTCTGATTTGGCTAGTGTGCTTTCCTACAATAGTGAGAAAAAGTGTTTACCACACTGAAAATGTGGTGTGGCTTTACTAGTACATTCATCTAGTGGAAAGACCAGAGAACTTGTTTGTGCATTCACACAACCGGAGAGAAAGTTTCCAATGTGGGTTTTTCATGTTAGCTGTGGCCAGAACTACTGTTCATGTCTTAAATACCAGCCAGGTGTCAGTTAGCTATTCCCTTTTCACAACGCAGGGGAAATTCAGCACCTTACACAAAGAAAAAAACTTCTACTTACTTTACTCTCCTCTCCTCTCCCCAGTACAGACAGCTTAGAAGGTGATATTTTGTTTGGGACCACATTACTTGGTCACTTCTGAGGGAGGAGGATGCGGTTAGACTTCTCTTAAACATTTAGCTTGGCCTCTATAGTCTTGTGCTTGGTGAACCTCACTGGTCCTGTTTTACTGGGTAGTTTGTGGGGAACAGCTGGCTAGTGGTTCCTCCCTGTTTTATTAGGCAATGTAGTTCATAAAAGTTGCGGCCTTCATTTTAACCATATTCCTGTGTGGAAAGTCTTGTTCACTGCAGTGTCTGGGCCAGAGACATTTACATCACTGTAATCACAAGCACTTAAAGCAGTTATTCCTTAAATGACCTTAGGTAAGCAGGAAGCAAGATGGAAGAATGCCCTTCCAAAAGCAAGGATTTCCAACTTTAGTAGGAACTGTTTTTTACATGTACAAACCCAAGTGATTATTTACCATTTCCACTCAGTTGTCAGTCTAGTCGGCAGCATTAATCACTGAGTCTGACTCAAAGCACAGTAATCAAGCAGTGCAGAAGAAAAGACTATCTGGTAAAGACATTAGAGATGATACTGATGAAGCAGAAACAGTTCGGTTTTTATTTGCACATTTCTCGTGCAATTAAAAGTAACAGCTGCTTTCTACTCTGCTCCAGAGCCGAGTGGCAAAATCAACCCAATAATGCAAGTAAATCTCTTATTTATTTTTAAAATGCAAATTTCACTTCCCCCCCCCCCCCCCCCCCCCAGCATTTTCTTTTTCCTTTCAAGAAGGACACTTACCTTGTTTGAGCAGATGTAATGGCAATTTCCACCTTGAAGAAGAGGAGCATCTACGGATCCCAGCTACAGAGACTTAAAATAGAAAAATTAATATGAATGAAACACAAAAGGAAATCCCTGTGTTTGTATAAGCACAGGAAGAAAGAACATAAGTTAAAAGAATGGCTTGTATTGGTAACAGAGGACACAGCTCTCGTTGATCACCCTGAAATGTGTTGTTTCCATCAAGCACCGAAGAGGACAGGCACAGATGACTCCCGAGCTAACGACCCTGCATTCCTGAGGAGGATGGCAAAAAGGTTGCAGGCTCTCACACATGCCATTCCTTTTTCTGTCAGCCCAGATTTTCACATTTAAGCTTGATTTGCACCTCTTCTCAGAGCCTGGGAGAAGCATACACATACTTCCTATGTAGGTAGTGGTTTTTGGCTTTTTTGTAGATACCTGCATGTAGGAAATGCAACCTTACACTGTGTTCTATACAATTTACACATTCACAAAGGTCTAGTTTGCATTTGTACAATTTGCATTTGCAAACATAGTAGACTGTGTGTGCCACAACTATTTAATCAGGGTAACTTAAGAACAAGGGGGGAAAGGAAACACAGCTGCAACTGTGCTATTTCTTCTTCAAACTGAAACTGATTACCAACAATTGCTTTCTAATGAAACTGGAACAAAATGGCGGGAAAAAATACAGTATTTCTGATTGCCAGCTCGAAACGTGAGCAGAAATGAAAAGCAATGGCTTGCACTGAAAAATGCGACCAGGAGCATGTGGGGGAAGATGTGAGGGAGGGAACTGGTGGCATCCAAGAGAGACACAGAAATAAGCAGGTCCCAGGAAGAAAAGTTCCTTTTGACCCAGATGAGGAGTGAGCTGGGTACGTGTCTCTGTCTCCCATGAGGGAGGAATGTGTTGCACAGGATGAGTGGACTTCGGGACAGTGAATTTTAAGAGACTCCCACACTTGTCTCTGACCTTCAGAAATTCCCATAGATCTTTCCCAGCACCAGCTTCCTACAACACCCACTTAACCCTTCTAGCCCCACTTCCCTCCCTACATAAAACCTCCGACCCCTCCACCACTGCCTGTCTCCTCTCCTAAACCTCTCTGGTTCCTCCTGTCACATTCCATTACCTCTGTCCCCTCAAAACTCATTCAGCAGTTGTAGTGATCCCACTTAGGGAGAGCTGCCAAGCCTTCAAAGACTCGAGCCTTTTCAGCTAAAACTGAACTGGAACAACTTCAGTGATAATCAGAAGATGAAGAACCAAACCAAGTGAAAATATTTCTTAAACTCACTGCCAATCTGATAAAGGTGGAAGATTTAGTAGTGGCATAGAACAGTCATAGAACAATCAAACAAACAGCATAGAACAATCAGTCTTACAGACTCTTAGAAGTCCACAATTGAAAGTGAAAATCCATGTAGGCTAAATCTAAGCCTTCTGGTTTGCTTTTCTCAGCAACCTTCCATGGACTCCTGCAAGGTGTTTTCAAACACCCAAGACTCCACTGATCAAGAATTACTGGTTTAGGAAATTGAAATTAAGTCATATAGCTCTTCCCTGCCTTCTTCTGAAGTACAGTGATAGGAAACTGTCTATACCATTTATTTTCACATATTAAGAAGTCAATTTAATTCAGTAGAAAATGCTCAAGCAAAATAATAGGCCAAAACTTGACAGAGAATGGGGATACAATTACTTTCTTATTTGGAGACTAAATAAAATATGGGAATTTTTCAACTGTTGCCATCTCACTTATCATTGGTGCTCTCAATTACCAGTGGATTACCAGTGAAATTTCTTCATAAATAATATAAAGTATATAGAAAGTACAATGAAAAACAAAAGAGCAAATATCAAAATACTGACTGTTCACTAAGCATTATGTATTTATTTCCTGTGTCACTGGGTGACTCCGGCATTTCTCAGTGAAAGCTCTATTCAAAGGTACTGCTCAAGGATTTTTTTCTTAGTATTCTAAAAATGCAGAAGAGTTTCAAATTATTTGCATACTGCCATCGATGATTTTTTTTTTTTTTTCGACTGCAGTGTGCTCTGTTTGTTAATTCCAGTGCTTTTCAACATGCTTCATATATTTCCTTTACCTGTAAAGTATCAAGCAGGTCAAGACTAGCTTCCTTTCATCTATAAAATGTTGTTCATATTTAGCAAATAACAAACTAGTTAAGATTGCAATGACAAAACACTGCAATTTGAAAACCTCCCTAGAGGGTACCATACCACTCCATATAAAATAATCACACCACACCATTAATGTGCTTGCTGAACACTGACAAATCAGATGTATAAAGATTTGTAGTCTGATTGTTTGCTCTGTTGTGCTAGTAAAAGTGAAATAATGGTAAACAACACTATTTTGTAGTTTCATTGTTAATCAAAGCATTAACTCCACTGGGCAGCTTTAATCTTGTACATTGATTTTTTATATAGTAAAAAACAATTTTAGTACATCCCTGTCATCCATACACTTAAAAACTGCAAGGACGCTCTTGGGGGCTGAGTTGTCCAATTACATTACTATGCTGTCTCCTGGGGTAGTTTCCCATCTTTCTTGGCAGTCAACAGCAAACATGCATGTTTATCCATATCAAGTATTCTTAGTATTTCCAAAATTATGCCTTAATATATAAGTGCTTATTTAAGTAGATCAGATACACAGCCTCAAGACAACTTTAAGCCCATGAATGCCATATTCAGGATGAAACAGTTCTTCCTATACTGTTCACTCATTTAGAAGATGATGCTAACTTTTAATAAGCTCAGGTGATTTATGGAGGAAAAATTTATATAATCTAAGAAGAAAATTAATGTTGGGGTTGTGTATTATAACACACACTTTGTCATATTTCAGATGAGAATACATGTAGCCTGGAGACTTGGAGCACCTTCCTCTCTGATCACCCTGCTTTTGCACATGCAGCCTAAACCCCCTTAATTCTCATCTTGGGGGTTGAATAGAACCCCATGTCCTCCCAAAAGTTCTGGGAAGCTTTGAATTAATATTTCTTGTTCTTTCTTAATGTGATTGAGGTAAAATTGGCAGGAATATGAACAGTTCCATCAACAGTGGTTTATCAGTCACGTCTGCCCTGATGCAAGATGTGGAGCTTTTAAATGTCTAATGTCAATTGTACAACCATTTAGTATGTCAGAAATCACGAAGGAAAATTCAATGTTTGTCTCTGTTGCTCTTCCTTCCAAGAAATGTTGTTCAGCTGAGCCGTGATGCTGATCTTGCTGAAGAAAACTTGCAGTATAATTAGGCTAAAAGATGATTTGAAGTGGAAAACAGTTGATGAGTAACATGTTTAATTTGTTTTGAAGTATGAAGAAAGTGACAAAGACGTGTGTCTGGTTTTCCATTAGAAATTATGGTCTTTGCTCCCCCCCCCCTTTTTTTTTTTTTTTTTTTTTTTCAGAATGTCATTGGGAAAGCATTTGGCCTCAATTCTGCAAACACTTGAATCCATGAGTAATAAGGAATCTTCCTGATCCTGCTGAAGATTGAATAAAACAGTGTACTGGAAATTTCTGACATACATTTCAAAAAGAAAAGCTGAAAGAGACTGAAACAGGAGTGATTTCTGTTCAGGCATTACATAAAGTTGTTCTAAAAATTCTTAGCTTGATATTGAATCTATTAAAGTACATCTATACTTTAAATAGTTTTAGCTGTCTCTTGTGTTCCAATTGTGTAAACTATGCCCAAAGAATTGTTATCACTTGCCATGCTGGAAGGGTATGTCAAATAGGGGCTTGCAGAGATCTGGTACTATTGGATATCTTTAGTAATGACTTTGGAATACAGAATATGGTTCTCGAAGATGCAAATATAACCAAGTTGGAAAGGATAGCATGCATTTTGGAGGACAAGATTATAAATAAAATTATATTGACAAGTTGTGCAAGTAGCCTGAAATATAGAATGAAATTCAATGGGGACAAGCAGAAAGCACTACAGTTAAACAGGAATAAAACCTCAAAGTGTATGAAATTCTGATAACAGGAGGGGATTCAGAGGTTTTCAGTAAATCAGAAACAGTATGAGTCAGCAATGTCATACCGTGAAGAAAGCAAACATCATACTGGGATATATAAACAGGAGTCTCATACGTAAGACACATGAAGTAATACTTCCACTCTACACAGTACTCATAAGGCCTCAACCAAAGTACTGTATCCAGTTCTTGGCACACCACTTCAAGAAAGTGGAGGGAGGCCAAGGGAAAGCAACAAGAATAATCAGAAGTCTAGAAAAGACAACACAGGGAAAGACTGAACGAAGAGGAGTTGTTTAGTCTATGGAAAAGAAGACAGACTGAAGACACACTGACAGTTTCCAAATACGTGGAAGTGCTGCAAAAGAGGTTATAAACTGTTCTCCACCGTCATTGTGCATAATAAAATAATGGTTTACAATTCAGTTAGGGCTATGTCACCAGGTTTTCTTACTAATTGACTATATGGATAGAAAAGTTCTGAGTAGAATGCATAAGGAAACTGTGGTGTCTCTATCTGGGAGGTTTAGGAGAAAGTTAGGCAAAGCGCTGTCAAGAACTGCTGAGCTGCAATGTGTGGAAATGAGGCTGGACTCGGTGCAGTGCTTGCTATCGTATTTGCTTTCTCTGTTATCACATTTCTTTTAAAAATATTAACGTATCTTGTTGCTGTGCAGAAGCCCAGCCAGGAAAGGGACTTGGCCACGGAGGTGGATGTAGCTGGAATGAAAATGCAGCCCCTCGGTGGAAGCGGATCGCCTGCGCTAGGAAGCACCGCAGAGGACCGGTTTTATGCTCTCAGAGGAGAACTCTCAGGGAATTTCGCGGTTTTTATTTTCCCTTTACAAGCCTCCAGGTCTCCCGCCGGAGCTGCCCGTCCCGGGAGGGCCCCCGCCCGCCCTGCGGCCGGCCGGGGGATGGCGGCGCCGCCCCGCGCCCCGCCCCGCGCCCTCTGACCGCCACGTTCCTTAGTGACCGCGGGGCGTCACCCGGGGCTGAACCACCGCTGCGGCAGCGGAGAGCGGCCCGAACCATCCGCCCGGCCGGGGGGGGCGGGAGAAGCGAGGGCGTCGCGGGTGCCCCCTGCTTGCTCCCGCAGCGGCTGTTGGACGTGCGGCTGTAGCTCCCGGCCGCGAGCTGCCCTCTCCCCCTCCCGCCGCTCTCTCCTTGGTTTCGTCCCGCGCGGGCCATAGCGACGACGGGCGCACCGAGGAAGATGGCGGCTCCGGCCTCTGCAGCGTCGCCGGCTCTGTGAGCGCGGCGCTCGCTCCTTTCCCCCTTCCCCTTCTCGCTCCTGCACCCCGTCCCTCCCGGCTGCCCTCCGCCTCTTCTCCTTCCCCGCCGGGGGCGTAGGGACCATGTCGGACTCGGAGGAGGAGGAGAGTCCGGACCGCCAGCTCAAGCTAGTGGTGCTGGGGGACGGCACCACTGGCAAGGTCAGTGCTGGCCCTCGCCGGTAAAGCCCCGCTCCTCTCCGTCGCCGCGGTGCCCCGAGCCCCCTCCCTGGCCTTCCCCCTCAGCGCGCCCCTCGGCCCTCCTGCCGAGGAGGGGGCAGCCCGCGGCGCCTTCCAGCCCGTCGCGCTGGCCGGCGGCGTGGCGCCGGCTGACTGCTCCCCCTTCGCTCCCGGCCCTGCGCTTCTCCATCTCCGTTGTCTCCCCTGCGTGTGTGGGGCGGCGGCGTGGCGGAGAGCCGGGACGGGCCCTCACCGCTCCCCAGCCGGCGGCTCTTCGCTCTGAGGCCGCCTGTGTCCGCTCCGTGCTCGGCAGTGAAACCCTCTAACGCGGTTTCCCTCCCCTCGCGGCACCCGAAGAGGCTTGGTCAACAATACGACTTTAATCCCATTTTCCTGAGCCTTAATAAAAGGACTGGCTAATCACGTAATTACTGTGGTGCTGCCTGGTACGGAGTTTCCCACTGACCCCCGTGCGCTGCAGACCGCGCACTGGTGCTTCGGCTGGACTTGCCGGAATAGCCCCAGGTCTCCCCCGGTGGCCGGCAGTGCCCGGGAGGGGACCGGGGCCGGGGCCGAGCACGTGAACTCGCGGTTCCCGCCGAAACGACGGGCAGGGGCGGTTGCGTAGCTGGGTCTCCAGGCTCTCTGCATTTCGCCTTCAGAGCTAATGACCTCCTGAGGTGGATAGAACAGTCTGCATCTATTCGAGTTATTGTTGCAGAGTTTGGAAAGGCAATTCTGGATCAATTTACTTGTTGTTTGTGACTTTTATGGTTTTATTTTCTATCTATAATCAACAAAATTAAGTTCTGTTTATAAAAGTTTGTTTAAGAACAAGTTGTCTTTTTGAAAGAGAAATTTTGGCTAAGTGAAACCAAAGGTGACAAAAGAGGCTGCTTTCTTACCCATTAAGATATGTTCACGTGTGTATAGTAAAGAACAGTAACTATCTATTGCCGTATGTTGCCTGAATCCTTTTGTGAGATACAACAGAAAATAGTAATTTTATTGTGTATTCGAAGAATACAGTTTTTACTGTATCACTAACTTTTGAAAATGCTGGGAGGCAGAAAGTCTGCCTGCCTCACAGTTCATATTCTTAGAGGTGGTTTAAATGAACTGCCTGTCACTAATAGAAATAAGCTCTTAGTGAAGGTTCATGCATGGTTTTAAGCTCGCTTATGCAGACAGAGCTCTATGAAGAAACAAAACATTTTTTTGTCTCCAGCGATTCTAAACCTAGACTGAATGGTATTGTATTCATCTGAGTCAATAGATGGGCAATTCCAAGGCGACTATGTGATGAGAGCATAATAAATGCACAGGATTGACAGCTGAAGTGCTGTTTCACTGGTAGTGTTCCCCAGGAGTTTTCCATTCAGACTGAGGAATTCTTTCACTACTGCTGTTCAGCACCTTGTGGCAAGACCTCTCACCAAACATGGATTTTCAAGCGTTCTTGAGTTTTGATGTATATTCCTGCTGGTTCCTAGATCTCACGCGGGAGCTGCCACTCACTGAATCTCCTGCTGTCTCTAGAAACCCCGTGCTTCAAGTGCAGTTTATTTTGCATGAGCAGCAGCTATGCTGTGGTGGGCTGCTTTTCCTTCTGTCCCCCCTAGATGATGCTGTAATAGAGGCTTCTTCCAACCATCCTGATGGCCTAGCAGCAGACACTTGCAATAATAGATTTATTGTAAGATCTTGTAGAAATAAAGAAATGATTGGGTCATGGAATGGAAGAATAAAATGTACCTAGTGCTATTTCAAGGACCTCAGAAGACTAAATTGTTGAGGTTCTTCTCCTTTGTTGGCTACTCGTTCCGCTTACTTGTTGAAACATATGTATGTCTATATGTTTTCAAATCTAAACAGCCTGCCTCACATCTGGTTCACAGCTGGTCTTTACACACATGCATACTTAGCCTCTTATTTACTGTGCAAGACACTGTTTTTTCTCTTCCTCTATCACTGGGATCATTGAGCAGGAGGAGTGTAGGAAATAATGGAATATATCTTTGAAATATTGCGTCTTGTGTTTAGTGTGAGATGTTCACATTTGACTTCTTTCCATTGGTCCCCCACCTGCCAAAACAAAAGAAAAAAAAAAATTTACCTCAGCTGAGGCTGTCTGGTCTTCAGTTCTTCAGGGAAAAAAATTGACATCTTTGTGAGTCAGCTGGCTGAAGGTGTAAACTTGCTTTCTTTTCCTTGCTAGTTGTTTAGAAGCAATGTGATTTCAGTATCTGTGTGAGGTTTGGTAGCAGTTTAAAAAAAAATCAGTGTCAGTTCAAACTAAGGGTAATGTTTGTGTTTCCACTAGCTAGGAATTGTTCCGTCTGTGAGTCAAGGAAGGAATGTTGTGCTTCTATTCTTTCTTTTGCGGTGGTTGAATGAATAATTGAATACTTAGAATTTTAAGGGTAGGAATAAGCACTGCTGGAGCAAGCTCTAGGAAGAGACGAGTAAAAAGGGAAGAAGTAATGAGAGAAGTGAGACAGAGTAGAATCTGAAAAAGTATTAAGGTAAAGTAGAGAAGCTAAGGAAATGGTAAATTGAAAAAAATTGAGAGACAAGATTGGTTAGTAAGAAGATAATAATAGAATTATTGAACTAGACAAACTAGGAAAACAATCTGAAAAGAAATTGGAAGTGGGGACAATGTGAGATGAAAATAAACAGCAATTATTAATAACAGTTGGCTCTTTGATTTTGATTATAGGAAGGAGCATATATACACACAGCAGCCTTACGCATCTAGGTTTTAAATCAACCCACTCTTCCCAAGCCAGAATGATTTTCCATTAAAATAAACCAGTAGTACTAGTTTGGATTGAAAAAAGTGATGCTGTGATCCAGATATTTCTGTTCTTGCTGTGCACAGATGGGCTTAATATTGAAGTATCTAATGATACTGATTTGAGCTAGAACTACTCTGATTTGGTACTGTTCCAGATTGGTTTGGGCTTCTGGAAGCAAGTCTTGGAGCTATTCATGGAAAGGGAGGTCCTGAAAAATAGGTGTGCAGGAGAAACAAAGCAGCTGAGGTCCTGTCTTTCTGCCACCTGTTGCAGCTGGGACTAAAGTGTGGTAGCAGAAACATCCTACCGTTTCCTTCTCCTCTTAATAACAGATGATGAAAACGAAAGAGCTCGATGTGTTGTGGGAGTTTGCAGGAGGTAAAATGTAGGCTGGAAAACAGAGTGATGGCCTGCTTGCTTTAGGATTTTTTTAGGATACCAGATTTTTAAGCATTATGCCAATTCTGGGTCTTGTTATTACACGTGGGCTCAAAAACTTCATCAATGTTGACAAAAACATTGTTGTTACTGTTCAGTCTTGCAAGTGGAAACTTGCATTGTGTCCTGTGCAGATTGGCCTAGCTTCGTAGATCCATGTCTAATGTCAAAAAAGCCTTGATAATTTTCTCTTTTCAGTGAAGTAAGTTTCATAAGTAGTTAGCTTCAGATGACAGAACTACTTCCTTTGTTTACAAAATACTACACCCCCACCCCTCACCCCTCCCCAACTGTACTGTTCTCAGTGAGAAATTCTTTGTGTTGGATGTTTATGTGGTTTTATGCTAATTAAAGAATTTCGTGATTTAGCCTAGTGTTTCTTTTCGTGTGTCTTAAAATTCTTGCCAGTGGGTATAGGACATGACAGAGAGATAAATGTTGCCGTGCTTGGAGAATGGTATGGACGATCTAGAAGGGAGTGAGGGAAGGGATAGATACATATTGCCTTTTGGAAAGTGGATTCTCAATTGGCTGGTAAAGTTGGTATGTGAATGAAAAACTCATGGCTTCAGAACTATGTGCTTGCATCCCACTGAATTTTGATTTTAATTTCTCTTTCTTACAACTATGTTACTAAACTTTGGTATCGCTTTCTGAAAGCTTTCTTCCATAGGATTTTACTCAAAGAATTGTCATTGGCAGGGTTTTGTCTGCAAGTTTCTGTGTTGTCCTGGTGAGCAGTCAGTGTCAGAGCTAGCTATCATTGTTTTTTCTGTTTGACTTTCAGTTTATTTCAGTTTATTGACTTTTCAATTGATTTAATAAATAATTTGCTTTTTTTCCTATTTACTTGGTGTATAGGTGTTTAGGAACAGCACGGCAGGAGTTTATACTGCGAGTTGTTGACACTGAAAAATAGAAGCAAGAAATTGTCTTGTCTCTCCTGTGAAGTTTAATTGCATCTTTGTTTCCAAAAAACCTCCCCAAATATCCCATTGTATATTGCACTTAGAATACTGTGGTTTTTATGTATTAATTTTTGCTGCTGTCCTGATTGCTCTTTGTTAGAACCCAAAGACAAGCATATTTTTGTCTGAAAGGAGGGAGTTTGTAACACCAACTGTCAACAGTGTATTGCTATTCAGAACAGCATGTAAAGATTTGCTTTCATGTATTTAAGATAAATGTGTGAACCTGCTAAACTGGGTCCAATGGAAAGTTGCCATCAAAGTTGGTGGCCTGGTTGTCTTAGTAGGGATGTGAAGGAATGAGGACTTCTTGATGTCATTATGATCCTCTGATCTCTAATGGCTGAAATTTTATGCATGGCGCATAATCTTTTTATAAAATGTTCACTGATCACTTACTTATTTTTACAGCTACAGTTCTACTGAACCATTATTTAACTTTGGTTACCTTTTACATGGATTATACTCAACATATCCTTACAGGCAAAACTGTCATGCAGAATCTTTTATGGCAAGCATGGCAGAGAAAAATTTTAGGATTGGAGTATTTGCATTGTAGAGGTACTTGAATATGCATTGACATAACTTCTTTTTTACTGTTGTGGAGAAGTTTGAACTGTTGCTCTTAGTATTTTGTGGATAAACGCTTGTTCTGTGAATAAATAGAGGACTCTAGTCTGGTAATCCAACACCTTCCTTGAGGTCTAACATTTATTAGAAAAAAAAAAATAAAAAGGAGTTAGTCAATGATTTTCTGCTATAAATTCCTTTGCATTCAAGAGCACGGTAGAGGAAAACTGTTTAAGAGAACTTTACCATGCAGTTGATTACTTGCTGCTCTTATTGGTTGGCTGTTAATTGAATGTGTGTTGTTTATTTTTACTAACACCCCTAGAAGCCCTCAGGGAATATTGAGTGTCACAGAGTGATAAAGCTAATATTTACTGAGCCCTTAAAACAAGAAGGGAGTGGTTGCTTATTTAATGAGGATCTAAATTAGTGTGTTGGAGAATATAGAACACTATGATATAGTCCGATGACATTTTAATCTGTGCTCTGGGTACTGGTTACTTTTCTGAAAATGAAAATTTCAGGGAGAGGAATATTTGGTGTATTCCTGCAAGGTTCTTGTTCTTATGTACAAGGAGAGGAATATATTCCTGAAATGTTCTTATCTACATCTTCAAGGACATGACAGATTAAAAAGAATGTGTTTGTAATCTTGACATGCTAACTATTGTGACTAAAGGAATTAGTTCTACTGACTTTTTCAGTTCTACAGTCTAAATCTGTATTGAATTTTATTTTGTGCATATTGTTAGTATTGCTGTAGGCAGATGAATCTTCTCCCGATTCATCCTCTGTGGTCTTTACCCTTTACACAGTGATGTAAATATATAAGCATATTCATACCATTTCTAGTTTACTCGCTTTCCCCCCATTTATTTATTTATTTATTTTTAATCCTCTCAGGTCTTGAGTTCAGTAAAGTAAATGAAAACGTTGCCATAGTCTGTAACTGATTTTTTTTGATTGCTTTCTAAACATGTTATCTGATATCAAAATACCATTTATTATCTATGTATGACAGTGATAGGAATATAATTGAGATTTAGAAATAAGAAAACAGTAAGTCTTCTGTTATTTACTTCACAGGTTATTTAATAGTTGAATAAATGTTTGCCTATTCATACTAGAGCTTAAATGCTGGAGCTCTGATGGTCATGTTTTCATGCAAAAAAAGAGTAAATTACCTTTTCCTCCTGTGTACATTTGACATTATTAGCATAATTTAGATCTTTGTTATAACCATTCTATTAATAGAATTTGCCTGTTCTCATTTTCAGAACTATTGGCATTATTTTGCTATTGGATTTTTAACTAAATGTGCTCTAACAACAATTTCTAATAGCAATTGATGTGACCCATCTCTTCAGGTCTCGATGAGCATAAAGCTGACAAAAAAAATCATTCTTGCTCATTTTGAGTTTTCTCAGACAGTGTAAAGGTTTTGTGAGGCCGTTAGGCTTTTTTTCCCCTAAATATGTAAAGTCATATTTAGAATTTTTTTTCTGGCAATTTGTTGTTAGGTTTTCGGATGTCATGTCAACAAGACATTTGTAAGTGTAATTTGATGTAGGATGTATTTTATATAGGTAACATTAATTTTTAATATAGTATTTATTTTTTTCCACAACGGAAACTTTTGTATTCTTTATAATTGCATCTCTCTTTTTTTTTCCTTGCCTTTTTTTTTTTTTTTTTTTTAACCTTAGATTGTGGGGCTTTTATTCTTTACTTTTTCTTTCTTTCCTTTTCCTTCCCCCCCCCCGCCCCCTTGTATGGAGAAATGAAATTGCTATTGAAGGAATATAAATGCCTTGCTACATTACTTCATGAAGGTTAGTTGTGTATCCTTTAGCAGTATGTAGGAAAAGCTGATTATTAGGTTAACAGTGTATTGGTCTACTTCATAAATCCACAAAATAGAAATTGAGGAAATAAGTTTCCAAAGTTCTGCTTAAAGGAATAATTCTGCAAATGTGCATTCTTAAGTTGTTTTTTTTTTTTTTTTCTGTGTAAAAGAAAGTACTCTTCCTATCTTAGACTTCATGTAACCCCTTATCCTGAAGCTTTGATGTACAGTGGCAGGAATCCTGCCACAATTTGGAGCCCCTGTGGGACTCTGCACTGTGCAGATCTCTGTTTCTTCCTAGAAAATTGGTCTAGGGTCGTGATATTCTGTACAAAGGAAAGACCCTAATTTTGGAAAGTAATGCTTTTAAAAATAGTAAGTTCTTCAGGTATGGATACGGTCACTTAGATTTGTGTCAATTTGAGCATACTAATGATACCTCATTTAAATCTCTGTAATCTTTTGTAATATGAATGTCACAGTGTCTTTGAAATACAAAGGAAATACGCATCTTGCTTCTTTTTGCATAAGTTAGTAGCCTTTGTCACCTCCTCTTATTATGTTGAAGTTGCCTGCAATGCTTGTCAATCCAAATCTGTGAACACTGTCAACATGCATTGATTGAAAAAGTGCTTAACTGTATATCATACTTCTGGTTTGACATCAAGTTTTTTGCTGTTTAAAATCACAATTTGATATTGTTCTGTTTTAGACATCCTTAGCCACACGTTTTGCCCAAGAAACATTTGGAAAACAGTACAAACAAACCATAGGACTGGACTTCTTCTTGAAAAGGATAATATTGCCAGGTAAGAGAATAAAAACTGACACTAAAATGTTTGGCAGCCGTAAGACTTGCAGAAACAGATTCTTCAAAGTAATGTATACTAAATAAGCTCAGTACAGTGCTTTTTATGGCAAAGTAAATTAGTTATTCAGAGAAAACTTTGTTAGTATGTTCCTGCCAGGTGACAAAGGGTTATACATTTGTGATGTATATCTTTAAGTAAAACACTGAATTAAAATAAAAGGAATGCTATCTGTATTCATGATTTTTGTTATCTCTACTTGAGTGTACTCACTGTCCATGTGGATAGTGTAACATGCAACAATGAGATGGAACTTTAAACATATTAATTGAGAAAGTATATGTGCTTTGAAAGAAATAATTTATATTTTTTAAAATTAAATACACAACTTGTATTTGAGTTGTGTAAGAGAAGCATAATGCAGCTATGGAATCGCAGTGCTCTAATATGTGAATGCTGTTTTATGCAAGGCAGCATGAAATTGCTGGCATTTAATAGACCACTAAAATTTAGGGTCCCTCGGCACTCATAAAAATACAGTTTGAGCATTCAAGATGTTTCAGTTCACGACGGCAAAGAAACTATTTAGATGCCAGTTGCAGCACACTGCATGGAAAATGCAAAGAAATAATTAAAAAAGAATAGTCACTGGTAGAAGTTTGTCTCCGAACAATTGGGGGTTTGAAATAAGTCTTTTCATTGATTGATGGTTGCTCAGTTTCTGAGTATGAAAGTATTTTATTAAATGCATTTTCTTCTGGCTTCAGAAATCAGAAGAAGCTAGAAAAAGTGTGTGTAATTATTAAAAGTTGTTTGTAAAGATTTGATAAAATTGATGCAAATTCTGTAGTTCTGTCTTTTTTTTCTTGTGGAGGGTGGAAAGGGAAGCAAACCCAGAAATGAAGCATTTTAGTTATAACCTGAAGTTATAAGAAAATACATACAGTTCTTGAACTTATTTTGTTAAAATTACATTGCCAGTAATTTCTTGATTATGTTTATATATTTTCTTAAGTGAAACGGAATAATCTTTTCAGACTATTCCTGCATTCACTATTTTGATTTGGCCATTTTTCTGTACTTTTTTAGTATCTGGTGAGTGATAAAGTACCAAATTTCAGTGCTTATTTGTCCATAAAATCAACAGAATAATTTTTTTATTGTCGTCCTCATGGCTCTAAAAATACCAGTGTGCATAATACTTAACAGCAGTACTTGCAAATGGAATGTGTACACAAATCATGCAGTGTGCATGCTGAGAACTTGTATTTTGAAAGTTTTTTTCCAGCTGTTAAGCATACAGAAGCTATTAGTACATTACTGGGATTCTAAATATTCTTGTTGAGTGGAAAATTTGGAAAATTATCAACTATTGATTCATTGATGTGTTAATTTATTCTAGTTTATTTTGTAATGAAATCAGAATGTAGATGAAAATAGCACCAGAACAACAGCAAAGTCTGTACATCTATTTTCCTCATTTATCTTTAACAAAATAGTAACTTTCAAGGAATGTCTTCATATTCAGGAGAAGTGTTTTTCTTTAGATAGTCATTCTGGTTTTGACTGTGCCTATATATGTGTTTAGGTATATATGGATTTCTGTGTTTTATAGGTAAACTGGTGGTAGGGAGTGAGAGGGAAGGAAGAGAAAAGGGAGGGAGATAAAATTGCTAAATACTGGAATGAAAAGCATTACTTAATTCTAATTTCTAGGTTAGTTCTGGGTTTGCAGAGTTGCTATGTTTACTTGAAATATTAATTCATACCACTGCACAGAATTGTAATGTGTATATAAGTAGGAAAAAAAGCCTTTATTTCATTTATTTAGTAGGAGCACTGATTAATAACTATGGTTCAGTATTTGAATTTTCTTTTTTAAATGCAAGCAGAGATTTCAGAAGTTAAAATTACTGATCTCTAGAATTGCACAGAAGTTTATATTAGGCTGCATTAAAAATGCATTTTAGCTTGTAAAGTACTATTTTCCTTTTTTTTATTTTTAAAAATAAAATCTGTATTTCTTTCCAGTTGTTTTAGTAACTGCTGCAGTTTTGCAGTAAAACAAAAATATTTTGCATGATAAAACAGTATAGTTTAATACAAATAGTAAAACCTTTGATTAATTTTGAACAATATGACTTTGAGTGTTCAACTGTTGACAAATTTTCTTCATGCAGCTTGTTAAAAATATTTTTTCAAACGCAAATCAGGTTCAGTATATTTATTGATGCTGTATCTTGTATAGTCTGGATGCAACCACGGTGTAGATTTTACTGCTTAAATAGCATATCTGTTAGTCAGAGGGTCTGCTAATAGAGATTCTTCAGAGCCATAGTCAAATACTTTTAGGAAGGTTGTGGGTACAGTCCAGTAAACAGGATTCTTCTGTTAAAGGTTTTTTTTTTTTAAGTTGTTAGTGCAAAAAGTGGGCAGACTTGTGTTTTTAGTTCCATCTTGACTGTGCAGCACTTTAAGTAAGGTTAACCAACACACCAAGTATACTTCTGCAGAACCACTACTGAATCAGCCCTGTGGCTTCAGTTCGTACCAGAAACAGCCTAGATATCTGGACTGTGTTGCCTTAGTTATTTTAACTTTACACCTGTGTGCATTTTCCACAGAGTAAAGAAGGGCTAGTGTTTTCTTGTTCCTTATCAGAGTAGTACATATTATTTTTATAGGATTCTTCAATTATTTTTATTGGTATGTTAACCTTGTTTTTCAGAACTGTCTTACTGCGCTTGGTTTATTTTTGTTTTGTTGTCATTCTCCAGTTTGTATGTTCCTCTTAAATCTGTGAAAAAATAGATTTCAAACTCTGCAGAAAACTTCATGTGTTACTATCATAGTTGTTAATCAAATATTTGCTAGGCAAATTGTCCAGAGTTTTTCCTTTGGTCAAGGTAATCCTAGCATCCTTCTTTCTCCCCTCAAATCAATCTGATCGCAAACCAAATATTATAGGACCTCACTGAAAAAAAGGGAGAATGAATCATTTTGCACTGGAGGTGATCAGGATGAATTCAGTAGTTGGTGACGTCTTACTTAAGAACTGCTTCACCTTAAATGAACATTCCAACCTTTTTTCCCCAGTTTCTTTTTTTGTGTTGTTACTGAATAGTTCATAATAGTAGATTTTTAAGTTGAACAGTCACTGTTAGACCATTTGATTTAACTTCTTGCATTAAAGTTTCTCAGATGATTTCATACAGTTGTTCAGATACTAAGCCCAGTACGCTGTGCATGGTTATTACTCTTAGGAGGAAGAATGAAGTTAGAAACTTTTTAAAGCATTTGAACACAAAATTAAACACTTGAAAATTGTTGATTTTGAAAGTGGTAATATTTATAAAGCTTTTTTTCCAAATAGCTGGCATGAATGACATGGTGAATTTCCAGTAGAGTACATACAACCAGTTAGAGGTGGAATACTGCAGCATGGTGAGCGTTTGAGCATGTTTAGTTTGCTTACCCGCTGAGGATGCATAGTCATTTCAGATTGTGGATTGACCAGTTTATCCACGGCATGTTTTATGGAAGACTTGCCTGCATTGTTTTCAATCACTTACATTCTAAGCTTTAAAAATAATTAATTAATACATAGTATATGCACTGTCAAAACAAATAAGCGCTTTATTCTGTGGAAGGTTGCCTTTATTGAACTGGAGTGTTTATGATATATTTATTAAGCTCCCTGTAGAAATTCTTTATCTTCGTAGTAGATAAAACTCACTGTAGCTCAAATGTACTGTGAATAGATTATCTCACATTCATCTTTATATATTTGACATCAAAGTAGCAGTTTAGGAAATCTGTGCTTTTAACCAGATTAAAGCAAGATGCATTATAAAAACATAATGTGGTATTAAATATACCACAAGTAGCATATATTCAACTATACAGTTCTATTTTGCTGTTTATATTCACCGAGTGCTGTGATATATTTCCATGGAGCACACACACTTGCATAACTAATGTGAGTGTGTTATAAATTGGTATCTGAATGGATCACATTGTATAAAATCCGGTTGTTAATAAGATAAAACAGTTGAATTAAGAGTATATCTTTTTTAGCAACCCAAAATATTGGGTTCTTTTTCACTTGGCTCAATTGTTGTGATGTGGAATTTGTTGCAATTTTTTTTTTTTTAATCTAGGAATAAAATTTATAGGCAGTTACGATTATTTGTGAGTATGTAGAATTGTAAATTAACATGTAAATTGTGTGAGTTCTATGTAGATTAGAATAATTTTCATCAGACTTTACTGTATCAGATTTTGGGGCTTCCAGGTAATTTGTATAGTTTTGAACAGTTCTCACCACGCAAAATGAGCCAAACGAATATGTTTGTTTGCATGTGGTGACATATACTGCTGTTTATGTTTAGTCTGTGGGTTTCTGAGTTATTAATTTGCGAAATAGGTGTAACTTGTAGGATATTGGATATTCTGTATTTGCACTGATTTTTTTGTTACTTTGTTTTTGAAAACCTGTTAACGGTTTCAACGTAGTTTAGAGACTTTAGAGTAGGAAGGAAGACCTACTCTTGGTGCAGATTCTTTGAAGATGAAATTAAGTAAATCGTGTCAAATTTAGTTGGTTTGGGGTGGTGGGTGGAGGAAATAATCATAGTTTGCATTCTCAACTTAGATATGTGTCAGTATTTCCATTTTTTAATGTGTCAGCTATATAAATCTTTAGCTGTTTTGTACTAAGAGCATCACTACCAAAATACAGTTACTGTGCAGATTTTCCCTGCTTCTAGATTTGTAAACAAAATTTGGAATGGGAGAGGGACAGAGAGTATGAAATAATGTGGTTAAGTTGGCATCAATTGTATTACCTCTCAGTTCCAAGTACCACGCCATTGAGCTTTTTCTGTAAAGTTTTCATGTTTCCTCAGTGAAAAATGTTACATAATTGCTAGTCAGGAATGAAATTCCATTTATCTTTATATTAAATACGTTAATATTTAGCTATAGTTTTACTGCATCTTAATGACTTAGCTGGACACAGGTGACTTTTTTCCAAATGATACTGTCATCTTTGTGTTGAAATTTAGTTACTATTTATTGTATAATTGTCAAAAGCTATTACTGTTGATACGCTAGAGCTGTACTACCTGCTGTGATAATATATTTTAAACTTTTTTTGTATCTAAATTTTCCAGGTTACACAATATCTGTATCGTTTTCTTTTTCAGGAAATTTGAATGTTACTCTTCAAGTGTGGGATGTAGGGGGGCAAACAATAGGAGGCAAAATGCTGGATAAATATATATATGGAGCTCAGGTACAGTATAAGTGATGATAATTTTATCCATAGTAATTATATAAAATTCATTTAAACTTTGTTCCTAAAATTATATATATATATATATCTTACAGGTTGTTTTGTAGATCTCAAAAATGTTGATTCTCTGCTTAATGTGAACTTACTTGATATTAAAAAGTAAGTCTAATTTTGGTATGTAGTTAATTTTTTAGAGCTGCTTAAAAAGAAAAACAAGGGTGAGCATTTGTAGATCTGAATAACTCTCAAGAACAGATGTATGTTTCCATGCTTTGTGTCTTGAGTTAAAGAAAAGCAATCATAGTAAATAGTACAGGGTATTTGGATATCCACATGGTAGATATAGAGTCTGCTTTTAGAACAGATGCCTCCTGGGGGGAGAAAGTAGAAGGAGGAAATTAAGAGCAATCCTACACCGTTAAACTCATACATGCAACTGGGGTTATAAGAGGGCAAACAAAAGGAGGCAACCAGGTAGCTAAATATTTTTGCAGAACTCCTATCCAATGAAAATTAATTTTATCTTGAGGTTAACTAAGTAATGGTTGTGAATGGTAGCTAAATATTATAACAGAACCTGAGTTAGGTGATGGTTTAGGAGGATGTACTATACACTGAACTTCTTAACATGACTGATCCTAAAATATACTAATTTTTTAATGAACTAATGGCTGTTCTCTCTCCCATCGTTGGCATGTATTGCCAATGTCTGTAATAGGTTTCTTATCATCAAAGCTGAATTGTAACACTTCTATTAGCACCTGTTAAAGACATGTAAAACCATCTTGATTTTCATCTATTCACGAAACACCACGAATAATTTGGAAAGGCACTGCTTTCAGCTTGTTTCTAGGCAGAAGCTTATTTCGTTCTGAGCACCTGTAGCTTTGTAGAAGAAAAAGAGGAAAGATAAAGTAGAACAAGTAGGAGTAGTTAGAAGGAAAAATAATTTTAAGTACTTATAAAAATTCCTGTGAATGGACAGCAAAGCAGCAAGAGAGTAATTGGGGAGAGCTAGCATGGAATTAGCAAGGGTAAAGTGTGCCCAACCAACTTGACTGTCTTCTGTGGTTAGGTGATTGGCTCTGTGGAGGGGAGAGCAGTGAATGTCATTTACCTTGACTTCAGCAAGGCCTTTGACATAATCTCCCATAATATTATTACAGACAAAATGTAGAGATACAGACTGGATGGCAGGACCACAAGGTGACTGAAAAACTGAATGGACAGCTGGACTTAAAGAGCGATGTTCCATAGCTCGGTGCCTTACTGGTGCCTGGTTTTAAGTTGTATTACTTAGGGGTTGGTACTGGGGTCATGTCTTTTATTAATTCTTTGAACAATGGAACAAAACATTGTAAGTTTGCAAATAACACCAAATTGGGGAGGAATAGTCAATATGCTGGAGGGATAGGGGTACTACTGAGAGAGACCATGACCAACTGAAGGAATGGACCAACAGAAACATTGTGAAGTTCACTGAAGATAAATGCAAACTCCTGCACCTGGGACAGGATAACCTTATGCGGGCTGGGAATCAACTATCAAAGAATCAGCTGGAGATCATTCAGTAAAGGGCCACAAAGCTGATTAATGGCCTGGAGCATCTCCTGTATGAGGAAGGCTGAGAGAGCTGGGACTGTTCAACCTGGAGAAGAGAAGGCACAGGGGAATATTTTCATTATATATAAATATCTGAAGGGAGGGTGCAAAGAGGATGGACCCAGCCTTTTTCCAGTGGTGCCAGTGGCAGGACCAGAGGCAATGGACACAAACTGAAACCCAGGAATTCCTTTCAACATCAGGAAACACTTTTTCACTGTGAGGGTGAGTGAGCACTGGTACAGATTGCCCAGAGAGGTTGTAGAGTCTCCATCCTCAGAGACAGTCAGAATCCGTCTGGACATGGTCCTGGGCAGCTGGCTTTAGGTGACATTGCTTGAGCAGGGGCATGGACCAAATGACCTTTAGAGGTCCCTTCCAACCTTAAGTCATTTTGTGAAACGGCTTTGGAGAAAAGAAGGTGGGGGTCCTACTGAAAAAAACACAACATTTGAATAGGAGTCAGCAATGTTACCCTTGCAACAGTGAAAGCTAATTAAATACTGGGCTGCATTAGTAAAAATGAAGTAGGCAAATCAAGGAAAGTGATTGTCATCCTCTTTGGCGTTTTTGAGGCTATGTTTGGAGTACTGTGTTCAGTTTTGGCTTCCCCAGTACAACTAAAGCCTTTAAAATACTGCAGTAACTCTGGCAAAGGTTGCTACCTATGTGTAGTATGTGTACCTATGGTGTGTTGCACTTGGTCAACGTATATGATGCAACTGGGATTTTTAACATCTTGTTTGTAAAATACACAAGCTGTACACATACACACAAAGTAGGTGATGAGGGTCTGTTGCAGAAAAGGTGTTCATCTACATGTACTCTCCAAATCTAAATAATTCAGATTTGAAGAACATGTGTAGAATAGATTGCAGCATGCCTATAGTATGCATCATGCCTTTATCCAGTATTTGCAGATGCCCGTAGCCTTGTATAGACTTCATTTGTTTGATCATCGTGAGATTCAGAAATCACAAGTGGCTGAATTCAGAATTGAGATTCAGAAATCCAAATGTGTAGTAGACCTACTTATAAAATCATATGACCAGCTGGAGATGGAAGTTTTGAGAATCTACAGCAACTGAAAGGGTTATCTACAGTCTGCAGTTCACTTGATCTCAGTTGAAATTTGATCAGGATACCAGGAGGAATAAGAGGAACATCCATCTGTACTTTGCTGCAAATCTTGCCACTGGAGGTTTTCTTCTCTTTGAATGAGAGCTGAATCATTTCTGTAGGATAGATCTTTTCGTTAAGTTACTGTTAAGGGGCCATTTTTTGACTGAGCATTCCTGATTTCTTGTGTTGTGTTTTAAAATATGGATGCCAGATTTGAGGATGAGAACCTCCTTAATTTGCTTGCATGGTTGCAGTTGGAGAAATTGCAGTTCACTCGGTGTCTTGAAGCAGATGCTTTTTCACCCCCTGATTTTCTCTGCTGTTGCTCATCTACAACAATGTAGTTGCCACATGCTGTGTTGGTAGCTGAATTTCACTGATGGGGCAGAAGAACTGTGCAAGTAGAGGGGAAGAAGAGGTCTTTGATCTTTATAAATAAAAGGCGCTCATAAACAGCTTTCTGTCAGTGTTGGTTAAAGCTGATTAAATCTCAGAATTAAGGGAGGCTAAGAGTAATCGTTCCTCAGTTACCACAGATGAAGTGATAGACAGTAGCTCATTCAATTATGGCAGCTCAATCGTGTGTATTTGAGTGACCATAGCCTCAGTATCAGTGAAGACAGGTTAAGTATATGTAGACTGTAAACTGTTGTCGCTTGTTAAAAACAGCATTTTTGCAGATGCGCAAGATATAATGAAGTTGCTCTTTGCTAAAATGAATATTCTGTGGCTAGAAAAAAAAATTTAGAATTTTGGTCTGACATTTAATGCATATTAATTAAAATTTGAAGG
Organism: Athene noctua; assembly: GCF_965140245.1. NCBI lineage: Eukaryota > Metazoa > Chordata > Aves > Strigiformes > Strigidae > Athene > Athene noctua. Next base: position 16,213,272 of record NC_134040.1, on the reverse strand, counting down.
TTAATTTAGTTCCTTCATACTAAAGTCAGTCATAGGGTTGAGGGCAGCTGAGCATAAACCTGAAGAAGAAAACATATGGTTTTAATTAGTGTTTTCTATAGCTTTCTTCTATTGTGACAAATCTTGACATAAACTTGACACCTTTTATATGTTGATTGTCTAGTGTGAATATATTGCCTGGTTAAAACACTTCATAATAGCAGTTCTGCTGTATAATAACACTGCTGCTGTTTGCGTGGTAAATATTTCAGAACCGCTCCCATCTCTTACCTGTAATTGCTGTCCCTACCCACACATCTAGTTTAAAGTATCTTTAAGAGCTGGCATATGCTACCTCATAAATAGTTTTTTTAATAGAATAAGAGTACTGCAGACTTTACCTTCTCCAGAGGCCAGCAAATAATTTCTGCAATTTTCTGTTTCCAGTGACCTATTTTTGAAAATACACTATAATTCCCAAACAAAAAGCATTCACATATGCACTAGCTTAGGCAAAATGTCTCTCTTAGTAGAGTGCAATTATGCAAGCAGGAACTATTTGCCACGTTGCTGGAGACTAGAGAATTAACGTGCTGTTCTTGGCAAGTTGTCTGCCATGTGTTTCAAACCTTTTTCATGGCAGGGAAACGCGCTACTTTTGTGTAAAAAGGCCAGTGTTAATTTTCCATCTTAATTCCTCATGCATAATAAGGAAACAGCAACATTTATACTATCTACTTGTTCTGTACTCCATATACTGTAAATCTTTGGAAATTATGATGTGTTTTTGTGAGAGCAATGGTGGGGTCTCTGTTGATTAAAAAAGATGAAATAAATTTTAGCTGTGGTGTTATGACTAGTCACTCATTAGTTATCTATATCATACTAAGTTACTTATTGAGTGCTATTACAGTGAAAATCTAAGCAAGAAGTATTCTTTATGACCTGGATGCTGTGCTGCCTTTTTTTTGCATTTCTAAGATGTCATACTTGACATTTTTATTTCTTAAGTCTAGCAAATATTGACAAAATTAAAAAAAAAAGAATGGTTAAGAAAATATTATGCTTTAGAAGCAGTGTTTTATATCATGAAGGGAACCAAAAGGAAGTTAGGTGAGCTCTAGTTACGAACTTTGTTCAATGATTTCTTTGATGGTAAAGGCACTGTGAATACCCTTTCTTCCAAAGATGTAGGTAGGCTGCATTTGACTAGGACATGTAGCAGAGTAGCATTTTGGTGAAGAGTTAGTTAGAAACTGTTGACCAGCCTTAAATACTCAGATTTTATTAACTTTGTCTTACATTTAACTCAGATTAAACTCCTCAGTGCTGAATATGGTTTAGTCTACTCTGCTTTTCTGCAAGCTGGTGGGAGAACTTGACCGCTGGTGAAAGAAACATGCCATGTGCTTGTTCTCATTTACAATTTTCAGCCTTATATCTGTTTTTTTTTTTTTTTTTTTTTTTTAACCTTTACAGTATCTGTCCTTCAGGTTGAGTTTCTTCTTTTCTACTGAGTATTTAGTAACGTCACCATGTCCTTCCTAGTGCAAGGCTTATATTAATGAAAGACAGATCTATACATGCACAGGCACTTGAGTAGTTACAGAAATAGTCAGAAGTTAACAGAAATGCAAGATATTAAGGAATAAATTGTACAAAAGTTGGAAGAGGGAAGTGAATGTTTAATATTAGATTTGATTATTAAAGTAGGAAAGATAGCAAGGGAAATGATGGGTGTCATAATTCTTAATTTCCTTGAAGGGACTGGTGAGAACTGTTCCTCAGAAATTAATAGCAGCCATATAAATGTGAGGAATAAGAACTCATTTTGCCAAGGAGTTGGTGACATTGGATGAAAAGAGATAGATTTGTTGTGCTGTTAAAGAGAAATAGGAATCAAAGAGATCTCAGTAGGAGCTGTTGCCCTCCTCTAAAGCTATACCTGTATAATGTCTATTTCGTTTTTATCAACTTTCAGAAATCCTCCAGTGTTGGTGACTCTGCTATCCCTGAAGGTGGTGTATTTCAGAGCTTTACTATTCTTATGGTCTACATGTTTTTTGGGTTGTTTTTTTTTTTTTTTTTTTATTATGTACCCTTGCTATAATTTTCTTGCTGTAAGTTGAACCTATTGCTACATGTTGTATTGATCAGAGAATCATAAGAAAGTTCAGGGGTGGAAGGGATCTCAGAAGATCTCTAGTCAAACCTCCTGCTTGAAGTAGTGTCAACTGTGAGATGGGACTAGGTTGGTCAATGTTTTATCCAGTTCCTTCTTGTAAACCGCTAAGGGTGGAGACTGAGCAACCTCTTTGGGCAACTTAGCCAGCTTTTGATTTCTCCTCATGGTGAAAAATCTTTTCCTTATATCTAGTTTGAACTTCTCTTGTTTCAACTTATGTCTATTATATTTCATCCTGCCATGCACTGCTGTGAAGAGCCTGGCTCCACCTCCTTCATAGCTTCCTCATGGGTATTGGAAAGCTGCTTTTACGTTCTCCTAGGGCCACCTCCTCTCCATGCTGAAGAATTCTCATTCTCTTATTTTTCCCTCATTCCTTAGTGCTCAAGCATCTGGTCATCTTGGTGTCCCTCTGCTGAACTTGCTCCACTTTATTGACATCTTGAGGGGCCTAAGACAGGATGTGTTATTTCATATATGATCTAACAAGTGCTGAATAGAATGGAATAGATCCTTTGGTCTGGTGGCAGTGCTTCTGCTAATACAGTCCAGGATCATCTTGGCCATCCTTCTGGCCAGGAGACATTGCTGGCTCGTATGTGGCTTGGGATCTACCAAGACCTGCAGGTCATTTTCAGTTGCTCCCCAACCAGTGAATTCTCCCAGCCTGTCCTGTTTATTCCTCCCCAGCTGCAGGGCTTTGCATATGTCCTTGTTGAACATTGAAAGGTTCCTGTTTGCCCACTCATTCCTTGAGCATGTCTACATGCCTCTGAATGGTAGCCCTGCCGTCTGGCATATTGGTTGGTCCTCTCAATTTAGTGTCATCTCCAAACTATGAATAAGTGCATATAAAAAGAGAACTCCTGTTGTCTTCTCTTTAAACTTTTACCAGTATCATTATGCCTGCCATCAGTCTTGTGTTTATTGAAACAGTCCATTTTTTTCAATGTTCTGATGTCAGTCATGACTTCTAAACCTGGTATTGTTACTGCTCTCTTGTAGTCAACCCTTTCTTTGACACTCATTGTCCAAAGCTGGATGCATTATTTCACCTGGAACATTTTATGCCAATGTGATATTTGCCTTTTTGCTACAAAATAAGCTTGACATATTCAACTGTGATCTACTATAACTTCTTGATCCTGTTGTATAGAACCTCCTACAAAGCCAGATGTTTCCTATTGTGCAGTTGAGTATTGCTTCATTTGAACTTGTCATGGTACTTATTGAATTGCATCCTATTATTTTTAGATTATTTCTCATCATATAATCTGAACTCTCCTCAAATAATCTTGCAGTCTCAACCAGTTGGTTGTCATCTGTGAAATTAATTTAATAAGTGTGCACTCTCCATCAGGAGTGTCTTAGATCATGAAACTATCGAGTAAAGCTGGGCCCAGACAAATGCCTGAAAAAACTTAATTTGAAAAATCTTTTCTATTGACAGTGGGTCATTGAAACAGCTAATTTTGTATGCATTGTATTGTTTTTTTAGAATATTTGTGAAAATTTCATGTGTGTGACAGTGTGCAGTTGCAGGGATTTTTTTTCCATATGTGAACTCCATGGGGAACAAGTGCAACAGAAGCCACTTCTGACTTTATTCCTCATTTACAAGATACTTACCTTGTTAGGGTGTAGTGGAAAGCAGGGATAGAAGACTCCATAATTGAGAAAAGTGTGATTTGTGAGACCTGATCTTAGAATTATGGAGGGAAGAAGGTGGACATTGGGCTGTTAATAGTCTGTGCTTTATAATATTGGATATTAGCTCTGAGGAACCCTTAGTAATGTCTGCTTTGAGTATCTGTTACTTGTAGCCTAGCCCAAAACCTCTGGAATAGTTGGGGCTCCCTTCTTTTTGACTTTTGACCACATCTTTAGTTTTTCCTTTGAAAGTTTAAAGCTTGCCGGTACTTTCTTGTTTTCTATAACAGTGAAGGAAGGGATCTGGCTTTTCTCCCCAAAGGAGGACAGAGACATGACGGTCAGGGAATGTGTAGAAATGTGAAAATGAACTGCTTTTATTTTTCTTTTTTTTCAAAAAGAGAACAGTGAAACTACTAATAATACTATGTAAAATAAAAGTTTTTCTCCAGTGTGATTTTTTTATCTTACTATTAGTGTGAAGTGCTTTTTTTGTTTTTTTCATAAAGCATATACAATTTGGAATATTTCTAATTCTACCTGATTATGCTCTTTACTGAATTGCCATTTTTTATTCTTCCCTTGTAGTTCAGATAGCATCTGAATTTGGAACAAATGTAATGCAGGAGAAATACTGTAATAAAATGTGTTTATTACAGAAACTTGTAATTCCTTTAATTATTCCTCAAAAGATACAATGCCATTATTTGTGAATGCTGTATTTTATGATAATAATAATAATTTAGACTGATGCACATTTTACCATGTTAAAATATTTTTACAACCTGTAACATTTTAAATATATCTTTTTATTTAGGGTATTCTCTTGGTTTATGATATTACCAATGGCCAGAGTTTTGAAAATTTAGAAGACTGGTATAATGTGGTAAAAAAAGTGAATGAAGAATCAGAAACACAGCCACTTGTGGCCTTGGTTGGAAATAAAAGTAAGTTATTCGTACTTAAGTATTAATTGATATACTCTGGTTGTTGCTCTCTATTGACATAATGGCACAGGATATATATATCTAGAGTAAAATGAAACTAAATACTGTCATGTGTGTTGTTGCTGCGTCCAGATGACATATTTGGGTGTACCTCAGGATTCTGGTTGTGGGCAGTTAGGTTTAGGGATTTGCTGCGTCATGCTTTGCCTAGCCTGCAGCCTCTCTGCCTGTGCTTTCTTTACTTGGAGAGCCCACAGGAGTAGAGAGATCTCTCTCACCCATGTCTGAATTTGATAGGGCTTCGGGATATAGCCTTGGCAAGCATCTAGAACGGAGAACTGGGAAGCATTTCTGCATCTAATAACAGGTATATTTCATGGTTCTCTATGTTAAGAGACTGCTAAATTAACTACTAGTATATATTATTGAAAATAACTACAGTCTACACTAGGCATAATATTTACAAGTTGGTTATTAGGCTTTTTTTTGCATGTTGTCAGTAGATTTGCATGAAGTTATGCATTTCCTGTTTTCGGATTTTGTAACCTGTTCTCTTTTTGATCACTTAAGTATGATACAGTGGTTTTCTTCTGACCACCAAAATATGCCATTTTAAATAATGATCACCTAGTTAGTTTCCTAATTAGATGGATTCCAAATTCCCACATTTCCAGCTAAGAAATCTTACAGAAACATCCTTATTAGCATATCTGAAGTCTTGATCCTGGCTCTCTTACCCTTGTTCTATTGAAGAGGATAAAAGCAACATAAAGAAATTTTAGAACAAAGTGGTGGAAGCAGATACAGATTTTTTTAAACAGTGTAAATGTATTTATTTGAACAACAAAAAAGAGATTTGATTTTTTTTTTTTACTTTCCAGGTAATTAGTGCCCATGTCACAATGTCCATATGAACAAACCTGAAAAAAAGACCTCATCCAGCAAGTTAGCATTCTTTAAAAGCATTTGAAAACAATGTAGAGACAACATTTTCATTTGAAACCATTAACTGTAGTGTTGCTACTGTGATGCTGTAACATTTTGTATTAATTATGAAAGACTACTTATCTTCTGGGAAGAAAATAGAGAAGCTCTTAGAGTTATAATATATAAATAGCAATTCTGAAAGTGTAACATAGACAGTGGTGTACTCTAGCAGACCAGAGTCAATAATACAGATTCTGTTGAAATTCAAATGAAAAATATTTTTCACTGATTTATATTTTGACTCAAAATTGAACTTCCTAGCTGGAGTTCTGCAAATCATGTGAAGTATTTACCGTAGGATACACTGTAGCACAGGATAAATGATGTTCTTTTGCTGAAATGACACCATAGAGGTAGAAAATCAGACACTGGTTTCCATTTGAAGTTTTATTTCTGTTATATACCTTAAGTATGTAGATTTTTCTCATATACATGCCTGAAATTCTTTAAAATCCAAGTATTTCCTTGGGAGCATCTGTAAATAGAACATGGTTTTACAGGTGAGTTTCCAGATAAAAGCTGACACTGACTAGTGAAAGGGCTTTCATTTTATGAAAATAGCAGCTGATGGGACAATGTGCTTGCTACCTTGTTTTCCTTCAGAAGCTATGTATAAAGAAAAAAATCAAACTGTTACTTTCATGTGATCCTAAGGATATTTGCTGTTGTTACACATATTGAGCATGCAGGGGATGCTGTTCACAGAGGTCTTTTTCTTGCCTTATTTTTGTTTCAGCATGATAAAAATTAAGCTTTTAGAACTGTATTGCTTTTCTGAATTCTATGATAGGGGAAGAATATCTAGGAGTGCTTCCACCTCAATACTTTAATCCTGTGAGAGGTAACTGTAGTCAGGCTCCTCTTGTTACATAAATAGAAAACAAGGTAAGTATATAGAAGCATGGTCTTGACTCTTGCATATTATGAAAGGATAAAGCTAACAGTACTAATCTTTGGATGGAATCACTATGTTCAGAATAGCTCAACTTCTTTACTTAGTAAGTGATAAGACACTTGTATGCAGTGCAAGAGCAGTAATAGGTTTAAAGCCAAGAAAAGCCATGTGATGAATTGATGAACTTCTTTGACCTCATGCATCATACAGGAGAAATACTTTCAGTCTGTAGTTTCTGTCTCAGGATTGTACTTGTTTTTGAGTTATACATGTCTTTTAGGAAAATATCCAGGTATGCTCACTTAAAGACTAGAAACGTCTATAACCACAGACAAGTTACTCTAACACTTAATGTTCTTTCTGAGAGAAGTTTTAAAAAATTGCCAAGAATGCACTTATTTTCATTCATAGCAAATGGAAAGCATTGGGCCAGTATTTAGTTACCTAGATAAGAATTTGAAAGCCCAGCTGAAACAATCCACTTTGAAACCTTGGCCTAAATTTAATGCTGCTCTTTTAAGTATATTTAGCTTGACTTAGTCTTTCATTTGTCCATTTTCACTTACTAATACTGTCTGAAAGAAATGTCTGTTTTTCCATTTTGGGGTAAAAACACCTGTGATCTCTGCTGTAGTGCTTCAGAAATAGGAATAAAGCTATAGTTTTTTTAAAAAAAGCTTGGAAGGAAACAGCAGTGTTTTTCTTCACACTGTAATATAGAAATCTGAAAGGAAACATTAATTCTATCAGATAAAAATAATTTCCTTGGGTAACTTTGTCACTGAAAGCAAATTAAATCACATATAGTAGTATATGGTACATAATTGTGTACTAACTGTTAAATTATCTATAAACCTGCATGATTTGTTAGTGTTTTTTGTATCAATTTGTAGTCGTTCTGTTAAATGTGTTAGACTTGCACAAATTTTTTCAGTATTCCACCAAATTTGAAATTCTTCAGTGCTGATTTAAATGAATCAGTGCTAGTTTTGACTATTCTGTTTCATTGTACTTTGCAATAGATTAGAAGCATGAACACAGTTAGCTACTCTGTCTGTTTAAAGCATGGTAATTAACTTCAGAGTGTGGCAATTTGTTAAAATGTCCTCTTGTGATTCTAAGAGAGTAATATTTACTCATGAAACATTGGAAGGGTGATTTCTACATACAAAGCTCCAATCAGTTTCCAGTCCCTCATCCATCAGAAATATATTTGAAAATAATACAGTACTATTCATTGAGATCTCCTAAATTCTTGACCTTCCCAGCTCTCTTTTTTCTTTTTTTTTTTTTTTCCTCTTTTGTTTTCTTTTTTATTCAGGATAAGTTAAAATGAAGGACTCACTGCTCACTAATTTATTAAAAATAATTGGGAGAACAAGAGGTTCAGAGATGCAGTCCTCCTTTATGAAAACAGTACTTTATTTAAGGTGACTGTCTTCCTCCAGGTGCTTAGTTTTATTTTTAATTCTTCCCACACTTTTTTTTTTTTTTTTCATAAGCTAACCTACATGTTGGGTCAGATAGAGTAAAAAACTGATTTGAGTCAAGATCTTGCCCAGACCTTCTTCCCACATTTATGCCTGATTTTCAATTATTTCTCTGCCTTTCCATAGATTTTTGTCTGTGTGTTTGGTAAACAATGAAAGGAACTGTAAAATTTAGTGCAGAATTTCTCTTTTTCATGTTAATTTTAAGTCATGAGATCTTAATAATCCTAAAATTTACAGTTGACATTGAATCTTAAATTCACCTTTCCTTGTGACTTATTTTGTAGTATTTGAATCTTATTTAATACAAAGTGTATTTGAAGTGTGCTTATTTCTATGTTGCTAATACCACTTGATTTGTACCAGAAATAGGGGAGCAAACCTTTTTGTTAAGACTAACAAATGCTTTTGAGTTTCAATGCGGTAACTTAAAACTTTTATGGATATGTTGCTGTCAAATACTTTGACTTATATTGTGTAATAGAAATAAAACTATAGTTATCAAGCGAATGAATTGTGTTTTGTGCATTTAGGATCTTGACTTAAATTTGGTATTGACAAAATTGAGTAATCACGGTGGATCTTCTAGTAGTTAGTGTGAATTAGAGAGGTTTTACTGTGTTTTGTATGACTGATGTGTTTCTTTCCTTTCTACCTTGACTACTTTATATATTTTCCTCTGCACTAATCTATAAGCAGTCTCCTCAAGTGTCGTACCAACATTTTCAGTGGATATAATTTAAACAGAAATTAACCCAGGTTGCATAGGAGCTACACTCGTTTTGATTTATAGCTACTGAGATGGTCTTAGGGCAGTGGTTATCTGTAGCTTATATAGGGGGTAGGAATTATCAGGTACCAGTGTATAGCGGATGGATGAATGATTTCTATTCTTAGAGATATTAACCAGATCCACTCCTCAATAAAGACTAATAACTCAGATTTTTAAACAGTCTTCATGACAGATGAGGGCACAGAGGAGAATGCATCAACGCTAATTAAGAATGTTGACCGTTTGTTCGTCTCAGCCATGATTAATTGATCTTGGAGAGCTATCTCTGAACAGGAAGTGGTATGCTGTTACAGTGTGAAGTTTAAAGGTTACATTTTAGTGTACCCTTTAACTTGCATTTACATAAAACGTAAAATGTTTTTACCTATCTTATCTGAGTGCAGAAAGAAACATTTTCCAGCCCAGATACGAATGAATGTTTGGTGTATACTATGTACTAATGTGAATCTGGCTGGCAACAGGACATTCGCAGTCTGTTCTTGGACTCTGTTACTGCCTTATATACTTAGTCTCCTCAGTTGTACTCAGAAAATTTCTTCATTAATACTCATGTTTAGATTCTGCCTTATTAAAATTCAGAACTATACATTCATTCTCTTGTCCCTCCCAACTTCCTCCAGCTGTTTTCTGTTCTTGTTTCCTGTGGGCTTGCACTTGTTAGGTCCTTCACCTGTAATTAAGACAAGCGTTGAGGAGCAAATGCAAAGACCACTGTTCTTTTGAGTCTTATGCCTAATTAAACTAAAGTTCTTGTATGCTTAACAGCAGGTCCAGTCACCTGAGCCTCACACATGCTCCTGGGATTGGAGGGTAAACTACTTACATGTAGAGACTCCCTTAAAAAGAAAACCTTGTCCTGTGCTAGGGTCAATTTACCAACTCATTTGAATAAATGTAGAATGCTACCCTGTTTTAAAATATGTATAGAATGTTTGTCTCAGCAAACTTGTAAGATTAATAGAAAATTGCAGTCTTATGGATTTGTTTGTTTCAATGGTCGGGTGACTTTTTTTTAAGAATTATTTTTAACAAGAAACTTAAATTAACAAAAGGGAAAATCACGGGTGAAAATGATCTTTCATTCACCATAATAATATATTTCCAATGCAGTGTCTGAATGTGGTCTGTATTACTTTAGGGATGGGAGCAATCTAGAAGCAGACACATTTTTGAGTGATAAAACTATCTTGCTTGTCTGAGAAAGCATCTCTCTTGCAAGATTTTGATCCTAGATCATGCTTGGCTTAATATTAATGGTGCTGCCTACCATCACTGCCAAAGTGATTTATTTAATTTTGATTGTTAAATTGCCATGTGGGCAAGTCTGCTAAGCTGTGCTGTGATACCTGCCACAGAGCGATACATGAATGGAGCCTGAGCCTCAAGTACCGGTTTTTAGAAAATAGCTGAGCTCACAGAAAATTATACAGAACAAAACACGGAAGATTTTTTTCTGTTGTGTAGTATTTATTTAGACATATTCCATTGTCTGAGAAGGGAGAACACCTAGCAGGATAGATCACAAGCATCTGGGCATATATACTCCATTCTGGCCCCAGTCTTCATGTAATTTGCTGTGATAAATGTCTGTTGCATCTGATTGTAAATCAGCCCATGTTTTACTTGGACCCTTTCAGAACCTTTCATAAATTGATTTCTTGGATGAGCAGTCACATTGGACACAGCAGCTACTAAATCACATGGCTAAAGGCAGATTTTTAGACTTCTGGACCCAGTGCTGCAGCCATTACTGGAGCATGTATAAGATAGATTTTGATGGTGGCTCTTAAAAGCCAAGTGGCCTGTACCAGAGTACTAACAAAAAAAAAAAAAAAGAGTAGAAAGTGGAAATATTTTTTGTCATACTGCTCAAAAGATAATTAATAATGATTATCATAATTTTCTGCCCGGCCTGTCTTAAGATGAGTTTCTGTTGTTCATCATGGATAGGATTAGTTAGTAGTGAGCTTGCTTTTTGATTTGTGTTCTGCTGCAGTATGGGATTTGGTACAGGGATGAAGCTGAAGAATATAAACATCTCGTACTAGAAGATATATTACTGTTATACCGTATGTCTGAGTTTGAGATTTGTACAGCTAGACAGAGACCTGATACAAACAGGTGTAATTCCATGAAAGTCAATGAATTTTCATTCATCTGAACCAGGACAGATTGAACTGTTTGCCGAAATTAATGTTTTCTCATTCAGATCATACAGTGCTTTAACAAGAAATTGAGGATAGTCATGAAGTAGTCCAACTGACAGACAATTGTTACGCTTTTTTATTTTAGTGACTATGAATAACCCAGTTTCTTCTTCCTGCACTTAAAATCTCGAGGTTACACTTAAGTTTTTTATTTGCGTACATTCTTTTTGCCTGCTAAGACCAACCAAGAACTAAGTCCAAGTTCAAGAACCTGGTAGAACAGTTGGAACACAAACACCAGTGTGACAGAAGTAAATAGTATACTCTCATTCACTAACAGTTATGCTTAAATTCAGAAAAATCTTTAAAAATGTCATTGAAAAATGGGAATAGAAGTAAACCGTTTAAATACAAAGGTTAGAACAGTATATGTATCCTATTTTTATAATAATACACAAATGAAATGCTGAGAGATCTCTTACTGTTTCCATGGATTTTGTCTGTAGTTTATTTAGCAGTGTAGACATACGTCTAATAAAAAAGATGCTGCATAAACCATAGTCCAGGCTGAATGTGCTTCTGTTTCTGGTTTAGGTAGAAATGTTTTTTCTGGCTGCGTCCTTCATACTTAGGTCTTCTTACAACAAATGGAAAGCCCTTAATTGTACCTAAGGGAATAGTTAATCTACGGTGGACATATGGTGGACAAAAGCTGAGTCTAGTAAATGAAAAAAATTATAAACAGAAAATGTGTGAATGTCTGCACAGTCTGAGAGTCATGGGAGATATTGTACTATTAGATTGTAGCTTATTTTAAGTTAATATATATTCTTTTCTATTAGTATATTCATGGAAATCAGTGCAGCATAAAATATGTAGTTTTTAAACCCAGTCAATTTCATGTCTGTTTTATTGGACTGAAAAAAATACCTGTTTTTAAGGCAGGACTGAATTTATTTTCTTTGCAAGTTGTCCTGCTGCCACCTTTGCCATATGACATAAATGCAATTTGATTTCATTAGTGGAGTGAAGCGCTCTGAAATTTTTAAAAGTTACAACATTTGATTGGGGGCAGTTAATCTGTGTTAACCCTGAGCAGCTCTTGGGCTTTATGGATTCAAGCATTATATGTGGTTGCACTGCTCCAGCAAAAGGTTAAGTATTAATGGAAAATGTTCACAGCTCTTTTACTCAAAGAAAACATGTTACTTGTAAGTTTTCTTTTGATTTTACTTTTACAGTTACATTGAATGTCTTCATTCATTTAGCCATCCATAAAGCAAATATTGTTGCACATGCAGTGGATAATAAGTCTTTTTAGGACTACTTGTGTGGTATGTCACAGATCATTAACTGCAAGTAACCACCTGACTTGAGGGAAGTCTGGAAGCATCATTACAGTGAAATAAGCTTTTATTTCTGTATCACTGCAGCACATTGATTTGTAGGAATGTCTCCACTAGCTACTGTAGAAATATATTCTCATATATTATTATTGAAGGAAGTTGATGAGAGAGGATAACCAAATTTCAGGTCTGAAAAGGACATTAGTATTAGGATTTTGGACAAGGTGGGAAAAAGACAAGTGCTATTGTAGCATTATTTTCTGTTTAAAAGCTAGATAAGTTAATAAAATAATCTTTTTGTAGTGCTTCACAGTTTCAGAATTAGACAAATATAGTAGCAGTTGTACATATTTATGTGTACACTGCAAGTTAAACTGAAATGCATATAGTAATTGAATATGTTTACTACTCTGTACAGGCAGAAAGTGTGGAAGAGAAATTTCTTCCTAATCAGCAGGGAATACTCAAGCTTTTTTTATTTATTCCAATGAACCATAAAAATTTGTTTTTATTGAAAATAACCAGTAATTATTTCAACTCGATTTAGAGGGTGAAGGGTAGCCCATGTTAATATTGGGGAATAGTCATAATGGATAACCTCCATTAATATGGTTAATAGAAGTTTGTAGTGTGGAAAATGAAATTCTGAAACATTGTTCTGAAATTATTTTAGAAAATTTGAAGTTCTTACAGAGATAATAGTTCTTACAAGTAAGATAATACTGTAGGATTTTCTTGCTATGTTGATGTTTTTCAAAATAATTTGCTGTCAGATCCTTAAGGAGGAAAATACGATAGAAGACAGATAAATGAGTGTTCAAATTGGCCTCTCTTAGTGGCATAGTATGAACTATGTGCATGCAAATTTAAGAAAGAAGAAGAAAAATTATGGGGAATGCATTATATGTGTAGTTTAAAATTGTCAGGACTTTATCGTGTTTATTGGGGATTTGCAAGAGAAGAAACAAATTAATAGTACTGTTTCCAGTTCAGTCCAGTTATAGCTCCATACACTTGATATAATGATACATTCTGAGTTTATGATGCCCATTTCAGCATAGGAGCATGTATACTCTGCTAAATGTGTGGCTTTTTTGATAGATCTTTAAGCATCTCAGTGCTTTCCTGACATTAGTACCTCTGGTTACGAATTCTTCATTGTTCTAGTATTTGAGATGATACATCATGATGAGGTTCTGAATGAGCTGCAGTTTCTTTCTGCTCTCTGTTTTGGTTTATTTTGTAGGTTGGGGGGGTTTTGAGGAAAAAAAAAAAAAAAAGGTATTTGAAAAGAGGTATTTCATTATTTGTCTGTGTAATATGAGACTGTGGTGTTACCATGGGAGTAGTTACTAACCCAGTATTGAACTTTGTTTGATCTTAACAGTTTACTGAGATAAGATGGGTGGTTTAAATGTAGACAGCATTGCTGTTATTATTGTTGTTATTTACACTCTAGGCTTCCAGCCTTCATGACATGGAAGATAACCTCAAAGTTAATATCAAAGTTTGTTGTTTTCAAAGGAGAGATCTAAGATTCTGTAGTGCCAAAAATCAATGTTAAAAATCGATTAAGAGTTGCTGAAACATGTTGATTAAGGAGGTGGATTACAGTGATGATGTAAATTAGAACTCTAGTTTTTTTATTTAAAAGAAAGTCTTAAAAGAGGAGGGCTTTATGTACATTTACATAGTTTATATTTAAAAAATAGAGTTCCCTGTGAAATTTTCATTATATATTTTAGCTTTTTTAACTCAAATTTTTCACAGAAGTAATGCTTTCAAAGTTTTATCTCCCTTGTTTACCAGTGCAACAGTATATTTTGTAAATATGACAAGGGAATTGTAAATATGTAACTTCTGCTGAACCTTTTGAGAAGGTTTAATTTAATTTCATCCATTCGTCCTTTGATGCTCTGAACACAGAGTAACCATCCTATCTCATCCAGATTAGTGGTTTTAACACTTAAAAAATTTTACAGCTGTAAAATGACCCATATCACATTTGTTTCATTCTGTTGTTCAGTGTGGGGAATCACTGACCTTAAGATAAAAATTTTGATGGTTTACATAGGTGTAAATGTAGAGCACGTTTAGTGACTTCACATGAGCTGCTCCAAGTTTACTCTGGTGTTTTCATGACTAGCCTCTAGATTATAATATTTTTTTGGATTACTTTTTATATATATATATATACACCACGTGGTCTTTCTTTTGTGATAAGTATTGTCCAATATGTTTCCTTAATTATGTGTGGTAATAGGACATATCATACTAGTACAATATTAGTATGTGATGATAGAATTCATTAAAGTTTTGAAAAACATATACAGAAAGAGGATAACATTATCTTTTTCTGACTTTGACTGGAGAACTTGTTCCTAGGCATTCCTACATAATAACATTTGAAAACTGCCATCAGGATCATTGGTCTTTTGTTTTCAATGCTAAACAACACGAATTCAGAACGAGCTACAGACTAAATAGTTGAATGGAACATGCAGAGTGGTAAAATATCTTAAGAAAGGCTTGCTTTTAAAAAATACTGGGATATAATAATTTCGTATGTTGAGGACAACTTTAAAATGCTGGAATTTGCAATTGTAAGCATTTTTTGTAGTAGATAATTTAAAATTAAGGCTGGAAAAATAAGATTTGTACAGATAGCACACCTTTGATACTATGGAAAGAAAGAGAGGCCCTCAGTTGTGAAAAATTTTCTTTACACCTTTCAGAAGTTTGGAAAGTAAATTGCATGTAGGCATGCAGAATGAAGAAAGCAGTGTATAGGAGTTGTTGTTCAGGCTGTTGAACTGTTTCAAAAGTATTCTTATGTTCTGCTGCCCACATAGAAAATGGTGACATTTTGGAGTCTACTTCTCAGACCCCCTTCAAAACATTATGGAAAAGCTTGAAGTATTTTGGTTTGGAGATGCCACTGCTATGTCTCATGGGAAGTGTAGTGCTGGTGTTTCTCTTCCCATTCTCCTGATGCTGTGGATATAAAGGCTGGTTTTGTTTTTGTTTTATTTTTCCCTTTATGTCTTCCATGATGTATCACATCCTCTTAGGTATGATAGGACTTTATGAAGTAATGCATCATGGATACTGTCCAGCTGGCAAGTCCAAATTTGGGAGAAAATAACAGTGTAAGACAAACAAAAACCCCCTCTTATTAGGCACCATACTGATCTTTCTGAATCAAACTGTTCTGTTCTCTTGTTGGAATTTTCTTAGGGAGTTAGTTTTATATGGAAAAAGGAGCCTTTTCTGAGCAGAAAAAGTAATTTTCAATGTAATAAAAAACCCCTGGTAGTTCTGACTGATGATTCTGGACTGGTCCAACTGTAGAGAGTTTCCAGAATTTTTGATTTTGATCCATTGTTCAAATCTAAGAATACTGATGTGGTAGTTAATTTTAATGACATTACCCTGTACTTGCCCAGTCTGGTTATGCTGCAATTCTGCGAGGTTAAAAGTGGTTCTGTGTGAAGAGTATTGATAGTTTTTTCAGAGCAATATTCAGTAAACAGTGCTGTAGAGAAATTTTCTAGAAAGCACTGTATAAAGCAGTAAATATGGAATATAAGTTTAGACTGTAGAAGGGTTCTGGGTTTTCCTAGAAGTTACTGTGTTCTTTACTCAGTTCTTGTCATGCTACAGTAACTGTAACTTTGCACAACACTACTGATGTCTGTCAAGAACAATTACTGAAAATGTATGGATTTAATAATGTTTGAACTTATATGTTTGGTGGTTTTTTTTATTTTTTAATGTGAACAGTCTTTCTTAAGTTGTCTCAAGCTACACAGTAGAAGTAAAAGAAACAACATAATGAAAGAATAAAGAACAGTCATTGTAGAGATCTGTGTTGGCAGCTAATACATCACCTAATTAATAATTAACAATTTTATTGGGCTGGCTTTTTAAAATACATATGTTAAGATGACCTCCTCTTACACCGTAAGTTTTGCAGTTTTGTTTTGGGAATGGTATATCCAAAAGGTTTTCAGAGAACAGTTACTGGTGTAGTTGCATGTTTAAGTGGTTGATCACTAGGGCAATAATGCTGGTTTCTGAGCACAGCCAGTACTTTTTCCAGCTGCTTTATAGTGATATCTTGAAGCTTAAAATGTAATCTATACGGGTAAGCCACAAAAGCCGCTATATATTAAAGCAGACTCTGACAGTAAATCAAAATTGAACAGCTGGCAACACTACTAAAGTCATAAACTTATTTATTAAAAAAACTAAACAGAAGAATTATATTAAAAAGAGAGGAATATGTTCTACAGACCAGTGGATATAGCTTAAAACCTGGAAAGTGCTGCAGATTAAGGGCCCAATTTATGAACATCTGTTCTGGCAGTTTCTGTGAGATTCTCATGTTCTTTACAATAAAAGTGTGAAACATGTTTTTCCCCCCATACTAATCATGCTTTTCTGCAGTTCATAAAACTTGCATTGAGCCTCATGCAACTGGGTCTGTCTGCTTTACGCACTTGCTAGAGTAATTACTATTCATGAAAGAGTAAGTACTATAACAATGTCACAGTCCCATGGTATACACTTATCCTGATTTGTTCCAAGAGGTCTCATTGGCTTCAAAAGCAGTGAAAGAACATTGAAATTTCCTTCATATATTTAAACTTAGAGCATGGCATTGAATTTATAATGTAAGTAGGTCATTAGAGAGCAAAATGGACAGAAAAATGTCCTGTACATGGGTTCTTCATAATTCAAGCATACTTTCAAATCTTTTTAAGTTACCAAAACAACTGTTAACTCCCTTCATCTCTTAATTTTGAAATAAATGATCATAGAATGATTATTTTGAGGTGTTTACGCTGAGTAGTACCCTGCATTTTTGTAGAAGGAAAGATAAACTTTGGAAGATAAACTTTAGGATATTCTTGATCTGCTTTGAGAGGGAACTGAAAAACTACGAATTTAAAACTGAGTGTCTGGGTCCACTGTCAGCACTGTTTTGCCTTTGACATCAGTGTGACCAAGATTTGTTTTGGAAATTTTAGCCACAAGCCCTGTTTTATAATCAGGCTTGATCTGCATGGCACAGGCCATAGTATTTTGCTCTTTAACTCTTGCTTCATGTCTAATAATTCAGATTGAACTAGAATAGATCATTATGAAAGGCCATCAGTTATTTTCTCAAGCAATGCAGACTATTAACACTGCAAGCACTGCTGCCATTAGGAGACAGTCAGTCTCCTAACAGTCAGAGATTAGGAACCAAGGTGCAGAGGGAACACCGAGCAAACATGCAGTTAAACCCCTTTCCTTCTCCTGTGCGGAATATATTGCTTTTTTGATGGAAGTGCTTATGCTTTCTTTCCATTTGAATTTGTTTAGTTTCACTGTATTATGTCTTTATATATTAGGTTGCAGAACGATGTGCTTTTGTAGTTGTTTAATCTGAGGAGAACACTTCCAACTACGAATTATCAAGACACTAAAATCTCTGTGCTCCTTTTGGGAGCTAGCTTCTCATACGTTTAGGGTCATACTAACTGACAGCGGGGAAAAGAAAGAGGATTTCTGGTATTCTTTGGACAAAGACATATCATAGGAGAATGAGGTATTTTCTGTTTCCATGCCATCCATTTTTGAGCATTTTATAGTGTGGGTGCTTCTCTGTGGTATTATTTGTAGCGTGTATCCTTTCCTGAAGTTGCTTGGCCAATTTTTTCTTCAGCTAACTTGTGGAATATTAAGGAACTGTATTTCTTCCAAATGTATATTGGTCATTGATAGCTCCTTTTGTCTTTTCATTGAGCAATACTTTTATAACTGATTTGTGTATATCTGTAGTGCTGAGGGCAATACTGTTAGGCAATAAATCAAAAAATGAGTTATAACCGCTTTGTAGCGGCTTTGTAGTGGAAGTTGAATTTTCTTTCTGTTCTAATACGAAACATGTTTTGTTTGCAGTATGAGTCGTTATTGTCAGCATTAATCTCAGTTTTTAAAGCATAGTTTTATTTGTAGAAGGTTTGTAAACATTAATGCTATGTTTGCTTTATCAGTGTGTTTACCTGTGGTGAACTTTTATTTGTTATGTTTGATGTGTTAAAGTGCACAAATGTAATTTATATTCACCTGCATAAAACGTTTTATTTGTGACCTGGATTTCATTTGTCAAACTGTGCCTTAGATTCAGCAAGGAACTGACCTGAAGGAAATCAAGGCTTCATATCATCAAAGATAATACCAAGTTATGTCCCAGAGGAACCCTGGGCAGGGATTCAGGTTGTAGTGTTTTTTATTTGACCTGACTAGAATATTCAGGATTCCTGGTTATGATTAGTTCAGATTTTCGTATTTGTTATGAGTGTTTTATTTCTCATCTGTGAGTCCCTTGTATGTGGGTAGACAAGGGAGTCAAACAAATGACTGCATCACTAAAATTTTCTACCTGTGTCCTGCTATTAGGCTCTGCCATCCAGGCTAGATTACACGTCTCTCTTCTTGCACTCGTTATCCTCTTCATTCTCTTTACACCTAGCCTCTTGTGCTTGGTGCAAAGGAATACTTTTAATGTTGTTGGTTTTCTTTTCCATTTGTAGGTCTTCTGGGATTCCTTCTTTATCAGCCTGGTATGGACACAGGTTTTTGTTCTTTTTTTTTTTTTTTTTTTTAATAGTTATATTTTGAGAAGTGTGGGTTACTTTGCATACTTTTTTAGTATATTACACAACTTATAAAAATTCTAGCAGCTTCCCTAGCTGAATAAACTTGGTGGATGAACTTTTGGTTTAAATAGTAGCTGTGCTAGTGCACTGGAAAAGATTTCTTCTGGAGCTGTTACAGTCTACAGGGTATATAATCCATGTGGATTAATGTGGCATTTCCTTCGTAATCCTATGAATTTTCTGCCTTAAAAATACTTTTATGTTTTCCCTTAGAGTTTTAGTAGAAAAGACCCTTTAAATATGTGGCAATATCTAGAATTATTATATTGTCATTGTGTGCTTTTGTACTTAAGGTGTACAAGTATAAATAAAACGTGGCATTTTTACTCTCCTTTCTTTCTGTGGGTTTTTTCTTTGTTTGAATTTAGTATCTAGTGCTATGTATTAAGTAATTGGGCTAAGAGGGCAGAATTTTGTGAGTATGCTAGTGCTTAAAAAAATAGACTGCTGTCTGGTGGGATTTCCAAATGCGGTTAAACCATTGCCTAGTTGCTCAGTAGTTGCTTTGGTACTTTAAGAAGTCCCCCTAGGAATGCCTGCTTGCATCTTTCAGTGTACCATTGCAAATCTGATTCTAAATTTAATTATTCCAAGAAGACATCTAAACGCAGAGGAAGTTAAATTCTTTTGAGAATGAAACCAGTAAATATATGGCAGTATTAGTGAGCTAGTTCTGAGTTGTGTGTCTGAGTTTTTAGTTCCTAAATATATTTGTGAATAATAGTGGAACCTGTGAAGCCACTTCATTCTGGAATTAATTTTAGGGTTGCTCTGAGGGAAGAGCATAGTAGATAACCAAATTCTATTATATTTGCAAAATACAATTTAATTTAATTTACTTTTGGAAAACATTTCTGAAGAAACATGGAGTTAACTTCCTATTAACTAACAAAATCACTTAAGTGTGGTGCGCACTTAGTTTCGTGAAACTTATTTTGTGTGTTTACTCTACCTCACTTCTTGTTCTGGAATTCTTTTCCCCAGCATCAGCACAGCTGCATCATCCATTTCCACGGTCCTTTTAACCTCCACTTTTAATTAAAAAAAAATTAAATCAGATGCTGTTTAAAGCTTCCCGTTTAGTTTTGGGAAAATAAAAGTTCACATCTAGCTTAGGCGTGTGTGAACAGCTGTTAAAAGCCACAAGCAAAACGATACTTATAAAAGTGGTGGGGGGAATTTTAAGAGCAAGCTGCCAGTTTGACTGTACTTTTCAATAGGTCTTCACTTTCAGCCAAATGCTTTTAACAATAATTTTCTTTGAAAAAACCTGGGCTTTATAGAAGCAGCAACCCAAGCAGTTAGGCCAGTGGTAATAGGAGGCAACTTGCCATTTCTCTTTAACTTTTTATGAAATTTTTCTTTGAATCTGGGGAAATTGCTCATTAGAGAGGTTGGAGGGGCTGATGTCCACCCATGCCCACCCACCATGTAGGTACATCTGTCCCCATCTGATTCTAATGAGGGATCTTGTTCATTGAAATTCCCAAGTTCTAAGACTAAGTGTAGAAAGATAATACTTCCCTCGTGCCATATTTTGAAAGCATTATAGTCCTGCTCATGACTTAAGCATTTTGAAGTGGATTTTGAATAGGATTTCTTTTCTGAGTCTGAGTTACCAAATCAATCTAATCAGTTGGTCAGAAATATGCAAGGTATTTATCAGATGTTGAATATTTAAAAGAAAGAGGAAAGATTTAGACTGTTCCTTGTTCAGTCCACCTTCTGTACTGTAAGGATCTGTTAGAGAGAAAAAGAAATAGTTCCTTCAAGAACATTTTCATCTTTACTAATGGTGGGGGGGCTATAAATGAGTGTCAAATGTTCTGTGACCTAATAACCATGTATATGTATCTCTGGAACTCATTTGGGCAGTTTTCTTTGGGCCCGTCCTAGCTGGTCTATTCCATAAGTGAGATGTCATTGCTGCAACACCTTCCCAGATGTGTGGTGACAGTCTGTCTGAACAGGTGTGACCTGTCACACCAGGTTACCCTGTGGTAGGGGGACAACAAGTTTGTTTAGCTCGAGTGTACTGTGTCAGCGTGCATTAATACTCATTCAGAACATGCCTCTGGATGTGGAATTCTCTTCCCACAGTCTGGATGCCTGGCAGATATATGGCTGTAGCGCAGGCCTGGCCTACAAGTGGCATGTAGATACAGTGTTGTGCATGGTAACTTGTGCTGATCCACCAAGGTGAGATGTCACCTGAGCCACACTTTCTAATTAAGTCTTTGACTTTTTCATGGGACAGCAGAATGATGATAATCGTAAATGCTTTGGAAGTTTCTTCAAAGCTGCATTTTTTTTTTTTTTTTTTTTTAAATTGAGGTTGTTGAGGTGTTTGTATCTTTTGATTTTAGCAGATAACAACCCGTGTTAACTGGTACTGTCGCTAATATGGTCTGTCTTGGTATTTGGTACTTTGTTACACTTCTGTCTGCTGTACTGGGGTTTCTACACCTGGGTTATACCTTCAGAATTGCTTTTTTCCCACAGCAGCGTAGCTGACTGTGTGCAGCCTCGTGTTTTGGGTTTGAAGGTTCAGTATGGCTTCCCTTTGACACACTGTCTTTGCAATATGCCCATGTTTTCTTAGCATGGGCAGCCAGTGAAGGTGATTTGGGTAGCAATCTAAATTCTTTTAAAGTTTAAGTTTGTAATTTTTCTGTTTATATGTGTAAGTATGTTATGACTTCATATTATTAGTAAGCAAAAACCAAAAAGCTTGCTAATCACTTCCAATTTCTTGGATGTCTCATTTTGTGTTGTTTAATTAGAATTCCCTAAAAATTACCCACTATCATTTCCTTCTGTCACAGTGAGTATCTCTGGTGCCAAACTGTAAAGCTTTCGTAGGACTTTGTGTATGCTGGGATTAGAATTCTGGATAAAAATCACAGAATTATCCTCAAGAGTTGGGAAAATTTAGGTCATCCCAGTCTACACAGGGTATATAGGAGGGCAATAATAACCGGAGGAATGAAGAAGCTTTTATATGAGGAGGGATGAAACAGGTTGAGTTTTTTAGCAGTAGGGAAAAAACAAACAGGTGTAAAAACTATGAGAAGAGACTAGAGAATAATTATATAGCATCTTTTCAATACAAATGTGAGGAAATCTCATGTCTCTTATTAAACAGCAAGCTTAAAATAAACAGATGAAATTACTTTTTCACATTGTGAATAATTAAATTGTGGAAGTTCTATTCATTGACTCTTGTAGAAGCCAAAAGTGCACATAGGTTCAGAAAGGAACCTCAGAGATTTGTGGAGGGCTGGACCACCAGTGGCTATCGAGTGTTTCAGCTGTATTCCTAGTAACCTAGAGTTGCAGTGTCAGGTTGAGGAACACAGACTGCCTGAAAGTGAGGTGTGTATCAAGGAAAGATCATTGCAGTTGTACTGTTTCTTGTTTTCCTGCCTCAATACCTGGTGTTGGCTGCTCCTTGAGGCAGGTTGCTGGCATAGATTATACCAGACCTTCAAATATCAGATTTTAAAAAATAAAATTTCTGACCTCGAGCTGTTACAACTCCTGCTTCCTGACTCCACCGTCCAAAAAAATCCCCAGAACAGCAAATAAAACACCCCCACCCCCCCCTTGCCAGTTTGCCCTAAGTGCCGTTGGTGGTGTAGCTGTATCTGTGTATTACTATGTAGCTGGTTGGTTGGAACAGTGCGGATGAGAGAATGCTACCTGGATTCTGCTGGTTGCTCCACCGTCTCATTTCTTTTTCAATACAACAGTCTTTGGATAAAGTAATTAAGAAGTCTGTGGGATAGAGAGAGGCACTGAGTATCTGAGTAATCCCCAGTGATTAATTTTAGGTCCTCAAGGTCTTTACAGTATGTGCTCTTAACAAATTCAGCTGTGTTAGTCAGACTCTTTTCAAAACCCCATTTCTTGCCTAGTCTATGTTGAAGAAGCTTGTTTTGCTGGAAAATTCTAAAAATCTACCATGTTGTTTAACATATTTTTAGAGAAATGTTTTCAATGGAAGTATGATGGTGACACAATTTTTCAAAGAGTGCTCAGTGATGGCCTAAATGAATGTATAACCATTAACTAAAGTCTCTTTACTGTCCTAATTCTGAAAACTTCACCCATGGAAATGATGCCTGTGGACACTCCATGCCTTCTTAATATGTATTAGAAGAGGAGGGATGTACTAAGTCACAAAAAAACGAGGTCATCATCAGGGCCGTGATAAAATTTTAGTAGATAATATCTTGGGGTTATTTATGAGAGACTTGTTAATTTCTTGACTCATATTCTCTTTCCTTTTCAAAGCTAGCAAAGGAAATGCTGCTTATCCTTGAGGACTCCTAACTATAAAAAGTAGAGTGGGTTTGTTTAACTGTTTTGAGGTCATGACTGAACAAATTATTTGGGAAAACAGACTTTTAGCATCTAAATTCTCTGAGTCAGATGTAGTTAATTTCTCTGACTTCAATAAAAATTGAACAAAGCAGAAACTCTTAAAATCGTCTGGTTTTAGGAAGTTTTAGAAAAAAAGTGTTAAAAAGTTTACAAAAAGAAGTCCCAGCTGAACCTTAACTTGCTTGCTTAATATCTTCAAATTAGAGTGAATCCTGAAAAAAATTGTTGAGTGCATACATGTGTCCAAATTCGGCTGTTTTCAGTGTTGTATTTCCTATAACACTCAGCCGAATCTGAGAAGGTTGTTTCACAATTGACTTAACCTGGTTTCATTTTTGTCATCTGTAGTCACGGTAGCACTGCATAGAGAGTTGGTTCAGTTCACTGATCCAGCCTAAACTGCACAGAACAACAGGAGAAGTTCTTGTTTGAATGAACTTGTGGATTCCTTTTATTCTGCAGTGGTACTATCACGTGAGAAGTTTTGGAAGTGCTTGGCCAGCAGCACAGGGAAAGCCAGGACCATCCATTTGATTTGCAGTTATGGTAGCTTAAGCTGCTAAAGAAACTACCACTTTTCTCACTCTAATTTCAGGCCAACGACTTCCACTAAACCACCTACTTTCTTGATAAAAGCTTTTTTGGTGTGAGGTTTTGGTTTTTTTTTTTTTTTTTCTTCTTTTTCGTATGTATGTGTGTGTGGCAGGAAGGGAGAATTGGATTACTCTGTACAGCCAGATGGCCAGGTTAGTCCTGAGAAGAGTATGGACCCTGCTTTGTTAGATCTGTAACAATCAAACTCTGTACAGAGTACTTTTCTTATTCCATTGGGTCCTTTATGCGTTATATAACTTTTAAAGTCTTGGACAAAGTTGTTAATGATTTTTGTTCAGTCTCTTGTAGCTAGCCTGGTGAGTTGGTTCCTCTTGCTCATCTGAGACGGGTTAATATTGTAAAGTTGCAGTATTAGTATATTCTGTCTTAATGTGTCCACTATTTGATGTTTTTAATTTGTTTGCAAAAATAGTAGGTATAAATATAGTAGAAGAGCTTTTGTAGCTTTTCCTCAGTATTTGAATCAATTATAGCCTTCTGTTAAGGTAATGAAGTTTTGGACTGAATTGTTCACATCATGATAGAAATTTATGTCAGGAAGATAAAGCCTGTTTATTCATCCTGCTTGGAGACAAGAATAGTTCTTCAATACAATGATGAACCAATGATTGATGTATTGATTAAAATGTAGGAATTTTTTTTGCCTGGGCGTCTAGTTAGTGATAATGAAATATGTGAGTTAGCAAATGTGAAAGAGGTTTGTACAGTCCCACTTCTGTCTGTTATGAATTCATGATATTGTTGAAATATAAATAGTTTGAATTCAGTTCTTTGTAGTCTTTGAAATGCTGTGGCTCGGTTTAAGAAATAGCTGATAAATTTACTGTCAGTGATCTGAATATGTTTGGTTTCCATTTCTCCTTTTGTAGTTAATTGAAGAATGTTATATTTCTTTACTAAGCAGTCTTTCTTTTTTCTTATAAAAAATAATTTAAAATGAAGTTGAGTTGTGCTATTAATTTTTTAACTGCCAGTTGAAAACAGTTTGACTTGGTAATAATTAGTTACAAAAGCTTCCAAATGGAAGGAAAACTGGGCTGCTGTCAAACAGGATTTGATACACATGGAACAGTTAAGCGGTAATAAATTGCCTAGTAACTGAGTAATTTAACTCAGATATGTGCCAATCTTGCCTCTACATTGAAAAAGTTTGGAAGAAGAACTGATGTTTGAAATTGCTTAATGCTGGAGGTTTATTGTAATAACAATAATACTGACTTGGCCTGATCTTTGAACATTTAAGGCTTGTTTTTATATCCTAGTGAATGATTTCATGTTCATTTATAAGTTTTGTTGTGGGAGAGCTCCCAGAGGAGAGTAGGAGAAGCACTAAGTGTCTCCAATTCTTTATTACATTTGCTGGAAGCAACAATGGAATCAGGCATGGAAGGGCCCTGGAGCTGACCTGGATTGGCTCTGTTAGGAGCAAGTAATTCAGAGTATTGGATAAAAGCATAACACTTGAGAGGACAGCCACTTTTTTAACATGGCTGATTGGCGTGAAGTCAGCAGAGGTATACCTGTGGAAATGTTCTGCATGGATGGATGCAGCAGCCACCACCAAGAGTGCTAGAGTGGGTCCTGTGAGGAATTATTATTTATTAGGTAAATGCTTTTTATAGGAAGAAGTTTTGTATTAATAGTTCATATCCATGTCTTCATGAAATATATTACTCATATGTTCCTATGCATTATTTTGAGAAGAGTCTTAGGAACTGCTGTGTAGGGATAAAGCTTTTTGCTTGATGTTAGAGTATGTCCGGATTTACTATTTTTGGAAGAAATTGTACTACTGTACCTAGCTTACAAGACACGTGTAGAATGTTTGAATTATAGGCAGAACTGCAAATGTGTCTAACATTTTTTGGGGATTTGGTGGAGGGAAGGTAGATAGGGTTTGTTCTGTGTTCTGCCTATAATTATGGGCTGCATCTGATCTCTTAATAAGGCGATACCTGCCTTTAATAACATGAAAAATTTGTTTTTTCTTATGCAGTAGTGAGTCTGACTTTAACTTGCCTGCCCTTTTGAATGCTGACAAGGAATTCAGCTCTTCTGAGCTCACGGAGGCTGCAGTTCCACAATTGGTTGGTTTTGTGGTGCAGCCAGTTTACTGCTTGAAGTTAGCACCGCTGTCCCATGGGAAATTGGATCTGTGACCTGATCTGCGTTAAACAGAACACTGCAAAAAGAAGTGGTTATTTTTAACATGGATCAGCTCATTGAGCCTCATGAGCTCATACGAGTTGCATGGCCTCCTAAGTAGGTGAGGAGAGAATAGGGTGCTCTGGCATGTGTGGGAATGAACAACCAGGAGTGGGACAGGTTGGTGAGATTTTCTGAGCTTTTGTGCTGGCATTGATAGGTCTTGAAACTGGCCAGAAACTCTTGTTCTTGACTGCAAAAGGAGGCAGATGTGAGTGACTGAAGGTAGGATCTAGAAATGTGACAGGAGTTTTCATTAATATCCCAAGACCTCGTTTATGAAATTATAGTGAGCTTTGTATTTTATGGCTGTCAATCTACTATATCTATGTGAATTTTGGAATGATAGATCATTTAGTATTGTTCTTAGTATTTAACTGAAGATGACTGTACCTTGTCCTGGGATTGATAAATTCGGCAATGATGTAGTAGATATGTCAAAATTAGAGAAAATATTTGAGAGAGGTGAAGAAAAGCTGATCCATCCATGGTTTGCAGATATATTGGACTAGCACCATCTTCTGAATGTTTAGTACATTACAGCTTTATGTCTTCGCTAAGGTATTAAAGATCATGTAAAAAAGCCCTCAACTTTGAATTTCAGTAATCACAGTACTGTAATATCATTTTTACACTCTGTTTAATTTATGGAATTGTTAAACAAAAACAAAGGATATATATAGCTGAATTAGTGACATATAAGATTTTTATTTTTTTTTACACTTTTTTGACCTCTGTCCTAAAAAGTAGATTTAATATTACAAGGAGGGAAATTATTTTCTGAAAAAACCTGTAGAAGTCCAGCAATTTGTCATTAGTAGCTCAACTAAATCAATTTAAGCAGCTTTTTAAAAGTTTCAGTAAACCTGATGAAAATCGTTTCATGTTGAATCAAAGAAGGGTCTGTTATTCTTTTTCTGTCAGGAGGTCTTGTTTCAGAGTACTTGGGCAGTCTTTAAAGTTCAGTATAGGCAAGTTTGGAAACTACTATCAAAAACGGTAATGTGGAGTATAAAGAGAAACAAGTTTTTTGAAGTTAGGCTCATAGAAATTAATTATCCAGAGGAGCTCATAGGAACACTTTAAGATTTGTATTGCAGTCATCATAGTGTTAAAAATATTCTTACAAGATAATCAATCCAGTAATTCTGTGTTGCTGATATGTTTCTCTGTAAAGTTATATTGTTGATGGAAAATGTAGATTTTCCTTGTTAGTGTCACTAAAACATTGGCAATTAGAAAATGACATGTCACTTGAAACTTGTTTTTTTCCATGTGTGTGTTTAATCACTGGGTTTGTGAAGGATGTTAGACCCAAAAGGTGAAATACTGTGTTTATTACTTGTAGAAACTTTTAAAAATGTGAGAAGAAATGCTGCAGCTAGAGTTTCAGAGATACAAAATAATTATTACATATTTTTATGCTCTATCATATTTGAGTTATGGTAACAGAATGGTTATTAACAGAATTGCCATTTCTCTGAGATGGTCACCATAATGCTATTACTGTATCAATTATAATTTCATTCGAAATTTCATTGTCTAATGCCAGTGTGTTAGAGGGTACCTGTGGGGACTGGAATTCCAGCTGTTGTTGGGCATCCTGGAATATGGTCTGTGAATACAGGTTGGTTTGTTTTGTTTTGCTTTCTCAGGGTCATTCAATAAACACATTCAGCTGTGTGTGCTGTGCTGGTCATTGCGACTGCCCAGTGAGTTTTGTAATTTAATTTATACAGTAAGAAAAATCCAGCTGGGGGGGTGTTTTCCTGTCCCAGCCATTTTCTCATTTCTCCTTGTCTGCAGGAAATAGCTATTTATAAAGGTGTTTGAGCCCAAATTAACAGCTTTAACTTAATAAGAAGGTAAAACTAATTGCTATCAAATTTCTCCTTGGCACAAATATTAGAAAGCCTGAACACAAGTGTTAAAGAAGATGAAAGGTGTTATAGTGCACAAAGCAATAAATTAATGGTTCAGTAAAACTTCATGTGATCTTAGGCAAGGCTTTAAATTTATCATTTCATATGTTTCATTTTTCCACTTGTAAAAATAAGAATAGTATTTGCCTAATTCAATGGGAAGAGAATTAGCAGATGATTTGTTAGTAATTTCAAAGTGTTTATAAACTAGTGATAAGGGCCATGTAAGAATCTGACTGGATAAAAAGCAACAGTGAACAAATTGTCTTCTTTCCAGGAGGAGCTTGTCATTTTAGGACACTTTCTCTGTGGAAAGTAAAAACTAATTAACTGAAGGTGTGAAATTAGAGAACATTAAAGTCCTGTGAGATGATGCTTTGGAGAGAGAGTGGCATTAATTTGCTGAAGCTGGGCTGTTTGTTCTCCATACCAGTATGCACAAAATTATTTCATGTTCTTTCGTTCACATGCCCACTTGATTTGTTAAGCTTACCCTAAGGGCGTGTTTGTTTAGGTCTGTACATTGCAGACTGTAAACAGAAATACATGGTGAAATCATCTGCACAGAGGTCTGCTGCTGCTGAAGTTCTTGTGCCCAGGTTAATGTGTTTTGTGTTAACTTGGTCATCTCTTTGCAAAGCCACTGTCTGCCATCTAGATATATCTTCAGTGTACGTAGTCACTTGAGTTGCGGGGTGGGGAAATGACAGTCGACACATGCCTTTCATGTTCCTCTTGCTTTCCTTGTCCTTATGATACTCTTTTAAAGAGGCAAAAAAAGGCAGAGTTGCTCCAGTTATGTTTTAAGCCTAAGAAAATGTATGAGGTGACTCAGTTGTGTATTTGTTTAATAATACCATCTTTTTCCAATACTTGTTTTCAAAAATGTCTGCATTAGGGATAGGGATAAGGAGTATAGGTACCTAACAGAAAGGATCAGATTCTAACTAATCAGTGTAGTCTTAGTCTGTTCAGTCAAATGATAAATGGTTCCAAGAATTTCTGCCAAGAATTTATTAAAAAATGAAAATGGGAAATGTCTAGCTGAGAAAAAAAAAAATTTCTTATTTTCTCTTTAACTGTCTCCTCAAGCTGTACAAGGCAGTCATCTGTCATCTTAGTTTTGAAAAGAAACTTGGGTGTATTCTTTTTTTCTTTATGAGAAATTTTACTCTGGTATGAAAAGATACCTGCTGTTTATATTTGCAAAGGTTAACATATCTTCTTAAAATGACCTGTCATCTACCAAACATTATACATGCTTGTTGTTAGACAAGAATCCTGTCACATTGTGTCCTCTGTAGTTAGCTGCACTTGGTGTGCTGAGGTGGAGACATTTGCTTCTGGCTGCTGCTCTTGTTTTTTGTTGAAACCTATTTTAAATCTTGGAAATGTTAACTTCATTAACCTTTTGTCTTCTAAAGATGCACAAGAACCTCTGTGTTTTATACCTTTAGAAAAAATTATTTACTGTTTAGCAGTATTTGAAAGTCTCTTTTAATGTGGGATGTTTTTTTTGTAGAAAACTTAATATAAAGACTACAGCAACTTCCATAAATACAAATCAAAGAGAACTTGTCATGCTAAACACATTTTCTTATTATTTTCTGTTAGAACAAACTATTAGCATGATCAACCCATTTTTTTGTGTGAGATACCCTCATTCTAAGAAGCTCATCTCAGATTTTGTTTCTTGTATGCCATACTTTGAGAGGAAAGAGAATTCCACATAGGCTTTGTACAAATAAGTGGAGGCTCACAAGAGAGCTGTGCATAAAACCAGGCAAACGTCACTTCATGGGCAAGATGCCTTTCTGTTTTTAAGCAGAGACCTAGGCTTTGCTCACCTTTCCTTTCCCATATTACGCATACATTTTCTTGTATTGTATCTGTAGGAATTTGTGTTTTGGTGAGCTCAGATCATAGACTTGGCCTTTGGAAAGTTATATTTTTCTTTAATAATGGAGAAGCATATTTGCTGATAATTCTGATATTTTTTTAGAGAAGGAAGTGTTACAGTGTTTTGTGTAAATGACAGAAGTTTTTAAGCTATCATTTTTTTTCTTTCTGAAACCAGTAATTTCCTGTTTAGCTGGAGATGTTAAGTATAGTTTGTTAAGTATTAAAGTGCAGCACCAACTATTATTCTGCATTAGCAAGTCTTCTAATACAAGGTTTCATTTGTTACTATGTCCTCATAGGGAAGCATCAGCAGTAGAGTGTACATGACAGTGAGAAAGTAAACACATGCTTGCAATCAAATTAATGTATTTCATCTGTCTTCAACTAATAACAATCTGTCATGCTATCTATCTGAGAAGGGGCATAAACAGTTTATTTTGTGTTTGGAATAACTTCCTGGAGGTAGTTAATGTGACATGTAGTTTGTCTGACGTGAGTATAACCAGATCAACACTCTAGATGTTTTCTTGATAACCTAAAAAAATTACTGAGAAAATCTGTACTGGAACTATATTTATATTTAATTTTGAGCTTCCTTAAATCAGAGTAGTGGCATAGTTTTCAGGACTTCCACGAAAGAGTTTTCTTTTCTTGGCAGTTATACAATTTTAGTGTGAGAAAAAGATTGAAAGTATTAATAAAAATTTAAATACAAAAAGCTGCAGTTTGCACTCCAACATTTAGGTTTGAAGATTCAAGACGTGTGTTCTGTAGTAATTGAAAAGTACTAAATGAAAACTGATTTTTAAAAAGCCAGGTAATAAAAAAGTCTGATAGTACTGCAGACTTGGTACAATTTATTGTCAAATTAATTATTATTATTTTTGCATAATTCTGTTTACTATTATTATGTCAGATAATAATTATTAATAATAACAGATATTTTTTAGATTTTTTTTTATTTACACAGAAAGAGCTTTTGTGCCTACTTAGAAAATGAAAGTGCACTTGCTTGAGGTTCAAAGTAATCCATTCAATATTCTTTAAACCTGAGGCATAATGAAATAGCTCCATCTTTTAGTGGGAAAGCAGTAGGTTACTGGTAAGCTGAGCAATAGAAAGCTGGGGAGGGTTTTTTTTGTTGCTTTTTTTTCTATTTTCTTTGGAGTGTGGCACAATTAGAATTAAAATTGGGTAATATTGCTGATGGCAGAAGAGGCTTGGGAGGGGTTCATTCTGGCCAGAGTGGTGGGACCTGCTAAGGTGTGCTCTGCTGAGGTGCTATGGGGCAGAGATCTGATAAACTGAGCAGTAAATCCTGTTGCCTAGCGTGCTGCTTCCAGTGTTCATCATGATTTCTGTTTTATTCTTTAGGAAGTGGCTATTTGGCTTGTCTTAGAGAAAACCCTCTTTTAGTCCCTTTTTCATGCACTTTCACTTATGCATGGGAGAAGCAGAACCTTCATGCTCTAAAATTAAACTGTCTGGACTTGTTGAGCAGTGTGCACTGCATGAGGATGATACTGTATAACAGTGTGATTGTCTTCAGCCTGTTAGGTTTTCAGGTGCTCATGCTATGTTTGTTCTTAAGAAATCAGACTGAAATACCAGAAAAGAGGATGAAAAAGTGATTGCCATGTACAGCCCCCTTTTTTATGACCCTGGAGTATTTTCAGAAGGGAAAATATGTACATAATTTTAAGCACATGTAAATCAAATTAATAAATTATTAAAGCATTTTACTTGTCATGTCTGTGTGGGCTAATCGTGATAGCTCATTATTTAAACATTATGTAATTGTATACCTTGTGTGAACAGCTGCAAATACTTTGCAGAAAAGATTTATATTTCATTTTTCACAGCATACTATAAAAAATATATTTTTGTGTGATACCATAGATTAATACAGATGTTTACTCATAACTTTAAAACTACCCTTAATTATATTCAAATATGAAATAGTTATAATGTGCATGATAACTACAAAACTAGACAGTTGTAGATTCATTTATGTGTTACTACCAGTTCTAATGGGAAACACTGTAATTATCAATTAAAAGAAAAAGTTCAACTTAAACAGGAGAACTGCCCATTTGTTACCGACTCCCTCACATTTACTACAACTGCAAGCTTTAAAAGTGAAAGACTGTCAGATTTGTGTGGAGAGGCGTACCTTGCTGAAATTCTCTAAACTGTCTCTTTCATGTTTCTTTTTATAAATACAGTTTAGAAAGTGGTTAGGTTAGTTATCACTGGTATAATAATCTAAAATGACTGGATAGTGCCTTATAGTTTGCAAATGTAATCTCACGATCCAGGAGAAGTGCCAACAAACTATTAAACAGTCAGACTTGCTTAACATGCATTATGCATGCCGCTCAGCTCTTTATGCCATTCTGAACAAGTACTGTCACTATTTTTTCAGCTGCTTGGAAGTACCTGTACAAGCTATATATTTGTGTTTCTTCCAGAATTACCTAAAAGGAAGATTCATGCAAAATGGATGTTTTCTGACTTAAAAAAAACCCCTGTAGTTTTACATGGAGTTCTTCTCCAGTGATGTTATGAAAGAAGAGACTGGCAGCCCTGTGGGAAAGGGGGATAAATAGCATGAGTAGCAGCTTTTACATTCTGCATAAATGATGTTCTGTTGCCTTTTTAGAGTATGTGCAGTTATTTGCTTGTGTGACAATATTTAAATCAAAATATACTATTATAACATTCTTGGCATTTTGAAAGATTGTAAAACCAGAACATTCATCGTTCTAACTGATGATACATATTTTAAAATATTACTGGCTTCATGTTTGTACCAGTTATATTATCATAATTGTAAATAATACATGTATTGTATTATTGCCTTAATTTTAAGACAATACAGCTGTGGGATTTGATATCACACTTCATTCCTTGAAGCAAATTCTAGTCAGCTCATTATATTTGTTCTAGTTCATCTCAGTGAAGCAGATGAGCTAAAGTAGGATTTAAGCTGCTTGACTATTGGTTTCCACATTTATATATATATATGTATGGTGTAATGAAATAGAAATGATAATTTGTCCCTGCACAGTGGTGCTGCATGGCTTGTGGCAGGCCTTTTTTTATCTTACAGAATGGTACATGTATCTAAACAGTGTAAAAGAAGTGACTTTGGCATGATTTTATTTACTATTAGTGGTTTCAGAGTCTCAAGGGAAAAGGAGCAGAATTATTCAATCAAGACTGAATTGCTGTCGAATGGCTCTGTGTGGGTAGATTGTAAAGCTCCTATTTGTGTGTTATCTAGCCCTTTCTAGTGTTTTCCCATTCCCTTGCTACTACCCAATAAACTAAAATTTCAGTGACTTTCTCAAGTGAAGTTATATAGGCATTTGACTTTGAGTAACTGTTTATACTGTCATAAGTGTTTGCTTAGAAATTTTCTGTTGTTTGATATCTAACCTCGCAGACAGTCATTTAAAATATGGTTTCCTCTTCCATGTTGAGTTAGCACTGTCAATCAGCTTTTCACTGCAAATAAATGATGTATAGCAGCAATTCAAAGGATAATGAAAATGTTGTTTGTATAAATCACCTGAAGATGTGACCTAATCAAATCTTTCTGGTCCTAACTTAAAATTACTCTATTGTGCTTGTCTTTGAAATGTCATTGATCTCCACAGAGGTGACCATGATGGTGTTTACATCTTTTTCCTTACCTAAATTCTGCCGTGTTCTTCTTACCTGTTTTTCTTCTCACATCTTTAGGAATGCCTTAAAGGGAGTATCTTTGGGATTTCTGTGGGAGTTCCATACTTCTCTCCTAGATTCTGTTTTCTTTTTTCACCTCACTAGGTCTCTGTTTAGTCTTACCTACAAATCAAAATTGAACTCTCCAGAGTTCATGAGCAGCAAGTATTTTAGTAAGCTTTAGCTACTTTTGCTACAGCAGACACTGATCTGTGCTGGTTTCATCTCTGAGGGGAGATTTTCACTTGGATCTGTTTGGCTTGGTGCAAGTCATGTCTGAATTCCTGAAGTTTCTAAACTATTTTTGTTGTGCCAGTGTCTTTATGGGATATCTGTATGTACAGATGCATATATATCTGTTAGTTATAGAGCAGAAATTTATCTTGCTAGCTTTAATTGAAATGACTCTTCACACTAGACAAGCTTAAGGGTGAATGTTTAGTTTTATTGCAGAGAAACAAAAAGTTGGGCTCTTGTTAGTTAGAAGAAGTTGCAAGAGAGGAAAAGTAAGGCAGTGGAGATAATTTTTGGAGAATATCTGGCAACCATGGGTTGCCAGAGTACTGGTTTGTAACATTTGTGTGCTTTAGAGATTCACTGTTTGCAAATAGTTAAATCTCTTTTCACGTTTCAAACTAAAATTCTTGTGTCTCCTTTAGACATCTCATTGTGAATGTCTTGCCATCAGTTTATATGCTACTTGGTAAAAATGAGGCTATTAATTTTCCCCTGCTGTTGTCTTCTTTCTCATTCACTTCATATGAGGAGGATGACTGTACCATCTGGCACGTAAACTTCACTTTGGACCTTTCTCTAAATGTTTGTGTTTGATGCGTGTCCAAATCTTGCAGATTCTTTCTTTGAGACCTTTGTTAGATATGGCCTATCATAACCATTACCACAGTTAAAATGTTCTTATTTTGCATCTTAATTTCAGTAATTCCTTTTTCTTGGCCAATGCAATGTTATCTAGTCATTTAGAATATTCTGCAAGATCATTTTCCTGGTTTGTAAAATCAAACCTTATTTATGTATCTGATTCTCTTTCTTTCTATCCAAAAGTTATTTGTCTTTGCCTTTAAACTTTGCATGCCTTAAGTGCATTCTAGTATCATCCTTCATCCCAAGATACCTACTCCTGCTGTTAATTGGCTCATCATATGAACCTACATTGGCCAGCTGTTAGTTTTCTTTATAGAAAGTCCCTGCATTCCTTATAAACATATTTTTAGAAAATAATTTTTCTCCTCCAAATCCCTCCTTAAATCTCCTGGTGTGCTAAGAATTCTGCCTGTTGAGCTGACCAACTTCAAAAAAAGGACCAGAGGGTAACTAATCACTGTATTTCAGCTGATCTTCAGTAACTGTCTGTGATTGTGCCTTTGGCCTGTGGCAATGCAAAGTAATTTGAGCTAGCATAGTTGTCTTTCATTGACTGCAAACTCCAACTTTGTATAGTTAAATATTTATTAACGCTCGAAACCCTTTTCTTGTACTAAAACTGTGCCCTCTTTCATTGAGAGCTAATGTAACATGAATTGCCTTACATTTACTGTGGGCTGAGAGTGTGCACACAGACAGTTACCTGGCAGTTATCTAGCGTAACAGTAAGAGTATAGTTCACAGCAGACTGCCCATAATTCAGAAGGCACAAGGTGAAATACTTGTAAGTGGGGAAAGGGACCGACAATTGCACAAAATTCAGAAACATAATTTCATCTTGATTTTCACTTCCAGTGTGTTAGTTTCTAGGATCTTGTGTACTTTTAATTTCTCTACTGTGGTAAAGTATATGCTCCACTATATATGTGGTAAAGTACATGCTCTCGCCATATATTATTCTTGATGTTTCCTCAAATAGAAAATAGGAGGCATTTGAGGATATAATTTCCAATATGACAGTGGCATTTTCTTCCTGAAAATTCATCAACCTTTTAGCATGCTGTTGTGTTCTTCCACTTCCTATTCTTTCTTTCTTGGAAAGAGAGTATGAGAGATTGTAACTTGTGAGCTTTCTTTATGGACTTACATAAGCATGTCGTGGTATTTTAGAGAGACACAGTGTAAATGCTGTCTATCTATTTTATTTTTATTGTAATTGTGTGTAGGTTTTTGAAGTTCTGGTATAGTCAAAGAAATACGGTGAGTGAAATTTGGAGGTGGGGTTAAGGTTGCTTTAAGAGCTCATCAAATAAAAATGAAGAAATTATTTATTTTTCCCAAAAGAGTAATTTTACCATTGTGTTTTCCAAGCTGCACTTAAAGCTAATATGCGAAGAGTAAAAATAATAGTTAATAATTATATGGTTTAGGCAGTATGCTGTATTTTATTCTTAAAGGCTTTTCAGCAGAGATGCTCCTCTGGTAGTTATTTTTCAGAGAAAAAAGTTAAGTAGCTTTACATAAACTGCATGAGTTTTTAACAAAATTGTTACCATCTTTGGGTTTTGTCTTAGTAAATGTATTTGTTCTTCCTATTTTTTGTGAAACTATATATGCTACGTTTAGTATTACGAAAACTGTATTACAAACATTAGTGTTAATAGCTTCGTATTTTAGTCCTTCACAAATTATTGCCTGTGGTAACTGGATGATTTTAGGCCTGTTCTTATAAACAAGGCCTTACTGATGTGCAAGGAACAGTAATATGTGGCAAAAACTTCTCATTAACCAAGGTAAGCAGTATAAATGGGGTGTAGGAATCCCCTGTTAGACTAAAAATCTCCAAGAGAAAATCTCCAGAGCCTACAAATTAAAGACCTCCAATATCATTTTAAAATAAAGCCTTTTATGTAGTAGGAGAGCATTTTTTTCAGCTGATAATCAAATGACACTATTATGCAGGCTTACTAGATTTGCAAATTTACAAGTTTTTACAAGTCAGTTGGGTCCCTTCCTCAGGAAATCAGTTTAAGGTTTTTTTTCCTGTATTGACTCAAAGAGCCTGGTTGTCCTTAAATCCTTGCGAATATATTTGCCTTATAATTTGACGGCATTGAGTCAACACCCTTATAGGAACTTGAATGCAATAAAAAGAGAAACTGTTCAATATAGTTTCCAGTTACCTTAGGATCAGATTTGGAGAAG
The DNA here is from genome assembly GCF_965140245.1 of Athene noctua. Lineage (NCBI taxonomy): Eukaryota > Metazoa > Chordata > Aves > Strigiformes > Strigidae > Athene > Athene noctua. The sequence goes on along the minus strand of NC_134040.1, from coordinate 16,176,297 downwards.
CTGGAATGTACACAATAAAACCTGTGCAAGACTTGAGTTCCATGTTGTTTTGGAAGCAACCAGTGCTTTTCAGCATAAAATACCATTTGAAAGCTTTGCTCTGCTTCCAGTCGTTGTAAGATGATAAAAATGAAAATGTGTGTGAGTCTTGAAATACGCTTTTTACTGGTTTTAATTTTCTGAACCATACCTTTGTGGAATTGAAAACTTCGTATACAAGTAATGAAGCGTCAGTAGTTTTACTCTATTTTTTATTATAATGAATGTTTTTGCTTTACCACGTTCTGCAGTAAAGTTCTTTATAACTTATTCACATTTTTTACTTATAAAAATTATGTAGATTCAGATGTGTTTGGTGAACTCTATTTTGTAAAAGTCTTTAGATTATACTGGAATGTCCAATATGTGTCATGCTTTGCAAACAGAATGTGCAAAATTTAGTTTTGTCTCAGTTTTTTTTATGTAGTTAGCAGTAAAGTTGTTACAAACTGTTTGCATGTATCCAGAAATAAATTTGTCCATTATTTCAGATAAGAATTTGTTGCATTTGACCATATGGTTTTAATCATGGTTGCATTTTAGTTTCGCAAATAAAATTAATCTGATGTAATTTGTTACTTTTATTTAGGCAAATTATTATAAAAAGAAAGAAACTTGCATTTGTGTACACCTGTAAAGGAAAAGGTTACATATTACATATAATGTGTTTTCAGTGAATAACTTCTAAGACAAGTAACTAAATGGGCTCCATTGCAGTAATTTTTACTTTTTCAACTTATTTTTAGTTGATTTGGAGCACATGCGCACAGTGAAAGTTGACAAACATCAGCGATTTTGTCAGGAAAACAATTTCAGTAGCCATTTCGTGTCGGCCAAGACAGGAGATTCTGTAAGTAAGAAAAATAAAATCTTTGTCGATATTTTTTTTTTTAAAGATGTAGAAAGGGGTTTTTTATACTTCACATATCAAACCATTGAGAACTTTGGTTGCTGCAGGTCCTTTTTGCCTGCCTAGTTGCATGAAAAATAGATATTTGTGTGATTGTATATATTCTTTATTAATTACGGTGGCTTCTCATCTGATTTGCAGTTTGAGGTATAGATTTGAATATGGAAATGGTCTAGTTTATACATGATCGTGAGAACTGAGACCAGCTGGATCTCTGTTTGCTGTCAGCCTGTACTTAAATGTATTCCTGCATTCCAGGTGGAGTCCCATCTATAGACCATCAGTACAGAAACTTTCAACAGTTGATACTTGTCACAAGACCCTGTTGCAATGAAAGTTTGTAATAGGGGTCCTGAGCCATGAGAGACACTCCCTCTGCAGGTCCATTGAAATTTGAACGTTCTGGTATTTGTAATGCTTTGCAGAGCACATTTTTGAACAATCTTGACTCTGAGCTAACTGGGTTATTTGTTTTAGTTGGAAGCATGTGGAAGAAAAGGTTCTTTTTCAGACTGTATCAATCAAATTAAATCACATTGTATTGTTTTGATTGATTTCTGTCACATGCTTAATGACTTTGTAATTCCCATAAAACAGTTCTATGTCTGTCTCCTTAATGTTACTTTATGTTATTGAATGGTAAGACCACATTTGATTGTATGGAAGTATAATTCTGTAACACAAATGGAATCACTTGTTTTAAGATCTTCAATGAAACTTCTTCAATGGACTGCTTAATTTTATAAGATGATACTTTTTCTGTAAAGTCTAACTATATTGTTACAGATGCAGTGAGTCCTGATTCTCCTTATAGTTTGTGTTAAATCTTTGGCATAGTTTTTTGTTTAAAGTGTGAATATTCACACTTTTTATGCTAAAAACAAGAAAAATTTTCTAATACTTCACTCAATGAAGTGTGCATCTGATAAAATGTGTTCCTTTCTCAAGGAGACAACTTTTTTTTTGTGGGATTTGTTAATTGAGAAGAAAAAGCAGTTCTTTTTATAAGGTTGATATATTTAGCATTACAAATTGTGAAGGAATCTTCTTTTACGTCTTTTTAATTGATTAATGAATTACAGCAGCATCCCACTATATATACTCATTGTACTTTTTTAAACGCTATTTAAAACCAAAGGTAAATCTCAACATACCTGGAAAACATTAACCAGAAATTTCTGTTTAAATATCTACTAATAAAAAAGGTATGAACCATAGTTTATGGTAGTTCATTTTTAGTTTCAGTATAGATTTGAATTAACCCTTTTGCTGTTACTGCACACTGGCTTTTCAAAATCTTCATATATTTGGGTAGTTGTACAGGAAAGACAGTGATTTAAGAAGAGGCCATCCATTGCTACTGTGGCTAGAGGAGTCTTAAATACTCAGTTAATACTCAGTTAAGATAAAAGAAATTATATGTTTTGTTTACCTCAGATCTTTCCAACAGACTTATCTGCAAAAGATAATTTGATTTTCATAGAAAAGCCCAAAAGTCTCCTCAGGGGAGAAAAAAGTTTATGAAAGACTTAGTATAGCTAACTGTCTTACTGTCTATCAAATTGCATAACTAAAGCACTGAACAAGTGCCTGATGTTTTGTGCACAAAGCAGCCTCATGGTAGGTGATCTGACTCAGTACAGCTGAGAGCCTGGTGCATTAAAGTAGGTCTCTGGAAAAGGTAAACCTGTTCAGGATTTCTGTTCTTGCTGTGTGAATGTTAGTAGAATAGACCAGTATTAGACCAACTAGTTCAGAGAGAGGAATTATTTTGGAAGCTACCGTGGTTTGCTGGTTGTGCCACTAATTCATTACTGGTTTCCATCTCAGGTGGAAGAAGAGATTGTGTAAATGGTATTTTTTTAAATTTTCATTGAAAATTACTAAAAGCACTTACACAGGCCTTACCTTTTGAGGGTGGCAGCTGTACAATGTAAAGCAATGTTTGTTAGTAGTTTAGACTGTGAGCTCAGTCGGATAACCATATAGATAAAATATAATGTGTAGCTTGACAATACAGTGTTCAGCAGCAGTGCAAGCTTCAGCTGCTCTTTAACATCTGTTGTGTTCTTTAATCTCATTTCAAATGCAGCTGCCTAAACAGTAAGATTGCTGGACTGGATTGAGATGAAGGAGTTATTTAAGATAGCATTGCCACCCAATGTTATCTGTCAAACCACATCCAAAGTCTAACACTGCCAGGCTGCTGCGTGCTGTACAACATATTGATTGTTTATTAGATACTTCTGTTCAGTATAACACCCATAATGTTTTGTAAGACTCTTCAGAACAAATGTATCATTACTTGGGTTTCATATTGCTAATGTTTTTAAAATGTGTGCAGTAGAGATTTTGATGACGTTGATGCACAGTTCTGTTGTTCTCAGTTTCAGAAGCCTACATCTTTATTGCACAATACACTGGTAATGTATTTTTGTGCTAAACGTTGGTGAATACCCTTATTCATATTTTATAGCACAGAGAATAGTATTTGAGAGGAGGGTTGTGTAAAACTTTGTTTAAACTTAGGTCTCTGGAGACAGAGTAGAAGTGCTGCTTAACAATCCACCATACTGTTCATTCCTTGTACCATTGTTGAGTTGTTTTCTCCAATTTTTAAACAAAATTGAATGTACCAGATGAGGTTATTTTCAGATCTTTTTTGCACAGGTCATAATTTTGTATATCTCATTGTTTACAGTTCAGGAATGGTTTGATATATTTGAAAGAACCTCAAGGATGTCTGTTTTTAATCATTTAAATGCAATTTAAGTTTTTTTTCCATAGGTCTTCCTGTGTTTTCAGAGAATTGCTGCTGACATACTTGGCATCAAATTAAACAAAGCAGAATTGGAACAATCACAGGTGACTTTCCACAAATACATGTTTTTTCTTAGTTTTTTATTTATTATTAAAAAAGCAATCTCATTGCAAATTAATAACTGTCCTTTAAATCAAGCTGCATCTGTGGTTCTGAAGACAATTATTTACTTTCACAACAGTTTTAAAAAAAATATAATATATATTTATCCATTGTGATAAATTTGCTGAAACAAGAAAAACTTATGTTCAAAAAACAGGGAAAAAATATTATTTGCCAATCGGAGAGTCAGGAATTAACTATGTTAAGTCCTGTGTTTGATTAATCTCACATTTCAGTCTTCATTGTGTGCCGGTATAATACAGGACCTCAGTAGTCACTGTAATGATTTACTGCCTTGGGGAAGGACTATTGACTTTGTAATGTCACTATTTCCCGTTTTATTCTGATGCGCAAATGAGAAATGAATCCTCTTCTGGTTCAGTATACCCAGTCTCAACAGCAGGCAGACCTGTGGAATCCTGTGGTTGGGTAGCTGTTACAGAACCCTGGCATCTGCAATTATTTTTCTCACTGTACCAGTCCCAAATAATCTCCCCCTAAAGGAGGTTCATAGTTTCTGCCCTTGCATTTTCTGTTTTGTTCTTTATGTTATGAGTGTTATCTTGAGGATTTTCTGCCATTTCCTCTGCAGTAAGAAAGGGCTGAGAGACGGGAGAATGTTTCCCGGCAGTGGGTGGGAAGGTCATCAAGAAGGTTGTCCTCCATTCTTTTACGTTGATTAGCAGTGAGTTAAGGGATGTGAATATAGGTATATCACTGTGAACACATGGCAAAACCCTGCTGCATGTCCTGCTCAAAACTGTAGCAGAGCTTTCTTGCAGTTCATGCTGTTCAGTAATTGCTGTATGCAAAATGGCTCTAATGAGAGCATTGTTTTAGGACCTTATGAATTAATTGGGAAAAGATGTTTTTGCTATTTTAAAAATTTTGAACTGTAACTATATTAATTGAAATGCGAGTACTTGCTTAACTCTATCTACCAGAGTTGGAAGTCACTTAGTTTTTATCAGTGAAATTATGAGATCAGAAATATGTTAATTGTTCAAATAAGCAAGCAGCAAGAGGTTTTCTACTGTAACGCCTTTTCCCTTACCACCTCCTTCTTCCTAGTTCCTGCTTCTAAAAATATTTTTCCTGCCAGTTAGACTGTGTGCATAGGTTTAAACCGAAAAGATTTTATACAAACCCAGTTTCAGAAACCACAAAAACAAAGATTATACTGCTGAGGTAACCCTTACTGTATAACGACATTTTGGATAACAGTAAACTTACTTTAAATTTACTTATTGAACCAAAAGGTAGCCATTCTAGTGGTGTAATATACTGGAACTGTTGGTTAATACCAACATTAAACAAGTACCACAAAATCAGTCAACAAGTTTATTTAAAAAAAAAAAGCAAAACTTTTCTTATGTACAGCTTGGTCTCCTGCTTTTTGAAATACACAATAAATACGTAATTTCTGAAAGTGTTTTGCCACAGCAGTATTTACAGACTGTGTTGAAGTGGTTAACTAGAAAACTGTATTGCAAACAGTAAAATGGTAAAATACACTTATAGTACATACCTAACAAGCAAAGCTAAGTACCTTCGAAAAGCTGTAATTTATAGATAAATAGTGAGTGTGTCTTTTCAATCATCTTTTACAACTAAGGTACCATCCATTTATTGTTCTGAGCTATATGATTATTTGCATATAAATAATTCAGCACATAAAGAATTCTTTAATTTTTCTTTGCTTGTTTAACGAGTACTGGAACATCAGTCTTAGACCTCTCTGTGCTGTGTGGTGTTGTGTCCTGGTAACTCAGGTGTAAGCTTGTAGATAGGTATGCAAATACCTTAAATTAAGAAGAGAATATGATAAGTGGAGCTATACACAGAATTGTAGCTTTCTAAAGAAAGTGTTTATTTTTAGCTTGTTTTTAAAGTAAGAACCTCTGTATAGTCCTGACTCAAGAGTACATAACTTTCCACGTGAAATTGGTATCAGCTTTAAGTAGGCTTCCTCCTACCTTAGTATTGTAATTTGTTTTCAATTTTGTTGAGCAGATCAGTGGAATATGCAATGTGGAATGGAATATGACAAAGTCAGTATTACACAAATTGCAGTAGCAATAGTCTATGAATAGTTAATATGCATAAATACTTTCTGTGGCCCATACGTTACTGTTAATGTGAATCCAAGCTATAGTAATAAAAAAAAAAAGGTAAAAAAAAACCCTGAAAAATGAAGAACAACAACAAAAGAATAAGCAAAGAAACAAAGCCAGTAAATGGAGTTGGACACAAAAGAAACTTCATTGTTGCCATTCAGGTACAATAGAAGTCACTAAGTGGTGCTATGCTGTGCCTGTAACTGAAGAGTGAGAGCTGGAAAGCAAGTGCCTGACTTTGCAAAGTTCTGCTAATCAAGCATAGTTTCAATCTACTCTGAACAAGCAATAGTTGTTACCAGTAAAACGTTTGCTTCCTTTGAGAGTGCTATTTTGAGTGGCCTGTAGGAATTGCCCCAATTGCAGTCAGTGAGAAACCAATGGGAATTGTATTGGAGTGTCTGTCTGTTAGCTATATCTTAAGGTTCATTGTTGTATGGAACCAAATACCCTGGTCACTTCTTAATACAGAAAAGGGAAAGTGTCCACACAAAACTGGAGAAGGAGAACTTTAACCTTCATATCCTCAGGGAGATTAATAGAAGGACATTTCTTGAGAGAAATTTATTAGTCTGCAGTGGAAAAGCCTAATTGAAGTAATGTGTAGATGCCATTTCCCAAAAGCATGGAGCTGGTCTCTTGGCTGGAAGGAGGTGGTGTTAGATGATGTTGTTATTAGTAGGTTTCTGGTTTGCCACAGACTTTTTTTTTATGACAGGTACAGGTCCCTTAGTGTGGTGGTGGTTTGTTTGGGATTTTTTTTCCATTTCCTTTCATTTCCTTCCATCTGTAAAATGGGCACAGGGCTTCCTTAAATTGTGCAACAGTTATGTGAAGGTGTTCCTTAAAATTTTTAGTCATTTAGTGCTCTAGCTATTGGACTATAAAAGTAGATAGATAGATGGATGCTAGATAAAATCTATAAAGAAACAAAACCAATACAGGATGAGTGTGACATCCTTAAATCAGTAGGTATGGAAATATTGACTTAATCTTTGACAAAGCTTTAATCTTTAAACAAAGAGTAAAATACATTTTATTTTTTACAAATGTGCACTGTTTACATGCTGGACTATATCTTTGAATTTCCCATACTTTGTGTAATGTGAGATATCCTTGTTTTGAAAAATTAGAAGGTTGCTGTGTTAATGTCAGAGAATATCAGATGTCTTCATTTAGTCTAGGTGGTAACAAAGGATGAGATTAAATACTGAGTTTGTGTAAATGCCAGCAGTGAAATTCTATATGTGAATTATGTTTTGCTACGTATTTCTTCATTATTCCTGATTGTCTGATATTGAGAATGCTCTTTAAAAAATATTTTGAGCACTTCTGTTTTTTATGCCTGAAGATCATATTTCTTGTATTTTTAATCAGTTATAATTGTCACAGTCACTATGAAGATCTTAGAAGTGACTCACAGGAAGTTAGAGATAAATTGCAGGTATCCCAATCACATTATTTTAACTTGTATGAATTTGTGGGGATTGATTCCTGAGCTTTGATGACTGGCAGAACTGTGAAAGCCCTTGTGAAGAGTGGATGGGATTCTTGGTCCCTTTCAAATTAATAATGTAACTTCTGTTAATTAGCTGCAAGAACAAGCCTGAGAAATTAAATTATTTAGCATGCATTGTTTTAGAAAACAGCTGCAGCAGTTTAAGATATTAACGCAACCCAAGCTATTTGTTACTGCCCTTTTGCTGGAATTTATCACTCCCACAGCAGAATCAGAAAATGGAAGGTGATCATGTGCCTTGGCCACATCAGGGTGAAGTTGAGCAGCTTAGCTTAAACTGCTGCTGAAAGTTGTTTTTAAGTGAAGCTGCCAGACTTTGTGCTGAAGCGGATGAGGTGCAAGTACACCAGCTCTCCTTTGTCAGCAGTGAACTCCAGCAGAGGAATAGGACAGACATTTGGGGGTGGTAAGTTTTTAAATTATCTCAGCTAGAGCTACTAAACCTTGTCTGTTAACATGCTGAGATGACTGTTAATCAAACCTTTATTTGGACAAAACTGTGGTGAAACAAAGAACTAGATTACTCTTATGCGTGACTGGAAAGTAGAGCATATTTTTAAAGTGGAACAGTTCCAAAGTAAGAAAATTGCCGATTCTGACTTATATTCAGTCCTCAAAATACTCTCCCTTTTAAATTACAAGGGTCTGATGAAATTTGAGGAGATAACTCCTTTACTAATCAAATGTTTTTCTTTCTATATTTTTTACTTTCAATCGTGTAAAAACTGCATGGGGTACAGCTTTGTTCCTTGGCATTGGCAAGAGCTAGCATTTTTGTAAGTGATGTGTAGTTTTCTCTTTAACTGAATGCCAGTTCAGCAAACCAGGGTGTGTGTGCTAGCTTTGTACAGTAAAATATTTGGCAGATAAGTCAGATCTGGAATTCAGAGCACGTGCACCAAGAAAGGTTATTTCTCATTATTGACAGTGGTTTGAACCGTGGCAGTGTTATGCCTGATGTAGAAACTGATACAAAGACGCCCCAGTTTTTAATTAAGCATGAAGTTAATAAAAGAGATGTTACAGTGGTGTTTTTTTACTCTTATTTAGGTGAAATTCCGTTAGAAAATCCAAGTCATTTATGATAGTCAGTTTCTTGCTGCAATGTGGCTAAGCATGGGTCACTAACCTGCCTGTGTTTATGGATGGGATTTAGACCAGTGTTTTGAGGAACAATTAATTGCCTACTGATTGCAAGACTCTTTTCTTTCTTTTTTTCCCCCCCCTCAGCTGTAGTCAAAAGATTGGTATGAAGAAACTAGGTCCTGTGAGGTCAGATAACACTGTTTAATGCTAAAGCTCCTACTACTGCTTTACATGGGATTTGGCAATCTTTGCCTTGATAACATCAGGCCAGGAGTCCAGTAAATCATGAGTGTTGTCCACTAGATAAGATAATATGAATGTGATCAATTAAACTCAAGAAGAGTACATCAGCAGCTAATAAATCCAGATCCCTTACCAGCCAATTCAATTATTATTGCTTGTTTGACATACAGGTTTTATTTACAGAGGTAACCTTTAACATATACTGTTTATATATTCATATAATGCAGTTTATATATTTATTTTTAAAAATAATAGTATTTATTCATTTATCTATTAATTTTAACCTTGAAAATATATTGTGTAAAAGTTGAAATATTTAAGAAAAAATTATTAGTTTGGTTTAGGGTATCTTTCATAGCAGACCTACCTCCTCTGTTATGTCTTTGCTGATACTGTTCTATGAATTTTTATCCCCTTTGCATGAACACTGTATTAATAGCGAGAAAACTTTCAACAGTTTTTTTTATCTTTAAGGGGAAAAGTGATAGCCTTTTATTTTTATATGAAGTAAAGAAAAATCAAACCCTGCAGCTCTTGGATGTGAGGTTGTTAATTTATGTCACTGTTTTTGATTATATGTTTAGTTATAATGCAGTAGTTATGTAGTGGAAGAGATGCATGTGTACATCTAATGCACTTGTTACAGTTGTTGGTAGGAAGCTGGCTAATGTAATACTTGAGTACTTTAGACTTAAAGGAATAGGCCATTGTCATCTTTTCTTCCACTGAATTGCCTTCCTTTTTGTTCTGTCCTTTCTCTTGCTTTAATACACTTTTGTTAATTGCGTGCATGAATATTTCACTTTGGTTCTTTGAAAGGGCAAAGCTTGGGAAGCAGCCCTGATGCTATAGTGATGCTTTCAGCTAGACATGTTGCTCTTGTATCAGCGTAAGACCTGAAAAGAAATGCACTTTGGTTTTGCTTCTGCATATCTTTTAATGTCATTCATTCATTCTTTTCAACTACTGATCAATCTCTCAATTATTTTTTCCTTCTCTTTCTACATTCTTCTCCTTGCCTTCTTTCCATTATGTTGATACATGATTAACAGCATGTTGTCAGGGCAGAACTAGTGAAATATCCTGAAGAAGATAACCAACATCACGGCATTTCCAACTGCCAGAGCAAAGTCTGCTCAATGCAGTAGTTCAGGTATTGATGGAAAACTTGGGGTTTTTTTCAAATTGCATTGTTTTTGTGTGAAGTAACAACTGTTACAGTAAGTTCTATTGGAAAAATATATTTTATATCTGTAAGCACTTGTAATACTTAACATTTGGAACTCTGTGTACAATTACATAATGTTTCTGATAACCAGATAGTTCATAGAAACTTTGAAATGCTGCATGTTACTGTATTAGGAAGGTCCTTCATTGCTGTATATTCAAAAAGTTACATAGCTGCAGACAGATTGAAATGGCCACAACATTGGAATCTCATTTTCTTCTCCTCATATATAGAGGAGACCAACAGCCTATCAAATGGTTTGTAAATAGAATGGGTAATATCTACTGGATCTATATTAGAAAATAAATATTTATGTTATGCAGAGGTTCTTTTTATATTAATTTAGTCTTTCTCTGTCTATCCAAGCTTCTTTGAAATATGGTTGTATTTGAAATTTGCTTTGAATTCTGTCCATATTTTCCTGTGAAGTGCTTGGAGTAAAGACAGAAAAATTTACATACAACTTCCAATTACAATTTAGGCAGTTATTCTTAAAGAATGCATACTATAGTCTTTGTAACCAAATACTGTTTTATTATTTCCATGCAAAACACTTTTGCAGAAAAGTTGTATTCCATTTGTAGTGTTGTGAAAACCTACCAAGGCACTTCCTTCTTCTTAGTATTTTAGAATGAGAATTAGCACCTGATAAGACTTTCTGTAAGGTAACAAAAAAATTTTGCCGGATTTTTAAATCATATTTAATAGTAAAATATCTGTTGAATGCTTTGCCAGCGTGAAGATTATATTTTCTGATCTTTACTGTGTTTTCTTTTGTGACAGAGGGTGGTGAAGGCAGATATTGTCAACTACAGTCAGGAGCCTGTGGCAAGAACCGTTAATCCTCCTAGAAGCTCCATGTGTGCCGTTCAATGACCATGCTATTCTACTCTGTTTTGATACCTTTGGCAGTCCTCCTACCTTGACACAGGCTTTGGGATTACCAGGAACTTTAATAGTGACCATTGCAACAATGCAATTAGAGGTTTCAAAAATATGTTGCACCACTGTACGTTGAGAAGCAGCAGGCAGTTTTCTGACTGACTGAAATTCAAACAGGAAACCACACATTTTGGAAAAATTAAGATCTATATTCTTTTAAATTATATTTAAATAAAGCAGTATAACTGTGTTTATATGTTTTCTCCTATCTGTTTGACTGATACTGGAATAAAAATGGATGAAGAAGTCCTGCATTCAGAATACTTTTAAAAACATCACCGTGGAATGGTATTTTGCCAAGGCATTTTTGAAATTTTTCTCTCTTTTTTTCCTCCTGTGATCAGAAATAACACTCAGCAAAATGTAACTTGGAAAAGCTATCGCTGGAATAATTTTAAGCACATAATATATTTTATCTAGGGATAATTTGGAAAATATTCCATTAAAATGTATATATATACACACATAGTACAGAATGTCCAAAATATATCCAGTAAGAAACAGTGCTTGAAATAAAGCTGTAATATAAAAATAGTTACTTTTCTGAAGTTTCAAGCTGTCTCCATTGATGCTTTGAAAAATACTAGTGTTCTTGTGTATTTTTATTACCTCATCAGCATTACTTCTTGCAGTCGTAGATACTCGTATGTCTTTATGAATATGGATGAACCTCAGTCAACAGTTTGAGCTGTAAATGTTGAGTGATACATTCAGCATGCATTAGAAACTGTTGATAGATCAATTAGGATCAGTCATTTTTAATAACCAACTGAATGACTTTTGGCCTGGTACTCTTTTCTTTTTAGTTCAGAGTAAACGACAAATAAAAAAGCTGTCTGCTCTCCGATCATCACATTTCTCCTCTGCTCCTTTTCTAGCAGTCTCCTTTAGACAACCAGTTCTCTGCTGGCACACCTGAATAGAAAGCTAAGGAGAGAAAAAAAATAAGCCAACTTATTTCTAAACTATAAATATTTACCTGTTTTAACTCCAGAATGTGTTTTCTTATAAAGTACAACAAAACATTTGGAGATTTAGAAAATTAGTGAGGCTGAGTGAAGGAAGCTTGTATATCACAAGTGAAAATGTCAAGGTCCTTCAAGTAAGTGTTCCTATTAAGTTGTTCAAGCAAGTCCTTAATAGTTGGAACTATTAAACTATTAGTAATTTCATAAAATAGTTAAACTATTTTAATCATGTTTAAAAAATAAGATTGCAAATGCCAAAAATATGCTACTTGTTATTATATTATTTTGGTATATTCCAAGTTAATTGAAAAGCTAAGTTAATTTTTAAACCATTCAGCATGCAGCTTGACACATAGTTTTCTAACTACATAATAATGAATTAGTGTTGTAATATTTTATCGTTCAAAAGTGGGAAATTCTAAGAAACAAGCTGAGATACTGAGAAATTATTCTACACTAAGGTAGGTGTTTTAATTTGCAGTCAATTATTTATTTTAGGATTATAGTCTATGTTCTTGCTCCTGTCCCATGGAGTTTGTGCCCCATTGCATAGCTTTACCTTATAGTTAAATGCAACTGAAAGGTGAACTGTCTTCCACCAGATGGGAAATTCTGTTCAAAGTTTTTCTGAAGTAGCCAATATGTTTACAAGCTTATGCCCTCCAAAGCATGTGTATTTTTCTGAATCCTCAGATTTCTTGGTGTGTTTGTGTCCTGAACTCTGCCCATACATTAAAATATTCATGAGAACTGCCCCCTCTGAGGAGCTGAGCACAACCTGGCTCAGCTAGATGACTAGAACCATCTTTCTCTAGTGCATGTGAGTCAACTTCATAGTCCTGCTTCCCAAGTAATATGTAACATGGTCTTAAAAACCAAACAGTGCTTTTCCCTTAAAAATTTCTGTAATCTTCCTTTTCAGAAGAAAATGCTTTTTCATAACTTGATATGCAAAGCCTATTATTGCCCTGAATAATAAAAAAACTTTTGCTTTTACATATGGAGTAATCCTGCAGTATGAAGGTTGATCAGCGTACCAGTACAAGCTGTTTTACAGATGGATTTTATGTCTTTGTCTCATCACGATCTTTTATTCTCAGTGCCTGTTTTTCTAGCTGTCTCTGACTTGTACATCCTTTTGTATTTTCTTTGATCTTTTCACCATATTCTGTGTTAAAGCCCTACCTCCTCTGAAGATATTTTTGTTTACGTTTCCAAGCTGCTCTCATTCTTCCTCTCTAACATACATGTATATTATTTATGCTAACTAGAAATCTCTTGTCTTCGGTGCCCCCAGCCCCTCCTTTTGCTGCCCCTCTTAACCTCCTCAGATTTTCTGTATTGTATACTGACTTCCACTCTCCCTGCCTTTCCTTACCCTTCCTGCTCCATTTAGATCCATTACCTGTCCACATTTTAATCCTTACAAATGAGCTTTGCTCTTTTTGCTCAGCCCTGGGGACCCCACCTTGAGCCTTTGGATTCCAGCTGCAGTCTAAATCCTTAGCTGTGGTAGCTGCCTTTGAAGTGCTGCAGCAGCTGTGGCTGAAGATTCAGGGGTGCCTTTGCCATTGCTATGGCCCAGGTTCCACCAGGCTGAGCAGGAAAGTCAGAGATAATTCTGAGGGATTAAGCAACATGGAGAGAGGGAGTAGATGCTGTTCTGCAGGGAAAGCAAGGGATCTCTGGAGGGACAGAAATTTAGTCAGAGGTGAGTGTAGGGGGAGGCAGGCGAGCTGCTGCCCTGTGCCTGGTCTCTAAGTAATGTCCCACTACTGATCCACAGGATTCACATATGGTGGAGTTTAAGCATGTGCCATATTAATGCACTTAGAAGTCTTTTGCAAGGTGAGAACTGGTTGAAAGCAATTCAACAAACGGTAATGAAGTTAATGCAATGCTTTCCAAAGTGAGGCGACACATGCTTAATGTCCGTTGACATGGGGAGTGGGTTGGGGTGGAAGCATGTTTTTTCCTGAAGCTGAGGCCAGATGAAGGGAAGAAACGTGTTCAGGCCCTGATCTTACACAGATCCACACTGGCGAAGTGATCTGCCTGCTCAGAGCTGTTGTAACTAATCATTTCAGTAACAGTTCTGCAGCTAAAAATTGTTTCTAAGTTCAGTTCCTTGCTAGTGTCAGTGCTGTGTGATGTGGATACTAACAGGTACATTGTGTCTGGCTGTATGTTAGACTACTAGTGCTTTTAAAACGTATTTAGAACACTGACTCATCCAACTTCTTATCTTCAGTAGTTCTAAATTTGGTGTGGCCAAATTGAGTCTCTTTCACAGACAGCAGTGTGAAAGTATTTTCCTTTACGACCAGCTGCTGTGAGGCCCAGAACCTGTGATGAGTTCATGCTCTGCTCTCTGAATACATTGTTCTTTTGACAGTTCATAAAAGTTATGAAAACACATGGGGCTTCTTTTTAATTGTTTTAAAAAAGTTTGGTTTTTAAAAGAATAACTTAAATGTTTTAAAGGACACATGCAAGATCACTAGAAAAATTATGTGAAGTGTGCTCTTCTGAGGAATTTGAAAATTGTCAGTACTATCTGTCTGCAACATTAGGCATCTACTTACCAGAAAAACCTTTTTGATAAAGCACTGTTTGGGTTTCACTGGAACTAAAGGGCTGTTGGATCAGGTGACTTCTTTTAAATGCAGAGCTAATTTCCTTGTCAGAGTAAGCACTGGTAAATGCACCTGATAATGAACCCAGTAGCCAAAATTTTATAATACTTTTATAATGAAAAATATCATAGTAATAGTTAAAGTTGGCTATTCTTTTGCTTTTTGATGATGATAGCAATTTAAATGAGTTGAAATATTTTTCTCTTTTTACATTAGGAATATGGTTGCTTTTTCACAAAAGGTTTGTAATCTTTGTTTCATGATCATAACCTTTTCCTACAAGTTGTAGTAGAGAGTATGGTTTAGAAGATGTCCTTATTTCATGTGTTGATCTGAGACCAAAGATTTAGATGTTGCAGGGAAGAGCAAGTGGTGCTGAAGCCTTATCGCTGTGTATCTGGGCCATGCTTGGACCATTGCTTTGAGCTAGCCCAGCAGCTGTAACTGACTGAGCTAAACAAAATCCCCCATAACTCATCATCTTTCAAAGTAAATCTCGGTATATCTAGCTACTGTCCTGTTTATGTTTTGTCATTGACAGGAGACTAAATTGGTATTCCATAATATAACAATTTTATAATAATGGGAAATTTTCTGCTGGAGAATTTTTCCTGCTTAGAATACTTGCATTCATTTCTGATGTACCTTAAGAGTTTGTATGAGGGGGCTGCTAGATGTATTTAAAGCATCAGACACTTCTATAGAAATTATATTTACAAAGCTGATGTGGTTAACTACTTTTCTTGCTGGAACTTGAGGATTATATACCAAGCAAAGAGGTTATTCTACAATGCTGTATTCTTTCGTGTCTCAATTCAAGTCCTACTGCTTAACATATCTGATTTCTTTAGGCCGTCTTTGAAACCAACTCATAACCACTTAAAATGTCAAAATAGCTGAACACTGCTGAGAAGAAAAAGTCAAAATTTATCCATGTTTGCATAGGGAGAATGGCATATATATGAGATTAAAACTCCAGTCCAGAGAATTATCCGTAGGAAGCAAATTTGTACTCTCATTTCAGATGCTATGAATAGAATGTGATTAGAATTTGTATGTGCTACAGTTTTATTTGCAAAATACACAGGTCCTGTATAAAACCTCTTTTTATAAAGTACTCTAGAAGCCTTGGGGATCCCTGTTTAACTTGCAAATGCCGAAGTTTGATCTTCCCCAAATAGAAGATAGTGAAGCTCCTGAGTTCCATGAACTGATTTCTATTTTCAGCTTCCCATAGAGAGCTGACTGTTCAGCCAATTTAAACTTATTTTTTTTTCTACTCCACTTCATCTTCGTTCATTTTGGCACCATTTTGAACTGGAAAACTTCCAGTTAGCTAATTGGCCATTTGCCTTGTTTTATTTATGTAGGGGTGATGTCAAGTGCTGAAATAACCAATTGACTGAAAGCAATCTTGTTTCAAAGGTTGGTCAGAACCAAACCTCAGAAGGTACCAATTTCAGGTTTGTTTTGTATTTAACCGCTACACAGTGTTCCTTATCCTAGTGGATGAACCTCGGAGAAGAATATAGATTTTGAGGTCAAGAGCTTGTGTTTGCTCGCATACCACATTTAGAGCACTGAATTCTGGAGGAAATAGGATTCCAGATCTTTTTTTAATTTCACTTTCAAGACTTTCTCTATCTTTACTCTCTAATTCATATTGGCAATCAATGTTTTTATAAAAATATGAATTCAAGTTCCCATTTAAAAAGAAAAGGTGCTAATTTTAGTTTGGTTTAGGGTTTTCCTTTAAGCATGAGTGGAAAAAAAATGCTTATATTGTATGAGGTATCACTAGCATAGGTGAAGGTGTTTAATACACATTAATCATCATCTTCTTATGATCTGCTAAATATCCTATATTCCGCTTCCTACTTATTTAAACATTCTTTAGAATGATAATGGTTGTAAATACAAAATAAAATGTGAAACTTTTAAACTAATTTGGGTCTCAGAAAACATGTCCTGCAGACTGCTCCAGGCAAACATTTTTTCTTTGCTAGCTAAACTTCATTTCTGTCCTTTCCTGGGCTGATCCATACCAGGTAGCTTGCAGGATCATGACCTACTAATCCTTTTTGATTTCTGGTGAGCTTTTAAAAAACAAAGTAGACCAAGAGACATCAAAGGAGGATTTAAAAGACACACACCGTGCCCTGAGAAGTAAATGTTGCTTTGGAAAGCATTCTCTCCTTTACAAAGAGGTGAATGCTGTGGTTCAATACTGTTCACCAAAAGCACTTAAGCATATGCTCAAAATTAAGCGTGTATTTAAGTTCCCTTGAAGTCTATGTGATTTAAGTACACACTTGAAGCTAAATATATTCTGGCACACTTTGCTGACACAGAAATTCTGGCTCCATTGAAATAAATACCTTTGAGGCTAAAGTTCTTTCAGGAATTTCAGTGTTGTTTCTTAAATTTTCTACTCATTGTGAAAGGTATAAACTAAAGCTACTCCCAAGTTAAAAATAAAAAAATGAAAAAAAGTGGTTTTCATCCATTCTGTTGTTTTTCTGATTCTTTCGCCTAGCATGAACAATACAGAAGTTGCAAAAAGACAAAAAAAAAAAAAAAAAAAAGTTGAAATATGGTTCAGTTGTGTAATTGGAGCATTTACTTGACATTGGGTGAGTTGCTGTTTTTGGAACAAATAGCTCCTCAGATCCATAATGAATCAGAAACAGAAAATAATCTGGAGACGCTTGGCAAGTCTCATTGCAAACTGAGTACTGACTGATAGTGCCGGAAAACATACCAACCTCCCATTTGTAGTGTCTGAATTGCAGATCTGACATGGAGGATAAACAAGAACTGGTACTTCTTGCTCAGATTTGGGGAGGTATTTGATCCCCATCTTGGAAAAAATGAAGTGTGATTTCTGGATATATTCCAGTATTTGTCAAAGAATGGTGAGGCAATGTTTAACTGCATAATGGAAACTGGAGAGAAATTTTGACATCCCACTCATCAATCCAATTGCTTTTTTATCTCCCCACTGTCTTGGAAAGAGCAAAGTGTAACCCAACATTTGGCACAAAGGGGTTGTCTGTGCCATTTAGCAGCAATTTGCATGTAATTGGTAACAATTATAAAGACAACCCATTTATAACAGCGAGTGAGCTCACAACCTAGCATAAGCTACAAGAAAACTAATCATATCCCCCAGGAATCACACACTGATGTAAGAAAGGAAATGGAAGTCTTTCAGTTTAACCTTTTTCCTTGTTTTATCACCCACAAATTCAGGGATGCAAATAAGCCTGTACTCAACAGGTTACACATTCTCAAATTAAAAGCACAATTTGTGTTTGTGCCAATTAAGCTTGAATATAATCAAGAGTCTTAAGAGTGCTCCCTATCTTTTTTTCACTATGGTTCTGATAATCTTTTGGACTAAATGGCCAACTTTTGATAGTCAGAGTTTAACTCTGTAGTCAACAGCTGAGTTGGTTAGATGGTTTTCCTCTGTCAAGAGCACCTGGGGGCCAGCCAGGTCCCCCGCAGCAGGGGCTGAGATGGCAGCCAGTGGTGATGCTGAGGCACAGCTGGGCATGCTTGGAGAAGGTTCAGCCAGATTTTGCAATCATGCAAGTGTAAGTTAATTGATTGAGATACAATTTGTTTGATTTGTACAGTCACCAGCAGTTGAATTTCTTCATTGTCTTTTGGATAAGTTACAAACTTATTTTTTAAAAATTATTTACTGTAGTTTAGTTGTGACAACAGTTTGGATGTTTCTGCATCCTCCTGGGTGTGGGCAGTCTTTTCCTCTTTGGTTGAGAAGCTTGTTGAAGTGCAGAGTTGCTAACCATACTGATTCAGGTTGGTCACTACCCAGGCTGTGGAGTCTGGAAATACCAGGTGAGTGTTGTCATTTCACACGCAGAGCAAATCCAGTTCCTTGCAGCTGTTACATAGGCACTTACATGATATCTGTGCTGTTGTAGTATACCTAATACTGTCTGCTGTTGTTGTTGTTAACTGTGTATGTACTGCAGAAAGGTGTATTTGAGTTCATATAATTTAGTGCTGTTAATAGAGTTTCGTCAGAAATGCTAGATGGGATCAGCACAAGAACCGGGCTGTTGGCTCTGCATTTTGTTATAGGATAAAGTCCTGTAACTCATTTTAAATTATTACAACCCTCTGTGCACATGAACCTCCATTATTCAGTAGGTGTTTCACTCTCAGGGCACATTTTGTGACTTTTGTGAACAAAAGTTCAGACTTTCTGAATTGGATTCTTAGCATTTTCCAGTTGCTGGAGTAGCAAGGATGAAACCAAACCTCATCTCAAAAGAGTAAAAGGATGTTGATTCCAGTTGTTCATCTAAGGATGAAATAGTGGTACAACCCTCAAAATGTGCTTTGAGATATTTGTCTAATAAATTAAATACAACTTTCAGCTTTTTCTGACAACTATCTGGAAACCAGTGTAAGAGGCACAAATCTGCTAAACCATGGCACAGATATTTGCAACCATGGATTTGCCTATTCTGACAAAATGTTTATGCTGCCAACAGAAATATGGTAGATTATGGCAACTGTAGGGTCCATGGAGATCCCTAAATCACTAATGATCTGCTACTGGTAAAAATCCTCTTTGTCATTGAGCATATGAAAAGTAACTTTCTTGTTGGGTTGCAGAGGGCTACATGCAAACTAAGTTCTTAGAAGTAATATTATTTGTTTCTGGGTATGAAGTTAATCAAAACTCTGTGCTGTACCCGGTTTGAGTCATCAGCAGGGAACTTAACTGGAAAGAAAGGAGCAGCATAAAGGTGCTTGTCAGAGATCAGTTTACATATGGAAACGGTATTTTGCAGCTTACCTGTATTTCTCTTCGGAATTTTACAGAGCTGGAGATCTGTAACCGTGGCAGGTTTGTCAGACATTAAAGATTTCCTGCAATAAAGAAGTGAATTATTCTCCAATATAAAAGGTATTTTGATCATGACTACTGAATCTGACTCTGAGAAGGTTTGAATCCAGATCGTTGTGTAGTCCCCAACCTCATTAACCAGTTCTCTGAGTAACATTCAGTATGATGCTTCAATACGCATTAGAAGAGGATGGTGTAAGTAGCTGGTAGTAATTCTAATTTTTGTGATTGTTTCTCTATTCTTCCCATCCTCTCCCCCAGCATGGTAGAATTGATGGTCAATGAAAATATGTGGATTTCTGAATATTGGTGAGTTTTTCTGGGTTTTTTTGGCTTGGTTTGGTTTTGTTTTTTATCTGCTTATAGGACCTTCCTAGTCTAACTGACATGTATTCACCAAGAAATTAAGATGATAATATCTTTAAGATTATTTGGAACTGAGCATTTCAGATGGATGTTTTCAACAGAAACTGGCAGGATGGCATATCTGGCTCTGAGTTGGAGGAGGTATAAATGCTTCCTGCGTGCTTTTGCACAAACCACTTAAACTGCCTGTGTCTTGGGATTCTTTGCAGGGTGACCATAATATTCCACCCATCAGGACTGCCATGGATGCTTGTGGGAATGTCCTGTGCTTGTGTACTGTGGTGAACTTGCAGTTTTGACTGATACTTTGTTCAGACATGGGAGGCAACAAGCAATATTATCTTGGATTCTTGGTAATGCTTCCACTGTGCAACTGTGCAGTCTGACTGTGTCCCTCTTATAGCCAAATACATGGGGTGGACCTGGGCCAGTGGTATTTCAGTTAACAAATAGGTTCAAGTTTATAAAAGTTATCCCAGCAAGGTTAACTAACTGTGCACTTCATACAAGACATAAACATTAAAAAATGTTGCCCGTTTCTGCTTAGAAGACACAAAAATAACAACTGAAGGCTAATCACTGAAGTATTCTGGCAGAGCCTGGGATTGGGTGAATGCTTTGCCTGCCTGACTAGTCACATAAGTCAATCTTGGGATTCTTTTATATTAATGAAAAAAAGATTCTTACTGGTCCATCCCTTTCCCTAATTATTCTAATAAAACCCCAAAAGTTACCAAAACTACCTTTTTTCATTTTTCTTTAAGTGTTCAACTCATTAGAGCAGTGATTTCTGTTGTATACGTGGTAACTAGTCACCTTCAACAGCAGCCATTCCGAGCATAACTGATTCTTCTATTGCTATGTAGTTTATTAATTGGACATTATACTGCTCACACACGCACATACGTCTGTGTGTATATACAAGTATATACTTGTGTACATACGTATGTCTTGGTGATAGCAAAGTTTTAGATAGATGGTCGGTTCTCTCCTCATCTATCCCTATTTACTGTTTTAAGCCAAATGTTTCAGTACTGCTAGAAGCACATATTAGATCACATGGCTTAAACTTCAAAATATTTACAATTATTAATGGTATATATTAAATATAGCTGTCTCTAGGTTATGTTGATTACATTGATACAAGAAATTAAGGAGGTCCAAGAAGCACTGCAGAGCACTGGAACATCGTTACATGCATTGCTCTGGTGCAAAAGTGACATGCCTGCCCAGATCTCACCACCTACTTTTAATTACATGGTGCAATAAGAGCTGCCATGGAAGCAGGAAAATGGGAAGATGGCTGGAGAGTAGGTATGCGAACCAGCTCTTGCTGTCGTTTCACCAAAGCTCTTGGATGTTTCCTGTAGTATCAGCCTACAGTATTTCAAATCCCCCTCCACTCCACTGTCACTAAGGTGGCATGATTATTTATATGGCCATGTTATAGTCTGGACTGGGAAAATGACACATCTTAAAAAGTGGGAAAGAGGAGCATAAGAGAATCAGTTTTTATTAGAAAGCAGTATTGCTGTGGCCTGACGCACGTTCTTTAAGCACAGCTGAGGTGACAGTGAGCTGGGGTATAGAAGCACCACTGGTCAGTGTTTAGGTAAAGACAGCTTCTTATGGACTCACAGACCTGGGAAAATGTGTAGCTCTTTACGACCTGTATTCCTCAGGCTGTGCAAAAGTTGTGAAGTGACCTTTTTCTCATCCTTCCCACCACTGTCTGACCTCCTCTTGACATCAATTCCACCTGCAGAAAAAGTCTGCAAACATATCCTTTCCTGGGCTCCCAGATAATCAATTCACATTGTTTTCTTTGCATGTTACTATTAATGGCAGAAACACAGCAGATAATAATGATTTTCAAGAATTTCCCCTTTTTTTGCCAAGCCAGCTGCCTCATCAAAGAACATCTGGCACACAAAGACAGACCCGACTGTGTTCCATATAGGGGATATTTCAAAGATGCCTAAAATGAAACACTGAATACCTGAGTATCTGATTGCATGGCTAGGGTTACCTCAAGTTTTGGAAATTGATCTAACTTCTTTCTTTTTAAAATTGTGGTTGATTTTTTAAAAAAAAAATTCAATGAAGAAAGATTATTACCTTAAGTATAAAGTGAACTGCCCCTTTTCTGTACCTCTATAGTGGTTTCTTGAAACAGCAGAGGAAAGAAAGAGGAAATGCACAGGGATGTCCTTTCAGCCTCTCTGAAATCTGTTGCAAAGAAATACTTTACATTCCTCCCTGAGTTTTCTGGCATTTTTTTTCACAAAAGGAGCAGTTGCTGTTTTTAACGTACCTGCCTTTTTCTCTCCTTCTGTCCGATGGTGAATAAGTGACTTGAGGAAGGGACTGTAACTCAATGTCAAGGATGGCCCCATACTGATGAGAAGTTTTGTGTGTAGTTTTGCTCCTGGATCAAAAACTTCTCTGTGTGAGAAAAGCATGTGTTTAGCATATGGCTGCAACTGACACTAACATAATTATGCCTATGTGCATCAAACCTCAAGTTGCTCCCTTGGCATAGCCTGTTAATTTATATTTGCATTATAAGTATGTCATGTATGTAAATTCTTATGCCATGTAGATGATGTACATTTGGTCAAATCATTCAAATCTGAGCATTCCTCTCCCTTTTGTGGTTTGGGGGTATTTGTTTGTTTGCTAGGGGAAACATGGAAGAATATTTTTTTGTTATCTTTATCAAAAAGTGTTAAAACCTCATTTGTGATATGGAATTCCTGAAGCTTCATGCTGTTCAAATGCAGAAACAAATGATGGCCTGGCCCCAAAGAGTTACTGTTGTAAATAAGAGTCAGGAGCCAAACATGGATGCAGAAAGAGAAGAGTAACGTGAGATACAGGTGCACCTTTAGAGGTGGAAATGAGAAACTCTGTAGGTTGGATTTTGACAAAGACAACATCCCACTCTTCTGCAAGCTCTGTGATTCCTGGTGACACTGATTTAGCTCCTTAAAATTATTCATCCATCTCGTAAAGGCTGAGTAGCCTTTCTGTTTCTATCTCTCAGGGTGGAGGCCAAAGCAGGCCTCCTTGTTTCCCAGTGAGATCAAAGGGAGTCTGTCCTCAAATTCCGACTATTCAGAATGGTACATTCCTATGTAGTGTAAATGGTAATATCCACAATATGTGTTCAGTGTGAAGAAGCTGCATGGTGGTGGTGCAGCACTTTCCAAATAGGAGGCAAAAGCTGGGGACACATCTTGCACGTTGGATGCCATTGCCTGAGCCATCATTGCTAGGATCAGAAAATGCATTAACTCTACAGGAACTTCTGTGTTATTGACTGAAAAATTTCGACTTTGGTGCTAAACAGTGGCAGCTAAGCAGATACCCAATTGCTGTCAACCAGACATTTAAAAAGAGAGACAGCTTCTGTGAATGGAGGCCTCAGACTGGAGCCAGGAGACCTGGACTTCTCTTTCTAGTTCTGTTACAGACATGAAGTAACACCTCAGACAATCAGTACCTGTTGTGTCGTGAGATTACAAGGTTTCTTTTCCTTCACATCAATACTTCACAACTGGAAGAGATAGCTGGCAGCATAATAAGGAGGGTTTACATTCCTCACCTGAACAGTGCCCATTTTAGAAAGTGTTATAATCATGAGCGGTGCAAGTAATTGTGGCAAAAAAGCAGAGGCTATTTGATTTAAGGTTGTTTCTACACAAAGCTGGGGTGGCCTTCAAAACATTTTCTAAATTTTAATAGACAATAGATATATAGAGGACTAAGGGTTTCTCCATGCAGCTACACAGTACTTTATCTCCTACTTAATAAAGCCAGGAGATAGATTTCTGCTCTTGATTACTAGTTGGTTACCATTTACACTCACAGAGTCAATGACCTTTCAATTTGTAATTTACGAGAGAGTCTTACATCTGATGATACTTCATAATATTTTGGATCTTACTTTTTATCCAGACCAGCTGAATAAATGTTCTAAAAGCTACTGGGATTTGATAAAGCTGAAATAAACCCAAGCCCATTATTTTTTCTTGTCAGTGTGCTGCTAAATATATTTTTTTTAACTTGAGACATTTCACTTGGTCTTAAAGTTGCAAGTAGGAGAAATGCATCTGCCTTGTTCTCTGACGTTAGGAGGTGGGGAGGCTTCCCATGAAGACAAAGCTTGTGGTTGCTGCGAGAGCTTAGAAACTGACATTGCAGGGACTATTCTTGTATGAATTATTTGATAAAAGTCAGTTTTAACTCACTTCTCTAACTGGGGTTTGCTACCAGGGCTAATACTGCACAGCAGAAGGCTAGTACCTCTATGCTGTCATGGTTTTGTTGGGTCTACATAAATGAAACTGCTTTGGTGTTGATCATGTGAGCACTGACAAGGTGCTCAGCTGCATTGCTGTCCTGAGAAGGGGAGCTTCAGAGGACCATGGTGACCAAAGGAGGGCAGACAGGCCTCCAGCCTCCAGCATTTGGATCTAAGGCCACCCGCCTTGGCCCTGAGGGCCTACACTCAGACTGTGAACTCTGAGATGCAGAGAATGTCAGGGTTTTCTTCAAGCTCCAAGGTTTAAAAGTAACTGCTAGGGACTCAGTGTTTGAGAGGCATCTGTTCAGAGGCCAACAGAGAGCAGGCTGCTAGGTTTTAGGACAGTAAAGATTTAAATTAGCATAATATTCCCCACACCACCTATGGTTTCCTCTTAGGAGCTGGTGTATTGTGCTCAGAGATACTGCAAAAGAGATGTAGATATTTGATCCAAGGCATGCACCCACAGCTGATTTTTCTGGGTTATCCAAATTGTGTCCTGTAACGCAGCTATGTTTGCTGGGTTGAGAGGAGCCTGCAGACAGGGATGCAGAGAAACACAGCCTTTATAAAGGGAATTTGTTTCTGAGTTTGTGAGTGACCAGCTCATCAATATATATGTTGCTCCTTGACATGCAGGAGTGTGTTGATTTGACCGCCAAAATGGGTGTTAATGGGAGAAAGTTTCCAAGAATATTTTTTCCAGTTACTGTAGAGACAAGAAATTTTAACGTTTTATTTAAGCTTAAAAAACCCACCCCAAACCAGTCTTGAAGTGTAATTTCATATTACAGTTATTTAAAAAAAACCCCCAGCAATTCTGCAAAGAGAGCAAGAGTTAATTCAGAATATGTAAGGTATTTTGATTTTTGGATTAGAAAATACACATAAACAACACTTTTCACTACAAGTGTTAACATTGCCTACTTTCCATAAACTTACCTTTCTTTCCTTGGCATATTTTTCTGGGAACTAGCCCTTGAAGTGGTGAAAAATGAAGCACCTTTAACCGTGAAAGTGGCCTCTGCAAGTGAGTGCTTCTCTCTATTCCAGGGGGTGCTTTTAACCCCATGTGGGGTGTTTTTGGTTTTTTTTTTTTTTTCAGTTCAAATTGCTTTTCCCTAGAAGCTGGTGTCTTCTGTTATAAAAACTATAGGCAGAGCTCCTGCAACTTATTCTGCAAAGATTTACCACGTTACATTATCCCTTCCAATTCCCTGCATTCAGTTTGTAAAAGCTTTGCTAAACTTAGTCTGGGCTGGTGCTTCTCCTCTCAAGAGGGTCTGCAGAAGTTAGAGAGGAGCTTCATCACAAGGGGCTCAAAGAAGTCAGGATTAAATCCCACCATTTAAATTTTTTTTGCTGGAGTTATAACTTGGATGGAAACCTCATGCTTTAGGTGTGGCTGAGACCAAGATTACGTGAGGAATTGGGTGACTGGGGCGTGAAACTGTGGGAGGCAACAGCCTGCCAAAGGGATTGGGACCAAGCGGAGTGACGGAGGATGGAGACAGGGGTGTTGTGAAAATACGTGCGTGGTTGAAGCACTTGGTTACTATGGGGATGTGCAACAGCACATTCACCACTGAGGAAATGAATCCTGCCCTCACAGCAAGGCTTTCATGCAGTAAATAAAAGAATGTGCCGCACCTTTCTGTGTGAGGGAGGGTGAAAATATGCAATATCTGGGGAAGGGTGTCTTTAGGGAAAAGAGTAAGCAGTCTGTGTAATGGGAGATGGTGTCAAAATGTGTATGCATGAGCAGGCAGTGCTATGGTGGAGCAGGCAACTTGAACTCTGACTTTTTGCTGACTTCTGAGTGTTTAGCTTTGGAGCCTTAATGTTCTTCCTTTTTTTGAATATAGTGTAATATAAATTGAATATAATATACATGTATAAATAAATATCCTATGGTGGAACCAAGGCTGCCGTGTGATGTTTAGTCACCTTTAAAGCAAATTATCTTACATTTTAGTTGGGTTTTAATTAGATTGAACTAGCAACATTATAGAAGGGTACATTTTCAGCTTCTTAAAATTCTCAGGGTTATTCCAAGTTACCACAGATTGTGTTGGCAATGTGTTCATGTTCTTAAAGTTCAAGCAGTAATCTGTGTAAATTCATTTTTGTCTGTGTTTTTTTTTCTTGTATTGGTTGCTGCAAGTTATTCATGCCATAGGATCATTCATTGGTTTTGCACATTATTCTTTTTGTTTCCTTATGGAAATCTTAAGACTGAAAAATGTACTATTTTGTTCTCCGTCTCCAAGTTGCTTAAGGATTTGTAATGGTTATTTCTGTGCTGTGAAATAAGAGCTTCTTTTCCCTGTAAATGCAAAGCTTGACTGCATGTATCCATGGTTGGCATGTGATAGCTTTCGATCCATGCATAGTCCTAATGGCTGACTCCTAGGAGTAGCAGGAAGTTGTGAACATAAGAGCTAGCAAGATCCAAGGCCTACCTAAACAAGCAGGGTGCGAATACCAGTGCAATGAATCAGCAGAAGAAATAATCAACAAGGGAATAATATTTGCAAATAAATTTTCATGTATTTGCCTAGCACTATTAAATAAAAGACCTGGAAAAATTAACTGCTGTGATTATCTGACAAGTGAGCAAATTTGCCAATAGTCACTACCAGTTAAGCTTGGAATTAGTTAGTCATAGCAGGCTGAAGGGTAAAAAAATTAAAGTACCAATATGAAATGCCAAAAATAACTGCAGATAAAACAGAATGTTAATATTTTTTTCACTTTCTCTGGCCTCCTTGCCCCTCCCCATCTGGTATTAATTTTGATTTGATTTGATTTTAAATAATCATTAAGACATCAAGGGCGTTAGGGCTTTGTAGCTTTAGAGCACTAGTCTGCTTTTCACATTGAAATGAAAAGAGCATACCTTTGAAGTACACTCATGGTTCAGAAAGGAACACCTCCACCCCCTCTTTTAAAGTCGAGTGAACCTCAGGTGTTTTTAAATATTAGCTTGATATGTTAAGTTTGAAAATGTTTTGGAGCATTTTTGTTTCCTCTTGAGCTTTGTATCGTCCTTGAGGGGGATGCTGCTGACTCAGAGACAGATGGAAAGATGGACTTAACAAGTGGAAGATTTAAATGAAATTCTTGCTCCCACCCAATTCTGTACTACACAGTCTGGACTGTGCTGCATGTTGCCGGCTCCTTAATTGTCCTCAGAGCTCCCATTAGTGCAGAATGATGAAGGTCCAACCAAGAGACTGTGTTTTATGCCAGACAAATTTTCTTCCCATGGCTTCTCACTTGTGGTGCTTTAAAGAGTAAGAAGTGTTACTTGTCATTCAAAGGTATCTAACCTTAAAGCATACTGTGACAGCAGCATGGTAGCATGCTCTGCTAGTGAATAAGGTTTTATTTTAAAGGTTGCTTAAACAGTGAATGGATTAGGCATTCCATTTAGACAAGGCACTCATTCTCATAGCAGGGGAGAGATGCAAGTTTTCTTCCTTTTGCAGAAGCCGTTCAAGCTGGTTTGTAAGAAGTTGCCATTAGTCAGTTGAGCAGGAACATCTCTGTACAAGGTAGCAGCTCTCGCCATCTCTACAAGGTTTACAGGAACTCAGCTGGAACATGACCCCCTTCTGTGGTGAGACCAGCAGTTTGTCAGGTGTCTCGTGCCTCCAGGGGAGGATGGCAGGTGTGGGTGCTCCAGCTCTCTCCATTTGCCTGGACAAGTGGGCATATGGTGCTGCTGAGAGTAAGACCGTGGTAACATGTCGACTTGCTGCAGACCATCAGACTTCAGCTATTGTGTATTTTGATTACTGGGGGAGTGAAGCAGCGAGTTTACTTTTCCTTCTGAGGGCAGCTTGGGAGGTCCAGGATGGTCTAAACTGAGAGGCTTTCAGCCTACACACTTAGAGTCACTCTCAGATAGCCGACTGTAGGTGTGCCAAGCCCCAGTATTGTGGTATCGACGCTCAAGGGACCACGGAGCACTACAGACTCCCTGGCTGGGGCTGCCAGGCGCTGCCTCCATGGGCAGGCAATGGTGTGGTGCCATCTGTAACAGGAAGGGTCAGCAGTGACATAGTTCTCTCTTCTGTACAGCACAAATAGGTTATTGGAGACTTTCCTAGAATAACACCACCTCCCTGGGGCAGATTTTGTTTTCATATCACAAGTTTTTGTACATTTATTTTTTTTTAATAATGAGAAATATGGAATCAGGAAAGTGTCCCTGTTTTGATAGTGTGCTGTGATATTAGATGGTAACTGTGGTATCTGCCTTTTGGGGAATGTCACTATTGGCTCATCAGTGTTAATGTGAATTAATTTGCAGTAGTGTGCAGGGCTATGAAGTTCTTCACATGAATAAAGGAAAATGTTTTAACAAGGATAATATATGTTAAACCTATCCTTTCTTTGTCATGATTAAGAATGCTACGTCATTAATATTCTCTATGTGGTGGATAGTTTTATGAGGAAAGGAGCTATTGTAAGTGTAAGATCTACAATTCCTTTGTCTAACTTTGTGAAATGATATTAATTTCTCAAGCTACTGCCTGAAAGAAAACATGTCACTGTTGATTTATAGCCTTTGGTCAAATACTCACATAGAGTTTGATCCATCTGTTAGTTTGTACAAATTTTTAGAAAGATTAATTGAAGCATGTAATTTACATCTTGTTGAGGTTTCTTCTTGTCTAACTATGTGTCTGTCAAATAGATAATTACACTGATTAAATTTGTCAAAGAAAAGGAATTCTAACCAGATGTATGAATGAATGTTTTGTGCTGTTATAGCAATTAAAATCTTCAATTGAGGAAGCAAATTAAGGAAGCACTGAATTTATAAGACTCAATAAAAAGGGGGTGTTTCCATGAAACCACCCATGAGATTTTACAGCAACGAAAGTATTTAAGATATTTGTTACATTTCATTACAATAGTTTCATTTTTTTCTCTGCGTTTCTCCCAATGCATGCAGGGGTTTGAGCAAAAAAATGTTCACCTGTTTTTGGTAATCATGTGTTCAGATGGATAATGTTATATACCTCTGGTACTAAATATGTTATACAGTGGTGAGTTTATGGATTGAATTGCTGTATTTATTTAGGAAGCAATAAAATCCTTAACTAATAGCAGAATATGAAAATATAGGGATCTGTAGGCTTTCATACCCTATGGAAAGCAGATGGGCCTCATCATGGATTCTTTGCATAAAGTCTTTCCATAAAGACTGATCTAAACTTCTCAGCAAATGTTTAATACATCCTGAATTTTCTACCATGACATAATTTGCTTATCAGACAAATATTAGACCATATTGGTTCCAAGTGTGGTCAGAGTAAGTACTCTTAAGTAAGATTCACAAAGACTGAACACTTATGTGTATAATTTTGCCATTTACAGAGTTGTACTGGGGAAATGTGTTAAAGCATAGGAGTGTATTAGGCATGTGGAGACCGAGAACAAGGAACTTAGTGTGTGGGCTCATGGAGCCAAATCTTTCGTGAGCTAGCACTGTGTGAATTTTACTTTTGCTTCAGAAAAAGAAAATATCCTAGATCTGTTATCACATCGTATGTAGTACAATGGATAGGAATTCAGATTGGGTTTGTTCAAACTTTCTGTTTCTTAGTGCTAATCAGGAGCACATCTTTACATTTACTTACTATGGGGAGGAACATCTTGCCGAAAGGAGTTTCATTTTATATACGAACGTAATCAAAAAAGAGCAAAAATAGATTCTGTTGAATAGTGAGAAGGTGAGTGAATGAAACGTACAATGATAATTGTCCTGTCTTCTTCATACATGGATGCAAATAGTTTCAGTAATTGTAGTGAGACTGCTTATGGTAGTGAAGTGTTTGCCTGCACATTGTGGCTGTGTTCATTTATTCTGTTACCATGCTTTTACAGCTATATGAGACACAGGAAATGTCTATTAGACACAGGAAATGTAAAGCTACCCATTGTATAGTCTCAATCTTCTGAAGTTGGTTGTTTTGTTTTGTTTTTTTCCCCCAGTAAACTTGTATTGAAAAAATGCCTTTAAGATATTTATGTAAAATATTAGATTCATCATGAACACAGTTCAGCTAATTCAAAATCTGTGTTTCTGTTGAGTGTCTCTATAAAGTGAGAACAAAACTATTGTCTTGAGCATATGTGAGAAGCTCAGCAGAACCTAGTGATTTAGGGAATTAGCACTGAGATTTGGATATGAGCAGATAAACACCCTTGTAGAATTGTCCCTGACTGAATTTCAGAGAAACAACTGAAACTGTGTGTGCAAAGGCAAGAGATTGTTAGGTACCTTGAGCGAGAAACATGCATAACAAGTTCTTAAAAAAATAGGCTTAAAAATAGATTATTCTGTTGGTTATTGTGATTTAAAAATAGTATGCTTATGTTTCTGACTGTGTACACTAGCAGAATTTTTGATAACTGATCCAAACACCGTAACTCCTGAATCCTTCTAGAAGAATACATCATCCTGCTGTTTTGATGCTCAGAAAACTAAAGAAAAT
Organism: Athene noctua; assembly: GCF_965140245.1. Classification (NCBI taxonomy): domain Eukaryota; kingdom Metazoa; phylum Chordata; class Aves; order Strigiformes; family Strigidae; genus Athene; species Athene noctua. Next base: position 16,145,611 of record NC_134040.1, on the reverse strand, counting down.
ATTTATTGCTTTTACTGTAATTCAGCACTGGGAATGGAATATTCTGTTTAGTCTTACAACTGGTTTTCATCAAAATGACTTAAAATCCTGTAGCTATATCTTTTAAAGGGAAGTGCTCTTTTGGGGGCTAGTTTTGCTAGAGTTTATTTCAGTACTGGGGTAACTCCACCTTTAATAGTTCAATGATTTGTTGTAATCCGTCTTCTGAGCAAAATTAATCTTTACTGAAACTCCATTATCAAGGATATGTATCACCCAACATTTATATTTGTGTATGCAGGAGAATCATAATTCCTAGCTATTATTTTATTAGCATATAGAATTCAGGGGTTTGCAGTTTACTTGCTTGTAATTCATGGCGTGGTGAAATTTAGTCTTGCTGAATAACCTCTCACTGAATTGCTCAGCACCATTTCTGGATAGAAGAACAGAAGAACTGGAGTCAATTGGATTTTTACAGTAAATTTGAGAAACACTCAGCTTCTAATAGAAGAGTAACTATAACTAGATTATTTCAATGTGCCTAACAGTACATTTGAGACAAATTTGTTATTTTTAGTCCTGTCTATCATAAGGAATTTTACATGTCAGCTGGCTGATGAGCCATAAATTGGCATTCTTCAGTGTAACTGAGACGACCCTTCCTTGCTTCCAGTCTTTGCAGTCCCTCTGCTAATCTGACAGCTCAACAAAGGTGACCGGTGTCTTTGGCTTTTAAAAGAGTTCAGGTGATCTAAACCCAACAGCTGTGTGTTTTCTCCCATGAACATCTGGCACTCATCGTGGTATGTATTGTTGTATGTTTTGTTTTACATGTGCCAATACTGCCTTAAAGCTACTAGAAGGCCAAAGTTTATTTTGGCTGAGTAGTCAACTATTTAGAATACACAATAATATAAAACTACTCATTTCCCTCCAAACTCCTACAGCTGTTTTGTTAAGTTATAAGGCGAAAAAGAAAAGCTATACATGACTGTAACTATAAGATGGATTCTCTGGTGCATCTGCAACGGGCTCACAGCTTGGGTGGTTGCAGGTCAGATATATAAAGGAAAGGGATCGTTTCACACTAGTATCCATCATTAGTAGTAGCTTAGGACAAATATTAATATTAGTGAAATCAAAGCTCCTTGAGTTTTAAATGGGCTAGTTACATGTAATAAACTACTTAAGACGTGATGAATAGCTTTAAAATTGTAGCCTCTTCAGCAATTAAATGTCCATTAGATAAATTTCTCGATCTTTTTAATCACCAGAATGAATTATTTAAAATTCAGTATGTTAAGATGAGACCACTGACAGCAGTAAGGGTAGACCTGCCATTGGTTAAAACGTGAAAGGTTTTCCTGAGCAATGAGCCTGTGACAGAAAGATGTTTCTGAGGTATTTTTTTATTATAATGACTTCTAAATAATTTGTGGCTATAACAGCTTCTCTAATAGGGGAAGAAAAGATAAATTTTTCAAACAAGTAAGAATTCCCACCAAGATAATAAATTTATGGAACTTTAATCAATGAATTAAGCCTTTGGTCTAGATATGATTCCTGAAAGAAAAAGGTGAAGTCACAAAAGGTCTGTTAGTAGGTCATGAAGGAGAAACTATTCTGGTCTGTTCTGTAGAAATTCATATTTAATGTCTTGGTATGAATTTACTCAGTGGTCTGCAATGGAAACTTCAGGTGGTATGTTCCCTTGTTCGCTTTCACATATTCATCACAAATTACAGAACTGCTCAGTTCTGTGCAAGACACAAAATGGAAACAGTCCCTTTCTCATTGAGTTTAGTGTTTAAAGGTGGAAAGAGAATATGCACTGGGAAACCCACTGGAAGGATTAATTTTCAAGTTATATTTTTAGACAGAAGAAGATGGAATTAATTCAGAAGTGAAGGTGGCATCGTATTTATCATAAACTCCAGTTTTGTTTCTCTTTTATGAAATGTGTCAAGCTGTCCATTGGACCAGCCATTTCAGAGTTATAGGCCTTACAGGACCTGCCATCTTTGGGTATACTCTAAGACAGAAAAAGGCAATTTAGCATGGTACAGAAACCTGCTAGCAATTACATATAGCAAGGAGAAATTAGTTTGGGAGAGAAGTATTTTTGAGGGGATTCTGCCTTTTCTAGTTGGAAGTTCCATTAACTTTATGGTAGTGTGGAAAAAAGCCACAGTCAGAAATGGGGCAGCTAGAAGATACTGCTGTCTGGGCAAAGGCATGAGATAATTGTTAAGTGGTGCCTTGAAAGAAGAGACAAGAAATGCTTAACATAAAGGTGTTAGGTGAAAACAGTAGTGGGTGTTTGTGTTAAATGGATTGCAAGGGAGAGGCATGGGAGATTTGGTTTGTTTTAAGTGTTTCTACACTGGACTTAGACTTTCAAAACTGTTATCCTGCCTATTGGGTAAATAATATTTAGAAAATATTTATAACATAATACAGTCAAATTGATGTTTAGGTCTTTCAGAGCCTAGGAGAAAAGAAAGGAAGTAGCAGTAGTGTTACCATAGTTCAACCCTTGTGTACTTAAATTGTAAACTCATGGAGGAAGAATTGTACAGGGATATGTTTCCATAGTGCTTGATACAGTGGGTTCCTGGCTTCTGTATCTTATTATACTATGAAGAGCAGACAAGAAACCTAACTACATTACAGGCACTGTATTTTAGAATTATAGTTCAGACAGTAGTGATCAAACCAGTGGTAAAATGGGATTTCAGTCTTGTTTTGCACATGTATAATTTGAAATGAAATCCTCAAATAAGCCAGGAGAACTATAGCTGTAGGGGGAGCAGATGATTAGAGTTCAGAGGCCAGATAGTTAGTGGAAGGAAAAATGGGCTCTGGGGTTTCCTTTGTTTCACCCATATATATCCATAACACATGCAGCTGTAAATTTGCCTTATTTTGGCCAACTATTACCTCCCTCATCTCTCTCCTCTCTCAACACGTGGCTTCTTTCTACTCATACAAACTACAGCTGTAGAGCAAGTAGCATGCAGCACTAAGGCTAGTGTTACACCAGCCTTGTCATTCCCATGATTATTCTCTTCGGTACCTACATGTAGCCTTCATCTCTGTAAGAAGGCTTTTCTTAAAGCCTTATCCATTTTTAAGTGCTTTTGAGTCCTGTTCTTAACACATACCCGAGACATTATTTTGAAAGACACAGGACAGTATCTTTCCTTATCCAGCAAAAATGTTATGTGTTGCTTATTTGTTTTTTTTTTTAATGTTAAAATGAGCAGATAAGATCTTGGTGAGGTAGTGCGATCAAGCGATGAGATTTATTCACAAACTTTTCCTGTTCTTCATGTATATGACCAGAACAGGGGTACTTGCATTTTTGATGCTGGAGGGAGGTGAATGTTTCAATGATAATATCCATTCCTGGGCAGCCTTATTAAAATCCAACTTTTTCCCTTCAGGAATCACAAAGAAGTTCTCAGCTCTGCTTTTCTGCCTCCTCCGCCTAAGTGGGAATTCCACCAGCTCTGCCCACAGGAGGAGAGCGAACAGCAGCAGAGACGAAACCCAGTGTGCATGTGAAAGAGGAGAATTTTGCTTAAGGCATCTGAAGTATCGTGGGAGGCTTAAGATAAAAGTTGTTTTGTGTTTGGAGTGCAGCTGTGGAATATCTGACCTCAGGCTCAATAGCTATGAGGGACATTTAGCTTTATCATTTGATGGTATAAAGTTTCAAGAACCTTGATTCCACACTGCTAACATTTTAGATGCAGTGGGTACTGCCTCTAGTTCTTTAGCTGAATTTGCTGGGGGGCATCAACTCAAGAATTTTTCTCCTTGTTTTATTGAATTGGCGAGACTGACACTAGCTTTACCTGCAGATGAATTTTAAGTATCACTTCTTAAAATTCTGTTTTCAGTGAAGCCTACAAAAAGAGTAGCAGCCACCTGGCAAGATGAGGCTGCTGCCCTTCAAAATGTTTTGTTCAGTTTCCTTCATTCTTCATTCAGTTTCCATGTGCCCATCTGCATTTGTCCGTGCCTTCTCGTCTGATACTGGAATTACAATGTTTCTGTCACAGGGGTCATTCTTCTGCTCAGGGTCAGGCTACACTTAACACACTGATGTCCATGTCCAGCACTTGTTTTCCCTGCAGCTAATTCAAACACAAATGAAAAGGAGTTCAACAACACTGCAGGAACTGCAGTCAGCACCTCTCATTCTGCAAATGTCTGAGTGCTGTTGCTTACATGGGCAAGCTAAATCCTCACAGTGTAATTCCTCTTGTATGCATATTTATGCTCATATCACTCGCCACAATGCTTCACATTACCAGACACTTGGGACTATATTCCTTTCAGAGGAGAACAAAAAGATATTCCTTACTTCTGTGGGGTCCACAGTGTGAAGAGACACATTTTTCCACATCAGGCCAAACTGCAAAAATGGTAATCATGGTATTTTGTCTGTGGTTTCCCTTTGCTTTATTGTAGCCACCATGTTGGGGTGATATTAACTGGTAGACCGATTGCTTAAAAAATGGCTATATTCTCTAAGAGTCCCAGATGAAGTATGATCTCTCTATGAGCTCTCTCAACACTGGACACTTTCTCTGCAGCACGTTACAAAATCCTTCTGCAATGACTCAGTATCCCAAATTCTACACACATTGCTTGTAAAAACATTCTGTGCTGTTTGAAATGTAAGTCATCTCTATAAACAGGTTGACATCTTTTCCCAAGCAACTGAATGGAGAACTCCTTTTGTCTAATTACAGACGCACTCAGATATCATCACTTTCAAGGTTCAGCTCAAGCCTGAACGTTACTAGGTTCATGTTTCATTTCAAGATTGTGGCAATGTGGCAGGGAAAAAAAAAATCAGTGAAAATATAAAGCAAAAAAGGTAATGGAGTGCTTCTCTTTGGAAAAACAAATATGGAGGTTGAACGGGATAGAGGGAACAGGACTAGTAAGGGCAGAAATACATATGAAAATTTCAGCATCTGTACTATATGGGCCAGTCACTGTATTGGGTTTGGAGAATTTTTTTTATCCATGAAGAACAGGTTTCCATTTAACAGCACAGTTAGAAAAAGAAATTGCTCCAACACAATAAAACATGTTTGAAGAGAGGAGAAAGAAAAATTTTAAAAACTTTGATCCCTCTTACTGTAAGTGTGCACCAGGAAGATTTTTCACAAACTTTTCAGCTTGGGAAAACTTGTCCATCTCTTCTCATCAATTTTTCTTTATTTCTTTAACGTTTCAACTGAAACACTTGTACGTCCAAGTCTGACTGGCTAAGGTGGGGTAGTTCTAGCTTTCAACACTTACTTTAGAGTCTGTCTCTTTTGCCTATTTCTCACCCCTCCTCAATGCCTAATATGATATATGGCAACTCAAGTGCTTCTTGTTAAATATCCTTATAAAAAAAAAAAAAAAAGGCAACTATATTTTGCTTGCTTGCTTGTAGCTAAATCCAGAGGACTGGCTGGGAACACCTGAAGGCTGGAAAATTTGTTCTCTCATGCTGAGCTTTTCTCTAAAGTTTGCTTTGCCTTGCACTGCAGGATCCCTCTTTTGTTCAGGTGCACAGCCAGGGAAATGTGGAGTGTGGAAGCTCTTGGAAAGAAGATTAGAAAATCCAGGGATAGATACTTAAATGAATGTACTCCATTCTTCTCTCCAAAAAATGATCATTTCTGGACCTTAATAAATTCTCCTTCTTGTAGACCAAACTAGTTGGGCAGGATCATAATTTTGTGTCTGCATCTACTGATTCTGTACCTGTGTCAATCTGGCAGGACAGTTAACAATAACCATGCTTTTTGACTCCCAGTGTCAATATCTCATAAGATTCATTAATATTTTCATCCCACCCCCCTAGATTTTACTTTCATGATATATTTTAACCAATTTGTAATATAACAGTCTCTCTGTATGGACCCTGATACTATAATCTTGTAACGGTATTTAGGGGCAATGGTGTTCTGATTAGCTTGGTGATTAATCCTTTTTTCCCCCAAATGGCAGTTGTTTATGTTATTGGTAGTTCTCTCAATTCTGGCCAGCCTTTTCTTATCAGTCAAGTCCTTTTTCAGCACCTGGACCTGGCAGTGGATTTAATGCATCAGTGCCTAAGAGCTATTTTAGAGCCAGTAACCACACGAGTGCTTACAAATATAAATGTTGCACTCTCCAAGCAGCATCCTGCTTCCCAGTCCCCATATTCCTCTTCCTTCCTCTCCTCTCCCTGTCCCTATCCCCTCAAATGATTTTAAAGTAACCCCGTGAATCAGACTAACTTTGAATCTTGGGCAGTCTGTCCTGCCTTTACAGTTTCCAACGATACCTTGACTTCCAGTAGGGGAAAACAGAAAAAAAAAAAAAAAAAAGAAAAGGAAAAGGAGTTTTGCTTTACCAAGGCTGGTTTAAACATCTGCCTGCTCTTGGCACTGTCTCAACCTGGAAGTTTAACAATGCTGTACTCTGAGTTGGCCAGTAGGTGTCAAAATAACCTGTCATTTGAACAACTTCAGTGTGTTACTGATGGGAAACTGATAATCTTTTGTCTTGTGAAGGGTTTGTGAAGAGCTGGGCTCAGTGAGTATCTTGAGTCCTCAGCCAAGAAGAAAGCTGATGTTGCGGCAAGTTTTTGAGAGTTTGGAACTACTGTTAATAATAGTATTACAGATGCTGTCTCAAATCTAGTGAAACCAGTACATACTGGAAGTTTGCTCAGGCTAGTAATGCTGTGGAAAGACATACTCTGACTGCCATTTCTTCTCCCCTAGTAACACCTAACAAACTGAACGTGTGCTTTCTAATAGTCTGCATGTAGTGTTGCCATAAATTGAGATGAACACTTCATTTTGCTGGTTGTGTTGACTTTGTTTTCAATCCTTTTGTCCCACCACATTTGACCTTAAACCTGATATTTCTTGAATGGTTTGTACCTGAGAGCAGACCCAATGAGATGAGTTTTGCCCTCGGGGGTACAAGGTGGCTCCTGCTGACTTTAGTACTCAATGTGACCCTATGAAGTGAAATAGTTTAGCTATTGCTGTCAGTGTCTCACTGAAAAGTTAGGAAGTCCCTGTGTGTACTCAGGGTGTTTGGATTATGAATAATTCTCATGTTCTTTGAGCACTTCAGTTCAGAAACAAGAAAAAGAATTCATGTTTTTGTACTGTCTTCAAAATCAACAGCTAGCATAACATTCATGTATGTGTTTATTCTTTTCCGCCTGAAATGTTCCTACTTGTTAATGCATATGGGTACATTCTGCAGTCCCAGTTTACTGGGATGAATGTAAGCACAGGTTTGCTGCCCTAAAACTTCACATGCTTGTACAATTCTAGTTTAGTATCGTGAAGGAAAAAGTTTGCCGTGGTCTATAATTGTAGGTTTTATAAACCAATTTTTTGTGTTTGGTTTATTGATGAAATAGAGTAAAAACATTAGCAATGGACAGAAATTTAACCTGTCTCCTTTGGTAATGGAGTTTGATCTGATTTTCTCATTTTCTCAAAATGCTGTATGTGGATGACCTGATCTTTGTGAAGGGCACTGTTACTGTCAATTTTGGTTTCTTTTGAGTTTGGTCACCCACATGTGGCAAAACAGGCAGCCTTTTGACTACAATGGGGATTTCAAGCACAGGTCTGGCTGGAAGACTGCTCTCCTGAGCAATTCCTGATTGCCCCCTGCCTCTGTTCATGATGGTGACGCACCAGATTAGCTACAGTAAGTGAGAGAACTAATGACTTAGCAGAGGCTTTTTTAGGGTTTTCACTGAATGAGAAATTAAAAGCTGAGAACTGCAGTAACATGAACAACAGACAGCTATAAATTGGTCATAAAATGCAGTCAAGCTGGAAAAGAGAAGGTTCCCACCCCTCAGAGCAGTGAATTTCTGCAACAGTCTTATAGCAAAATGAATAGGAGAAGCAAGTCCCATGAAAACAAAGCAAGCCACAGATTATTTGAGGCAAATTTTATAAAAACAATTACCGGAATTGGTGCTTGTGAGAGCCAGGGCTGGATCTGATGACCTGAAGGGTCTTTCCAAGCCTGTTTCCCTTGAAAGCAATACCTGAAGCCATGTGTTCCCTCTCTGATACTACAAAAGAGCCCGTGTCACAGGATTGCCTGGTGCTGAGTACCATGCAGGCTTAGATAAGCAGTTGGTTGAAATCTGTTGGTTCCTCTCTCTGCCAGAGTGTGTCCCACTGGCAGAAATGCAACTGAAACATCTCACACAACAGTGGGCAACTTGTCAAAAATAGGGCTTTTTATTGTTGGTTTTACCCATGCCAACTCTTCAGTTTATGTATTCATGGCTTATCACTGTGTGGATTCCTCCTTACTGCACCCATGTTCGTGGGTGATTGTGGTGGAAAATTTGGTTTCAGTTAGTACGAGACCAAATCAGTAGGAAACATTAAAGTATGGGGGAAAAATCAACCCTAAATGAGTCCAGAAAGTGCCTTGGTTAGGAGGTGAACCAAAACACAAAGGCCGGTCAAAGTCCCTTCAACTGAGAAGAGTGATCAGGTGAGATTTGGTTTAAACTGGAAAGCTCTAATTGATGAGATTGATGAGATCTTAGAAGATGTCACACATCTGGGGGATCTGTTGGTTCCTTGACCTGGTGAGTAAATATAATTTATTTTAGTAAGATTTTAAATTGAAATACAGTGTAGCTTGACTCCTGCCCTTTCAGCTTTCATTTCTTTCAGATGAGTTTCTGATCCTTAATGCCACACTATAGTAACAATAAAAAAAGTCTTCTTAGTACCTTATAGTAGCTGCCAGTAATAACACTGGTTTATAATGAAGCCAACAAATACTGAAATCTGAACAATTTGTGAAGTCAGTAGAAAATGTGTAACCACACACTCAGGCAAATAGGCTTTTCTTATATAATAATCACCCTACTCTTATAAAAAGCAGATGCAATTTCAAAGCAATAAAAAATATTTGTGCTGTGTATTGGAATACGCTTGTTTAAGAAATCATCTCTTAAAAAGCCCATAGCTTTGTGTTTATTGTCTCGGTCTCCTCCTTTTTCTCAGTGAGACTGTTTTCTGGTCCCCCCCTTGCCCCCTGTTGAAGGTGCACACCACCCACCACGATCATGCACCATTAAGCTCTTGTGCTAAACAAAAAATTTCTGCAGAGCTTTCATTTATCAACCTTCCCCCAAAGTGCTTTATGTGTTTCATCAGGGATTTGCAGAACTATTCAAAGCTTTGGAAGCACAGGACTGGAGCGCCATGATCGATGGGAGAGGAATTCAATAACCACCCAGTGCTGTTGAGCAATCCTAGGCAGTGGTTTGGGACAGGAAGTGAATGAGCAGAAGATAATTACCTGAGGTAGTCAATTAGGTCCTCGTTTAAAGCGGATTGGGATTTTTGAGTGCTCTTGGCAGTTAGAGCCTCACTTTTAAGTCTCATTCAAACCATGTTATTTTTGAGAAAAACAGTTTAACACACTGCTGGGTATTGGTTCAGACCTGTCCCACATAGGCATTTTATCTTGCAAAGAGAGGTGAAGTGCAAAAGTATTTAACTATCACAAAAGATCTCATTTATTTATATGATTTTTATGAAGATGATGTTCCACTGATGGACAGTGATAAATACATATGTAAAATCATGCACAAGATGGGCAGTACTGCTTCGAGACAGAATGATGCCTTATAAGCACAAAGCCTTGTTGTTTGGATTTACCTTAGTGTTCTCCATCCAAATACAATTGTAGCTTAACACTGCTTATCTTAGCTATCCTGTTAATTAAAATAAAACTGCCTTCATAGGCAGCATTTCCCCGCCTGTCCTTCAGAGCCAAGACTGGTGTAGTGTGGTGTGGTCTTTCAATCCTGGAATAAGAGGGTTTGCTCTTGCAAACATCTTCAGAGTGTGTCAGTCTGAGATCCTTTATTCTGCACTGTAGATGTCTGAAAAATTGCTGCTTCTCCTCAGCTGGGTATTCTCATTGCTTAGCACATTCCCTGCAGCCCTTACAAGAACGTTACTGTGGGAACAGGGGAATGTCCAGAGCACACGATGTTCTGGCAAATCCCAGCTGGCAGGCAGCCCTCTGGGGTCACAGCTAGCCAGATGTGACGTGGGCTGCTCTAAATCAGACCATTGGCAAGCTTGAAGGACCAAGAAATTTTTTGCTACATCCACTTACCCCCAGCAGATACTGGGGCAGCTGAGGTTAGAGACTAACATAGTGCTTCTTAGCAATTTTGAGGTGGAACTTTGATCACTGGTTTCCATGAAGAATTAAATGGTACATTCTGTTTATTGACATGAGAGGCTATATGAAAACATGTTCTCTTGTACACAAGAGAGAAAATGATGAAGCATTAATTTAATCCAGTTTCTATCACAAAACAAGGGGCTCACAGCAATGTAGTTTACAGTTTTATTTAACTTGGAGTTAAATGGGACAGTGCTTATGGCCGACCATAAATAGTGATGAAGTCACTATAATTAGAAGTTGAATTATTTCTGAATCTCATAACCAGGATTTGGGTCCTTGTGCTAGGTTATTTATAAACATAGAATAGAAAGTTCCATATGCACATTTAATGGCAAAAAAGAACAAGACATGACATGGACAAACAACTAAACAAAAAGTGGAATAACTAAGTGAAAGTAATTAGATGAATGAAGGAGATGATCTTCACAGCCCTATGTTAATACTCTTTTTCATGATCATAGGTAAAATTGTAATTACTATGAACAATCCATAGGTGTTTTTTTTAAATTACTATATGTTGTATTTAAACAAAGTGCTATTGGAATGGTGATTCTGCAGAATTTTATTAAATTTCCTTCATTACAGTTTGTTAATGCTCATGCAGACAATATTTGTCTTATATTATAAATAATTATTTGCTATGTATTATCTCATTTTTAAAGCAGCCATGTTTTTAATGTCTTTTAACTTTCCTTGAGTTGTTTAGTTTAGTCGTGTTTTAATCACAACCCTAGTCAAGTGGTGAAGAATAAATTGTAGATAACAATGATGAATGAAATTGTCACAGAAAATAGGTGTCTGATCCAGCTTCTGCTGAAATCCAGGAATAGATCCTTACTGACTGTAGTGAAAACAGAGAAATGATCTTTGATTCAAGTCGCAAGCCTCATGAAAAATTTGTCTGCATAGTTACACCCACATAAACCCTCAGCCATGAGGCACAATAGTACTATAATTTTTAGACCTGAAAAGGGTTATTAGTTGAAAAGTAGTTTTATTTGTCTGAGAATAGAAGAAGTGTCTTATTATTTTAATGATTATGGGTAACTTAGGGAGACCTGGATGGTCTTATGAAGGACTAAATAAATTATGACAGAGTATAAGTACGTGTAGATGAGGTATAACTGTATGGCATACCACATAACAGTGCCAAATGACAGTGAATTATAGATTGCTTTTTAAAGTTATTGCCTAAAAATGACAGTTCTCAGGCAGTAATTTTATACGATAAGAGAACAAGAACAGAATAAAAAAAAGAATGGTTCTGTGTCCTTCTGTGCAGTCTAGGGGTGTTGCTTATTTACAGAAGGTAAAGCTACTTATTTTGAATGTTGATGAGTTTGCCTCTGAGACACAGCTGATAAAAATCATTCTGCTCAAGAACTTCGGATTGCAAATGTCATTGTAGTTGCATTCTTCCATTTCGTGTAAGACACATAGTTTCATACTAAACTGGGTTTTTTCTGACCAGTTTCTCTGAAACATGTTTATTTCTAGCTGGGAGACATTTTCCTGTGTGTATCTATTGGCTATACAAAACTTGAAGTTCAGTTTGACAGAGAGCAGAATTTCTGTATAACTGACCTGCTTTCATGCTGAAGACTGCACCAACTTTAGGAGAGAAGTTGAGATAGATGTTGACCAAAAGCTCTTTGACAAGTGACAGAAAATTAGTGGAAACAGCAAAGACATGAAAAGCAAAGACATGAAGTGATGGACACTGGAAGAAAGCTCTTGATGAATCAAAACACAATATTTTGATGATGTAAGAAGAAAGCAAGAGGAATACTTTAGACACATACATTAGATCTACAACCTGGCAACAGTGAAAATTACTCCTGTGAACAAGTGGAAGACATGGAAACTTGATAGAGATAATAAATCATGCTAAACTTTTGGTTCCCCACATAGAAGGTGACCATCCAATAAGTGTTTTTGGACAGCTGAAAGCCACTCTGTAATGGGGCTGTAGACTGGAAAGAAAGTGGAGATTAAAATGACAGATAAAAATAGGTATGGAAGCTGAAGGAGAAAAGCTGTAAGCAGAGGATGGAGTCTTGTGATCATTTGTTGAAAGTGGGAAGGAAAAGAGAGATGTTGAATAACATGTTGAATGCTTAATCAAAAGGCAAAGGAAGGCTGTATGTAAAAGGAGAAGCATGACAAAGAGTTTGTAAAAGCAGATGAAAGTTGACAGACAGTGAAGATGGAGCAAGAAATTCTGTATTCAGGTAAGAGGTGTGCTTCACTGCATCTGGAAGGATGTAATTTCAAGGGAGAGAGCAGACTAGGCTGAATGAAGGATGAGATCAGTGGGGAAGAATTCAGTATGACTCTTCACGGCAGCTGTTGAAAAGGCAGGATAAAAGGATGGAAGCCAGAGGGATTTTGTGCCTCTCTTCTTCACACAGTGTAGGAGAGTAAGGCATGTTTCTGTCAAGTGTGAGGAAACTAATGAGAGTGAGAGGTTAAGGAAAGGCAGGGACAGTAACAGAGAGGATGGACTGGGTCACTGTGTGATGGTGGGAGTTAGTGGGGGTAGTAACAAGTCCTGCAGTTACTGTGGCAGAATGAAGGCAGAATAAATTGAATAGCCTTTCCTTCAAATATGCTCTCATTTCTCTAATGGCTTTGCTTTATAACACTGCTGATAGCCTCCCGGCTCTCCCTGGTGTCACAGACAAACCTATGCACAGGCCATAGGCTCTTCTGTTATGCATACAATGCAGGCTGTGTTCCAGTGCTGTATCCAACACTAATGTTAAGGGAAGTCTCTGCTTTTTATTTTCAAGGACTCGGACTTTCAAGGCTTTGGACTGAGTGCCAAAAACAATTCATCAGGAACGCTTTACAACTCAGCAATACAAAACCTGTTAGGATACAGATCACCCACAAGACAGAGTTTGGGGAGGAAATACGTAAAGCACTGGTTGACCTCAGCATGATTAATGGTTTTTAACACTTTGAACTCTGTTGCTTACAATGTGAATTTTATGCTGGCTCACCCATGGTTGTTTATTTTTATTTTTTGAAGGAGGGGGAGCCTCCATTTGTGAAACTTTCATTCATATAGAAGTTAATGACAGTCCATGTATAATAGCAAAATATTTATATTGAGACACAACTGTCCCAGCTGATTCTGCCTTCAGCAGTTTGTTCCCTTCAAAAGCAGCCTTTGAGAATTACAGACCTTGAAGAGTTTGTGTCAATCATCTCTGTTCTGAAAGAGTAATTTATGGGATGTGAAGCCCATTTACTGGACTAGAGCAATGCATGAGATCTCTTCTGGAACTATGAAACCACCCAGTCCCAGTTCCTTGGGTTAACAATATCCTGAGTTGGAAGCAACCCCTGAGGATCATCAAGTCCAAATCCTGAATCCACACAGGGCAACCTAAAAATTAAACTATATATCTAAGAGCATTGTCCAAATACTTCATGAAAACTGACAGACTTGGGGCCTTGATCACTTTCCTGGGAAGCTTCCTCCAGTGCCTCACCACTCTCTCAGTGAAGAACTTTTTCCTAAAGAAGACAAAGTAATTTTGTTTTCATGGGCTTGCATAGGACAGGCAATGGTCAGTATGCCTGATTAGGCCAGTGAGACTCATAGAGGCCCTTATTTGTGCCTCAGAAAGTGAAAAAAAGTTATTAAAGTTGCATTTGGTGCCCTACATCTAAATGACATCTAGTGTACCTGTATGTTGCTAGGTGCCTGTAGCGATGGGTTACATATGTTTGTATGTCGTGAGTGAATTCACCTGTCCTGAGCCTGCTTACATCCAGAAGCTTGGTCCTCTCAGCTGTTGTATTCATATGGCCTGCAAGGATCCACATAACAGCAGCAAGTACTCCATGATGAAGAGCCTCACTGTGTCACCTAATCCAATCATTCCTTGTGCTCAGTGTTGCTTAGTCCTGAGACATGGATCATAATTTCCAGTTGCAGACAGAACACTTCCTTCTTGTTGCAGCAGGTTCTGCATTCAGAGGCACTTGGTCACCTGCACATAGCGCATGGGATTTGCTTGTGATGTGCTGTAGCTGACCGTAAGAGGGCTGAGCCCATTTATGCTGAGAGTGGATGGGATCCTGCTTTTGCTGTGTCCCTCTGGGATAAGGCTGTGAAGGAGCTGGCAGAATGAGAGCTTCAAGCCTGAGTCCAGCACTCCAGAGTTGTCCTGGACCATGTGCTCAGGTGTCTTGGCACCGGGTACACCAGGCCTGGACAGACTGCACAGTGGAGGGCGTGCTGCTACTTACGCCTTCTAAGCTGATTCAGTATCTTTTTGAGAGGACTTACGAACTTTCAAAGCCAAAGGACTCCTTGCCTTGTCCTAGTTTCAAAGAGGCCAAAAATATTATATTTCTTTCTGGGCTTAGCTGCAAAGGGGATATGCACTCTTTCTTAGCAATATTGAGAAGGGAGTATAAACCAGGGGACTGCTGTTAGCTGTGAATCATGTATGCGGTCACCTGGAGGGCTGGTTCTCTTGCAGAGGTTTCTGCATCAGGTTAAAGAATTAGGGGCTTCATCTTCCTTCAGATGACTTCAGTGTCAGAGCAGTGAAAACCAGCATCAGACAAAAACTTACTGCGTTAGAAATGCTCTAGGATTAGGTGAAAAGAAGGAAGGTGGCACCTCTTTCACAACTATGTAGCTTTAACCTAGAGCTATAGCTTTTGTCTGGTTAACCCCTTATATAAGCAAAAAGTCCAGACCAGTTTCTGTAAGCTTGTACTATCCATTCATCTCCCAATAAGACAGTCTCCATATTTCACCCTTGCTCTGACTAGTGTTACTTGTTAATCCTGAACTAAGTTTAGAAGAGTGAACATACTACACGAGGCTTATACCAGCTAGTTCATGTGCTTTAGCAGCTCGTAACTTTGTAAATTCACTTAATAAAAGAGAAAAAAAGAGAAATTTTGACAGTCCTTCTTCATACATTTTTCTTCTTGTGTTACCCTCCAACACTTTACTTCTCTTCATATATGCATGTGCTGGGTTTGTGTAGCAGGTTTTTGGTAGTGGGGGAGGGGGCTACAGTTGTGGCCCTCTGTGAGAAACTTCTTGAAGCTTCCCTGGCTCCAAGTCAGATCTGCCTCTGGCCAAGGCCAGGCCAATAAATGATGGTGCCTGTGCCTCTGTGATAATATATTTAGGAAGGGGGATCTGGGAGGAGGAGTTGGAGTTGAGCGGAACAGTTTGAAGAGGACACCTATGTGAACACCGAGGCCAGTGGAAGAAAGGAGGAGGTGGGAGGGGAGGTTTGCTGGAGCAGAGACCCCCTGCAGCCCGTGGTGAGGGCACAGGCTGTGCCCCTGCTGCTGTAGAGGTCACCAGTGGAGCAGAGGCTGAGCTGCGGCCTGTGGAGGACCCCACGCCAGAGCAGGTGGCTGCGCCTGCAGAAGTCTGGGACTCTGTGGGAAGCCCGTGCTGTTGTAGTTCGGTACTGGGAGGACTGCAACATGCAGGAGGGACCCATGCTGGAGCAGCTTGGGAAGCACTGCAGCTGGTGGGAAGGACTCATGGAGAAAATTTGTGGATAACAGCACACTGGAGTAGCAGAAGAATGCGAGGAGTTCCCTCCCCCTGAGGAGCAGGGAGCATCAGGACTGACCATAACCCCATTCCCTGCCCCCCTGTGCTTCTGGGGAGGGCTGAGGTAGAGAAAATGGGAGCAAAGCAGAGCCCAAGAAGAAGGAGGGGGTGGGAGAAAGGTGTTTTTAAGATGTGGTAATGCTTCTCACTGTCCCACTCTGTTAAGTGGTGTTGCTAGTGTTTGAGTTAAATTAATGTTCTTTTTCTTCCCCTAATGAGTCTGTCTTTTGCTGTGACCATAATAGATGAGTAATTTCTCCCTGCCCCTATCTCAATTCCTGAACCTTTTTCTTTATTTTTCCTTCCCGTTTCTGAGGGGGAAGGGGTGAGCAAGCGGGTGCATGCTACTCAGTTGCCCTCTGGGCTCAAGCCACAGCAATGCATTAGCATGTTTTATAATTGCTTAAGTGCCAGTTCAGAAGTTACATGTTTAAGATCCTTAAAAACAAAGATGGTTTTAGAAAAATTGCCTCACATTTTGGAGGGTTTATTGTCTGCTCTTTTTCTTATGTAAAACATGCAGTTGAAATTTGAAAAGTGGTTATCCACAGGAGTATGCACTTGTTATTTTGAGGTGATAAGTCAGAGTCATGCCATTATGACACGGTACTGAAAGATATTAAAATTAATGTAGAAAAAATTACTGATAGTTTTTCAAATAGTTAATACTGCCATCATCACTGTAGCATTTCATGCCCATTTTCTACACAAACCATCCTAACCATGTGGTGGTCTACATTTTAAGTATCAGTCACAGTCTAGAAAGAAGTGGTATTATACAAAAATATTTATATGTTCTTAGCTGGCCAAGGCCAAAGAATAATACAGACCTGCAGCAAATTTTTTCCCTAGCAGCAAGATGAAGCGTGCAAGAGACCCCAGACTCCTTATTTTTACCATGTCTTCTGCCTTTCTTTCTGAAGGTTTCTCTGGACTGCATGTTCATGCGCAAACGTGAAGTTAATGTCTAAAGAAAACATGGAGCATGCCCATGAACACAAGGGAAATTGGTGAGAAGTGTAAATTTTCAGAAGCAAAGAAGATAGTGGAGGTGTTGAAATGAAAGGTCATGTTTCAGATGAGGTAATTGCATTGTGTTGTCAGTGTGCAGTGGATGGTTTTGGGGAGGATAGGGAAGAGGGAGAGAGCATAATGCAGGAGTGATGCCTTGAGGCTCATTTCAGGAGTCAGAAGTTCATTATGTCATGTTACTGCTCTGTTGAGTTCTGACAGCAATCAAAATATAGGTTCTTCTCTTATCAGTTCTGGAAATGACAATTACATATTGTTAGATATATTCTGATTACACATTTATTGTTGTAAAACAATAGAATAGAATGGCAAGCAAATGAGTTTATCTAAAGAATAAGGTTACTTTGAGTAGTGCAATTTAAAAAAATAGATATTTTTTTCCTGTTTGTTTTCCAGATTAAAGTTTTTTTTTCTTTTACTTCTAATGCGTAGTAAGTTTGTTTTGAAACTTTAATTGAATTATGAGGAAAAAAATACATATATTTAACAGATCAAACTGCAAATATCATGAACTATTCAATTGCCCTGTATGCTATTATTTCTTAATGTTTTCAATGTCATGGCTTTTCATCCTATTTTGGACTGGCTAACCATTTTGTTGACTATGCGGAGCACTTTTGCACGATCAATGAATATTTAAATGTTCTGTTTGTGTTTAGAGCTCCTGACATTGTACATATTTGCTGCTTTCTGAAGCAAAGTAAATGAAAAAGTTAATTTTTTTTCTTTGAGTCACCTGCCATGAATGGAATAGAGATGCGACAGGTATTATAGGTATTATTCTGGAATATTCTTAGATTTTTGTTACATCCATCAGAATACATAAGACCATAGTTTGGTTTCTGGTGTCCATTTGTAAATGGAGGATGGATACAGTGGCATAATAAAAATAACATATCTTTGGAGTTAGCAGAATGCCATGGTAACACCCGATAGTAATCCTGTCTACTTCTGGTCCAAACGTACCACTGAAGCAAGAGTAAGAGCAATGTCATGTGTCTGTTCCCCTCCTCCCTCTGTGTTTTATTGTCTGTCACCCAAATTCAGGGTCCAGGTATTACTGAGCCCTTGCTGATGCCAGATGTATAAGTGTTAAGCAAAAGGTGTTTCTCCCAAGAGTCTGTGCACCGTGAAAATTCACAGAAGTAGATTTCAGCCCTGGTTTACAGCTGCAATTTCTCTAAAATGCTGGGCTTTCTTTCCTTGTAAGTCTCCCATCTTAAGGTTGATCACTTTAACTGTTAATTCAAAATGAAACTCTGACCCCCTATGTCTGCTTCTGGAAAAGGGAAGGAAGAAAGGAAGTAACTGAAACCTCAGATAGAGGATTCACTTCCATTATGGAATTTTATAAGGTGATATGTGGCATATAAAAGTCTGTATTGGTAGCTTGGGATCTCATGCTTGTGTTTCTGCTCTCTCTCATCTGGAATGAGCTTGGACTATCTGTGTTATGGTTTGGACTGGAGATGGTTTTTTCCTTTTTCTTAAATTGGTGACTACAGGATGTGGCAGTTCTGATTATACTGAAAATTACTGTAATTGTTATCAGGCAATAAATATTCAATATATTTTTGTAAGATGTAGAGCTTAGTAGAAGTTTTCCAGTATTTGAGAAAATAAATAGAAGCAAATTGGTAAGGATACAAATTGAATTTGGACTTTGAATACTGAGAAAGTTGGCCTGCCTTATTCTGTTAAGAAACTGAGGAATACTGTAATACTCAGCAATACAAGATGTGTTCTAAGAGCTAAGTGAATATGAATGTCTTTTTCAGATAAAAACACATTGTAAGTAGTGCAAGAATGCATACCTGTCATAAGCATAACTGCTGTACAGAAAACAGAACAAGAACGTGAATTAAATGTTCTTACAAAGGACATAATTTTCCTCTTTGGTTTTCTCATAAGCCATATATGGGCAACTTCTATCAAATGAGCCTGCAATAAAAGCTCTGTATTCTGCATTCACCTTTAACCCATGAAAAGATAATGCTTGTATAATTTAGGTGAGAGGTCTTATTTATTACTCTGAAATTACAGTACTTTTTAAAGTACTCTGTATGTGTAGATGGGAATGAAGATTCTTAAGTTGTTAACATTTGATCTCCTGTTATAATTAATCAGATCCAGAATGTAGCTTAAATAATGTGTTTATATAGTGTTGTCTAAGAGTTTTACTTACAGTCTTGCTTTGAAACTGTCTGTATTGAATTGGACTAAATATAGGTACAGTCTTTTTCCTTTGGTAAAACACATTTCCACCGGATATTCCTCTTACTTTATTTTAAGAATTGATGATCTTAGAAAAGGTAAAGTAATTCAGAAATCCTGTAAGTATTTTATCGGCCTAGTAACGCCCGTAACTCACTCACTTGAAACATTGCAGGGTGGAAATTAGGTTCTTGGATTAAAAAGTTCCGTTTAAAAATAAACAGGAGGAAACATAGGGGAGAGACAGAAGAGTGTAACTTGCTTAACATTTAACAAGCCTCTTGGTCCATTTTCTGGACCAGTTGCCATGCTTTTGAAGATAAAAGTAATTACATTAGATATGGAGGTAGTTTTTATGCACTGGGAGTTGAGACAATTTTGGTTCTTTACAGAAGCAGGAATGTGAATGCTTGACTCTTCCTCTAGGGTGTTTTTTTGACCATTTTTCTGAGTACATCTGGGAGAAATCCAGACCTCACTGAAATCAGTGAAACTTTGCTTGTTGCCTTTAACAGGGCCAGGATTTTATCTGTGAATGTTCAAGCTTTCAGTCACTGACCAGCTCCAGTGGAGCTACATTTAAGCTTTTCTGGTTTACTACTGCAAGTTGCCTCATCCTGGACCTAGACTGCAAAATGACTCCCAAGAAATTTTCATTCTGGAAAGTACATCATTGATGATCTTAGCATGGACTCTTGTTAGCTGAAGTACACCAATATTTTGATGAAAGACTGGGGGACCAGTAATAATGTCCGAATGTTTGCTAGGTGGTGGATTATACAAGACTGAGTTGGGTCAAAGTGCTGTCTTGTAAATCCTGGCCAACCAGTGGGAAGCTTATGCTGGGATCCTAATGTTAAACAGAGGGCCTTAGTCCATATTGAAATCTCTGACAATGCTATAACTAAACTAGCAGTGATAGTGGATCTTGCAGGAAAGGAGATCTGAAATCTGTGGGTCTCTGCCAGAATGAGGGTTTGCTTTATACTACCTCTGCAGAGAGAGATACATACAGAAGTGATGCAAATTCATTCATCTTGGTCCTCTGACATGTACTTGTCTCCAAAAGAAGAAGGAAAAAATTTACAGAAGTCAACCCATAGATGTAGGAACTTAAAACATGTTTTTCAAAGTCTTGGTGGAGTTTAGACCTAACCTTATTGCAGACCAGTGGATCTTGAGGTCCTTGGTCCCTAATTTGTGTCTGAAAAAACAGAAGTGGACACCAAAGTCATCTATCTACTGATAAGCAAAGATAAAGAGGTGATTCAGTGTTCTTGTACATTATCTAAGCCTGACTTCTGGGCTCCACTTTTTGGAAGAGAAATTTTCAAATACAAGGTAGGTGCCAGAAGCTACCCCAATGAATAACGGTGCCAAAGAATTTGCAGAAGGTGGCTAATAGATTAGTTTGTCCATTTGCCTACCAGGCTGTCATTTTGTCCCTGCCTGAGACTTGGATGTGGGATTCCTAGTTTGGAGGTTTCTGATGAGGTTATGCATATGAAGCTGCTGCTGGAGATACTCAGGACACCAAGGTGACCTGAGAGCAGGTGAGTCAGGTAGCTCCCTGCCCATGTAGAATGCTCACAACACTCATGCCAGTATGTTGTCCCTGTTTAGTTTGCATTCCCTGTACTTACCATTAGGCTACCATTCAGGTCTGGTCTGGAGTTTGTGGATTACCTTCTCTGGATTGCTTTAAGGAAAACTGGGGTTGAATGAAAAATGAATTCCACAAATCCCTCCCCTGTGATGTATCTTCAGCAGAAGAGGAAGTTGTCTTCTGAGAACTCAAATATCATCATTCATCACAATGGTTATATTCAGATTTCAAGTTACCCTCCTAATACAGTTTAAATCTGTTGCGCAGTCATCTGGAGGTTGCATATTAGAGTAACGTTTCCCAGAAGTTTCTACTAGTCACAGTATGTTCCATAATTTTGGGGGGTGATGTAAAATTCTGAGATTGGTTGTGGTCTCATTTTGTTATCTTGCATAGTTACTAGAGACATAAAGAAATAGGGGGTGATATGCAGTCTTTCTGATAATATGGGAGAGTTGAAGAGGTAATTTTATGTTGTGCTGAGTGCAGAAGGAGGTAAAATACATTGGAAAGTCTTTTGTATTTTATTTTTCTTATTTTAAAGAGCCGAGCTCTAGAGTGGACACTATCTCACCTATGCTTTTCAGCCACTTTAAGGTAAGCACAGATTTAGAGTTCTGAATATTCTGTGTGTATGAAATTGTAAATTTAAAATGTAAATCTTCGAGAAGACACCTAATTTGTCCCTACTGGTTTCCTCTCAAAACTGGTCATGTGTTTTGGATTAAATATAATTAAGCAATTTATATGTATGCAGAAACTACTCCAGTCTTCACTATATGTTATCGGTTTGCCACTCTGCCCTTCAAGTCTGATGCAGTAAATAGAAATGTTATTTTTACTTTCCTTATCCTTTGTGCAGCTTACTAGCCTGCTGTGTGCTAGCCACACAAGTAACTCTGTGGCAGGTCGAAAGGAAAGTTGGCAACCTTACAGCTAGGACACCTCTCTGCAAACAACATAGGCTATTCCCATCTCTTTCCTGGATGGCACTGGAGTTTCCAGGTCCTTGTTCCTTGTGATTCCTGTGGCTTTTTTCCTCCTCTGCTGAGTCTCTGCCTGTGCCATGGGCTTCTTGATTCTTCTGTTCCTTTACCTACAAGCAGCATCTAGGGACATGTCTGCGAGAGAGGGCAAATCACTGCTTGTGAGTGGACAGTGTGTTTCAGATAAAGGACTGAAGGGCGTGAGGTGTCTTAATATATTACTCCAGAAGGGGATTGCTGGAGCCAGGAAAATCCAGCTCGTCCAGACTGGCTCTGCTTTCCTTTCACCCCCTCCTGTGACTAATGTGAGTTGTTTATTTCTTCATCCCTGCCCTTGCAGAGAACAACTAGGCGTTCATTGCTCTTCCCACCTCCTCCTCTCCTAGGCCTCTCTTTGTTACTTGAAGAAGGAGGAATGGACAGGGGAAGGGAAAAATGGCAAGGAAAAAGCACTTTCACTCCTTTTCCTTGATGAATCACAAGCCAGGGGGCAGAACCAGGTGAACTGCCTGATCAGGGAAAAGAGCAGGGCACTGTGACATGTAGAGTAAACGTCTCCTTGGCTGGGGAATTTGGCCCACCCCAGGACCTCTTCTTCCAGGCCCTGAGCAGTGACAGCCCCTTTGCTGTTGGGTTAGATTCCTTTGCTGCTGCCTGTGTATTTCCATAAAATTCCCTACTGGAGGTTTCAGCTAGGACCGATTTTAAAATTAATTAGAACCTTACCTTCCTTTTTCTTTAATAGTTCTCTCTAGTAATTTCATCCTTCTGTTTTTAAATTTCTAAGTAATTGCTGAATAGATGTTTATTTGATAATTTACAGTTTAAAGAGGAGTTTGAAAAGAAATTAATCTCATTAAATGGGAAGACACTATGTAATCTTCTCAGACATTCCAAGTTTCCTCTTAATATTTTACAGTCTTTTTACTATTTACTTTGTATCTCTTTTCTTGAAAGTGTTTATTTTGGGAAGGTCAAAACAAAATTCTCCCTATGTCTCTCATCAGCTGTAAGATGAATGCATACAGTTGGAGCAAGTTCCATTGAAGCTCTCATGCAGAATAAACAAAGTCCTGACCGAAGGCTTGACTCATGATAGGTCTTTAATGACTATTGTCATGAAAAAGTAGTTAACATATTTTCCACCAAAAAAAGGGTGTAGCTTTGCTGCAGAGTCAGCAACACATCAAAATAGGGGTAACCGAGGGAGAGATTCAAAGAGCAAGGCTGATACGGAGCTGATGGGCATTGGAAAGAACACTAGCAGCTGTGTGTTCCTTAAAGAGGGTGATGCAAGTGTGCTGGGGAGGTCAAGTATGTCACCGGGAATTTCTGCTGTTATGGGGTCAGGCTCTTCAGATGGAATCAGCCTGTAGAAATGGGTATTACAGTAGGGTGTTGTAAGTGTGTAGTCACCACTTAAAGTTTGTAGGCTGTATCATACTACCCTGTGGTAAAGCAATTTTGCCTCAAATGTTCCTGTGCTCTGTGGGTAATTTTTGAGATTATTTTGGGAAGGAAGGTTTGGTATTTCTACAGATGGAGCTAGAGAGCAGGGAGATGCCTATGAAATTACTGCACATCCTTAAACAAAGCAGATCTGTTTCCACTGCCTTTTCTACTTGTGTGACAGCATAACACTTGGCAGTCAACAAACTCTGCGTGCTGCTCTTGTCATCATGTGGTGGGGCAGGAAAACTGCTGACATGGAAAAGTGCAGACAAAATCAAGCAAAATGATTCATGGCTTGGAAGGCTCTGTGTCCTGGGGAAAGATTAATCAAAAGTGACCCAGAGAGCTCAGGGATAGTAATATACATGTATATTATAGTTACTGGGTGATAGAAAAATATCTTTGAATGAGTTGGGCCGGATTCACAGATGCTATTTTAGGAGGTGCATTTATTATTTTTTGCTGTTAAGAAAGGTCTCTCTTGTAAAAGTCTAATCTCTCTGTGAGTGAGGGGCTAGGAAACCTGCATTGTATAGCTTACAGACCTATGACATTCACAAACAGTCCTAAGGAGGACTGAGTGGAAAGTCCAAGAAAATTACACTTTCAGACCAGTGCTTAGAGAAGGAAAGATGCTATGAGAGCTGTGGGACAAGCTTATCAAAAGGAAATAAAACACTTTGGTCCTTGAAGATTTCAAGTATCTGAGAGTGGTTCAGACTGTGATCTCATTCCCTGTAGCACTGAAAAATTAAAATTCTTATTTTAATTTTAGTGATATATGATAATCGGTGCATTTTGGAAGGTGTGCACTTATCTTCCTGTAGTCCTAATTACCTCTGAGATGAAGAAGACAGTAATTGGAATGTCTCAAATATTTGGTACTAGTTAGAAGAATGAGAAAATATGCTTTTAACTAATGGGAAAATAGATGATCTAAGAGGAGAGTATGTTTTAGACTGAATTTCTAGTGGAATGTATCTAATAAAATAATTCACTGATTTTTTTTTTTTTTTTTTTTCCTAAAGAAACTTCTGAACTCGTTGGCCAATTTTAACTGAATTTAAGTGTCACCGTTTTCTCAAAATTATGAAGTTCCTGTTTATTGTGAGAAAACTAGAGCGAGGAAAGACATTAGTACACCTATGGAAGGAAAATTTCATCACGCATGTCCTGGTCAAACAACCAACACATACAGTGTTCGGAAACACCACAGTGTGTGCTGCCTCTTGCCTGACCTGAAGATGATGAATATGGGGGGCAGTGTGGGTTGCAGGGAGGGGAATTTATCAAAGGAAAATGGAAGAGGGTCTTGGATTGTTGCAGTATGGAGAGGGGAATGATGCAAACCACAAATCTGTAGGAAACCACGCTTTATTAGTTCCACTGCTTTTGGAACAACTTGTTTAAACTTCCCTTGTAGGTAATTAACTTTCTAATGGCACTGTGAGATAGGCCACCTGCAGAACCCTTGGGCAGGGGGATTCACAAGCACGTATGGTTCAAAATAAGGCCTCATGGAAAACTAGGCAAAAGTGTGTTAGAATAATATTTACATTCAGTAGCATTAAGTACATCTGTTTGTTATTAGTAGGAGGCTGAACTGGCTAAAAATCTTCCACAAGAGTGACCCAGCAGCAGAAGGCCAGGTACCTCTGACAGCTTTTCTACAGCTACCAATAGAGCTATTTTCAAAAGCATGACAAGATTTCCCTCTCAATGTCAATTTGAATACAAAGGAGATTGAGTTTTGATTACTGGAATATATAGATGTTTCAGTTCTGTTCCTTTAGGTCTCTGGTTTTGTACTTATTTTCTCTGTTACTCCTGTGTTTACATGAATGTGAGGCTTTCATACAAACGAAGGGATTGAAGCACTGGTTGAAATCATTACAAGCCAAAGATGGTCAGGCTGTTTGAAAAATCAAGGGTGATAGATGACAGTTTAAACCTAAAAAATTTAAATTTCTCATTAGTATTATTTGATGGAAAAATATTATTGCATCTTATTTAGTCAGAGAAAGACACAGAACATGAGATTTTTATTTTCTAACAAGGACTACTGATTTCAATATAGTCATGATGATTTAAGCTACTTAGAAATAATGTTTAACTTCAAGTCGAAAAGCTTTGGCATAACTAAGAACAGAGTATAGATCTTCCAGTGCTATGTCTTAGCCATATGTATGTGTGTATTAGGTAGATGACTATTATTCTTGCTTAGGGTTTAGGAATTTCACTGGCCTGGAATTCAGGCTTTTGGGTTCAATTTCCTGTTCCACTATGGATTTGTTAAATTTAAAATTTAGTAACCATCCCCCTAACTTGTAACTGTTATCTGTCTGATGTCTATATCTCTTTCTCTTTTCTGTTTAGATTTGTAAGAACCTGAAGGAAAAGGAAGAAAGTACTTTCTGTATATTTGTGTTTATATATAGCACACAGCACACAAAACCACAGAGACCCTCCACTTTTGCTAATCAACTCTTTCAAATCTTAAGTATCTACAAGTTGCAGAGAGATTTCTAACTCTGAAAGCTGTTATTGCAAGCTCTTCTTTAAACACAGGTTGTTGCCTGTCCCCTAAATTATTAAAGATCTCTCCATCCAGCCCCTCTGCAGGTTTTCCTTACCTTTACCTTTAGATTCACACTCACTATCAAGAACTGCCTTGCTCTCTGGTCTAGTGTCTGCTGTCTCAAATCACTGAATGTTTGTGTCAACTGGTATTTCCTGGCCAATCTCTACATCTTAAGTGGTCTTCAAGGTATAAATATGCTTAGACATTGTGTTACACCTTTGTCTCGCATCTATGAATTCTTGTGCTGTATACTCTTCGGAATGAAGTATACTCAGGTTATTTTGTTTGCACGGCATGTTGAAAGCATGATATAAATGAAAGACCTCAGCTCTGCTGCTCAGCCACAGGCACACACCACTAGGGTGTGTGAGACTCTGTGCAACTGGCAGGCATCATACAGGAGCTTTGTGCCCCTGGAAAGGTGTGTCCCTCCTGTTGGAGACCAGGGAATGCTCAAAGTTATCTCTGGTAGCACTCAGCACTGTTACTCGCTTACCTCAATCATACAAGCAGTCATTTATTAATTATGTAGCTTCCTTCAGTTAAAACCTGCCTCATGGAAATAATTCCTGAAGAGAGGAAAAAGCAAAAAGTCATTTTGATTTGACCAGGTCTGGAAGAAATCTATTTCAGTTACGCTCAAAGAGAAATGAGCATTGGGAAGTAAAATTTCTCTAAAGAGAGTTAACACAATAGCAACAGATGTAAAGAGCTGTGTGTCTGGAGTTTAGCAGCAGAATTAACCACCTTATCATGAGACTCAGAGTGGTGTTTTGTGGTTTAGGAAAAGCAAGTAGGTATGACCAAAACGACTATCCTTTGGGAAGATGGAGTCAAAGGGCACATGCTTGAGAGCCACAAATATGAGCTATTCAGAAAACAAACAAAGATCTCTAAACTAAAATGTACAGGTGACTGAAAAGGTCACCCTGTGAAAAGCACAAAGAATGAAGCAAATGAAGGTGATGAGGTGTGTTTGAAACAGTGGCCTCATCTCCTGTGTAAGTGCACCAGATGAGGAGTGTGGGTTAGTAGATCCTGCACTGGGGTTGGGATTGTCCAAACTCCTCCAGTCTGCACGAAGCTTTGGGACACAGCTGCTCATTTAATGACTAGTATGTGAGTGGATAATGTGTTCAAATATGTTGGTATCTAGAGCTGTACTATTTAAAGAGTGCAGAATGGCAAGACTTTGAAACAAATCTTAACATTTTACAAGCTGTGTACCTGACTGAAAAAAGGAAGCAAATATTCATTCAAAAATGGGAGACCACCTACTTAAAATGTAACCCTGCAAGTAAGACAGGCATTTCTTAAATAAACTTAAATGCAAGAGGGAGTCACCCTTTTGCTTCTATATATTTTTGTGTGGTGTGTTTGAAAGTCATTTGGTTTCAGAAACGTATGGACCTGATTCTCTGCTTTCTTGTACTAACTGCTATTAGTACAAAGTAGGTAGGTTACTCATTCAGGGATTTACTCCCCTCTGCTTCCCTGCCAGCTGAAAGTTTTCTACTCTACTCTGATATTGTGCTCTCTGATACCAGCTCTAGGCAGTGCTGCCACTTGTTTCTTATAAACCCTTTTCATGTTCATGAGAAAGCAGATGCTTTGCTGAAATCAGACATCCTTTTTCAAGCCGAGTTTTATATAAATAAGGTAAACTGGGTTCCACTGAGATCTGTCAGGCCCACTCTAGTATGCTTGTCTTTCAGTGTGCTGATTTGGCTAATTTCTTTTCTTTAATCCAACTTTTTTGTTTTGTTTTGGTTTGGTTTTTTCCCCCTCCTCAGTCCATTACAACCATTTTGATGAATCTCATTTTGTTATGTGTGGTCACTTATCTGTTGCAACCCACTTACTGGCTTCCACATGTTGCTAAAATGTGTTTGGAAGAGGGGATTAAGTTACTGTTTCTAGCTGTGAGTTTGTTTGGTCACTTGGACACGTTCACTGGGATGTGAGATCCTAGAGTCCATACAGAGCCTTCCAACTGGAGATTTTCTATTTTCTTTCTTCACTGTGGGGGACCTCACACAGGCTTCCCCTGTGAGCCCTGCTGCAAGCAAATGCACGTAGCATCACAGCCTTACTAGAGCAAAGTGAAATCTCTTCAACCCAGCTCCTTGTATTCACTGCCTTTGGGATATTGCCTCCCTCCAAAGGTAAAAGTGAGACACAGGGATCATGAAAGGTCTCTCAAAACCCTTAATGTCCATTGCAGAAAACATTTATTGAATAATTCCTGACAAAATTCGTTCAGTGAGTGAAGATCATCCTTGCTTTTGTTTGACTTAAAATTGAGAAATTGTGAATTCAGATAAGATGTTTAGCGATGAGGGACCCAAAGAACTCCCATTTCCAGAAGGTTTTTTAAATGAATGTTCCCTAGTAGAATGATTTCCTACTAATTACTGTTCTACTCTGTGAGTGTAAGTGTTGTAAGCATTGACTAGGTCATGTCTTAGTCAAATCTGTTTACTTGTGAATGTTGTGACAGATTTAGATACTACTCTTTATCAGCTTTTTGCTGATGCCTTCATATGACCATTTTCTGTACTTAGGCACATTTGGGGAAGACGACTTTTCTTGTGATTCTTAGCAGTTCCTAAAAATAAACATACAGTTAGTTTGTTTTTGTACAAACAAGAATATTTACATTATATGGTTCTGTATAATTGGCTTTGGGCATAGTTTTGGGAGTGAAGAGTTAAGGCAGAGGCAGAGATGAAGAATCTGTTTAATCTGCTTGATTATTTAAAGACAAGTAAATACACCTAAGAAGCACAGAAAAGAGTAGGCAACTCTTTGGTCCCACCTTCCAGTGGTGTTCTGCATGGATGACTCTAGTATCAGCAGTATGGCCACATGCTACAGTAGGAGAACCACCTTCATGGAAAAATGTAGCATTATGCACAACATGAAGTCATGTAGGTTGATCCTTTCTAGCCTGTTTCAAATAGACTGCTCTTCTGAGTTTTCTACAGTACTGTTCTTCCAATGTCCTTGGAAGATTTCTCTTGCATGGTATTGCATGAGATTGAACTCAGCAGTTTCCCAAGACATCTAGTAATGGAATCATGAAATTAAAAAAACCCCAAGGGAAGCTACTGTTTTCTTTACAGATGTTGTATATGATATAGCAATAGATGGATGCTAATGAAATGGAAACCAGTGAATTCAGTCTCTGCTCTTGAGCAGTAAAGAATCTGAATATTTATAGTAGTATTTTATCTGAAGAGCTGGGTATGATTTGATGGAATATGCAGTGGCTTCCTGAAACCATTGGGCACCTAAATAACTGAACAAGCATGTAATGGATTTGAAGGTAACTTTCAATCTAGGAATGTGTACATACAGGCAATTACTTGTGTGAATGCGGAGGAAAACAGAATGTAATGTCTGCTAGGCAGCCAATAAACTTGAATTATATCTTTCTGTTTCCCTCAGCCAGGAAGTCACCCGGCTATTTTTAAATCTGTATCCATGACCATAGTCAGACATAAGGCTCTTTCTTGGGGGAAAAAAGGACAGGAAAAGATTTTAAATATCTTGAAATTTCCTACCTCTGTTTATCTCTTGCTACCTCTCCCTTTCTGTCAGAAGGTTTACAAGTTTTTCCAGCCTAAAGGCAAGAGTCCAGGAGTTCTTTCCAGAAGTCCTGCATTTTAAAGGGGTCCCTATATAGCAAGAAGGCAATCAGTGAGTCTTTCACTTAAGTGTTTTTACTGCTGACATGTGGTCCATCTCTTCGAAAGTTCCTAGGAAATTTGCTAATATTTAGATACTAGAGGATGGTGATGAGTCAGATGACAGCAGTTTGTCACTAGGGTTGTCACTACTCTCTGGAGTATTAGACCATGAGGAAGCATGGGCCTATGAACTCTTCTCTGTCAGTTGCACTTTACAAACGGAAAAATGAAAATGTAAAGATTTGAGCTCTTAAAGGTTTCACATGGAATCCACTTCTGGGTTTTCCTTCTGTTATCACTGTAAAAGAAAGCTGAGCAGATTAGTTGAATCACTTGGCTTTAATTTGAGCAATAATCTAGGTTCGTTTTCTAGGTCTAGTACAGATATAAGATTGGATTTTGAAATAGTTACTCAGAACTTGATAGTAGTAACTGTGTTTAACGTGTATATTTTAAGGTAATGTCTTTAAC
The DNA here is from genome assembly GCF_965140245.1 of Athene noctua. Taxonomy (NCBI): domain Eukaryota; kingdom Metazoa; phylum Chordata; class Aves; order Strigiformes; family Strigidae; genus Athene; species Athene noctua. The sequence goes on along the minus strand of NC_134040.1, from coordinate 16,115,724 downwards.
TTGTACAGCCCATAGCATAAATGAAAGTCTATCTTCAAGAATCACCTGAAATTATAGAAAATACAATCATAAAAGGAAAATAATTGCTTATGGTATCTGATATCCTGTTACTGTATGTATGCAGTATCTTTATAGCAAATGAATAAACAGCCACGTGCTAATGAAGGGGAACTGCAAAAAGATATTGAAGGGTCATGTGAAAGCAGAAGAGGAAAATGGTAGAAAAGAAGAGACAGAAAAAAAGACAGTGGATGATAGCAAACTGGGCTAGTCACTAAGTCTTTAATGTTCCTTGTCTCTAATACTGGAGTTAAAGTTTCTTTACATTCATGTGATGGATGCCCAGGGTGGAAGGCAACTCATCCTTTGCTCTGGGTGATCAGAATGTGCCTGCTCTGTTCTGAGCATTGATTTACATTCCTATCACTGTGAAAACATTGTTTAATTTCTGCGAACAAGTAGGAAGTAATCCTTATTGGGTTCATGAGAGATTCCAATTTTCATTAAGCCACCTTATATCTAGTGATTGGTGGACACTGGGTGTAAAGACCAGAATCATGTATATGAGACTGTTAATTTCTTTTACTGTTAACTTTTTTTTTTTTTTTTTATTTAAAAAAACCAACCTCAACCCACCAGAACATAACCAAATACCAAAAGCAAAACTGAAGGACCTTCCCATGACCTGTGTAGAGGTTTACCTGTGTCTTTGTCACAGTACTACCATTCACTGGGAAGAGCTTAAACTGTACAAAGTCTTTTTAACACTCTAGAGACTCTATTTTTAGTGATAGCTTGAATCCTTTGTGCCCTTTCTCATCAGTTACTGAATGGATAGTGGCGAACAAGGATCTGGGAGTGCTAGCCAACATCAAAATATCTTGCCTGAAACTAAGAGCCCTACTCAATAGATGTTTCTGCTGTACCACATTGTCATTGCTCTCCTGTACCAGGATTTCCCCCTCTATGGTCTGGCATGGGAAACCATCCCATTAACAGCTTACTTGGGAGAGAGTTATGAAACCACTCTCTACTCAGTCTCCATATTCCAATGATTTGTTGCAAATATGTAAATCTGAATTATGCCATACAGTATTACACTATCAGGCATGACAAGGGAATATACTGGCTTCTAGAAGAATGGTCTTTTAGCATAGCAATAATCCCAGAACATCAAGAAAAAAAAAGAATAAAATCATTAATTCTTTTTAAGTGTCTTCATTAGAAATTGTTAGATAGTCTGAAACACACTAAAGTTAGAATGAGGAAGACTTAGGATTCTGGTGAAACACATTACATCAGAAAATTCCAGCTTGTGGAAACAGAAGCTGTCTGTGAGAAAAATACAGTTTATCTAAGTCTCCTAATATGAATTTTTTTAAAGAAGAGTTATGGAATTGTTGACATATCTTTCTGAACTTTCTAGAAGGAAATGAATCTCTTTTCCAGCAAGCTTTTTATTATGAAATTTTAATATATACTCTTTCTTAAAAATTCTCTTGATATGAATTTTTGTTCTGATTTGGGATGGAAAAAAATTCAAAATATTGAAAATCTTTTATGGAGTAACAAAACAGATTCATCATAACTGTTTTGAACATCCAAGCTCAGAGATCATCTGATGAGTAAAAAAAATAAGCTTTCCTTTCAAGCAGGCTGAGTTATCATGTCAGATTTCTTTATGCTTATTTTATAATTTTATTAAATATTGTAAATGAAAAATAATAGCTTCTAATAAATCTGTTCATTTAAATATTGTTAGTTTCCTACCAGAGGCATAGAGAAGTTACTTACTTCTAATTACCGTTTATTAATACTTGTGGAAGGATGAGTCTTATGTTCAGTTTACAGTTTTCTTAAGGATTAATATCTAGGCATATGCTCATCTAAAAATCTGTACTAAATGAGTGATCATAATTTAATAACAATGCATGTTTGTGCTAGAAGTAAAACTCCTTAAAATCCAACAAAGAACTTGGGCTAGTCATGGAATATGTGCTGTCACACATCTCTGCATATCATCGAGATTCTGTTTCAGTCTGGGTTTGGAATCTATCATTTATGAGTAGCTCAGTAACTGAATAAATCCAGGACATCTGAGGTGTTCTCAGTATCATGATCCCTGGCCAGATGTAACTGAAAAATATTATTTGTTAATGAAACCAAGTATTAGTTATTTTTATGAAATACACATTAATCATGTAGTTACTTAATATGCGTATTACCACTAAAGAGGAACTTTCATATATTTAATTTCTTAGTGTAGCATATATAAAAAAAAAAAAAAAAAAAGATTTCTTTTGCCTTCCCACATGATGAGGGCCGTCAAGACCAGTCCAGCATTGGAAAACTGGTTGATATTTCTGTTTAAGAAGCAAAGTAAATAAAACACAATCCCTGGAGTGTATACCTCTGCCATGTTCACTTGGAAGGTTCCTAATTGGACAGAGGTGCACTCTGTCCATGCACAGAGCCTGGCGATCAAACACACGTGGGGAATTAATTCCAGCGGACTTTATAGCCACCTCTGCACAATAACAATAAATAATGAAATAAATGCAGGGCACTTTTGCTGGTTGGTTCTCAAAGCAGTCTACAGACCACTTAAACAGTAGTGCATTGATTTTTCTCACCCTTGGAATACAGCGATCCTGTGTCAAAACATGGCTGTCGTTTAAAAGCACATAGCAAAATTACACAGAGTTTAGGACAGGAATTAATACTCAGTAAGTAAAAATTACAGGATATTTTTAAGGATGCAAGACATAAGCATTATTGAATATGGACTATGTCTTTTTTGATGTCTGTCATTGCTGTTGTACTTCAGAGCCAGGAAAGAAGTTTGCAGAAAATGGCTATGTTGTCAATCCTTAGTCATTTAGCCAAGGAACTTTTCTTGCTCTTTTGTGGTTACCTTCCTTTTTAAAATTTATTTTTAGTATTGAACTACTTACGTGGTGCATACCTACAGTGTAATCAATACCAATAGTTGAACCTGACCAAAGCTGAAGAAGTTCTTGTAATATTGTTGGCCAAATCTGTTAATTTTATCAATCTAGTTGGTCACCAGTAGCAAAGATACAGAGAATGGGAGCTCCAAATACCATAGGAAAGAGCCTGATCCCCAGCTGTGCTTGAACAGCCTGCACCGAAGTCTGTGCTTTCAGTTTAGCTGCTCTTAGTACCTAAGCTAGACTGACAGAAGTCATCTGGACATGCTTCTCTCTGCTGTGACCACGTTTGCGAGCACACCTATCCCTCCTAGGTCATTGTGAATATCTGTCACAGATAACGTTGCACTCCTTTACAGATGTTACCCCAAGCTGTCAGCCCTTCTTCAGGAGCCTGGAGCTACCACTTAAAAGATCTTATTCACTATGTCTTCTTTGATCCAAATTTATTTGTTTGCATTTGCTCAGATTAAATATAGGTGTTTTTTCCTTGATTATCTTCTGGTTTTTTACATCTCTCTTAATATTTCTTTTCAGTGAGGCCAGAGGTGCAATGATAATTTCCTTAGTTTCTATTTCTCTTTTTCATGTGTGTATGTGTGCATTTCTATCCCAATTATTCAGTTTATAGGAAGATGTCCCAGTTTGTTTTTAAAAACTCACTTGCCAATAGTAACTTACAACTTTTCCTAAGCTCTGAAATCATGCATTAGAAATCTGAATTTGAGTACTTTATGGTTTCTAGTACTGAGCTGCCTCACACCAAGTTTTCCATTGGCTTCTCCTTTATTTATAAGAAATCAATGCAAAAACATTAACAAAGTTGACCATGTTTTTATTTTTTTAAAAATTAAGGGGGTAAGCTGTCAAAGGTTGAGTAGACTTTTTTTTTTTTGTTTTGTTTCCTGCTCATATTTTCCCTGAGCCCTGGAAGAATATCCTTGATAATGAATGCTCTGTCATTGAATGTTCAGAAGTAATACATTTTAGACTCTTACCTCAGATAAAATTTTAAGATATTATTGGTTTCTATTCCCAGCAGTTTAAAGATACAGCCTTTGAGTGGTTTTTTTTTTCATGGTAAGTTCTAATGACACAGTGTTAGAGGAACTACTGTGTGTTCAGTAGTGAGGAATGAAGCTCTAAAGGTCTGGAAGTTTGGAAAAGTTCAGATGCCTCAAAATGCTTGGATTCCTCTCAAAATTTTTTCTTAGCTGTATAAATCTACCACCCAGCTGTTATCCTCTGAGGAATTAGCAAAAAAGTGTATTTATAAGACAAATCGTTTGGCTGATGGAGAGAAATATGTTAGCAATATTTTTTTGATTCACATTTGAAAGTAGAATATTTCTTCCATTGCAGTCAGAAGTCAGGGCTGCAAGTAGGTTCTTTCCAGCAAACTTACAAAAGCCTTTTTCTTTCTGCAGGCATTCAGCCACACCACCGTGGGCTGTGATCTTGTCAGTTCTCATAAGCTAGTAACACCAATGGTAACAAAATACTTTCCCTAGTTATAGGATGTACATTTCCATGAATTGGTTTGGTTCATCTCATATATGAAGTGTCAAATCTTTTTTTTTTTTAGTTTTGAAAGCATGAAGAACACTGGAAGAATTTTGAGCAGTTTTCTCACTATTAAAAGCTAGTTATGCGAGAAGAAGCCATTTCTTTAACTGATTCAGTAATGGCAAAAACTTGTTGGGCACAGATATAGCCTGAAGGGCTAGTAGCACCTTTCTCTGTGGCTGTCCTGGTGAGGCAAGCTGACCAAATGAGGCAGGATCAGGCCCAAAGCATGTAAATGAGCTGGTAATTCATGGTACAAGATTTTGCATCTTCTGCAATGAAACCCGTCATGTGGGCTGGTAACACCAGAAAAGACAAACTAAATGTGAACTCTCTCTCTGCTATATAAGCAATTATCATTCAGGTGGATTTAAAAGGGCTTTACAGCCTAGCTCGTTTATACAATGTGTTAATGTGTATTACTTCTCCCACCACTGAAAGCCAGCCACTTACGAACTGAAATGTGGCATCAGTTCAACAGCATGTAGCAGCAAACTGCAGCATGGCAGGCGCTGAGCACAGCAAACATCTCCAGCCGAAACAGCCCAAAGAGCGGCAGGAGGGAGAATTCAAATTGCACAGCGTGTATTTAGATAGGACTTGCAACTTGAGGTGACTTCTGGAAAAAATTACCTGGGTTTGTTAGTGATCAGTGATCGGGGCGAGCTTGATCCTAAGCCTCGCTTAGAAGATGGCACTGCTAATGCTGCAGCACTCCCTGGAACTGTAGTGTGGTGGTGTACCATTGTTGACTCAAAAGGAAAAGAAACTTTTGAATATGTCACCAGCACTACTGGCAAGAGCAGCTGAGTTTTTTCTCCTCTTAAATAGACCCTGCAGACATAAGTTGATCTCAATATCTGAGTTCCTCTGACAACTCTGTTTTCATTTTGTAATATTTCAATTGGTAATACTTCTTTGAATAGGTAGGTTATTAAAGAGAGATATGCATTCGCTGCTCTGCAGCAATAGGTCTCTCTTCCTGTGAAAGCAAAGCATTATGAATGCAAAAGACTTTTCTTGCTAACACCGTTGAGAGGATGGAAGTTCTGGTGGGAAAACTTCCAAGTGAAACTTTGGCTTCACTCAGCTGGAGTGGCACAGTCTCCATACTAACAGCACCTTTCCCCCCCGCCTTTTTTTAAAAAAACCACAAACTTCCCCGTGTCACAGCTCTGTGCAAATATTTCCCATATGTCAGCTGGCTGATCCAGTAATCACTTAGGGCTGGAGTGTAAATTACACAAGTGGCAGCACGCACACAAATGTCTGACTTGTATGATTCTGTAATTTGGGAGATCTAACTATGGTGAATTGAACTGATTTTAAATTAAAACCTTTCTTTTAAAGCTCTATAGATTCAGTGCTAGAAGGGCTATTATTCCGTCTCCCACTTTACTCCTAGCCAATGTAAAATGTCTCGCTTGTATTTTAATGGTGCCTCTCTTGCTGTTTGTTTTCTTCATTTGTTTTCATTTCTATCCAGTGTGCTGTCATTATGCCATGAACTAGATTCTTTGGGTAGGAACTATCTCTTTTTGAACATCTAGAATGTGTATGGCATTTTCTAAACAGATTAATTAATAGCGTATGCTATTGTTTATTTTATATCTGTAATACTTTTCTTGAGCAGTTGACTGTAATGTTTCAGACAGGTTAATAGCCAGAGAGTATTTTGATTCTAGGGAATTCTGGGAGGCTTTAAATTAATTTTTTCCTTCAAGGTGGTAGGAGTGTACTCCTCAGCACAACACTGGCAGAGTATGTGCTGGCATTCATGGGAAGCAGAAGAAATATAATGGTGTGGGGAACCTGGATTTCTGAGCCTTATTAAAAAGAAAAGCTTTTCAGAAAGAAAGCTTTGAACAGCCTTGGCTGCAGGTTTCACTCTCTGCTCATGTGTGTGTCTGTGTGCACAGGGTTCCTCTGGCCCCCAGCAGCCACTGGGCTGTCTGGGGCTGGTGAGCTGGCAGTGAGCTGGGGGGAGACAGTAGCTGACTCTGGGGGTGGTGAAGGGGGTGGAGGAGCCCCTGCTCCGAACTGCACAATTGTTTGGAGCAAGAGGTCTTGCTGATGGAGTCGCCTTCTACCAGCTGATCAGCACTTTAGTGTTACTTTCTCTGCATCTGCAAAGATTTAAATTATCCTTACAGACACTTTTACTGATCAGTCTTAACACTGGCTGTAACAGTTCCCATTAAGCACCTTTCCCTCTTGCTTTCCTTTTCTTGGTTTCCTATTTTTCTTGGGTTTCTGTACTTCAATTTCTTTTATTGTGTCTTACTTTGCCTCCTTGTTTTAGTTTCTTTTTCTCCTGTCTCCCTCTTTCATTCCCCAACATTTTTTCTTTGTAGTACAGTTGCAGTCATGGACATCGAGTGCTATGGAAAGATAGAATAAAAAATATTTCTACATTGGAGATTTATTAGACTTATTTGTCCTTTCTCCCTAATTCAAATTAATCCTCTTTTTCACAGTTGTATTTTTCATAAAAGCATATATTTTGCACTGAACAATACTGTGAATGAATGTAGCCTACAGTATGTTATGAGAAGATTCAGTCACAAGGATTGAAGCACTTGTTGGGTTACAGCTAACAATAAAAAGGTTGCAAATGTGACATTTGACTTTTATTGCTTAACTGCCATTTTTATGAGTCTTTGTTTTCTTCTTTCCTTCTTTGTTTCTGGAAGTAAAAAAGATACAAGCTCTCTTCCATGGTTTTTGACAATATTTTTACCTGATTGTGGAAAAGAATCATTGAAGGTAGGCTCTACCCTCATCCTCAAGATTTAGGAGGAAAAAAGCCCAAGCCTGAGAGGCATCTTGATAGAATTTCCACATTATAAGTCACATTTGATATGAATTGGCTGAGCACACCCCCAACAAGAACAACCACCAACACGGACCTCTACATGACATGAATTTCTGAGTAAGTATGGAGGTGCCTTCAGCCTTTCCTCCTTTGGGTGGCTGTCACAATCCAAAGAGTTAGTGGAATTGGCTTAGAAAAGGATCACCTAAGCCAACCTGTCTAGTACCAGTAGACAGGCGTGTTCTGTGCATCCTCCAGGAAGATTTCTGACTGGTCCTAGAGCTTCTCTGGGGTTGACTCTGAGTTCAGGGGAGCTTTAAAGTGTGGGAAGTGGAAAGTGCTGTGTGATTTTCCTTGGGTAGAGAGAGGAGCCCTTGCAAAGAACAGTAGTTCTTGGTCATGCATGAAGGTGCAAACTGCATCTCCCTGCACCTGCTGGAATGAAACTGGCCTTAGATGTTCTTTTTAAAAGTTTCTTTTAATGTCTCTGTAGCAAGTCTGTAGAAATCACAAAGGAAAATTAAACTCTTGTTGCCTTCAGTTGCAGGGGGAAGAAGCAGAGCAATTCTTTACCATACTTTCTATAACTGAGGATTATTTACTATAGCAATTATTTCTGGGAGTTCAGAGTAATTTTAGGATTTTTTTTTTTTTTTTTTCTGGCAAAAACCCACAGAGATAAAAATGGCCCTTGCCACACTGATACAGTGGCAACCACTGCAAAGCAAAGTGTTCCCCTGAGATGTGAAACTCAGCAGTTTCCCACTGAGTGCTGGACCAGCTGTGGAAGGAGGAGGAATAAAAGGTGATATGAGTTAGATTTATGCTGATGTATGAGGTGAGTGTAGATTTTTTGCTTAGAAGTTGCTAGAAGGTCATGGTATTTTACCAACTGAGATTTATACATTTGAAAATGAGCCTCCAAATGGGAATGGTTCCAAAGTCTAATAAAGCAGAGCTATGCTCATACACTGACCTTGGCAAGCCTGCAGGTAAGTTCCACAACTTCTACCACCTTATAAACACTAAGATGGGTTATATAGAAAAAACTATAGAGGCTCTATTTAGAGACTTATAGTAGCAAGTAGGCAGAAAAACTTCAAAACCACCAGTTTAATTTATTGAAGGTCTCAACAGGAATATATAGGAAAAAATTCTGTCTTCCACTGCAAGTATTCCCCCAGCAACCCAAGCTACCCGCCAAGAGTACCCTGAATTTAAGGCAAGGGGTGGGGGAACCATGTTAAACCTATTCAGCAATACCACTAAACAAAACTTGACGTATGAACATTCAACCTGAATCTGTATTTTACCTGATTAGCTCAGGAAGCATATGGCTGAGAGGTTTTTCAAGCTGTACTTTACCATTTTATATAATTGTATATCATGGTTGTAGACAACACAAGAGAACACCCACTGGGACTTATGCACATTTTTAAAAGTTTTCCAGCCTGTCTCTGGATTTCATAAAAGTTCTTAAAAGTTCCTTTTGTGGATCCAAGCTGGGAAAACACAGGTGAGATCAAGAATTTGTTCCTAGTTCCAGCTAAAATGCAGGTAATACCGTTTTAGGATTCAGGATCTCTGCTTCCCAGGAGGCAGAGTGTTCCAGAAAAAAACACAGGCCAGAAGTGGAGTCTGGACCACTCCAGGGCACAAATTAGAGTACTTTCAGGAAATGGACACTCCCACCAGCATCCTCCCAGCTAGCTGGTGCAGCAGGGCACCACGGCTCTGCCTGTGCTGGCTCTCTGCCACTCCTGAACTCGAGGAATTTCTAGAGGCCAGTTTATGCTGCCTTTGCTGTATTGGAGCAACATAAAGAGGCCACAGTGAGTGATGGAATTACTTGCCTGTATCATTTCAGAAAGTGACAGGAATCACAGTCCTCACACCCATTTGTAATAATTTTGTATTAAAACATCATCAGATTCTTCATTAAACCGTTTTTAGATGTGTATTTGTTCTTGCATTGCCTTTCCAGAATCAGAAGAAAGCCAAATAATATTTTATAGCAGTCAGACAAAAAGGGTGTTTTAAATTTTTGTATATCTTGTAGATATGTTGTGATTTTAGACTTTGTGAACCCACGATGTACCTATACCTATATTTCAATGTGAAAAGTACTAAAAGGGGTTCTTCTAATTAGCTAGGTACTGGTAATTGGTCTATTGTGTTGGCATGCAGCCTTCTGCTATAATAAACCTGAAGAGCTCCCTCCTTCATGGACTTTCAAGTTCTATTTGCCTGAGAGATGTATATTTTAGCATGAATAAGAGGTAGAGTGCACAATAATGATATGAATAAGCATGTGTGCTCTTTGGAGCTGCCAGCATGTTCTGCCTTAGCAGAGCTGCTGACGGAATGGGATTATGAACATTGTCCAAACTGCAGGAATTTTTTTTACATTATATAACTACTATAATTTTTTCCCAATTTTTCTAAATTTTTTTTTTGGTTATATTTTTAACTCAGTAAAGTATCCCTGAGATTGCTGTTCATCTTAGAAGGCTATCTTGTGTAGCTCTGAAAAACTGGTTCATACTTTAAGGCTGGGTTAGTTTCTAGGAGTATATTTCACTATGCAAAATTGATTTGAGTTGTGGAGTCTTGCCAGTACTACTCATAAAGTGGACTCTCACCTAACATAAACTTTTTAGGGCTTATCCTACATCTGCAGTTTGCCATTTGTGGAACACACAGCCCATGTGCTGAGGGATGTATGGAACTCCCAGCTGGTTTCATTAATGTAGGTTTCCAGTTGTGTGTTGGAGATCTACTTTTGTCCATGTTGAGCAATGTTTTTGCAATGATTTTGGCTCTTCTAGCAGCAAGTCTTTGAAATGGTAGAATTTATGCTTGATTATATTAATAGAAAAAAAAGTGCATAATTTTTTTTCCAAGAGTCATATTATTACTCTTGTAAAGGAAGCATCATTCACCAGATATTGATCCCTCTCCTCTGGTTAGAAGGACTGGTCTTCCAGTTTTATGAAACAGTTTCTGGCACAGCAAATAGGAACCTTTTACATTTCAATGTAATTGGTCTCTTATGAAAACAGAGAATAGTACCAAAGAGTTGTGCCTGGACTCCATGCCTTTTAACAGAAAGGACTGAACCCTACCTCTGTTTTGCTGTGTGTTTTTTGGTGGGTTTTTTTTGGGTTTATTTTGTTTTTATTTTAAATTTTTATTTAAGTAATATTTAAGTAACGAAGCCAACTGAGTAAGAGAGTTATTCCTACTTTATATATATAAAGACTTTAATCCAATGCTCACTTGAGTCTTGCTGACTATATTGACTTTTTATTTTGGGACTCAGACCTGCACTCAAATCCAAATTTGTCTTTTGTCCAAACTGTGTGAATGTAAGCCCATAAATTGGTGTGGCCTTAAGTAAGCCAGAGTGCATGCCAGATGGGGCACCCTGGGACTATGATGGGACTATCATAGGTATCAGTACAGATCTGAGTTTGTCCCTCTCTGGGAGAGATGACCTGCCAGGTGCATTGCAATCACAGCTCTCCTCTGGTACTCTCATGTGGTTCATGTCAGGCAGATAAGGTGAATGCAGGGTCCTTATATAAGAATACCAGGGAGATAAACAGGATATTTAGGCAACATATGCCAAGACTGACCTCATCATATAGAGGATGCAGTGCCTTGAACAACAGCTTGGCAATTTGGGTACTTAAAGCCAGATCAGGTTGTCTTTCAGGCTTTAGTATATTTTTATATACATGCCTTCTTAATCTGCAGCACAAGCAAAACCTTTATAACCGTCAGGATTGTTTTGTGAAATGCAGAGTAGAGGGAACTGAAGACTATAATGCTATGTCTGTCTCACATTTTGTGATATATTTTAATTTCTATTTCCTCTCCGTTATACTTTTTTCCTCTGGAGTTGCATGTAGAAAAGTTCAATTTTTTATCTTTCCCTATATTTTGACATTATTTTAGCTATTATTATTATCTCATTATTAATGTGTGAGAGTATTTGCACATTATTTCCTTTCACTTCTACAAAATCTGTTCAAGAACACTGGTTCGTGACCAGTACAGAATTTTGTACATCTGTTCTTATGTTATCTTTTTAAAGTATATAAAGTGGTGAGGCCTAGTGTATTGTCAGTAATTGATGTTATAGGTCAGTTTGATTTTACTTTTAGAATACACATACAAAGGGGCAGCAGCTTCAAACTGCATGGCTCACTATATCATGTGCAATACAAAACCACATATGCTAATCTCTCTGAAGATACTTCTGCTGTAGACATCCACTGTTATTATAGCTCATTGAATATACAAATCCCACATCATTAGACTGAACAATAAAAAGATAAAAAATGGCACAGATGTTATACTTCCCACCAGCTTTCTCACTTGTCTTCCTGATACAGTATAAAATCTTTGGACATTTTTGAATAAACTGTCTATAAATACTGTTTTACCTTGGGAGACAGGTACTCTAAAACTGAGAAGGCTAATTGCTCATAACTTTGGATCAGGGAAATAGTTCTACCTCATCTCTAAGGGTGCATCTATGCATCTACATTAGTAATATAGAGTCCTGGCAGATTGCTCTTGGTGCAGAGAGCCACTTTCCTGAAGGCAATGTGTATAATGGAAGTCGTGCTATGAGATGAAATTCAGTAATCTGTGATGGGGTAGCATACCATTACTTATATTCCTTGTGTTATACCTACAGAAGTCATACATGGATTGAACTTATTAAACACAAAGTTTATAAACTTTAGTGAGAGCTAATTAATTCACTATTAATGAATAATTAAAACCATGGAGAGACTGGACTGAAAAACTATTGTCAGCACTTGTGAATAAAGTATAGGATATCTTGGCCAAGCCATTAGACAATCTGCAACACTACTTTCTTGGGAGTAAAGAATTATTCCTCTCACTTTCATATATCTGAAATGTCACATCTAACTGTTCTTAATCTTTCTGAAAATTTTGTGTGTGAGAGATTAGAAGGAAGACATTTGAGGTGGATAGGGAGTTCTTTATGAAAAAATATCATGGGGCAGGTTGAAGCTGAGGATGTGTCAGAAAGTTCAGACCCCTGACTGGGAAGCTGCTACTCAAACTTTATAATGAGGATCTTTTTCCCTGTCCTGACCTCTCTCCCCAAGTCTGGCATTTGGCTTTATAGCACATTGGTCAGTTCTTCAGTCAGCATTTCCTTGAACGTTTATAGCTCCACTTTAAAGGTGGAATTCTCACCCTGAAGATGATAATCCTTCATCATGTAAAATGACCATGCTGTAATAAGATCTTCTTGCAGGGTGCAAATGTGTTATTAGGTGTCAGTCTGCAGGCTCGGGTCATCCACCAGCTGTTATACTGCACAGGTTGTATTTTTTTGCAACATTTGGTGGAGCATTTCAGGACTGTGGGATTATCTGAACCAGATGTGTAAAGCCATCTCCCTGACACAAGTGTGCAATTAGTCATAAGTGATTACCCATGACCCCTTATGTGCAAGGGGAGGGAAACTTAGGGTTAACTGCTGTCTGCACCTTAACTGAAGAGGGCTATAAAAGTCCCTCTTTTTAACTTCTCAGACTTCAGCCAGTTTTCTGCTTGTTCTTGCTTTTGAGATTTTTCAGGGACATATAACCAAGAGAAACCTAGAAATCCGAGTCCTACTCGGAGAACTGTAACAGAAAGTCATTGACAAAGAGACGCAAGTGCTAGTTTTTCTGCACCTTTCACTGTCATTTGCAGTTACAAAGTCAGCGTAGTATCACAGCCTCTTGTCAGTAAAGGGACTGGATCTATTGGCCCAAGGACAAGAAACAAATTACAGACCTCCCTCTGGCTAGATAACCCTTCTCCTTTGTATGGAGTAGAACTTCATTTTGAGTTATCTCTGCTGCCAACAATTCCAGTAACATGGCAAAGGAAGAGATATGAGACTCTCACAGGCTTTACCTATCAACATCAACACCTTAATTCCCGCTGGAAACTGATAAGCAGCCAGCAAAATTCCTAGGCCACTGCTCAGATACCATTTCTAAGAGCTAACATAGCCCAACTCAGTTTCTGAATAAATATGTAGCAGGTCTATGCCTGTGTATCCTTAGGGCTCCTGATACAGTGGGCTTCCTATATCTGCTGAGACATATGTTTGCTAACATAATTGAATAGATGACTTTATAACAACATGGAAACCTTTGTAGAAATCCAGGTACACAGTTTTGATGGCATTGGGAACTGTGTCAAGCCTTTTTATTATTTAGAGCCAAATGGAAATCTCAAATGCTTTTGCCAAGGTACATGTCAAATTATGTTCTTTGTTGATTAATGATTTCCCTTTGTAGGACTGATGTTCATCTTTACCTCTCTAGTGTGATTCTCACACCTGCTTTCCCTCAGTTATGGATGTAGGCTATAAATCGATCAAGGGTCTACATTTATTTAGGAAAGAAAGGGCCACAGCTCAGACACAGTAAAAGAAAAGAAAAAGATAGCTGGTGCTACATAGGCTTTGAGCAGCAGGTGGAGATATAAGCCCCCACAGGTTGCAAGCTGTCACAGAAGGTAGGAGTCAAAGATGACTAAATCGAATTGTCTTCTAGCTACTTTGTTCTCCTCAGCCAAAACTGCTTCAGATTTATCAACACTGAGCCTTACTTGTTAGTTCCTGACCATGTCTCTAACACAGCTAATCAACAGCTAATGCAGACTCAGAGGATGTGAGGGAATCAAGCGGTAACATTTGCTTTCTGAAGATGTTGCATGAAAGTAGAGTCCCTGACCCTGCTCCCTGACCCTTTCAGAGGACTTGTGGCCAAAGAGCCCAGGACAAAGCATGTCTCACATGATATCCTCAGCAGTTAACACAACAATTGTTCATGACTAGCTTTGGGAAAGGAACAGACATTCACATTTTTGCTGTGGTTGATAAACTACTTAACAGCACTGCAGCTCCCAGAGCAAATCGCAGCTGGAGCACTAGCCTTTCACCCACAGCCATGAGGATGGGTGCCAACAGAGCAGATCATATCTCCTACCCAATTCAGCTCAATAGCACCTGGAGATTATGCCCTGTGAGGGTTGTCTCATCGCATCTACTTTTGTGGACAGTGGAAATTTGGATGGTCTGAATGAAGTGATGGATTCTTAAGAGTTTCACCTTTACGGGAAATCAAAAGTCTGCCTTCCCTCTATGAGGTATTTAAAAGCATTACCAGCCTAGCTCTTCACCTGTCAGAGTAGGGTATAAACCACAGCTTGGCCAGTGAAGTCTTCCAGAGAGTCTTGGGTTACCGGTGCTAGCCAGTCTTAGACAAAGAATCTTTGGCATCTGTCCCCTGGAGAAATCTTCCTTTCCTCAACAGTGGTCAGTTTTTTCCAAATCTGCATGATTTTTAAGTAAGAAGAAACATCTCAGTTTTGATTTAAGCCTTTCATCATCTTTCTTGAAGGGTTTTTCCCCCTCAAGCACTTACCATCAAGACTGGGCTGCATGAAATACATTTGCTTCTGAGTTTTCAAGCACTGCCTGCACTGTAAAATTTAATGGACATCAAGGGAAGAATATTTGTTGGTCAAACACCAATTTTTCAAGATTTATAGTTTCTGTCACTCTTGCTTATGACCTTACCCTCCATCCTAGCCACCTCTCTCAGCATGCAGCTGAATTTTTCCAGTTTCATGGTACACTTGAAGTTCTTCAGAATTCAGTATTCATACCAAGTCCTGACAAAGCTCTGAGTGTTCACTCAAATGTTCAGATAAATATTAGACCCTAGCATTGCCCTCCAGATCGAGAAAAAAAAATCAAAACAACCTTTGGAGGTGAGGTCAACTATAACCAATATTTCCCTGTCAGCTGTGACAGCTCTGTCCTGACTGTGCACATGTAGGTCCTCATCATTCTCTGCAGCCAAATGGCTCCGACTGCAAACTCAGCAGAGGACATGTGAGGGTTGGTGTCATCTGTATGTAGGCCCAGTCCTTGGGCAGAAGGTGACATGCTGTTCCAGCAATAAGAGATTAGCACAAGTGAAAGAGAGCTCTGACTGTAATTTCCTTTTGGCAACTTAGATATACACTCTGAATGTGGGAGGAGGTCCATGGAAGCAAAATGGCCCGTTTGCCGCCTCGCAGTATGATATGTGCTGAAACTTTGTGGGATCAGTGCTCTTGTTTGGATTTCTGAATTCCTGCCAGATCAGGGCATTTAATTTTGACCATAAGAAAAACAGAAGCTGTTAATAAGGCTTTGGTCCAAATTTCCACACCATCTGCTGTGTTTAGAGATCAGTGTGGAGGTTTGAGCCTGCCATAAAAGTAGAGGGAAAAGAAAGCAATGTTTAATAAAGAAATTAAATGAACAGGAAAAATAGGGAATGAACCCAAACGTTGTCCATCTGTGTTCTTGGGCATCGTAAATTAGGAAGGGAGTAGCACTAAACAGAGAAAAAGGACAGACAGGACAATGGAATACTAAAACCAAAGGTAAAATGGAGCCAGTTTTCAGTAATATAGCAAAGATGAAGGTGACCAAGCCTACTTGCCTGGAGTTAAAAGTTAAGACTAATGTCTTCTTTGGCAACTTCTGGCTGCAAGTGCTGGAGAATGAGATAGGAAATGGGAGTGTGGCAGCTCTGAGACCTCAGTCCTGCACCAAGACAATGCAAGCAGCCAAATCTCTTCTGTGGGACTGCTTCTGAGGCTCCCAGTTTGAGCCCTTTGTGTGTCTGGTTGGAGAAAATCAGAATACGCCTGATCTCCTTCTATGACAGAGTGACCTGCTTATTGGATGAGGGAAAGGCTGTGGACGTTGTCTACCTTGACTTTAGTAAGGCCTTTGACACTGTTTCCCACAGCATTCTTCCGGTAAAACTGGCTGCTCGAGGCTTGGATGGGCACACACTTCGCTGGGTAAAAAACTGTCTGGATGGCCGGGCCCAAAGAGTTGTGGTGAATGGAGTTAAATCCAGTTGGTGGCCAGTTACGAGCGGTGTCCCCCAGGGCTCGGTGTTGGGGCCATTCCTGTTTCACATCTTTATTGATGATCTAGACGAGGGGATCGAGTGCACCCTCAGTCAGTTTGCAGATGACACCCAGTTGGGTGGGAGTGTTGATCTGCTCGAGGGTGGGGAGGCTCTGCAGAGAGACCTGGACAGGCTGGAGCCATGGGCTGAGGCCAACTGGAGGAGTTTCAATGAGGCCAAATGCCGGGGGCTGCCCTTGGGCCACAACAACCCCCAGCAGCGCTACAGGCTTGGGGAGGAGTGGATGGAGAGCTGCCAGTCAGAGAGGGACCTGGGGGTGTTGATTGAAAGCCGGCTGAACAGGAGCCAGCAGTGTGCCCAGGTGGCCAAGAAGGCCAATGGCATCCTGGCTTGTGTCAGCAATAGCGTGGCCAGCAGGGACAGGGAAGGGATCTTACCCCTGTACTCGGCACTGGTGAGGCTGCCCCTCGATTCCTGTGTTTAGTTTTGGGCCCCTCACTACAAAAAGGACATTGAATGATTCGAGCGTGTCCAGAGAAGGGCAACGGAGCTGGTGCAGGGTCTGGAGCACAGGTCGTACGGGGAGCGGCTGAAGGAACTGGGGGTGTTTAGTCTGGAGAAGAGGAGGCTGAGGGGAGACCTCATCGCCCTCTACAGCTCCCTGAAAGGAGGGTGCAGAGAGCTGGGGATGAGTCTCGTTAACCAAGTATCGACAGGACAAGAGGTAATGGCCTCAAGTTGTGCCAGGTAAGGTCTAGACTGGATATTAGGAAGTATTTCTTTACAGAACGTGTTGTTAGGTGTTGAAATGGGCTGACCAGGGAGGTGGTGGAGTCCCCATCCCTGGAGGGGTTTAAGAGTAGAGCTGACTTAGTGCTGAGGGATACGGTTGGAAACTGTCAATGTTAGGTTAATGGTTGGACTGGATGATCTTCAAGGTCTTTTCCAACCTAGATGATTCTGTGATTCTGTGATGTGAAGAACATTATATTTGAGTGATGGGGCTCATTTATATAATTATAAGACATTGGTAATGAATATTGTCATGAATAAGTACGATTAGAATTTGGAGAATTAGCAAGAAATGCAATATAGTGATGTTTAATTGGAGAAGGTATTATCTCTGTAACCCTTTTGAATCATTGCAGAAAATTGCCATCAGATTGAATTATCATACCCATTAATTTAACTGGAAAATAACTTTAAGAAGAAAGGTCTGGTGCTTCATAACAAAGATGGTGTAAATTTTACAGTAATTCTTGACAGCCAAAAGAAGAAAATATTAATGGAAGCGTCTATATGTCAGTGAATAAAATCCAAATCAGGCAGATTCATGGGTTTCCTCCTGAACACCACTTTCTTATTTGGGGTGATTTTCACTGTCTTTCCAAAAAAACTATGAACCTGCTTCAAAGTTTTAAGTTGCCAGTGTGGCAGCAAGAGGTTTAAATACCGTTAAAACCCTCTTAATTCAAAAGGCCAAGTAATATTATGTGCTGTCAAACCACAGAACTTAAATGATGACTGAATCACCTGGCGCTGTCTCTTTAACTCAAGACCTGCCACGTTTGAATGTGTGGGGTGGTTTTATTTTCCTATCTTGGGGCTGTTGCTTCTCCATTCCCCTCTTCTCCGTGGGAGTTTATTTTCCATTCTGTTTTCTGTTGTTTAGGTAGGTGCAGTAATGGCATTCCCAGGGCAGCGTCGGGAAGCACTGTCTTCCTTTCTAGAATAGGAAAGCAAAAGCTATTTCAAAGCTGAAATCTGATTATGCAGAGCACCCTGCATTTGGGGTAAATTTTCATGAGGTTAAACATAAAACGCTACCATGTACATTTCTTCCAATAGCCAAGGAGGGATATATATTAAACAATCTGTTCTTTAATTTGTGGTATTAGATTATTTATGTGTGTTAGGCAATGAGGGATGTTATTTGATCTTTTTCTCACTGCCATTTGTCTTACAGTCTACTCTGCAGATGCACTGGGAAAAGATTATGTTCCTTCATCTCCCAAATAAGGTTTTTGTTTGTTTGGCATGGCTTTTGTACAGCTTTCAAGCCTGAATTTCTGTGTGGGCTTAGGTAAATTTCTGATCTCCTTGAAGCTAAACAATACAGTAACCTGCTTAAAGGGATCAAGCTATGAAAACAACACCTTTTTCTTGTGCACAAGATATTTAGGAGAATGGTTTATGAATGGACACACCTTTGAAAGAATAAAAATAATTTGATAAAAGGTTAAATGTCTATAAAATACCAAAATAAGACCTTTAAAATGAAATTAGCAACTCATCAATACGTGATTTAGAAATCTTGCTAAATGAATACAATAATGCATACACGCAGATGTGTGGCTTTCTCAAAGCTATTTGACTTGAAACATAGTTACTTTTCTCTGCTGAAAGTATTTAATACTCTCCCTTATATCTCCATCCTCTTTAACTCATTAATCCTCACTTGTCTTCCCTGAGGAATGGGAATATTACTATTATTTTATATGTAGAGAGCAGAGGCAGAGATTTATTAAGACCTGGTTTCATAAGGGAATTCCAGGGTGTAAATCCTCCAATTATGCTGATATCAGTGGGACTTGGATAGCTGTATGCCTGGGAAAATCTATGATCTGTGCTGAAATTATTTTGGCCAAGAAAACACCCGGAGCCTGTGTCAGGCAGGAAATTGAAGCTGAGATTACACAGAGGTTAGGTTAGTACTGTAGCCACTGGGTAGCTTTCTTTCTGCTGCTTTCTCCTCTTTTGCTGCCCACCTCCCAGACCTCAGAGGCATTTGCTCGTATAGCGCCTACATGATGAGGCTGTATGAACAGGACGAGATATTTTAGCTTGCAGTATTTTCAAGGTAGCTGTAGCCCAGTATATTGATTTTGCAAACAAGGATCCCTAGCAGATACGTGACATCCAGTTTGTACCAAAAGTTAAGGTAGGAGAATACAATTAATCCACAGCAGAAACTGTGTTACAAATTTCAAAATCTTGACTATTTCTGCACTACTGATCCTTTCCAAACAGTTGTGTGAATACCCAGTCCTTGTGATCGCCACAATATTTAAGGTAAGTAATATGGTTAAATCCTGTTTAAAACTAAAGTTTTTCTCATTTCCCTTTCAAATTTTCCTTTATCTCCACATTTTATAGGCGAAAGCTGGCAACTGCATTAGGAGCTTTTACTCCTTTGCTCTGACAGATTGTCATCTTAAAAATTATATAAATTCCACATTTCCTTGATTCTTTGCTAGGGGAGCATAGGAAAGTTGATATTTTGGATTAGAAATCCCAACTGAAGTATCACCATTTCATTGTTTACTTAGATTAAGCTAAAAACATTTGTCATTAGGAACGCAAGAGGTAATTTCCTGCCAGAACACCCAAACCTTTGACATTTTTCCTTCAAAAATCCTTAAATGTGTGGTAGAGTATCAAAGCTTTTTCCCTACCATCATCAGCAAAGGTCAATGGTTTCTGACAGATGCATATTAGGCCTGACTTAATTATGACTGAGTGCCACAATGTTTCATAACATCTGTTATCCAGTGACTAAAAAGTGTCTATAATTCTATTTTTTTAAAGGACTAGCAGATGAAAATGACAATTTCAGTTGGGAAATCTGAACTGGCAGAAGAAAAAAAAGTCCTTTTTTCCTGGAATATTTCTAGTAATTGCTATAATTTTGAAGCAACTCAAACTTTAAAAATTCCCACACGTGGCCTTGACAAGGTCAGCAAGGCCTCAGTAACTTTTATGTTTCCTGCATGATCCCTTCAGGTTAAAGAGAGGGCCTCACTGAAAGACCAGCCTGCAGAATAAAAGCTTTCCTATAGCCCTGAGGAGCAGCTGTTCCTGGGTTGCTATAACCACTTTCTAAAAAGCCCATTTTCACAACTCGAGCAAAAATCTACCTGCTAGATCATTAAAATGTCAGATTGCTCAGGTCACACAAACTGTTTCACAAACAAAAACCCTCGCTTGGGCTCCGGCATTCTGAGTATAACTGCCCTGCCTGGGTACGCCTTGCAGCCGCTGAACGTTATACTGTGTCAACTTTATGTTGCGACTGACCTTAACGGTACTTGAGCATCTTTCGTGTAAAATAAACAGTAATCAACAAAACTGTACTGAACTTCATGGAGTCCTTGAGCCTTTTTTTGAAGAAAAACTGTTTGTGTTGAAGTAATGGTTTTTATTTTCATTTATTTATTTTTTATTGTAGATTTTATTCATTGCTCTTTCAGGAGAGCTGTGGTTTTAGATGAAGATACTGACATGTGAATGTCTTGTAGTAGGGACCCATTAGAAGCAAAGCCCAACCATTCAGCAGATTTTTCATGGTCTGTGACACTTGGACAGTTCATATTTCAAGTGCAGGGCTGCACAAATCACTCTCAAGTGTGGAAACTTCTGCTCAGCATTTGGTGCTGAGGGTTCAGTACTGCATCTACAGTCCACAGTACAGAGAATAGTGAAAATGGTCGTGTTTCTAAGGTACAGAATTGGGTCAAAATCCTGACTCTGAATCATTTACTACAAGACAGCCAGGATTTACTGGCTTGTTTCCATTTCTGGTCTTGTCCAGACAGCTTGTACCTCCCTGGGCAACTCATTTGACCTCTAAGGCCCATGTTTCACTACTCCAGCTCTATACAACTGAATAAGATGCCTAAGCAGGAGCCTGGGCATGCACAAGTTTTTCAGCTCTTAGTGTGCAGACAGCATAGACAGGACAGTCAAGGCTGTGGGAAGGTCTGAACCATGCTCCGAAAGTGTCTGTCTGCTGAATGGAGGTAACCTAGGACACTAACCTCAGACCTGATGTTAAGTGGATGAATAGACAACTCAAAGCCTTCCTTACCCGAAAAACTAGGGAAACACTTTGTTGGTGTATGTTTCTGTTGTTGAAGTCCTCACAGTCAGTAGCAGGTAGATTGGTGCTGTTGTGGCTGTCAGATATGGTGCAACTCTTTGGAGAATCCTCTCTCCCCTGTACTAGTATTCAGATATGTCCTGAATTCTCTTTTCTGGCTTGTGAATTAGGCAAATGACCTGATTTTCAACCAAAGATGCTTTCTGAAAAGCACAAGGCTTCTCAAACAGCTGAACTAGGCCATTCAGATTTGGAAATATATACATCTCAAAATGCCAAAGGTTCCTTTAGGCTGGGTCTGAATAAAACATCTGAAAACTTTAATCCCAGAACAGTGGCTCATGATTGGCTTTCTCTGAACTGGAAGCTAGGAACACTTATGAGATCAAATTTTAATTCACTAGTCTTCCAGAGAAATTTCTCTGAGCTTTCTACTGCATTTCTGAATTACCGCTAAAATTTGTGATTGTTGAGTTACATACAGAGAATCCCAGTCTAGAAGCAATAATAGGATCTGAGGCTCTGTACATGTTTCAAGATTTGGGAGATGGAAACTCTTCTGTTGAATAGAAATTCATATTTATTATTCAGCACATCACAAGTAGTTTTTCTAAGTGACAAGTTCAGGAGCTAACAACTAATGGAGTGACATGTGACGGAAATTACAGACCACTTTAGAACTGCTGGACAATTCATCAGATCTTGCTTCATTTATCATCTATGTACCAAAGCTGCTATACATTATTATGCCCGTGCTGTACTGCACTAGAGTACCCTAGGTGGGGATGGCTTTGATTATTTCATTTTCCTAATGGACAAATGTTGAGCTACTACTTAGTTTGAACAGTTTTCTATTCATACAGATCTCAGTGGCTCTAGATGAAATGAAAATGAAATACTAGTTTACTACAAAGTACAAGGGAAAAGCATTTGGTGAAATAGCTGAAGGGGATGAAGAGATTCACTACTGACTGGAGAGTTTTTTTGATTTCCTGGATAATCTTAAAGAATCCCAGAATTAGTACCTCATTAGTTTATTAATCCGTTGTACAATAATTACTATAATTTTGTAAAGCATTAATTTTTAGATGTTATTTGCATTAAGAAAAATGGTTGAAACTTAGATATACCTGTTGGATAGCATCACAAAGAGCAACGAGGATGTGTGTACTAAGGTTTTTTTTCCAAAATATCTGATGAAAAGAAACTGTCAAAGGAGGGCAGACACTAGGTACTCTTTCTGTATCTGTTAGTGTTGTTGCTTACTGCAACACCACCAGCTAAGATTGGATCTCACTGGACAGACAGGACCATTAATTCCTGCTGTTTAGACTGGGATGCACTATCTGGAAAAAAGAAAAGCACAAACGTTATGGATGATGACAGTAGCACAGGGAAAAAATATCTTAATTATTTTTATTAATTATCCAATAATTTCCATAATTTTTCACTTTGATGTTTACATTTATTTATTGTCTATATTTAAAAAAGGGTCTGTTATGTTACTGAGAGGATGAACTGGATTTTCATGTGGGGTTTTTTTCCTCCTGTTTGAGAGAAGGAAAAGGCTGAAGGTTATGCACAGTCCATAACTCCTGAATGCAGGAGCTACTGGTAAAATCATTCAGGCAGGTTGAGATGCAGATCCTAATTTGGCTTTGATTGTTGATGAATTTTGGCCCACTTGAAGACTAAGACAAAATCCTTACCCCCTTAAATGGAGTTGGAGACTTTAGATGTGGGTGGCCGTTAATGATTTCTTTCATCCTTTCTTTTCTCTTGTTTACACTTCTGTACATTTTTGTTTCTACTGGCAGTGTTGAATAGCTGATTTTCAGTCTAACCGTTTTTGTTTCAGGAAACTGGTATCTATGAGTGGGATAAGAGTGAAAGAATACATTATGCTACAGGTGGCATGGGCTATGTATGTCAGGCCTCTATTCTTAGGATCAGGGTCAAAACTGAGGTTGTAGATTAATTGTGTAACAAGGTGTCAGAAAATATTCCACAAATAAACAGAACATGGTTAACTCAACACTTTGAATTTATAGAAAGTTTAAATTAGATCCTTAAAATAACATGATTATTGCTAAATTCTAGCCTAAAGCTAAACTGGGGTTCTACTTTGAATGAAGGAGCTCCCAACTGGCAGGAACTTTAAAGGTAACTTAATATGCTGCACTACTAGAAATATAACAGACTGCTTATTGAGACATGTTTAAAAAAGAGAATGTAGAATACTTTTCTGATCTCACTGATATGTATTTCTACAAATAACTCCCGAGACAAGTGATATCTGTTTTATGGTTTGCAAGAAATCAACTGGACAAAACCCGAGTTTCAGTTTGAGCAGTTCTACATATACAGAGGACTCCCAGCAGAATCTTTAAAAATAAGCATATGTTTCCCCAATGACATCATATTTTTGTTATCTGCATTGTACCATAGTAATTTTTTCAAATAAGGGACAGAGAGCTACAGAAAAGTCAGAGACCGTGGCATTTCTGTTTAGTTCTGTTTATTCCTACTACTGCATTTAAAATATTTTGATTGAGTAATGATGTAGTTAAAAATCAGGGATGGTGAGTACTTCCAGGGCTGAAGAACGTCTAAAATAGTGCAGAAATTGGATTTAATGTTTTATTTTCCCCATAGATTATAAAGAAGACATCCATATACCTGCTCACTGAAGTATTTAAGGGGAAGTAGCAAATAGAGATTAATCTTTTAGTTTTCAATTAAATCTTTACTTTTGCTTTTAGTTCTGTCGTTGGGACATTAGGGTTGTTTCTGTTAATCCAGTATGCTTGGTGGATTGAGAAAATAGTAGCCAAGAACAAAGAAATTGTATGTGGTAACTTTAGTATATTTCATGTGAAGTAACAAGTAAGTAATTCCAGGTTTTAATGGTCATATCTGATAATTAGAGTCTATATGTCTGGTTATAAATTTCCTCAGTGAAGATTTTGCTTATGCAGTGTCTACAGGTTTATTATATATAGCCATATTAAGCACATGTGAATGTGGAAGGTTTCTTCAGTACAAGTCGAACCTAACTGTTCTATGGCTGACAGGCAGCAGCAGCTCCTTTCATTTAAGATGTGTGCTGTTTCTAATAAAAGGCTGCATGAAAATCTGTGAATGAAATTAGGTATCAATGTTTAAACCACAGATTCTCATCTGGTTTAGTTTTTCTTTCTCAATTGCCAAAAGAAATTAGAGTGTTCTGGATTATTCAATTGAAAAATTTAATTAAAATAAAGAAAAATAACCATTAGAGACATGATCATAAAAATGCCTGTACCTATTTCTTCTGGCTTGGAGCACTGAAGTCCTTTTAAAATTGCCTTTAAAAGGGCACAGTATGGACATAGTGGGGCTAAATACACCTAAGAAGAGATGCACCTATGGTGTGGAGCACACTGAAACCTTGCATTGAGGTTATATAATAAGACGTTGGTATGGAGAGTTATACAGGAATGCTGCCTAGACCCCTACAGACCTGTATGGGCCACCATTGTTTATGAAATGTTCACAAGACTAAATTTCATAGCTGATGCAGAGGCACTACATAAAACATCCATGTCCAGCTGTATATCAGCCCAGGATCCCAGCTTTTGTCTGCAACACTATCATCATTTCAACTTCTTCAGCTGAGATAACATCAGCTCATGTAAATCAGGCTAATGTCCCTGTTTTCAATGCAGTTATAGTAACCTGTGCCACCTAAGACTCTAGACTATGAATTGCAATGAACTACCGTAATTCTATCCTCTGTGTATGTTAACTATTATTACCATACTCTCCTGTGGATCAGGTTAGTTTAAATGAAATTTTTATTCTTGAGCATCTAAATCATAATTTTCTGCCATGTCCTAGGGAGAACTTATCCAAGTGTCAATATCCTTCCTTGTAAAACAGATTGAAGGCAGTGTTTAAGAGATTCATTAACCATTTCCAGAGACAGATTTGTATTTATATTCAAAGGTTTTAGAAGATACTTGCAGGTGCTGTATGGAGGAGAAATACACAGGATTTGAGAATATTTCCCTTGATTTAATAGGCTGTATCTTCACTGTTCTATCACCTTGCACAAAAGGAAAACCCAAGTAAGCTGCACTGGAACTGCAAGTGCAAAGTTATGAACATAATTTTCCTGGTATGGCCTCAGCTCCTAGTCTTATAGAGGTAATGAGGAAAAAAGAGAGATAGAGAGATGGAGTAAATCTTAAACCAGTGATTGCTGCTGTCTTCATGATTCAGTCCAGGCCATCCACCAGCATAACGCTGTATTTCCATCCTCTGCTTTCACTGGAAGTTGTGCTTGGCATGACTGCACTCTTAAGAGCATTTGGACAAATAAATAACATCCCCCTTCGTTATTTATTTGCCTTCAAATTTTAATCAGTATTTGTGTAATCAGTAGTAATTTACTACATTCCTATTCAAATTGGCACAGTGTTTATATATAATCACCTAACGTAGCTGTTTTATTTAAGTACTGGGTTCTAAATACACATAAATTCAGCAATTATCACTGGAACAAATTTTAGACTTTGAAGTGAATTATACCAGGAGGGGGTTTCTGTAGTTGAAATTGGAAAAACAAACAAAAAAAGGCTTCATTTGCCCAGCTGAGGAATCTGACTGTGACTTTTGTGCACATGCGCCGTGTGTTTGATTTTTGAGTGAAAGATATATAAATTTTCAGGAAAGCTTTTAAGTGACGAAATGCAGGACTTCCCTCAGCCACATGCAAGTGCACTGTTTGGGTTGTGAGGTTACAAAACCTGCCTTTCCCTTTGATTGGTTTTGCTTCCACATAAAACAGCTAAACAAAATCTTAAATCAAGTGCTGATAGTATTTTAGGCTTGTTTTGTACCTTGGGCTTAGCAGGTGTGGGCATCTGTGCTGGTGGTGTCTGAGGGTGATTGTTACATCTTTCTAACCCAGTTTACAAGGACAAGCCTATTCACCTGGGCTGGAACTGATGTCAACAAGTTTTCTGCTGCTCTGCACTGGAGCAGCTCAGGGATATGTCTTTATCCTGTGGTTGGTTAGAGCTGGGAACAAAGTGCCAAAGTCAGCAGTTGAAATAAGTAGAGTAAATCAAGTTAAGAGGGAACAGGACAACATTTTGGAAAAGGAGTGAATACAGGGTAAAACCATTACCTAGAAGTTCAGGGTTAAGATGATGAGATATAAATGGATTGGTATTTCCTGGGTTTCTAAGGGCAGACCCTGGCAGATGACATCATCATCTACTGGCTTTTCATGTTACCATGTACCTACTTGGGCTGTCAGGATGCTGAAGATCTTACTTCCCCATTGAAATCCACAGGAATTTTATCTCAATGATCCATGCAGGGTCAAATCCTTTACAACACTTTTTAAAAAGCTTATGATGGTCCCATGTAATCCATGCTGATAATAAATTACATTCATGTGTACATCTATGTATAAATGTTCTTTGGGCTTTGCAAGACACATGAGTTTGCAACAATTTAACTACCTGGGTTCAATGAAAATTCCTAAATGCAAATTCCTAAGTATTCCCACATATTTCTGAATGACTGGTTAGTCTACTTTGTTCCCAACTGACTCAAAGTTGCCTAGAAATAACCTAGATTTTAATCACAGCAAGTCATATGTTCTAAATCAACCCATTTAAAGTCTTATTTAGGTTTAAATGGTGCAGTCTGTAAAGCATTTAAGTGATTAATATTTACAGATCCAGGAAGAGTATTATTCTTCACAAATTTTAAACCCACATGATATAAAGATCGGACATTCAGAAAGAGGTTGATGTGGCCCCAGAATTACTCTGAGGGCTGTAGAGGTGCATCATTACAACCACATAGTGTGTTACAAGAGCTTAAATTTCAAATATGAGGCTAAGTCCTTCTCTTACCACACCAACATTATTTGTGAGCTGTCTGTTCCTCAAGATTTTATTCAGCAGTACTTTGTGGCACTGGAAGATTCCTCCCTCCCACTGTGGAGATAGAGGTGGTTGGAAGCAAGAAGCTCTCCACTACAGGAGTTCCTGCAAATGTGGTTCTTTCCTGGTCCTTAGGGAAACAGGAGATAAAAAGGTAGCTAACAAAAGACCTAGATGTTCTCCTACCCAGAACCCAACAAGAGGTCGTAGAAGGCTGCTAGGTGTAAAGACAAAGTATTTCACAGCTGCCAGGAGTGAGCAAGTCTGGTGGCTTGAAGATTCAAGACTGGAAGACAAGAGTTATGGCAATCTTTCTACACCCTTTTCCTTAGATTCATGAAGAACACTGGAAACTGAGGCCCAGAACAAATTAGTGAGTGAACAGAGTAATTCAGTGCTTTTACAGGGTTGTGCTGTTCAGTCATTTTTAAAGGGATTTCAGAACTTTTACCAGTTTCATTTCATTCTCTTTAAGAAAGGTTGTCCCTTGAACAAAGGAAATGTATTCATTTAGAAAGTTATGTTTTCTGAAGGCCATCACAAAAAAGAACAGTAATATTCCAAGCCCTGGTGCCACTGGCTGTGGGGAAGTAAGCACTGGTATCACATCATCTGCTGGCTGTGACACACACAAGATAGAGACTGGAAAGTCTAAGCATGCATCGGAAATGCTGCAAAGTCAATAGTACATATTGAAGTTATCAAAGCCTCTTCATACAATGTGTTTCATATCATCTGTCACTGGCATTATGATAACGGCTCCTAAGTGCTGCAGTAGGATGTACAATATGGTGTATGATTAAAATACGTGATTGTGCTAAGGAATTGGTGTGTATTTTCAAAATTATTAGACACTTTTGGAAACATAGCTGAAAGCAAGACTGCCTTCATATAACATATTGCCAGAACTAACTTCTTTGATTTCTTAAGACTAGATGATGATTGTTTGATCATTTTATTAAAAAAAAAAAGAAAAAGGTCTAGGTGTCAAAGAGTTTCCTTATGTCTAAACAAGTGTTATTAACTTCAATTATGGCTGCCAGGTGGAGAACTGTGCAGTTCTTTTACCATGTTTCAAAATATTTCATTTAGACATTTTGGAAAAACATACATCCCTATTCATAACCCCTGTTACTGTTCTGATTTATAGGTCCTGCTCCACTGTAAATCATTCAAAATGAAAAAATTAAATTTTATGACATCAAACTTATGTGGCATCGTGCCTGAGCAAAGGGCAGAAGGAATGTGATTCTTATACTGCCAATTACCATTGAACTTGATTTTTTTTTTTTAACAGATGGCTGAGATACACATACAGAGGAAGGTATACTTATTCTTTATTTGGACTTTGAATTAAAAATAAAACACTCTCTTCAATAATTTTTTCCAGTTGTTTATAAAGCTTTGACTTCTAAGTATTTTTTTTTTTTAATTATACAAATATTTGCATCTGAAACACAAAAAATTTTGGTTTCAGGCCATGCACTTTAATTGCTGTCGATGGTTAAATGTACCATTCATTTAGTATGACAGGCTCTTGGATAAAAAAGAGTGTCGGAAGTGACATAGGGAGAAGTGTGAAATCTTATCAATTTTAAGTGGAGAGAGAATCATGAAATATATTGAAATATATTGAAATATATTGAAATCGTGGCCTGTGTTCTCTAGTGAGGAAGACATTTTTGGATGAGGGGATACAACACTACATTTAAAAAAATTCTATATCCTATATGTATTCCCTTGTACAATTTATTGTTTCTCATTAATTTCACATTATTATTTATTTTAATTTATTATTTATTTTACAGGCCGGCAAACATCACTGGCCCAGAATGATTTCTGGCTATGAAGTAGTTCTTTACTGGCAGAAGAAATTTCTGCCCCAGTTTCTGAGTGTTTCCTGGAAGGCAATGATGGCATTATAGGTTGAGATGTAACTTTAACTCATGCAGAAACGCAGGAGCTGGTTTTAAACTCTATTTGAGGTAACTAGTAAAGTCATTCTAGGAGCATGCAGCTCAGTACTTGCCAAAGGTATTATTTTCAGATATTCAGAGATTTAAAATACCACAAGACATGATTTAAAGGTTTGAGATGATGGAGAGTCACCTTAGAAATGTGGAAATGGGTACCTGGTCATTTCTCAGATGTCTCTCCTGTCACAAAGTCTCTTGTTTTAAGGAGGTTCCCCTTGCTTTAGCTGGGAAATATGTTAATCATCTCATCCTGCACTTCTCAGCCTAGTGAAATCCCTTAAATGTATGAATGCATCCTTAGGATCTTACAGGTGCATGAAAATGTGTCAGAACCTTTGAGATAGGCTGTCTACATTTTTGTTACCTGATGGGCACAGTCTTGGTCATGTGAGGGATGGCCAGGGCCCTTGAACATTTCCTCACTGTAGCAAAGTGGTTAATAATTAGTATTTTAAGGAAACTTTGAGACATACCCAATAGCAGAAGTTCTTTGTGACTAGTATAAGGTGTGAAAGGCAGGGTCTAGTGATAGCACTGAACCTGCATGCACCAGCCATCAAATCCTACACTTTTGATATGGTCTGTGGGCAGTCTTTCAACTTTGGGTAATATTTTGGCTTTAATAAAAAATTGTATCAAATATTGTACTAAAAAATGTGGTAAAATGCATTGGCAGAAAGGAAGAATGATTGAGCCTTGTCTTCATTTGGCTCTATTAAATGAATACAGTTAAATTAATTATATATGTTTTTTAGATATGTTCAGACTATAAAACCGATTTTCTGGACATGTGCAATTCCATGTATTACTTATGTCATGTTAAGAGAGAAATTTGCAGCCTTTCTTTTTATTAATATTTATGATTTTTTCTCATTTTGATTACATGTAGGTTTCTCTGAAATTTCTGCTAAAACTTTATCTATTAAATGACATGAATATTGAAATATATTGGATCTCTATGTTGCAGGTAACAAAAATGATACAAATGTTAACAACATTCCCTTTAAATACAGAATCAACTGTTTTAAGTACCTTGGGGTTAAGATTTTAACTTCCTTAGATTTATGAAAGAATTAAAACATCCTCTCGTTACATTTATAAACATAGAGCTCATTAGATGAAGGAAATTTCCTTTATCATTAATAGGTCACATTAATGTGATAAAAATGTCTACACTCTCAATAAATTTTATTCTTATTTAAAGCAGTTACCACATATAGTGTTTATCCTTCAAAACTCTCAATAGCACTTTTATATCCTCCAATTGAAATAATAAAGAGCAAAGACTAAAAAGAAGCAAATTAATCCTCCCCTGGGAAACAAGAAGACTAGCACTGCCAGATTTTAAGTTGTAGCATTGATTTGCTAAGCTTAAACATTTTCTTCTCTCTTTACATGATTTAAATGGGGAAATGAGTGTCTGTGCTGAAAGATCTTGAAATTAAATGCAAAAATTGCCTTATAGGAAACACTTTTGTGTAAGGGACCTGATACTTCCTTCTGCTCTGCATTGCTCTGTTAACCAGGACGGGCACTTCTGGCAGCTGAAAGAAGTAAGAGTTTTTTGGCTTTTCATAGAATGGAGGAAAGACAAAACTGGATAGATCCAGTGCCCACATAGCCCTGACTTGGGTAGTGACCACTCACAGACTTTTTCCTCAAAAGCTCTATCTTTCTGAAAACTTGTCCATATTACATTATTTTGATCAATTCCAGGTCTAGTTTCCTTTGGATTAAATGCCAAGCTTCCTACTGGACATAAACAGTAGAGTCGTCAAATCCTGTGTTGTCTAGGCAGCAATTCACAAAGTCTAAATCCAGAACATTCACAAATTCAGTGATAATTTGTTGGTGGTCTGCAGAGTGGTCAATCTGTGTGGGACTATTTCTGGTTTCTAGCTGCTGTTGCATGTGTTCAGTTTATTCAGTGTGAAATGAAAATGTTCTGTGAAGTTATAAAGTTATCTGGAAACAAGGGGGAAAAGGTGTGTAAGATAAGGACTAAGAGGACAATAACCAGACCTATGGTACTCCTGTGGAAGAACAACACTGTCCAGAGTAGTGAATGAAGCAAAGAAATAAAATTGGCATGGCAGAAGACAGCTTCCAAGAACAATATGGAGGCAGGATGTGTGAGGACAAGGGGTGATGATGTCTGTGATCTATGGGAGCAAGTGAATTAATGTGTGTATCTCTATAAGAGACAGAGGAAATAACAGGTGTGGAAATGATGTAGGGCTCATTTTTTTCAAAAAGTTAAAAAAATCCCAACATTATTGAAAATTGTGAACATTCTTTACAATTAGAACTGGCTTTCTATCAAAAAGACATTGATCTGGCTGAACTGATATATTTTGGTGGAGAAATGAAACTTTCAATGACATTTTATTTTGAAAAAATGCAGATGAAGTTAATTATTTAAAATGGCTCTTCTGACTTTGAAGGTCGTTCTATAGTACAAAATTCTGTTTGAAATCTATCAGCAAATGTAACTGCAACTAAATTTGAAACAAAGGATTTGGCTTGTCAAATTGACAGGATTTCATTGATAGAAATTTTTGAAGTTTGGTTTTTTATTATGGTTGAAATTTTTTGGAAATATCAGAATTTCTCATGTAATGCAAGTTCAGATTTTTTTCATCTATATTACTGATACTATTTTGCTACTTCGGTAATGGCTGTATCAGCCACAGAATTATTGTTGATATACAAAGAAGTGATGGAATTACAATCTTTCCTTCTAGTGTTCTGGGAGTGGAAAATGCTGTAATAAGATCTGTCTGTCTCCTGAACAACAGGAATAAGTTCACGAATGAATGGAGATAAGGTGCAAGACTGATGTTTGTGCATGTTTATGTTCATTCATATATAACTATAGGAAGCTGCATTTGAATTTTACAGTGTCCCCCAAGGTACCACATTCCTATTAAAGCGTGAAAAGTTTTTAGAATTGAGAACTTGGGAAAGTACAGTGTTATCAAAGTGGAGAGAGTTTAGCACTGAGCCCTAGCCCATCCAAGGATAAAACACGTAGTTGAAATAATTGTCATTTCTTTCATAATATGCATGTTACAGTATGTCAAAGCATAGCGTCAACCTTCATTATGTAGTTTGTTCGCTCCATAAATGCCTTAATTACTATTACATTTTTGCAAAATGGAGCCTGCAGAAAATCTCTCTCTTGCACATGACTGTGATAGTAGATCATCCAACAGAAGATAAATTCTCTTTTCCTAGAAAAGGTAAAACAAGTGGCTTTTTTCCTTGGAGTGTTGTCTGAAGTATTTCTTTTCAAAAGAGGGTGACTGAGCCTGGACTTTTCCATACTATGATGGCAATAATCTTTTAAAATGCTATGAAAAGACAGTAACTTTTTTTTTTTTTTTTTAGAATTAAATCATAATATGGGAAGGAGTAGTGTCTATAATCACCATCACCTTAATTATCCAGACTTACAGAAGTCAAACCCAAGTCAAATACTGAGAGTCTTTTATCAATGCTGGGATGCTCAACTGCTAGCTCAGAAAAAGTTTCTTGGGCTGTGTCTGGCAGAATCAGTAATTTAAGGATGGTACAGTAAGTAAAACAAAAATAAATATTTTCTCAAGGGGTAGATTCCTGCTTAGTACTCTGAATCTAACAGTTAAACTGCTAATGCTGTAGACTAGCGAGTTTGAATAGATCATGATCTGACTTGGCTTCTGTAGTATTCACATGGTTTTGTCATGGCTGTCCTAGCAATGAGCAAGTCTCTGGGCAGCCAACTGCCTGCACACTGAGCCAAGAGCCACTGTGCATGTGGGGGGGAGGCCTCACGCAGAGGTGCCAACTGGCACATGATGGATGCACAGTGCACATGACTCCTGGGTGTGATATAGGATCTTGACGTGACCCTGGGGTGGCTGGGGGGGCTTCCCCCTTTGCATGAGGGTGGCGATCGAGACAGAACAAATGTCCTCAGACTGGATTTGGTGCTAGATCACTTTCTTTGAGAAGCTTTACTAAGCCACTGCATGAATCTTGAACCAGAATTCAAAATCAGATCCCTCATTTGGATGTAAGGAATAAAAAAGTGGGCACGAGAAGTGCCAGAGAGCTTGGAGAAATTCCCTCCAGCATCATTTGCTCTACTTCTGGATTTTGGACACTGTTATCTCTTTCTAAACCCTCTCCACAGCTGCTGCTGAGCAGCCACAAGAGAGGTCAGTCAATAGCTGTGTGTTTGCAGTGGTTGCAAGTGTATGGGGGGAAAGATGTCAGTAAGTTCGATTTCACTTTATGTGCTGATTTATATTGTTAATTTTATTTGAGAAGAAAGCGTGTAATAATGATCATAATAAAATTTTCATCCCAATAGTGGGAAACCAGGTTTGAAATTAGGAACAAGGTTTAATAGCAAAACTTTTCTCAAAGGGCAAAATAAACTTTTGGAAAAGAACTTGAAATACAGATGGATCAAAATTTTAGAATGGTCCTTTAATAAAGATGGAAGAATTACCTGCACAAAATAGTAACCATACTCCCAGACTGCAGCCAGGAGAATGATTAGTTATTATTGAGTTTGGAAGAATAAGAACATTTGGCACTATAGCAGTGAAAAAATACATTTTAAAATACAAAGGAATACATGGAAAACATTTTTTTTTATCTAGGGAACTAGAAATAATACACCTGCAAGTATAATGAATGGCATAATATTGGCACTGCATGGGGCATTGAGCAATTTGTACCACAGTTATAGGTTCTTTCTTGCTATTAATTTGAAATAAAATAAACATTTTTTCCAAATCTTTGTTGTATTTCTGGCTCTCATTTATTGTTCACCAACCCTTTTCCTTTGTGTTTTGTCTTTGCCAGCTCTTTCTATTTCTCTTATGTTTCTTGTCCATTCTCTTAATTGTTTCCCTGGCTATGCTCCATCTCCTTAGGTTACCTCCAAAAAAAAGAAAAAAAGAAAGAGTGCCTCATGTCCTGAACTACAAAAGCAGCTGAACATGTATCAGGATGTGGTTTGCTTTACTGATGGGTTTTCTTTAAAAACACACTAAGTAGTAAATACTGGCTTATAAGAGATTGCTAGGTGATCTGAGTAGCACAGGGGAATTCAGCAACGTATTTCATATATTAGATTATTATGATTTTACAACTATGAATTTAGAAAAATAATCAAACACAACAGAAAAAAAAGCGTCTTCTCCTTTTTGCAATCTGTATTTTGAACTCATTCACTTGTTCTGAGTCCTTACCTACTGTTGGTATTGTAGCTGCAATGGTTTGCCTTTTCAGTTTTGACACAGACTTTGCTTTCTATTTCTAAGTCCCTCCAAGAGCAAGGAAACTCATTGCCTCAGCCCCTGAGTCCCTGTTACTGATTGAACTCCATCTGGATGATTCCCTGTGTCCACTGTGTTTGCAAGGCCCCATGCCCCACTGACGAATTCTCTGCAGCATTGCTGCTATACATACTGTGTGAATGTATCATCTCCTCCGATGTTACTGCTGTGAATCAGATTATATTAAAAAAATTGTCAGTAGTCACCCAAACTGAGTCTGCTCTTACTGACCCTGGAATCAAGCTAGCAAAATGACAGCCAGCTCAGGTACAACATAGTGTGGGTTGCTAACCCATTGCTGACTCAAGGTTAATAAATGCCAGTGAAAATTGAAAAGCAATGCCTACACTAGGCAGATGTAAATGTGGGATACCACATAATTCAACTAGCTAGACCCCTTCTGAGCCTTTAAAGAAAGGAGATTCAAATTTGAATTGCTTCATTTCCAGGTGACCATGTCAGCCATTGGATACAGGAAGGCAGATCAAGCACACAGGTTTTATTTTAAAATATTTAAAAAACGAAACAAAACCAGAAAAACTGTTTTGCTTTACTGAGCATTGGAAAAAAAAAAAAAAATCTTGCAGGTTGACTTTTTAATAATTCATTGTTACTGATACTCTTCAGTTTGGTCACCAGGCCAAGAAAAAGAACTCTGGAGGTATTAAACCCTCAAGTCTGAGATTTACATATTAGAGTCCCTGTGCAGTTGACAGCTACATTTCAGGGCTGGGCACACTGAAAGTGCCCTGAGCCGTTGTGCAGCCTGGAGCTGGTAAGGCTACAGACTTTTTTTTTTTTTTTTTTTTTTTTTTCCCCTGAAAGCTGAGGCTGTGCCATTAGCGAGTATGCTGTCACAAAGCAGTGACTCCTAGGCAATTGCTTTGTAGGTACACACCCTGTGAGGACAGCCGTAAGTACTTTCTGTCTAGAGCATATGGTATTACTGAGTCAAAACATACTTCAGCTTCTAGGTCTGTGGTTGCACAGCATAGCGATTTCAGTCAATAGACAGGAAAATATGATTTTCAGAATGAGAGTCCTACTGTATTAGTCTGGTAAATCCCAGTGTTGCGATACAAAAGAAAAACAACATTCTTGTTATTTCTGGAGGTTTAAGGAGATTACCATACCCTGGGATACAATGGTACTTTTCAGTTGTTAATGCTTCTAAAACTCATTGAAAGCAGTATATTCAAATCCAAGAAAGATTACATTGTATTCTGTGCGTATTAAACAATGTTCTGGGGGTAAATTCAAGGATACAAGTTCTTTCATTCTTAATTAAAAAAAAAAAACCCAACCCCAAAAGTAAAAAGGATTAGGTTAGGAGCTGTATAATATTTACTTTAGTAAATCAAGTGAACAAGAATGAAATGCTGAACAGAAAATAAAAACATTAATCTCTGGGTTTTGACATAAAACGCAAAGTTCAGGCAGCTGCAGATTAGCAGGAGGAACACTAGACAGAGAAGTTAAACATCTAAAGAATTATATTTATGCCACCATCAGAGATTAAATTAAAAATTGCAAGTAGATTCCTTAAGGGGAAAACAGAGAAACAAGAGCTGGCATAAAACCAGAATCGTAGGGCTATCTACACGGGCTGCATTCTCAGTTGAACTGGCCTGCACAAGCATATGAGGTTCCAGTGTGTCATGTGGAGGATATGCAGAGGAAAATTAGCAAGTCATTAAGGAAATGACTGGTGAGCAGTTCATGATATACTGCCAACATCAGCTTATTTGCATTGCTGAAGGTTGAAACAGGATGCTACCTGCAGCCTACATGGAAGGAAAAGGGTCTACACTAATTATTAATCCATTTATACCTGTAGGCTGCAGTGTTGCTCTGACTATCATTGTTAATGGAAAATGGAGATAAATAGAGTAGATAAAACATATATATGCCAGCAAATGACAATAAAAAATAAATTAGATTTATGATCCATTAAAATATGGAAATATTAAAAATATCTGTAGTTATTACTCACAAGTTAGCCTTAGGAGACTGAGAAGTCAGTGTCTAGAAGGTTTACTTTAACTCCCTTGTTTGGGTATAGTTGTTTTGTGGAGGTTTCTTTGCTTTCCTTTTGAGGTCAAAGAAAAACTGTTACAAGATTGACTCAGTCAGAAAAGCATGCATGGATCACTATGTGTCACCATACAGGAAAGCTTTTGGTAGGCAACATGTGAAGGCAGGTGCTGGAACTGTAAATAGTGAAAATACCTTCAATTGTTTTTTAAAATTTAAATGCTTATCTTCTGCATTAACAACATTAAGAGCTTGATCTCTCTATTTTAAGTGCTTCTGCAAGGTATCTAGAGTGACTGCAAGACTTGAATAAGTGATGGTTTTTTTCAGTGCCTTGTGTATTGTTTAAAACTCCTGTACTTCTCATCCCAGTACAGCTGCCACACTGTTTATTTTTATATATATAAAATTATATCTTTATATACATATAAAATAAATATATACAAATATATATTTTTAATATATTTATATATATATATACAGAGCTTAACTCTCTGACTGACTTTTAAAACTCATGAAGGTGCATGAGGGGAGTGTAATGTTTACCATTTACCCTCTTCAGCAGACAGTTTATGTGTTCCTCCTCCACCTGGGAATTAATGATAGCTGTTCCTCACATAAGGATATCTGCAACGATTTGCTTGGTGAGTACACTCATGAGGACATCTGTGCTGATCAATAGTTAAGCACTTTGAAATGTTTTGGTCTGAACGACACTATATAAATAAATGTATCATATCCTTCTTCATATATCTCACAATATTTGTTCTAGGATTTGATTTGTGGAGGTGCAGTGCATTCTCTTGCAGGGTTGGATTCTTCAGTCTGTAGAATCATCTATCTGGACACAGATGAGGATTTCCTGGAAATGTTATGTACTTAGGAGGAAAATCTATGTAGTAGAAACTTTGCTCATGACAGGAAGAATTTGTCCCACTAGCTTTTATGCATAGTGCTTGTAATGATGGCATCTTTAATTAATTTTTGGTTCATACAGTCTAACAGACATAGAGGGTTTGGGTTCGAAGGGACCTTAAATATCATCTAGTCCCAACCCCCCTGCCATGGGCAGGGACACTTTCCATTAGGCCAGGTTGTCCCGTCCAACCCGGCCTTGAACGCTGCCAGGGAGGGGGCAGCCACAGCTTCTCTGGGCAACTTGTGCCAATGTCTCACCACCCTCACAGTGAAGAATTTCTTCCTTATATCTAATCTAAATCTACCATCTTTCAGTTTAAAACCATTACCCCTCACCCTATAAGTACAGTCCCTGATCAAGAGTCCCTCCCCATCTTTCCTGTAGCTCCCTTTAAGTACTGGAAGGCCACTATAAGGTTTCCTAGAGCCTTCTCTTCTCCAGGCTGAACAACCCCAACTCTCTCAGCCAGTCCTCATAAGGGAGGTGCTCCAGACTCCTGATCATCTTCATGGCCTCCTCTGGACTCGCTCCAACAAGTCCATGTTCTTCTTATGTTGGGGGCCCCAGAGCTGAACACGGCACTCACAAGAACAGAGTAGAGGGGTAAAATAACCTCCCTTGACCTGCTGGCCACACTTGATGCAGCCCAGGGTATGCTTGGCTTTCTGGGCTGTGAGCACACATTGCTGGCTCATAGTTTTCCATTCACAAATATCCTCAAGTCATTCTCCTCAGGGCTGCTCTCAATCCACTCATCGCCCAGCCTGTATTTGTGTTTGGGATTTCCCTGACCCATGTGCAGGACCTTGCACTTGGCCTTGTTGAACTTCATGAGGTTTGCACAGGCCACCTCTCCAGCCTGTCCAGGTCCCTCTGGATGGCACATCCCTTCCCTCCAGGGTGTCAGCTGCACCTCACAGCTTGGTGTCATCCGTGAACTTTCTGAGGGTGCACTCAATCCCACTGTCTGTGTCACCAACAAGGATGTTAACCAACACTGGTCCCAACACCAGCTCTCAAAGAACACCATTCATCACTGCTCTCCACTCGGACATCGAGCCATTTACTGTAACTTTTTGAGTGTGACCACCCAACCAATTTCTGATTCACCCAAGTCGTCCATCCATCACACCCATGTCTCTCCAATTTAGAGGCAAGGATGTTATGCAGGACAGTGTCAAATGCTTTGCGCAAGTCCAGGTAGATGTTGTCTGTTGCTCTTCCCTTGTCCAACAGTGCTGTAACCCTGTTGTAAAAGCCCACCAATTCATCAGGCATGATTTGCCCTTAGTGAAGCCATGTTGGCTATCACTAATTACCTTTTTATTTTCCATGTGCCCTAGCATAGTTTCCAGGAGGATCCACTCCATGATCTTGTGGGCACAGAGGTGGGACTGACTGGCCTGTAGTTCTCCAGGTCATCTTTTTTCTCCTTTTTTAAAAATGGGGGTCATGTTTCTCCTTTTCCAGTTAATGGGAACTTCACTGGACTGCTACGACTTCTCAAACATGATGGGTGGTCGCTTAGCCACTTCATTCACCAGTTCCCTCAGGACTCATGGATGCATCTCATCAGGTCCCGTGGACTTGTGCACCTTCAGGTTCCTTAGATGGTCTTAGATCTGATCTTGTCCTACAGTGGACACTTCTTTGTTCTCCCAGTCCATACCTTTGTCTTCTGCGTCTTGGGTGGTGTGGTTGGAGTGATTGCTGGTGAAAACTGAGACAAAATAGTGGTTGAGTACCTCAGCCTTCTCCATATGCTGGGTAACCAGGTCTCCTATTTAATTCCAGAGAGGACTCTTACACTTTTTAAAGAGAGACAGTGTATGGGCTCTCTCCAGGATCTAGAACATCCCAAGTTCTGCAGCAACTCCACAAATATTCTCTCACCTAAAAGATAACTGATACCCAAGAGACCTTTTGGTCCCTTATTTCAGCTTGCTACAGGCCATTCTC
Source organism: Athene noctua (assembly GCF_965140245.1). Lineage (NCBI taxonomy): Eukaryota > Metazoa > Chordata > Aves > Strigiformes > Strigidae > Athene > Athene noctua. The sequence continues at coordinate 16,076,366 of NC_134040.1, read as the reverse complement.
TGCAGAATCATTTGTTGATCTCTGCCATCAATCCCTTCAGGGCTGTGTCTTATGATTGTTTGACTGTATCAGCTGCTTTTTCTGCAACAGTCCATTGACTATAGCATTTCTTTTCCCAGAGTTAGCACAATTCTGCACCCATATAGCTGTTTCCCCTGTGTCCTATTGAGCCTTTTCTATTAACTGTGTCTTAGAATTTTAGTGTTCAAGCCTGTTTCCTGATTTAGATAAGCCTCAGTTAACCAATTATATCATATTTCTGCTTACACACACAGAGTGCAATTTCAGGTCTCCGTTTTTGTATTGCCTTTAAGTCTGCCTAGATTTCTCTTATGTGAGATATGATCATTTCTTTCCTGTTTATGCAAATTTTTCCTGACCAGTTTTGTTAGCATTACTATTGTCTTCATTATTTGAGCTCTTCTGGCCTGTGGAGACAGGATGGGGATCCTCTCAATGAATGTCCCTATAAAATGCCGTGTTCACTGGCCAAAGGGAACCATAAAAAGCACTTGAATGTTTGAATCCAGCCAGATGTCTCTGTGAGTTAGCAGCATGCACAGTCAAAAGGGTTACTGGCTAGCATGTAGCCATTTTTAACAGAAGAAAAAGAGTTTTTAAAGAGCCTATGGGAAACCAGTCCAAATTACTTACATGAGGTTCTACTTTTAGGCCACCAAGGAAACAGGAGTGTGTCTAGTTCAGCTCTGGGGTTCATGGGCACAAATATTATTCCCACAGGGCTGATAGTACAAAAAGTGCACACACTTGGTCACACCTGCTGCCACATTGCTCTGTAATCCCTGGTGTGGAGTGGGGAATGACTGCGTGGCATCAGCCTATTTGAATTTTACACCTTTACCACACGTTTTCTGCATGCCTGGTGGCCTCCTGAGAATGTCTCTGTGGCTAAAGGAAAAAATTGTACTGCCAAAGAAAACATAAATATAATTATGTCCTGAGTTGGTATGAATAGCCTGAGAAAGATATCCGAAGCCTTCTGCCCTTGCAAAGTTCTCTCATATATTTGGGGGATTTCCCCCATTGTTATGTTCACAAGTCAACACATCTATAAGTTCGATATTACTTTTCTCATTAATTCTACTAAAAATATTCACTGCAGAGGAACATTAAGTGCTTTCTTCTTTCCCTGAGAAAACGGTGCCAGTATGCCAAACAGAGCTGTGGCAGCTGTGCTTGCTCCCTGTGTCATCTCTGCGGTGCTGCCTTGGCCTGGGAGACAGGCAAAACTCCAGGCAGTTTCCCTCCAGAAAGGGCTGACACTCATGACAGCAGGATCTTTTCTCATGTATTATGCAAAATATCAGTGGAATAACCAAAACTGAACCAAACCCATCTTCAAATTCCTCTACTGCCTCTTCTGAGTTTCTGAAATCACAGAGGAACAGTTCAGTTGCTTTGGCCAAAGCTTTTCAGCTTGATGAACATCCCTGGTTGACCAGTTTGTGACACTTTGAAGCAGCTTGGTCTTATTTTCAAAAACTACATAGGGCTCATCAGAGTCCTTTGGAATATCTAATATTATGTATTTTAATTTTCTGTGATCATTGTGTATGGATAAACTTTCGATTTTTTATACTAATCAGTTGTAATTGGATTTTGGCAGGCACTTGCTGTACCAACATAGTTAAACTCACATATCTTTTTTTCAAATGTACAGTGTAATTGTGGAAACTGCAAATGCAGCTCATTGTGCTCCATTAGAGAGAGAAGAATTTCACAGCTAAGCATTTTTGCACTTGCCTAGTGAAGAAAGCTGTAGGTGTTGAAATTCTTTAGAGAAAATCCAGGTACACAATCATTATTAAAGTGCCTAACAGTATCAATTTCTCTTTTAATTACTGTTATTCAAGGTAGTTTTCATACTGCTTCTCAATGCCAAACCATTTTCCAGAGTTATTGACCAATGGAAGTAATATTATTTAAGATCATAACTGCTGTCAGAATGAATTCCATATGCCATTAGCTCAGGATTCATTTATGTCAAAGGAAGGGTCTGATTCTGCAAGTTTTGTGTACCGAGTATAGACTTATTTCAGATGAGATTTTTTGGTGACTGAGTGACGTGAAGACTGGAACTTAAAGAGTTAATAATACAGAATCACCAAATTAACACTATGCTCAGTAAGGGTTAAAGCATTTTTTCCTGGTTTCTGAACTAATGTTTTATTTCAGCCTATAGAAGCCATAGGTAACACTCAAAATAAATCACATTAACAGGTTCCCCAAAAGCGGTCAAATTACATGATTACTTAAGAAAACCCCTGGGTACATGTGTGCGCATTATGTGCTGTATCAGTGCAAAAAGACAGCAAGCAAGGCTAAAAAAGCTATACTTTTTATTTTGCCAATGAATCTGTTGCACTTTGCAATGTTTAAGTGGGCTTATACAACATAAACATTTGGGACATTTAACATATCAAGCTCAAATAAAAATGACATGCAGATCGTTCACTTCTGAAGCTGCCTTGTGTTCAGTTATTGGAACACTCCATCCCTGTGGTTTCCGAAATATTGTAAGTATATATTCCAGATTAAACTTTCTATTTTCCTCAAGGTAGTGTTGCTTTTCAGCCCTCAATGGCTTGGTTTTTGCCTAAAGAATCAGGTCCTATCAGCAAAATCAAAGGCGATTACACAGCTCAGTAGTCATTTAGGATTTCTGTGGCTCAATTAAGCATGTATAGCATGCCACAGCCACTGAGACTCTGTTTATTCAGTGAAAGTGCTCTGTAATTTATTTAAAATAATCCATCTTTAACAAATAAAGAGGCCATTGACTGGCCATCGCTGCAGGCATCCATTTAAATGCTGCTTTCTTGATGGTCTGTTTTGCTGGTTCAAGTTAAATAGCTGACAAAAGTGATTCAGTTTTTTGGAAATAAGATTTGTATGCATGATGTTTATTTTCTTTTACACCAGTAATCAGTTAGAACTTCTTTCTAACAGATTGACCATTAAAAATGATTAATGTTATTCACTCTGATAATAACAGATTGTGACTGCCAGCTCTGTGTGTGTGTGTGTGTGTGTGTGAGCACATGTGTGTGTATTTAAAGCTGCTCAGGAATTGTGTCTTTATGACACTTTGCTAATCGTGTTAGACCTATTACTGTATACATATATTGAAAATTATATTAGATGGCTATGGCCAGTGACAAAAACTCTTTTCTTTCCCAACATGCAGCTTGCTTTTTTTTTTCTTTTCCCACTTCACTCTTTCAGAAATGAGTCATTCATCTAAGCCACACCAGCAAGCTGCCATAAAAACTTGCCAGTGCTAGTGGATCTTCTTTGAGCATCAAAAGATTGCAGTATAAGTTCCTGGTAAGTGCCGTTTCTTGTTGCACTGGAACATGACCAACTCAGAAGAAGCTTTTTCTCTGTAAAGAGAAACAGCCATTAAAAACTGTCTTGGGAATAGAGCAAAGTATAGTGCTAAATTTCCAGTGGAAAGGCAATAGACAAGGTTATTGGTTAAAGGACTGCTTCTTAGGGTTAAAGATAAATAAAACTCTGGTAGCCACAATGGCACCTCCTGTCCAGCAGCCACACAGTATAACTGTGTCTTGTCCTCTTTTCAGACTTAAAAAAGAAAAACAACCCACCAAGAACAACTTCAACCTTAGAGGAGGTGAAACTAAGCTGTTTGAGTTATTGAATAATGGCTTTTTAATGGTAGTTAAACAGAATCATGGACAGCACTCAGTATTTATCTGTGTAAGCATCTAAAGAGAATATGTCACATGTTCACAGAAGAACTTCAAAGTCAGAGCAGCACATGTGCTTTGTTGCCGTAAGATTATTCTCACAGTATTTATTCTTTTTGTTTTTCTTACAGAAGCCTTACTAGTAGTTCATTTGTACCTGCTTAGATGAGAATAATTTTCAATGCATGTTGTTTGAAGAATGGCTGATTATGTTTTAAACATAAAGATTTATTCCAGAGCCCTGGAGATTTAAACACATTTATAGTCATCTAGGTTGTCACGTCTTTACATGGAGCTCTGTCGTACCTATAGACAAAGAGTGCAGCTAGCTTCATTCCCCATTTCAGCTACACAGGGCAACCTAGTTAGTACCTGCTCATATGGAAATAAGACAGTGAATTAATATCTAGTATGAAACATTAATACACAGACTAATTTGCCCTTAATTTTAGTAGTTAATTTTAGTAGGCATTAGATCAACCAGTGTGGCAACACCACAAGCTAAAGCACTTGCTCCTCAATTAGGACTCATGGTTGTACTGGTGATTGTGACTAAATTGTAGCTGTACAGATAAAACTGAGTCATCAGAATCTTCTTATCACTAGGGTTAGATGGTAAAGAAAACAATCACGTATTTGGCACTGGTAAGGCTGCACCTTGAATACTGACTTCAGTTTGAGTCCTTCACTACAGGAAAGACACTGAGGTGCTGGAGCACATCCAAAGAACAACGAAGCTGCTGAAGCATCTAGAGGACAAGTCTTATGAGGAGCAGCTGAGGGAACTGGGATTGTTTAGCCTGGAGAAAAGGAGGCTCAGGGGAGACATTATTGCTCTCTACAGCTACCTGAAAGGAGATTGTAGCGAGGTGGGTGTTGGTCTCTTTTCCCAAGTAACAAGACAAGAAGAAATGGTTGTGCCAGGGGAGGTTTAGACTAGATATTAGCAAAAATTTTTTCATCAAAAGGATTATCAAGCGTTGGAACAGGCTGCCCAGGGAAGTGATTGAGTCACCTCCCTGGAGGCTTTTAAAAGATATGTAGATGTGGTGCTTAGGGACATGGTTTAGTGGTGGATTTGTCAGTGTTAAGTTTACAGTTGGACTCAATGATCTTAAAGGTCTTTTCCAACCTAAATGATTCCATGATTCTATGAAATACCTGAGAATGAAATCTCTATCTCATCAGAAGACACAGAGGGAATGCAACAAGAAACATGGAGGGGAAAGGTAGCCTGAAATCCTGTCTTGCTGTAACATGGAGGTGTCTTACACAGGGCTGCAAATAGGTATCTGGTCCTCTTCTTAGTGTGTCCTTAAAAGAAAAAAAAAAAAAAAACAAACCAAAAAAAAGCAGAAGCAGCCTTCTTTCTTTGAAGTACAAATGTGGATGGTAATGGCTGCTAGGGCATTTGCTTAGAAAAAATGTTAGTGTGTGCCCAGTGCTCCCTTCTGTCTTGGAGGGTACCGACCCAAGTTTTCTTTCCCGCCCAGGAGGGTGTTCTGGTCAAGAAGTGTACATGGATGGGATCTGAATCCTGGTCAAGTTGAGGCGGGAAACAGCCACACAGCTCTTCAGCTTGGAGGGTGTGTAAGACAGACCTCCACTCACTTGGGGAGCTTCCAGGTCATGCAGAGGTGCAATTGGAATATTTAGAGGCATCCAGAATTAGAAGAAAACTGAGCCTGTTCACTTGCAATTTAAGATTTAGGTACTGGACTCCTGCTTTGTCATATACTACTCTTTGATCTCAAAGGCCACTGGTATGGAAATGTTTCCTCCAGTGTTTAGCACAAAGAGAAACTGAGGTACCAGATACTGAATTAATTGCCTAAGGTCACACAAGGCAATGGGGGAGACACAGGGGAAAAAAAAAAGTGACCTAACTCCAAGCCTCATGTCCAATGTGTGGGATGACGTTGCTATCCTGAATGGGATCTTTGTCTGAGTGATGAAATGTAGCACCCTGAGAAAAGGTAAAAGGATGTTAAGAACACAGATTTCTTTGCACTTATAATTCAGAATGTTGCTTTTCATTCATAGTGGCACAAATATATTACCTTGGTGAGAAACCAGGGAGAACAGGGACCATAGAGCAGGAGCAAGCCTGTGGGTATATGTGGGGAAGAGAAACAGAAATTATGCTGTATAAGGCATTGGAGGACTTCCAAGTATTTTTATTCAATATTACTATTTTTATGTGAAAGGGAACAGCCTTCCAGGCCTGGCTGGTTTGCCTCAGGGATGGATTTTGGCAAGTTCTTGTCCAAATCCATGTTTGAGTGTATGTGTGCGCATATGTGTGCAGAGTGCTTGCATGAGGTCCAGAACGTGCAGCTTTTTTATCTGCTACTGCTCACATTTACCTCTTCCACCCTCTCCTGTCAATGCAATGAGCCTTTTATTTAGTCATATGACATTCAACTTCCAAACTTACTAGTGTTTTTAGAAGGGAATTCATTGGATAGAATTTTTTATTGAAACACGTGTAAAAATACCAAGCTAAGTGATTAAAGGACATTTTAAAACTGAGTTTTTTATATGAAAATATGAAAACTTTTTTTATTACATCAGCTAGGGTAAAAGTGCTGATTTTTAAAAAATTTGTTAACATTTCATTTGGGTTTATGGTACTTAGAAAAAACCAAGAATAAATGTTTCTGTGACACATTAAATGAATTTAATTTAACAGAAAATATTACTGAGACACCATTTCAAAAATTCTGTCCAAACTGTAGTTTGATAATCATTGTGTGTAGGCACATTAGTTACCGAGATCTTTCAGGAAAAAGAAATTATGATCCTGTACATAAATTGTTTGAACGTTTATATAAGATGGATGTTACTTACTTCTTTATTTGTGACAATATATTAGTTCCATCATAGAACTTCAGAGTTTCTGGTAACAAGCCATAGTAATAGGTCTTTTATCTTGTTTTGCAGAAGGTCAGGAAATGTTTTTACAAAGAACAAGTAGATCTTTTATTTTCAGTGGCTTCTCATAAAATGAGGGAGAGAAAGGAATCTCTTTTTGTTAGTTGTGGCTTAGAAGCAAGAAACAAGTGGAGAAGGTTTTACCCAGATGTACAGTCTTGACCTTGACTTTGAGCTTTATTGTTGTTTTGATGTTAATATCAAGTGGATTTTAATGAACACATACTTTAGCTATTATATTCAAAGTAGTGTCTTAAACACTACACAGCTCTTGGGCTGGCAGTCTGCTTACAGGTGAATATCACTTCACGTCCCCAGTCTGACTCTGAAAGAAAATAATGGTAACTTTTGGTGAAATAAGCTCATAGTAACTCAGTACAAATTTCAGTTACTATTTTGTGTGTGTTGAGAACAGAAAAAATATTGCATAATTCCAGAAAGCATAATCCAAATGCAACAGTAAATGAAAAACAGAGGCTGCCTTGCTGATGGGCTAATGTGTTTTGAATGAAGGGCTCTTCAGATCTGCCCCGGGCAGGAGAGGTTGGTGGAGGATGCAGCTGACGTCAGGGTGAATTGGAAGCTCTGCTTTGGCCATGGTTTGTGGCACAAAGTCCCTCTGTGTTTAGGATCCTGGTCTTACCAAGTATAAGTTGCTCCAGTCAGGCTTCACATGTGGCAAGAAATGGCACTGGGGTGTCTGTCAGCAGAGGGATTTGCTGGTGTTAGTAACACACAGTGCTGAACTTCTGCGGTGGGTGAAGACAAATTCCTCCACCTTCCAGCTGCCTTTCAGGCAGCTTTGTGTGGTACTGTGTGGCAAAGCAGTTGAGAACCAATAGTAATGAACTTCTGGAGCTTATTTCAATAATTAAAAAAACTACAACTGAATTGCTACGATGATTTGGGAGTTCTTGTGTGGGCTCTCCATACAAAGCATAGCAATATAAGGAGTGTAGAAGTCATCTTCGTATAACGGTCTCACTTTTCTTTGTAGCAGCTCACAAATAAAGACCAGATTTAATAAGAGAAAATACATCTGGTTTTTTTGCATTGCAGAAACTCAGTGGAGATCCCTGGGATTTAGCCTTATGAATTAGCTGGGGCTTCAACAGGGTTTCTAACTGAGGCACCTGGAGTGCAATACCCAGATGGACCCCTTCAGGTACACAAGGCAAAGGAAAATGGAGTGTGATGGGTAGTAAGGCAATTTCTACTGTCTTTAATTTTTCCCAGTATTTGCAGACCAGACATGCTTTAAAAATATTAGGGGAAGGGCTGATTTGTGAAGCAAATAACTGAAGGTCTAGTGGTTTGATTAGCCACATGTTTCTTCTGAAAAAAGCATATCACATGTAAAGGGAGCCTGGAATAAATTACCTTAACTTCATCAATAACTTCAGAGGAGGATCTGTCCCACTATGTATTTCCACATCTTCTGGGGAGTCATTTAAGATGCATGGATATGGAAGCTTAAGACAGTGTTGTAAAATTGTACGTGCCTAATTACTCAACAGTGGCATTACTTTTAATAGGAGAGTAAATTACAAGAAGTTCCTGGGTTTTTCAAATGTAAATATCATCGTTATGAGAAAGGCAGGGCATACAGCGTTTGTGCTTGATCATCACAGCTAAATATGCATGGGTTAAAGTAACACAAAAAGCATGGTGAGAAAACAGATAGTTAACTTAAATCTGATTTTAACTAAAACTCACCAGCAAGTTACTTAGGGCTTCACGTAGAGGGTTGTTTTAGAAGGCAGGGCAATTTCTTTCTCTCTCTCAAAACCTTACTGCCAGCCATCTGTTGATAATTATTGTCCAGTCTCTGCTGAGAACCTGTGATATTTAATATTTCCTCACCACTTGAACAAATAAGCGATAATAACTGCAAGGTACTTGACCACAGGAGTAGAAAGGCATATAGCATGAAAGAGTCAGTGTACACCTTGGTTTTTGAAAACAAATCAATTTTCTATTTGTGATAAAGATAAAACCGAGTTCTTGAGAACCTGGAAAACAGATGAGTTGCACAGTGTCTCTGGAAAAAAAATATTAAAATGACAGTCATCAGAAAGCTTAAAAAATGTCCATTCCTATTTGTGTTTCTTATAATTTTTAATTTATGTTATCCTTTCTCATAAAAAATGTTGGGCAATCTATTTATTTGCGTATTGAATATTTAGGGCGGGTAAGATGAAGACATCTCAATTTTTATAATGATTACCTTTTTGAATTGTCAATGATTTTATACTGAGCCCTAGGTAGTAGGAGTGATGGAGAGTAGAGATGATTCCATCTAGTTTAGAAATGGACTCTGGACTTGTACAAGAGACTATCTTTAATTGCTGTTCTTCCTTTTTTCTTTCTTCAATTATATTAATAATACATACTAATAAACCATGTTTTTAATCCAGCTACTTGGAGCTTTACAAATAACTACTATTTATACTTCATGTGATAGCTTCTAAGCTTATTTTAAAGATGGTCTGACAACAATATATTTGTGTTTAAACTTTCACAGCTTAAATGATATTCCCTGTTAATGACATTGCTGAACATTTTCCAAGACACAATCCAAGATTTTCCAACGTTGTTTCAGAACTCTTCTAGTCCCAGTGCTTTGAAAAACTATTCCCTATCAAAGTGACACAGACAGATCATACAGAGCTGATAGCAAGAAAAAGTGCTTGTTGCTTTTGAATATGTGGCTTTGGATGATTTGACTGAAATCTCAACAGAACTTGTCCATTAAAATATAAATGTTTTGTTATATTTTTCTTATCTGTTTTGTTTTTCTGCAGAGAATTCAGTAGGTACAAGCCTGAGTGCCCTCACCTCAAAGCTACTGAAGTTTGTAGGAAGACTTGGTTGCAGCTGCCTCCATCTCTAAGACGGCTTCTCGAGCAGCTGCTCTGGAGCCTTTCTCTGCTCACTCACCTCCACTGCCTGCACACAGGCTAATTTCCCTGACCCCATGTACAAATGGCAGAGTGAAAAAAAATAAAAAATCACAGGAATGCTGATTTTTAGTCCTTAGTTGAGTATGCATTCCATATAGTTGCCAGGTGCTAGTACTAAACCCCTTCTCTCCAATAAACCTTCAAATTTTATGGGTGTTTCATTATCAAATTGAAAATAAAACCACCGAACAGGAAATAGTAATTCTTAAAGGTTCATGCAAAATCAATTATATTATCCCCTGATAATGAAAAGGGAACCACAGATCCCTGATACAGGGTGTATTTCTTAACAAATACAAAAAGTACAGCGCTTCTTTTAAAGAAATTTATTAGCTAATGTGATTCTTGAAAGTTGTTTGCATCACTGAACATTCATTTTCTGTTTATAATTCTTTTTCTTATTACTTTAAAAAGATGTGCAAGCACCAAAGAGCCAACAAAGCCCCGAAGCTACCTGTTGGTCATAGATTGCCTGACTTTCTGTAAGCGTTTTCCTTGATTGTTCTCGAGGAGCAAAAATGAAAGATTCCTGGGATGTCATGAAAAATATCACAACAAAATAAATAGGAGTAAGATAGGGGGATGGTTAGAACACAAGAGACTGGTTTCAGTCCATGCTACCTTTTCTTCTTGCTACTGAAATGTAACAAATATTAACTGCTACTGCTCTGCTGTACTTCATTACATAAATATTTGTGTAAATTCACACTGTGAATACATGAGGTGCTTTGATGGGCAGAAGAGAGTTTCCCCATGTGCCAGTTTCTTCTTTATGTGAAGAAACAGCACTTGTACGCACTGATCAAACTTTCACACTCATGCTGTTCAGCATCAGCTTGAGATCTCAGTTCTCTTTTTTCCTCCTTCATAACTGCTTTACTCACCAAAACCAGGTCTGTTGCAATACAGCAATTCGCAAGTAAGTGCTCCAAGCCAGTACTATGGAATTTCAACTATTTTGTTGAAATGAGCTGCTGATCTGGAGGCCTTTCTATGCCCCGCCTCCTTTATAGAATTAATTAATACACCATGCAAAATGCCAAGAAACGGTACATTTTCCGACTTGTGCCACCTCTAAGCCCTCAAAGAAGAGAGCATTTGTATCTGGGGAATTTTTAAAACTCCACTGTGCTCTGATTCTAACAATGAGTGGTTTTGGGTTTTTTCATGCTGTCAGTTTTGCAAATGTGCTAGGGGCAATATGCATTCAGAAATCACCAGGGAGTTTTGTATTAAATAAAGTATTTGATTATAATTGTACGTACTGAACCTGTCCCTCTGCCCAACAATAATGTTAGTGTATCTTAGGTATCAGTGCAATAAGCAAAGCATTTGTTGTATAAACATTATGGTAGCTATGGTAGTAAAGGATGTTAGAGAAGTATGGCACATAGCAAGAGGAAATACTGGCATAATAAAGATGTCACCTTCTCCTGCAAGCTTTGCTTCTTTATTATATACTTTGACAGAGACAAGAACTTTCATTAGATCACTTTTATATGTTGATTCCGGTTCCACTTTCAACATTAAGAAAAAATAAAAATCCATGAGTCTGGAATGTAGGTTTCCATCGCTTAAAACCCAAACCAAAAAAGCAGACCTGTATTGTCTTTATAGTGTTATCTTTCACTCGGCATTACCCCAGGTGAACTAGTCAGTATGAAAATGTGCTTAAAAGACTTGGCCTTGCTTTCTGCTAATGTATTTTCTTTCAGCAGTTCATAGTTTTTATAACTTTGTTCACTCATTGGAGTAGTTTAGGAGGCACATTAGTCATGTCATATTAGGTATATCTCAGCTTTAATTTTGAAGAAATTGGTATCTTAATTTATATTTTAAAATAGAGAGGATAAGAATAAGGGATCTTTTTCTTGAAATTGTTTTGTCCCAGGTTTGTAAAAGTCCATTACTGCAAAACAGTGTGATGTGGACTGGAACAATTGATGTCTAGATTTTAAAATAGTTTGACAATGAAAACTGTTGGGATCTTTCATGATTGTTAAGATATGAGTCAGATCTAATAGCTGCATACCAGACTAGTGGAATCAGGAGTGTATTTGAAAAATCTGTTGTGACTTTCCAAAAAACCTGAAATTACAGAAGTGGTGACTGACAAATCCTCCAGTAAGGTCTAAAGAGTAGGAAAAAATTAAGTTTTTCTCAACCAGCATTTTATCCTTTCAGTTAAAATAAAAAGTTTGGATGTGAATTAGTCATATGAAATACCTTGCTGTACATCTCTAATGGTCCATGTCTTTGTGCTACATAGTCGTCAGTATTGCCAGGTTTGGTGGTTGTTATGGACCTAGAATACAGTCTTTAGTGGAACGACATAGCTACATCTGGATTAAGAGAGCTCACAAGCATTAAGGGATTCAGCTCATAGGATTCACTCTTCAAGTTAAAGCTAATTATATTTTGTTCCCAAGAAATTTTTTTTGGTTTTATGAATTTAAATATTTGGTTAAATTGAAAGAGGCAGCTCCTCTGTCAAAATGGTATTATTTTTGAAGGTACTCATAGCACTTCCTATTCACTTTCCTGGATTTCTAATTACAATATCTTGGTTTCAGTTTATAAAGGAAAACTCAGACTATTTCAGACAATTTGACTGGCTGATGTCTATACTCTGAAACCTGGAGTGCTTTCACCTCTTGGTGAGTGAATTCTGTCCTGTTCCCTCATGACTTAGAGGAACTGAGTCCTTGACTTCATGGAAAGGAAAGTCCAGTAGGGTGGTCAACAGGGTGTCACTGATGTCTCCAAGGGTCCCTGATAGGGTCAAGCAGGGAATAGGAAAGTGGGACATGTTGTGGGGGAAATATTTTATAGATTAACATTGTGATAGTTCATATGGCCAGGTGTGGAAAAGTCATGTGATAGTTCTCTCACATTTTGCTGTGATAGCTCTCTCCAATGTGTTTATGTGGTGGGTTAACCCTGGTCAACAGCCAAGTACCCACACAGCCTCTCAATCCCTAACTCCCAGCAGGATGAGTGGGAGAATAGGTAGAGAAAATGTGAGAAAAATTGTGAGTCAAGATAAATACAGGTTAATAAGTGAAGGAAAGATAAAAACCCCACAAATGACACAAAGGCAATCATTCATTATTTCCCACAAACAGACCAGTGCCCAAATATTCTCTGAATGATGGCTAACTTGGGAGACAAATCCTCCACCTTCTTCTGCTATCCTAGTTTTATTGCTGAGCATGACATTACACAGCCTGGCCTACCCCATTTGTTCAGTTTGGTTCAGGGTATCTGGCTGTGTCTACTCTCAGTCTCTTGTGCATTCCCAGTGCACTCGTTGGATAGGGCATGGGAAGGGTGGGAAGAAGGGAAAGCCTTGGTGTTGTGCAAGCACTGTTCATCAACAGGCAAAACGCTGGCATGTTATCAACACTGTTTTAGACGAGGGTCCAAAACACAGCACCATACAGGCTGCTGTGAAGAAAGTTAACTCCATCCCAGCCAGACCTAGTACAGGTCACCTGGAATTCAGACACCAGCTGAGGCAGATACGTCAGATTTCCCAGTTCTGAGTTACTCCTGTGTAAAATACTGAAGACACTGTGAAGGTAGATTGAGGTTTGCAAAATACATTACAGTGAAATAAAAATTGTACATGTTTCCTTGAGGAAAGTGGTATTCTGTGCTTTGAGCTAGGATTAAAAAGTGAGTAGCAAATAAGAGAAAGATTAAATACACTTTTGAATAGTTGCACATTCAGTCTGTACCATCTAAATGTGCACTTAATGAGTTCAGGTTCTCTGAAAGAGGAGTCTTCATTTAAATAAGTAGGGAGCAATACAATATTTATATAATCAACTTAATTCTGCATTTTCTAACTTCAGGGTGTTCAGTTTTGCAGCTTTTTCAATATTATTTCCAGTCTTTTTTTTTTTTTTTTTTTCTTTTTTTTTTTCTGTAATGCTTATCCTTACAAGGACAACAGGCAGCTTGATATAAATTACACTTCTAAATCATTGTGATAGTCCTGGGTGAAATTAGAGGTTTTAGAATGAAACTTTTTTCCATAGAAGGAGATAGACATGCAGACATACATTTACATATCAAAAGAAATCCAATTAAATAGTGCAACTTTGGTGTTTTAAGTGAAATATTAATGCTTAGTATTCTGATAGAAAGACTACTAGTGTTTTCAGCAGGAAAAATATTAGAGAATAATTCCAAAAATTTATTCCACTTGTGAATTTGTTTATTCCTTTGTCTTGATCATTTTGGATGATGGTAAGTGTCAGCTTCTAATACAACTGATAATCTTTTTGAGACTGAGGATCATTATCTTCCTAAATCAAATTATGAGCAAACACCTCTGAGATGGCCTACTAGTCTCTAAAATTCCCAGACAAGAAGGATCATTCTAACATACATTCTAAATAATTTTGCATTTTATTTAGAAGGGAAGTTTAAAAACCACAAATGACTCAGGAATCAATCTAGTATGGAGAGTAATCAAACAGTGGGGTGGCCTCAGAGGCATCCATCAACAGAAACAACCAACTATCACCACTACATTCATTTTAGGATCCAATCCACAGGTCTATGTGTTACTGCTGGAAAATATATAATGCAACTTCACATCAGGATCTTAGAGCTGCCAAGCATATCTCCAGAGTAACTTTAACAGTGATTACACTTGATGAAGGAGGTAGGGGAAGTATAATCATGTGCCAGCAGCACCAGGAGGATAAGGCCAATATTGAAGTTAAAGTACGTTTATGTGAATTCTTATTCAGCCATTAAACAACAGTTTTTCATAGGATATGCTTTGCCTATAAAAGTCTCAGGTGTTTCCGCTTAGTGCTGGTTTCTTTTTGTAAATATATAGACTTTTAATTACAAGTAGGCTAACTAGCAAGGAAATGTTTGAAAACACTGAAGACAGTAAATCCCACAATCATTAGTTGCCTCTTTGATACCATGCTAGTCTCTGAAATTCCGAAACAAGAAGGGCTATTTTAACATGGGTAAGTAGTTTCATATTTGTTTCAAACTTGTGACAAAGTCACAACTTACCTGAGGATGGAGGAGGATTGTTGTAGGCTGCAGTCCTAAAGATTGTGGTATTGTTAACGGTCAATATTGACCAAAGAAATGTGTTTTATTCCTGTATTTTATTTATCTAGCGCTTGAAGTGAACACCCAGTCCATTGCACCACAGCCAGCAAACAGATGTCTAGCCCAGAAGAGTCTACAAAGCACTTCCATATGTTCCCACTCTTCAGAATTCACGTTAAAAGAACAAGCTGGAGTTTGTTAAATAATTTCTGTCCAATTTTACCTTTGTATCACAATATATGAAATGCATACCTGTGTGGGCAGCCAAACCAAACCTGTTCTCTTATTCAGTCCTACTTCTGTGCATAAGTAGCCTTCCTGATGGTGTTCTGCAGAGAAAAGCCTCTCTCTATAGACTGCATGCTAAGCATGGGAGCTTTTGTCAAAGTGCCTCTTTTTAACCTCTTCTGAGTTGACATTGAAAGACTCCTTAGTAGGAATGTAGCCCTGAACTGGGAGAACACTGTCCTGGAAAGAAAATGAGGGGGAAGCCTTCTGGGAAATGAAGCTGTGCTACTTTTAATGCTGGTTACATAAACAAACCCATCTAAATCTGAACAAATGAGCCTGCTTTACAGGCAGGGTTTCTCAGAGGGAAACCGTTTGTTCTTCATTTAAAACGATAGCTCAGTGATCACAGCTAAATATTGCAGCCAAAGAATTAAGCTTTCTTCATGTCTGAAGTTAACTGCGGATGGAGACATGATTACTTTCTTCTTTCTTTCTTTCTTTCTTTCTTTCTTTCTTTCTTTCTTTCTTTCTTTCTTTCTTTCTTTCTCTCTTTCTTTCTTTCTTTCTTTCTTGTTTATTTTGTGGTAGGGATGGTCTTTTTCTTTGGAGCTGGAACAAACCCTAATACAATGGGGGTGTTGAATTATGACCATGCCTACTGTAATACCAATAGTCTACAACAATTTTTCTGGCAAAAGAGTACAAAAATAAATCTGTAAAAATCCCATTTATGAAAAAACATTTCAGTCTGTGTATGAGAAAGGCAGAAATTAAATCATTCATAATAAAAGATTCTACATAGAATCAGCAGAGAAAGATGAGATTCCTCTGTCTACTGGAGGGGAAAAACACTGTTTCAAAGAGAGAGAGAGAGAGAAACCCTTTGCTGCAACTGGCATGCTTACTGGGAATGCATATCCACCATTTTAGATGTTCAGATAGAGGAACAGCTTTGAATAAATGCAGTATGTCTTAATGAATTTGCTCAGTTAAAGAATAATACAGAAAAGAGTTGTTTGACCCTACATCACCTTGCTGTCCTCCTTGGTCTGAGTGATTCTGTGGTCAGAAAAAGAAAATTTGAGAAACTGCTTTAAAAGGAAAGAATAAAGAGGTTTTCAGGCTTTGAGAAGCTTGGAAACCTCTGAGTTAAACAACAGGATCCGGACACAGCTATACTGTTTAATCAGTCTTAGAGCATTTTCCCAAAACACAAGACAACTGTTCACCTCCAGTGAAGTGCTGTTATGGAGCTAATGTTTATTTCTTCACAGATATAAGTTTTTCATGTTCTTTTGACTTGGTCTTGCATTTTCCTAGTTCATCAGTGAAACTGCAGTATATATACCAGGATGCAAATTGAAAGGCATTAAGCTTACAGGGCAGGTTGCAGTCTCATCCATTGGAGAACTCATTTTGCAAGTAGAGACACACACATGCAGTCTAGTTTTAATGAGGGTAATAAATGGATACCCTCTGATCTCAACTAGGGTAAATATTTTTCACACTACTGAAACATCTGCTGATTGCAGAAGAATATGATGTCATAACCACTCTCTTTCCAAAATAGTTTTTACAGGTTGCATAATGCTACCATCTGCTTCTTTTACTCAATGTATGATGTTTTCATCCCACTGAAGGAAATGTTAACATTAGCAAGTTAATAGGAAACATAAGCAATCAAGAATTCATCAGTCTGCCTTGCATATCTGCTTAGCTCCTAATGAAGTTGGGATGATAGATTACACGTATATATGACAAAAAAAAAAAAAAAGTAATTGCTTCTTTGATCATTTTTCCAACTACTGCATATTGTACCTGAAATTAGCTAAATACTGTGTCTGGATTTGTTCTGCAGAGGTAACTTCAGTGTATGGATAGTGCATTGTAGACAGTCTGCACCTATAGCTAGTGTAATTTATTCATGGGTGAACTGGTTATGTATGTTTAAGTAGCCTATTATGATACAGAATTAACCCTTACCCTCTACTTTTGTTAAAGCTGAGAAAATGGTTAGTTTGGTGTACTAGATCCATCAGCAAAGGAAACAGTTTCTCTGAAACTCAGTTTTCTGGTTCAGTGCTTTGACAGCAAATATGGAAGTAAGAAGCAAATCTTCCCTGGCTCAAACACACATGGCATGTTATTGATACAGAAGAGAAATGTATCTCCAAGTAGACACGACAGAAATCAAGGTTGTAGCCAGCATTCATGGGAACTGAGACATGATGTAATCTCAGACAAGGTCACCAGTGTAAAAATTCTCTCTGTATTTATTTTTAAGATCTTTCTACAGCTGCTGATTGTACAAGGAAGCTGCTTCTCAGAATGTTACACATCTGAACGAGGTTTCTGGTATGCTGTTTGAAATTTACTGGTTTTCTCGAGTCCCTGTTTAAACCTCTGTTCAGGAAAATATTTTATACACCCCAAAAATATTCTTGAAGGATCCAAAACTGATTTGACTTCCTAATTTTTATATTTAAGTGTTGGATCTACAGAGCACAGAGAATCTATCTTCTAATATGCCTTATGCAATCTGAGTGGTTTAGTCATTCATACTAGTGCAGATCCATGATGTTTTCTAATAATCTACTTACCTAATGTGTTATTCATTTTCATTAATACAGCATCTAAAGTACCTCTGCACACAAAATTTCCACTATTTGTTCCATTGTTTCCAAAGAATTCAGTTTACATCTTACTGTCAATAAAAGTGACTATGAGATGTGATTCACAACAGCTGCTGAAATGAGTAACTGAGATGCTTCAGGTGATGTCAAGTTTTGACTTTCTTTTTTTTTTCTTTCTTTTGCAGAGAGCTACAGAGCTTCCTATTTATGTTTTTTGTATAGGTATCTTTTTTATCATTAAGGAATAGTTTGAAGATGAGGAAAAGCAGTAAAGGTTTTTCTCAGGCCTTGCCTCTTGCAGCTTTGATATGTTTAGTCCTTATGTCCTCAGAGAGTGATATAGGAGGAAGACAGCAAAGAAAATATCTCCTTTCTTCCAATCTGTCCTCTTGAGAAACAAATGGGTCTATCACAGACTGCCAGTGGGGATGGACAGTTGGGAGAAAGAAGTGAGAGTGGGTGGAGGAATTCCTTGACTGAGCAAATCTGAAATTGGGAGGGAGCAAGATGTGCTGTTGTTCTCAGGGATAGTTTGGGAGAGAAAATGTAGGGTTTGAATGCAGTCATGGTGATCACTGCCCATTTTCTTAGTCTGAGGTGAAGCCAATCTGAGGTAACTCCATAAATGAGTTCATACCTGAGTGTTGGACCTTAAGGTAGAAAATGTCATTGGATTGGTCTCTGATGGAAATAGGGAAGCGAAGGATTTTTCCTTTGAGGGCACATTTAACAGCAGATGCATAGCACACAGCTCTTATTTGGGAACCTTGGATGTAAGAAATAAATGTGTGTGGCAAGACCATTAAGACTCTCTTCTGTGGCAGTTCAAGGTAGGAAGGAGAAAACTCAGAGTGACTGGCAGCCAGAGAGGAGAAAGGGGTTAAGAGGTGAGAGGAAGCAGAATCTTCAGGGAGCAATTGATTTTCTTGCATCAATTTTGTTTGTGTTTTTCCATCAGTGGGGAATGGCCATAAGTCCACCTGCAGTTTTGGTTGACTCTGCATGATTTTTCAGTCTGCATACCACAGAGGTGGGTGTTTCTGATTTTCAGGAACAGAGCAGAGGGAAATTCCCCGTAGCCCACACAGTATCTGAAAGTGTACATGGTGGGAAATGGGACAAAGCTTTTGTATCCTGTTCACTTGCAAATGTCATATATGCATTGGTAGAGAGTGCTTTGGGGGGAGAGCTGAGAGACTGAGGGTCATAAAGATGAACACCAAATAATTTCTTAAAAATTAAATTTTTACTCCTTTATGGCTTGGTTTATGACACATGCAAAGCTCTCATATTTGGAGAGATTCTACCTTAAGTCTTGAATATAAACCATAAATTAAACTATCCACAAAATAAAGATATTTAAACACTAACGTGTCTGCTTGACTACCTGTTCCCACACTGAAAACAATCCTCTGTATTATTCATTGTTATCATCACTGTTTAGGCCTCCATTCCTTTATTTACTTAACCTCTGAAATACAACCATGGAAATCATATTTTGTTATCTGTAATATATAGGCCAAGTTACTTCATCTACTCTTTTCCATATGACCCTAGTTCTTCCTATCATGTAGGCAAGATTTTGAAAAGATACAGAAAAATTAATATAATTGTAAGAGTATAGAATTACAGATGATGTACATTTTGAATGGGAAATGAAATCTTTTGAGTTGCTTAATCTCTGTTGCAGAACAGAATGAAATATGAAGTAGAATGATAGTAAAAATGATCCACTATCTGCTTATTTTTAAAGTTTTTATTATTTCCTCCTAATACTGACTGTGGTTGAAACCAGATCATATATTCCTTACATTTGGCCCAAGCTGAACTCTCCATTTTCCAGTGGTTGCATCCTGTCCCTTCATAGACTTATCTTTTTACTAATCCTGGCATATTCCATTAGGATCCTCCCTTTTTATTTAATGAACTCCCTCAGAAGCACAGCTCAACGTTGATCTTACTAGTGACTGTTAATTCCAGGAATAACTTGCAAATGTTTCTTGAGTGTTGTAAAAGAAAGTAAAATAACAAAACCTGTCTCAAATGGGTGTCCCAAATGCATTTGGTACAAAGTGCCTTTGAGGTAGCTTATCAGACAGGACCATTCACCTGAGGTTGTATACTACCCAAAGGAGTCTACCAGGCTGCAGAGTCAATTTTAAAGGAAGTAGGGTAGGACTATCAATATGCAGCTGTTATCAGTCTCTTTCTCTGTGTACGTCTTCATTCTCTGTGCCCCAGACAATTTTGTGCATGAGACTTAATCATAGTGAGGTGTAGTTACAGAATTAATGTCACTCCCATTCTATATTCTTTGTCTCATTGATACCCTAATTTTGGAAAGTTATCACAATTTTTCATGTGGAAAACAAACACAGGTGAGATAAGGAAAGGTAAGGTCTTAAACTAACCATAGGCATTTAGGCTAATTATTTCATGAAAGAAAAAGATTGGCCTAGATTCTAGACCATTTATGGTTCTGAGGCAAGTTATTTGCTTACTGTGAATGGAAGAGAATAACTGATAATGTTAACCTGCCCGCCAAACAAAGCAGTTAGCTATAACATGCTATACATGGCCAATACATCTTTTCGACTGAATTCTGATACCAAGCACAATGACCATCATACAGGGCTATGGTCTTCACAGAGGTGGAAAGCTTCTGAGAGCATCCATCCAGATCTGAGGACACTCTTGGAACTAGAGAAGGTGCATGAATGAGGGACTGTTCTCAACATGAGAGCTGGCCCATCAGAACATGCCACTTCAGAAGGCTGTCAGGGAGTTATCAAAGGAAATGCTTGGAAGAAATACTCCAGCAAATCACAAAGGCAATTAGTATGCAAACGTCAGTGAGAACAGAGTTAAGGACACTAGAGTGGGGTAAAAAATATTTTAAAAATAGTCCTGAATTACTCAAACTTGTCTGTATATTTTCAGACCTTGAAAATAAGTTTGTCTGAATGACAAATGTCATCCAGTGAGACTAATTCATGTAAAACTAATGGTTACTTTTGAAAGTATACTTGACTTGAATGTTTTCATCAGTTATAAATACATCATTTCTACACAATCCTATCCCCACAATTATGGTATCATGATTGAATTACTATAACTCTTAGCACAGACAAATATTTATATTGTCAAGACTTCTAAGACTTTTCTGGTCATCAGTAGGTAGCAGTTCCCGGTTAGGTCTACAGTAGGTTTTATTGTGCTGTTTAACTGCCCATTCCATGGTGGTCTATGCTTTTCAATGACAAATGACTGCATGTAATTTGGGTGCTATATCATTAAGACAAGGAGGGACATTTATGTTTTCCTCTATGTAATGTAACTGTGAGTGTGCATTCACTTTGGGGGAATTATGTGCTTATTATGACAAATAGTGCATTTTCAAGTATTTAAAGATCTTTTTTTGGAAAGAGTCCCTCCTCTATGTATATATTGAAGGTATTGCTGTGACACAGCATGAAAATTTACGGTGTAGTTATCTAAAAAAACTTATCCACTCCCTATAACATGTTTAGATTGCTTTTTTAGACTCTATAAAATTTTAGCTAGCACTAAACATAGAACTTCATTCATCATCACGCAAGCAAAGGCTGCCAAAGGAAGCCTACTCTTCCTGAGCTAAAAATGGCAACACTCCAGTATTGGCAGAAATCAAATGAATCATTTCCTGCTTTTAGTTTTAGATAAATAATCAAAAAAGATTGTCTAGATTCCGATCCAAAAGTAATTTTTCATAGCAAGGAATAAGACTACAGCTACAAAGACTTTAAGTGAGGAATGTTCTCCTGCTAATTACTTGACTGGAAAAGCCCTAAGGAACCTATAGTCAGATCAAAATATCAAAATCCAATTTAAAATAAAATGTTAAATAGTCATCTTGGCTTTTTAGTAGACTAACTTGAAATGCATTGAAACAGAGAAGCTTGAAGATTTAATTTGCTCTTGATGCACTGACTGCAGGGGGAGAGAGGAGGCAGAGCAGGCAGACCAGGGGCAGGAGCTGATGCTGCTGGGAGTGGGTGGTGATTGTGGTGAGGTATACGTTGAGGAATTGTTATGTGTGAACTCTCTCTTGTTCTTTCAGTTCTTCCCTCTGTAGTATCCATCATGGAGGGGGTGTCCAGATTTCTGGCAGGGTGATGCCAGGCTACATTTGGGTATGTGTCGTAAGGGGACACCTAGTTAAGGGGTTGGAGGAGAGAAAAATGGGATGAAGCAGCCCTGGAGCCACAAATGGAGAGGGAAACGGCAGGCCAGGGTATGAGATCAGAGGTCAAGGGAAGAGACTAGTATGGTAATGGCCAGAAGATGAGAGTTGAGAAGGCTTGAGTTGAAGGAACTATTAGAACCATGATGGGAACAAGAGCAAGTGGGAGAGTGAGGAAGGGCATAGTCATGTAAGGATATAAAGGATGAGACCAGTTAGGGAGAACACAGGACCCACTGTCTGTGAGAAGCCTTGTGAGTCTCATGCCTCACAGAGACTCAAAACTCACAGATAAACCATGCATCTTACCCATTTGTCATACCTGGCTGGCCTAAAGGCTGATGACTTCATAAGAAGAGTTTTTTTAATTAACTGAAAGGTCAGAAATTTGTGCAGAGGGAAGAGGGAGAGCACTGAACTGTAATAGGAGAGCTGGTGACTAGGTCTGTAAATCTGGAAATGAGGCTGGAAGCATGAGCTAAAATGATGGCTGGAACCAGTAAAAAGTGATGATGGACAAAAAGAGGAATGGATGGGGACATCCTGAAGGGGAGAGAGTAGAAATTGTCAAAAATTGTGCAAACCAGGGCACCTTTCTTTGCACAATTCAGAACCTGTGATGGACCGGAAGACTCACTATCATCCATGAAATCTACTGGCAGTGCATTTTCCATCTTAAACTGATAGGCACAGGGAAAAGCTCCCATTGCTGCTTATTCCTTTGTGTACTCAAGTCACAGAGATTTGAGGAGTAAAGTTCAGCTTTAGTTATGCACAATGTGGGAACTGATTCAGTTGCATAGGATGACATTTCCTGGGTTTAGTTTCCTTAAAAAAATGTAAATCCAGAGCAAAAACATCTTTTGAGTACTTAGGACTTTAAGGTTATGAACTGGGGAAAGAAATCCTGTAGTGGGAGTCTGGGGGGAAGCTGTATACACACACACACATATATATATATGTATATATATGAAGAGTGCAGACAAATGAGATATCTTGACTGATTTGAGATCAAAGAGCAGTTCAGTAAATAGCTTCTGGGAAAAAAACAAGAATAGAAATAAAAGCCCAGAGAACAATTACAGAGTCCTAACCATGGCTTCTCTTGCTTAACGCCTGATTAACTATCAACTTCAGTGTTTATAAACTGACAGAAAGATGGTAAAATCAACTTTACAGTCCTAAACCTGCATTATCTAGATTATTAAATGGTAGAAACTACACTTTCTATTTTCTAGGTGGTAGTAGCATGACACGGCAATGTGCAGAGTGCATATGAGATCCAGCCATCACCAGATCTCTTTCTTCAACATTACGGGTGTTTCTCACAGCTCTGTGAGTTAGGCCCTAGCTGTCCCATTGGAAATATTACAGATGTCAGACGGTTACTTTGTATGCTACTTTCCCACTTTTGCAACAAAACTCCTCAGTATATTTTTAATTACAGTGTATAATGGGGTCTAGTTTTGCAACCAACCCAGCGTGAGATCTAGTAGAGCTTGGGTGCACACACATGAGTAAGGCCAGTTTCAATCATGTCATTTGTGATGATGAAGTACGACAGTCCATGTTGCTCCTATCAACAGAGACAGAAAACTCACTATGCAGCTGGGATTCTCAAAACTCACCCAGCTTTGAAAATAAGTTTGCTCACATCTGGGCAGTCTCCCACTCCCTCACAGGAATGTCCTGGGGCTGGAACCGTGAGCCTTCTCAGACACAGAAAGGGAACGAATCCAGTTATCCTGACTCTTAAGATCAGATATGAATCATGAAACATTTCTCTGTAGTGATTGCTTCAGCAGAAGAGCAGTAATTTATGTATGTAATAAAAAAATTATATATTGTAGATTTGAGACTAAATCTAGTCCAGAATTTCAGTTTAGGATTTTGATTGTAGGACACAAATCTATAAAATTGTCTTTTCTGGTTTTATGACCCAAAACCCCAGCATTCTTGTGCAAATCACAAGATTACAAGTCTGAAGGGAATGTTTTTCTAAGATTTTGTTTGGATCTGAATGAGGCATTTTTCACTCAATCTAGAATCCAAATCACAAGGGTATTCTTGGCATAAGGCTTGCAGTTGAAACCACTCAGAAATATGCAAGAATATTGACTTGATATGTGGTTTTGGATCATTTCAAAGAGTAAAAGGTGTGATTGGCTGTCATTTCTGGAATACAGAGTGTTATTAACTCTTTTCATATCACCAAGAAACAGAAGCATAGTATGGCATCCTTATAATTCATAAAATATCAGCATGCATTTTGAAATCAGTGTCCATTCATGGGTGCCAAGATGTTCAGACTATAACCACACGACTACCAACTGATAACATTGCCAAATCGGGTGAATTTTATGGCTAGTCTTGTGACATCTAGTATTCTTAATGCCTGAGCTTCTAAAATCAAGTATTACATAAAAGTGTAATTTCATTCAAAAAAATAAAACGATGCATTATTGGTTGAGTGTCTGCTTTCATGGTTGCAGACAGAAGCTTAGAAATGTGACCATACTGTGGACTAAGAATAACATAACAAAAGACACTTTCTTCTTAAATCTGAAGTGCAAGCCAGTCTCATAACTTTTGGTGTCTGACTCATGATTTTTGAATGTTTGGGATTGGCAGTATTGTACTAATATGTTTTGTATCAAAATTCAACTTCAGAAAAACTTAACTTTTGCCGTCTAGAAATTTGTAGGTTAAGAGGCTACAAGGTATGGAAGGAGGGAAAACAAGGGTTCCCTCCCAAACCAAGACCCTTCAATTTCATTTTTTCCTAAGGAACTACAACCTGAAGGAGCACCCAGATTTCTAATCCTGTGTCATGGGGCAAACTTGCCTGGCAGGGTGATTATGGCTACGCAGAGGGGTTGATGTGTCCCCTCCACGCTGTGGCACCGCAGCTGGCTCCATGTGGAAACACCAGTTCAGAAAGCCCTGAAACTACCTTTCCTTTGCGCCCAGCCCAAGGCTGTGGGTGAATACCGCACTTCTGCCCACAGAAATGAAACCCAGTGTCTTCCAAAATAAATATTGTTTCTTGGTTACTAATATAAATTAATGTATTGCACATTACATTTTTGGATAAGAATGTGCAAGACCAACATTTCTGAAGTCGAATGGAGAGGTCCTCCCTCTGTTTCCCTTTAGTACTCATACAGGCAAACTTCCACTTGAGTCATTGGGAATGTACATGATTAAAAAATGCAGAAGGACCCAAAAGTACTTCAGGTTTTTTCTTCTCTGAAAATAATTAAGAGATTTGGACAAAAATTTTATTTGAGAAGGTGGAACAGCTCTGGTATATCTTTTTTTCTAATGTTATTTTTTGAAATAGTTGTAAATTCTGTAGTTTGTAGCTCTCTGAAGAGAAAAATGAATCATTTGTTCACTAAATGGAAAATTAAAGAAGACAAGTAGTACAGTTAAGAGTGTGATTTATTACAGTTCAGATCCTACTGTGTGTCCACAAGTTCTTTTAATGCTTTTCATAGGATACAAAACCTGGATTCACTCTTTTCCCACTGAATTTCAAAATTTATTTAAATATTTCAAGAACTTCTACCTTTCCTCTCATTTCAATTAGTCTTGCCTTAGTTGTATTCATCATAGCTGCAATAGATGACAGTGCTGTGAAGAAAGGGACAAGGAGAGAAGAAAAATATTTCCTTATATCACCGATCTTTGAAAGCCAAATAATTGTTTTTGTGTAGGTAATGGGACTAAATTGTCTTGTCATATTCAAAGCTAAATCTGTGGTTTGTAAAGAATTAGTGATAGATCAACCTTAACACTTAGCTCTTTGGACTGTGTTAAATGAATCACAACAGTGTGGCCATGCTGGTTTTTAAATAATTCACGCCTCTTGTAATTGTATAATATAGTAATCAATTTAATAATAGTAAGTTTTTTCATCATGATTGTATAAGATCATGTCCCTTTATTTGGTGGAAACCAATGTGGTTCCATTGTTGTTGATTTTTGTTTTCTTTTTAATTAAGTTGTTTATTTTCTGTTTTTGGTTTTTTGTTTTTTTTTGTTTTTTTTTTTTTTTTTTTCCACAAGGTATTGACTTAGGGTGTGGTATTTTAAAGCCAAAGAGCCAAATTCTCAACTGATGTCACACCCCTGTGTATGTGTGGGGAAAAAAGGACTTTAAAAAGTGGTTTAGGCTAAACTTTCTCCTTCCTGACTGTCACTGCTTGAGCTCAGAGGGCAACTGAGCACCACACAGCTGCTCAGTCACCACTTCCCCCTCAGCACTGGGAAGGGGAAAATAAGCAAAGATGCTGCTCACTCCCCCTTTCCCCCACTAACACTGAGAAGGAGGAAGAAAAAGAGCCAGGAACTTGAGACAGAGACAAGGAGGGATGATATCCTTTAAGGGACAGTTAAAATCCAGACTCATTAGGGGAAGAAACAAAGAACATAAATTCAATACAGACACCATCAACAATAACAACAGACAGATTAGGACCATGAGAAGCATTACCACATCTTGAAAATTCCTTCCCCCACCCCTTCCTTCTTTCTGGGCTCAACTTTGCTTCTGGTATCTCTACCTACTCCCCTCGAGTGGAGCGGGGGACAGGGAAGGGAGAGTGCAGTCAGTCCTGCTGCTTCTTCCATCTTGGCAGGGGGTAACTCCTGGCATTATTCTCCTGCTTGAGCACGGTCCCCCTCTCACACGAGACAGTCCTCCACAAATTCTCTCTGACATGAGACTCTTATAGGCGTGTGGGTCACCTATGCATGTTACGTTCCTCCCAGCACTGAACTACAAGCGCGGGGCCTTCTTCCCATGGTGTCCTGGCCTTCTTCGGTCACAGTCACCTGTTCTGGTGTGGGGCTCCCCACAGGCCACAAATCGGTATCTGCTCCACTGGTGACCTCCATGGGTGGCATGGGGGGCAGCCCTGCTGTCTCACCGCAGGATACAAGGGACTCTCTGCTCCCGTTCAGGAAGCAGTCCAGGGGCGCATCTTCACCCTTCTCCTCCTTTCTTCCACTGACCTCAGTGTTTGCACAGATGTTCTCCTCAAAACTTCTCAAAACTCCCGCAACTCCTCCCAGGTTCCTCTTCTTAAATACGTTATTGCAGAGGTGCAGCTAATTGGTGCAGCCTTGGTGCAAAGGCAGGTCTGACTTGGAGCTGGGGGAGCTTCGAGAAGCTTCTCACAGGGCCACTGCTGTAGTCCCCTCCTCTGCTACCAAAAAACCCTCCCCACTCACTCAAACCAAGACACTCCCTTGACAATGAGATTACCTCACTTGGAACAAAAAAATGGCCAGTGCTATCCCCTGAACTGTTCCTGAGCACTGTGTGGGAGATACCGACACCATGCCAGGGTGGTCTATCAGAATTGATGGCAGTATGTTAGGACTGAGCCTGTGCTCTCTGATCAATGTTTTTGTCACCAGAGAGAGCAGTTTGGACCTGCTACTCTCAAACACTATATCCTAAAAGTACTAAAATATCTCAGTTTTTTGTAAATGCCTCTGTAGAGACTCACCCATGTGATCAGGACTGTTATTGCTTACATGGGTAGAGTCAAGTGGTAGATCTCTTCCACTGTTCAGACATGAGTATATCTTTCAAGTATTTAGGAGATCTGGAGAAAAATATTGCTGCTATGCTACTATTTTCCACATTTCCTATGTTGGTTTGGGTTTTTTTTGTTTGTTTTTGTTTTTGTTTTTAATAGCAGCATATTTAAGGTATAACCCAAGAAGTGGGAGCTGGATGATGATTTTAGACCACATCCTAGAGGTGTCTATTCACCATTCAATACAGAGGGAACTTGGTCATGTAACTTGAAGTAGTCCAAATAATTATCCTGTAAAGGAAAATCTAATAAATAACTTCTTGAGTGTCTATATATGGTGTCCAAAGTAAGAAGCTTTAATTCTGATGTTGAATTAAACAACAGAATTATTTAGGACAGAGATTGTGGACAGAGTGGTGTGGCATTTGTTTTGGTGTTTCTGTCCATGGCACAGATATGTTCCTTCAGGCATTTCCAATGTATGATGTTGCTTTGACACCTACACAATTGTTTCCCTAAAGAATTTTCAGAATAACAAAATAGGACACTGTTTAGTGACCACATGGCTGTTTTGAACTGCAACTTTGGCAGCTCTCAGAAATTATGCTTTAAATGAAGAGTGATATACACATGCTATGGTCAGTTACAAATGAAAACATGGCCTGTGGTAAAGTATATCATGGAAAATATGGAAATTAAGAGCTTCTGATCTGTAATTGGTAGGCTGGAGCTATTCTGATGTTCCCCTCCATGTATGTCAGGTCTCATGATGAATTCAACATCCCGTGTGAGGATTATCTTCAACAGTGTAAAATTAAATTATAGACAATCTTGCCTTCTTAGAAGGCTTCTCATTTTCTTAGTACATGTTTTAAAACCCATACTTTTGTTAATAAATTAGTAAATAATTGTCTGGCATTAGAGGCTAAAAGGAGATCCATCAGAAAGCAGAAATGAATGAAAACAAACTGAGTTGGGAGCTACATCACACAGGGAGAAAGTAAAGAAAAATGATCCAGACAAACCAGAAAAAATGGACTCATCCACATGAGCAAAACACAGATCTAGCTCTGTTCACGTAGGTACTATTTATTCGTAATGTGAAAATGAAAACATAATCAGTGGAATTGCTGGGATGCAAAAGCCATTGGGTATGGAAGAAGAGATAGTCTTAATACATTTTTTTCTGAAAACTATCCTTCTGTAACTGGTTAACAGCCTACCAGAAACAGAAAGGATGCCACAAAACACTTAGAAGGATGTCGGCTATGAGAACACAGTCTCTTTCTATTTAAAGCTGTACCTAGTGCCAGAGGACAAAGCACAACACAGACAAAATCCACACTTCCTACCCACTAATCCATGTGAGGTGGAGCAACCATACACCTTGGAACTAATTTTAAAGTTTAGTTAGTAAATATGTATAACAAAGCCCTGAGTCAAATTAAAGCTATTTAATTTGAGTTATAACCCTGTAAATGTTGGGTGAAATTTGTAGAAAAGATATCAAAGAGCAAGTAGCTGGTGGATGTAACAGTCAGACAGGAATCTGAGGAACACTTAATACAGTACTGCTAACCTGAAAGCACTCACAAATCATCAGTCAAGTATGGAATGTCATGAGTTTGGGGAATTTTTAATATAATAAATATAGGACTTGTTTTGTCTTTTAAAGGCTAAAAATCAGGGCATTTTTTGATTTTTTTTTTTTTTAACCAAGTAGTGAGCCATAATATTATGTTTGGAAAGAATGAAAGCTAAGAGTCTTACTTTGCTCGGGAAGAAAGAACTTTGAGAAAACACTTGTTGGGTGACTTGCAATAAAGGTCATAAAATTTGGCAATGCAGAGATAGATTAATCTGGAAAGTAGTATAGTTGAGGAAAATTGCTGGCAGTTAGTATGTGAGAATTTGAAAATAAGGCTGTTTCATTTTTATAAAAATAGTAGTAATCATGTACAGGGCTGACACTGAAATCTGCAATAAGTTTATACTTCTGATATTTGACTCATTCACAAATTATTCCTGTTTTATGACAAATGTATTTGTTACTCATAAATGTTTGTTTATTTGCTTCTAAATTTTCAAGAAACGAGTTGAGCTTTTCATTTCATCTATGCTTTTATCCTGTATGATTTTTCTCAAGCTATATTCCTGTCTTGTTTAGGAACAGAAATAGTGGTAAGCAGTATGCTTTTAGTATAACATTGTTAGAGGTGAGGAAAAAACAGTAAATACTATTTTATCGTGAATTGTGGAGTATCAAAAAAACATATGAAGTAGAATTTAAATCATACAGTCAGTGGTGGACTGTGATTATTCTGTTAGCTCTAATTTTGTAAGATCAAAAAGCTTTTATTGATCTGGAATGTCTGACTGCTGAGATTAGTAGTGATCTAGACAGACAATGAACATATGCTGTATTATACCAGTCTGAGATATGGATCAGGAATTATTCAATCTGCTTTGTGGTGGAGACAAAAACTGCTTCAAACTCTACTCAGTAGTAGTTGTTATATGAAAGTTTTAATTTTTGGTTAGATTTTAAAAATACTGAGTTTAGATTACAGTTCAGAGTTGGACCTTTTTTTTTTTTTTTTTTTTTTTTTCATTAAGCCTTTTTAGCTGTACTAGAGGAGGAATCCAAGCTGCAGAGACTTTTCTGTCATGCTGTTTCTGAATGCTAAAAATGTTTGCTAAACAATTATTTTATTAATCTGATTTTTAAAAGGAAAAAGACCCCACCTTCTCTTTTCAGCTGGGGAATTAAATGTCAAGTTTCCTCCTGAAGGGCACATTTTATGGAGAAGTTATAAATCCTGAAATTAAGTTTGTAATGGAAAATGTGACAAACTCAACTATGGTAATGCAAAAATATATTCTTAACACTTAATGCATAAAGGGCCATATATATGAAATGTATTTGCAACATACTACATGTTTATTACAGATTAAACATTTAAAAATGGAAAAAAAAAGCACACACCCCAACTGTTTATTAAACATTTGTTTAATATAGCTGGAACACATTGAAAATTGTAGGACTGAAGAGTACATGGTAAGTATTTAAATAACATCAAATGTAATTAAATGTTTCATTTGAAACGTTACGCAGGTGATAAAAATGTCAAGTAGAATTACTATTTGGTGTGCTTTAAAATAATATAATTAGGAGAAAAACATAGGGAAAACTTAATCACTAAAACAAAACTTGTGTAATGAGGTGTATTTGCATTTGTTCAGGTATTCAGAATTTTGCAGCAGATTGGAACCTTAATCAAGAGATGAGCTTGACCGCTGTGGCACACTGTGGCGGGACTTGGACACTTCCATCCTCAAGGGTTCTTTGGGATGTGTGAACAGTGCAGTTGCTCATGGCACATGCTCGTGCCTCGTTATGAGCCAAGCCAACAGATCTAGGAAAAGAGCTAATAAAGGAAGTATTTTATCCCTACTCCACCTTTCCCCTCCCTAGAGGGGACAGAAGAGGTGAACTGAAAGCAATGTGGATCTCCTGCAAGAGAAAGTAACAAAGAGCAAGAGGGGTTGGCATAGGAGAGGGAGCGAAGAAAATTTCTGGTACCTTTAAGCCTTCCTCACAAAAAAAAAAAAAAAAAGAGGTGAAATGGAAAGAGATGGAAAGAGACATAACTCATGGGAGGTGATGCTTTGGGTGAGTCTGTCCAGTCTTTAGACAAATGTTGGAAAATAAGTGTGCTCTGCATGTTGCCTTGTAGCTATTTTTTTAAATTTAGGAACAGACAAGTAGGCTTGATCCTTAATATCATTTAAAGATTTTTATATAAATGATGTTTGTAGGACAGCAAGGATAACTTTAGAAGCTAAAATAATTAGTATAATTATTGATTCAATATTCCTTCTATTGCCAGAAGTTCTGCGGTTTGCTCTCTGCTGACATATACATTTGTTCTCCTTTAGTTGCCTATGATAAATCATCCTTTCCATTTCAGGAGGAGCAAGAGAATCTTTCACTCTTGCTTCCTGTCCTACCAGCATCCTCCTGAATACTCACTCCTGTTTTCTCTCATAATACTTATTCAGTTACCTTGTCTGCCTTCGCTGGCACCAAAGAGTTACTGTGCAAGGAAAAAGGTCTTTTCTGTCCAGTAAATAATAACCCTACTTATTATTTTGAGAGCAGACATGAGTTGCTGCTACTTTCTCTATGCTTTTCCTTAAGGCATAAGATGTTTTCACTGCCCTGCCATTTCTTCTTTCTCCCCAAGGTCGGTTTCATTTTCAGTGGATACACTTAGACAAGTCTTGGACTTGTTTCAGTTAAAATTACTGTATGTTTGGCCTCTGTATCATGGAAGCACAAGCAAAGCAGCTAAACACTGTGGAAAGTTGTTGCTCCTTGTTTTCCCTGGCCGTGCATAAAGTTCTGCAGTGCAGAAGCTCAAACATTTTACTCTGAATTGGGTCCCCTGGAATGATATGCTTTGTGGTCATATGCTAAATTGTAGACAGAATGTAAATGACACATTGCTTCTCAATGATATTCACAGTAGCTGGGTTTTTTTTGGTTGTTGTTGCTTTTTTGTTATGGTGGAATCAAGTTTAAGGTTCAGACTCTGTGTCCAGACACAGGAATAAGCCCAGCTTGTCTTGCCTGTATGGTAAGGAGATGCTGACCACTCTGATAGTGGGTGAAAAAAGGTTGAGCCTCTGTCTTCCCCTATTCACAGATGCTGTACAGAATTAGAATCAGCTTCAAGAATAACTCTTTAAAATAGGCAGGGAACATGTGCTCTGTCTTGCATTGTTTCAGGAGTTGCATTATCCTTTTGCCTTTTGTCTAACTAAATGGAGTAAACCAAACTGGGCTGGGAGGTGACTTGACAGTGACTCAGTGGTGTGCTACAGCTCTAATTTGCTAGTTGTCTCTATAATTTGTGAGTTGTAAAGAAGAGGATACAGCAAGAGGGATTAGTGACTTGCCCAAGGACACATGCTGAGATTAATTAACTAATGCTCTACATATTTTAAAATCACTGTTGCAGAACAAAGGTCTATGTTGGTGTCAAAACAGTATGGCATGGTTCTGTACAGCTGTGAAAGACTGTGCTGGCTGCAAGGTGTTGGAGAACCAGACCCTGCTAGGGATGGTCTGGAGCAGAGAAGGTGTTTCAGGAATTTCAGAATCAGTATCATGTGTCTGTTAGTCAAGACCTCTCCATGTTCAAGGTTATTTCCCATTCATTCTGCTCCTTTCGTTGGTGTAAAGCATATCAGTGAAGTCCATACATGGAAACAGAAGTTTCACTTTTGTACTTCATAGTTTTCCTTATTCAAAAACTGCTGACTTATTATGAAACATTTAACTTGTGACAAAAATCAGCAAACTCATTGTTTCTTGTCTTTGTTAAAATGACTGATGAGCTCAGTTATTTCATAACTAGCAGCTCTATTGGTTAATGAAAAAAACTTATTCAGTGTTACAATTTGTGTTAACGTAATCAGTTTGCATTTGGACCCAGTTTTGGTTTAAGCTACCAAAAATACAGGTGACTGAGTATCATATGCTTTTAAAAACTACAAGGAGAAGCAGTAGCTTACCTGTAAACAAATGGCTAATGAAGACTGTTAAAAAATTTTAGAGTACAATTAATATTTTTGACTATAAAATGGGATGATTTACTATTTATGACTTACAAGCAGTATGTAGGCCTTTCACACATTTAGTATTCTACTAGAGGAGTGCTGCTGGTTTAACCACACCGAAAGCTGTTTTAGAAAAGATGTGTTCACATTAATTGGACTCCCTAAATATCTTGGTTTCATTTTTTGTCACTATATTTCAGACTTTTTCATGATGGCAATAGCTTTATAGAGGCTGACCTATGTGTGTGTGAAACAAGCAATATCAACAAAACAGTAACCAGACTGTGGCTGTTCTGGTGCAATTTAGCAGAACACAGGAAGTAGTGCGGATATTTTATTTCCTTGGAACTTTAAGGAAATTTCTAGAATTCATAATATACAGGGCAAAAAATTACAATGTCTCTATTTTCTCATAAGCAATATTTGGACTATTAATAAGTGTAAACAAGAATATTTAAATTGATGTAAGAAACCTAATCAATAAACGTAAAGCAAAGTAGAATATATTTGTTCAGCATCTGTTTAATTTTAACTCCTCATGAAACATACTTTCATAATACACTGAACAGGTTCTGTAAGATCTGATTTTCACAGCACTGGGTGAGATATCAGTAATTGCTATGAGCTAGAGAGAAGTAAAGAATAAAAGTAGAAAAGGGGTTTTAGAAACAAGCATTTTTTTAAAAAACAGCTTGCATGCTTATATTTCCTGCTTTTCTGATTATTTAGAGATGTTTCTATCCTGGCAATCAGAAGGCCGGATTTCTGTTATAAACCTGCTGCAGTACTCTGAAAAAAATAGGGTCCAGGGTAGTTCAGGAGATAGGGTGATTGAAAACACATTCATGACAGTATTGTTTCCATCAACTGTAGCAGTGAGAAAGATTGATAAGCACATAGTACAATAGATGCGCAAATCTGCTCTAGACATGTTCAAGGTAACTCAGAATCTTTGTTTCCAAACGAGGGGTGTAATATCACGTTTACTACAGCTGCTCAACAAAGACAAATTATGAATTGATGTCTATTCTCTTATCAAATCTTGTGCAATTTGAGAGTCAGGCTTAGACTGCCCAAAGCAAAATGAACTAACTGTGGTCAAAGTCATCTGACCATTTAGAAAAGATAGCAGCTCCATCACAAAATTGCTGTTCAGCCTAACAAACAGTGAAGTATGGCTCTATGGGTAGGGTAAAAAAAACCTCGTATAAAAATAGTCTGTACACTTTTATTAAAAGCTCAGAGTAGCATGGTTATAATTACTCAGGTTTTAACTTTGTGAGAAAAATAGTTCAGTTCCACATTTTTAATCATATTGGGTGGGCAAAAACGAAACGTTTGTCAGCTGTGCACTTTCCTTAAAACCGAGAGGAGTGACAAAGTTTTGGACAGCCTCATTGCAGGTTGTCTTGACGTCTGTTTCCCTTATTTGCTAGTTGTTTTGAAGTTCTTACAATCAGTGCTTTAAGTACACACAGGCCTATATATTAATGTACACTGGAGACAGGTTCAACCTATTAGAAATTTAGGTACAACAGGGTTATAAATGTTACTTGATACCTTATAAAGCCCAAGATACCTGACCAGTGCATAGGCTCTGTTGCTTGATGTAGTCAGGTGATAACATATGTACACTCATGCTGCCTACTTCAACGAGTGTCAAAAGTTCATGCTAAGTACTACATAAATTATCACCTAATTAAGTGCTGTTATGGTTTGGATTGGGAGGGAAGTGTAAACTTGATTCTCCTTAGAGAGCTATATGCAGAAATATGATGTAGAATTAATTTTACGAATAAAGGTCAAAGATCAAAGTCTGAACATATTTATTGGAAGTAAGAACTGGAAGGGAATCTTGACTTCCTTAATTAAATCCTTTTCTGCTCATGAAAATACTAACAGGTTAATTGGGTTTTATGTGCACTTACCCATTATATTGTAGAGATGTCAGGAGCACTGTTCCGTTACTGGCACAGTTTATACCTCATAGGCTTTCTGAACTTCCCATTGCTACTCTTACATCAGTAGTTAGTGAATAGTAATTTAGGAATGCCAAAATTCATTCAACTAGAGGTTGGAGTTTAGTATTAAAAGATAAGGCTGTTATGGAATGGTCTATCTGAAGACATTAAATGTGTATATATGCATCTATCAATTTACTATATTCCTACAAACCATCCAGGTGTGTTATTTGTGTGTTAGACCTGAAGACAGATATACTTCTGCCAGGCAAGCAATGGTATTTTCCTGGATGGCTAAGAATTTTAAACTATAGAATCTGGTATCTGCATCAGTTCAAGGAAATATTTAAGATCAATAATAATCTTCAGACATCTAGGAACAGGAGAAAGACTTTAAAATAATTGTAACTATAATTTATTTGGATACATCACACAAAATAATCTGTTTCTCTTTCCTATTTGTTCTAACAGCTTAAGTGTCAATATTATAACATTGATAAATGTGAAAAATATTTCTTCTTGTGATCGTATCACTGCTTCCTTCAGCTTTTGAGCTCTACCTTTTGAAGAGGCCTAATTCAGCAACAAAAGTTTGTGGTTCATGAAGAGATCTATATAAAGCCATTCGTGATGCTTTAGATAGATGGCTGTAGGAGAGGGACAGCCATCTATCTATGTTTAACATAACTAGCAAAATGTTGATTCAGGATGAGTGGCATTTTTTGTCACTGCTAGATCACAAATGAATTAAAATCTGATAATGTTCATGGTCCCTGGAAGAGAGGGAAACAGTCAAAGGTATGGAACTAAAGTGGGAAATCTGAAGTCAGGAAAACTTTTAAGAAGCACTTTGAGAGGAATCAAGTTATGTATTTTCAGGCAATAAAGTGATTCTTCTAAGGCAGTCTGTGGTACTACCACCAAAAACAACAAGGAAGTCAACATTAGCAGTATGACAGTTACAACACTGATTCAGAAAAGTGTATGCTAGTTTATTTTTTCCTCCAACTAGACAGTTACCAGCTGAAGGCAGATGAAAACCTAGGGACATCTCTGTGAAAACAACGCTTGCAAGTGGAAAGAAACACTAAGTAGATTGGGGGGGAAAAGTAGTCAAACACAAAGAAGCAAGGTAG
Organism: Athene noctua; assembly: GCF_965140245.1. Lineage (NCBI taxonomy): Eukaryota > Metazoa > Chordata > Aves > Strigiformes > Strigidae > Athene > Athene noctua. The sequence continues at coordinate 16,040,293 of NC_134040.1, read as the reverse complement.
CCAAACAGGCAGTTTCTTATCCTTAATGCCTCTGACTTGTCTCCTTCTCAGCACTTCAGGAAGATAGAGAAGGGGAAATGCCAGCAGTGTGATAGCTTCTTGTGGCAAGCAGTTTTCCACATCACAAATACCACCACTACCACAGCTGGCACTGCAAGTAGTCTTTGCAAAGATGATGGGGGCTGCACCACTGTAGAGACCAAATTACATCTTCATCTCCTCCCCAGATGAAGTCTGAAGCATGTTGGTATATCTGTGTTGGAAAATTTGTTTTGGCATTACCAATACCAAGAAGAGATTTCTCTTGCTACAGTGTGTCTGACCTAGTTACACATTCAAACCATTGACTGAAGAAGCAGCTGTTTGCAGAGTTCTTGAAGATCTTCAGTGGCACTGAACCACCTCAGTGCTGGTATAAGTAGTAATATTTTCACTGCCTTCTATGGAGTTTTGTTCTTTATGTCTGTTTTTTGTTTTGTTTTGTTCTTTTAATTACGTGCTTTTACACATGACTTTTTTACTAACAAGTAACTAAAAGCAAAAATTATACATATATATATATATACATGTACAAGAGAGTGTAATTAATCAGCATTGCCAAACTGGTGATGCTGCTCAAAACACTGAGACCAAATGGTTCTTGGATTGTTTTACATCAGTCTTTGCTGTCAATGCATGGATGTCACAGAAAATTAGAACATTCACTTTTTACTTTACCTCTGAACTCTCTATTTTGTCCTCTATTGTAGCGCTGTAGTACCTCTGCACTGCAAAATTGTGTACTCTGCTGATTTTGATATACATTAGTACCACAAAACTCAAAAGAGGAGGTGACACCTATTATAAAGGAGAATAATTAATGTCACGTTAATACAAACCTCTCAGCATTTCTAGCTGTCTTGCTAGCGGTATGCCCTAAAATGATCCCAGATTACTTCAGACAGGAGGCTGCTTCATACAACATTTAGAGACTACCTGAATTACCTATTTCTGTGGCCTCTTCTTCATGGAGTTCTTCTTGTAGGAGTGTGGGTGAGGCAATGAGGAGAGGACTTACCTGCCAGCTTTTCCTGGTTTCTGAAATACTTGGAGTACTGCAGCCTAATGATGCTTAACTAATCAAGGCTTTTAAAATGAACGGTGTTGCAGAAATGAAAAGCATTATCCTATTATTAACAGGGTATCAGAGGTGTTCCCCAAAGCTACATAGCAATGCCCAGATTTCATGCTGTTCTTCAACCCTGCAGGAGCAGAAGAGCAGTCAGACGCAGTCCTGGGGGAGTGTTTTCCAGGGCTAATTGCCTGCAACTGCTGAGAAGCCCCAATTCCTTCTTACAGACTGAGGACCTGCTTTTGTTCATTGCAACATTCAGGTAACCTTGACCGAGTGTCCAACAGACACTCAACTTTGTCATGATTATTTGGTCAGGCTGCTCTGCTGTGTTGGTTCTATGGATGGTTGAGGCCTGCTGGTAGAAGAAAAGCTGCTTTAAACTGTTACCAGGCAGGTGATGATCTCTGATCTGTCTCAAAAAGCAGGAAAATCACTGGTGCCTCTGCAGCATCTGTTTTTCCCCTTCTATACCAAAGGATAAAATTCATTCAGCTAAATCTAGCTGTCCTTCAGTGAATGAAGAGTTAGGTACCATCAGTTGTCTGTAGAGCATGGTCTACTCCTGGCTCTGCTATTTATTGCCATTGTCATTGTGAGACAGACATACTGCTTGGTGCTTCAGTTTTCTTGCCTACACAGGTAAGACAACAAGGAATTATTCTAAGGCCTGCACTTGCACAGGTTTTAAATATTTTCTGGCCAGGGAACAACAAACAGGCAGAAAAAGCATGTTCTCTGTGTCTCCATTTTCTGTCTGCATAAGTCAGCCAACAGCAGCAGTTGTGATTTTGTTTAAAGGTAGAATGGATGATACAGCGAGTATGATGACATGAAAGAAACTCCTGGTCTGCTCTTTCAAGATCTTAAGCAAAGAGGAGCACATGTACCTCTGGCCTGAATTTGGCTAAATGATTTTTCAGTTCCTCGTCTGAAAGCTTAGGATCAGTCAGTGTGCTGGAAATCCTACTGGACTCACAGCCAATGTGTCTGCAATGCTTCTTTCAGCAGATGCAAACCAAGTTTAAGGGCCTGGAAAACAGTACAGCAATTTGCTGGCTCAAAAGCAAGAATAAACTGTGCACAGTATGTCACATTATTTCTTAACTGTCTCCAGGAAGTGAAATGTTTGACAGGGAAATATATTTGCTGTGGCCTCATTTGATTCATGTTTCAAGGAAAGAATTGAAGTCATACCCCCAGCGGAGCACATATATTGATCAAGAGGAGGATACTGCAGCCTACAGGATGTCATCTTCCTGCACCCTCCTCCCTGCTTCTTTGTGGAGGCAAAGTGCCATTTAAGTAAAGAAGATTTTAGAAAAGGGTCATGTTGGTTTTTTTTTTTTTTTTTTTTTTTTCCCCCCGACACTGTCAGGAGTGTTTTAAATAGCAAAAGAACCACATTGCACCCTCTCTGAATTACAGCTCTGAATCATCCTGTTGGAAAGGAGGAGATAGTTCCTGAATTATTTAAGAAAAGGTGGCATGCCTTCTTATCTCTGTTCCTTCTCTCCCTAGGACATGCCACAGGCTGCTGCTGAGCACTGTTCATTCTTCCTGAGCCCTCGTGCCCAGCTTGGCTAACCCAATGAGCCATCCATCCAGATCCCAACTGCCAGCTACTCCCAGGGTATACAGCAAGTACTATGATTCTGTGTGGGATAAAATGGATGGGATCAGCATGAGTTAGGTGTAGAAATCTTTCCACGTTGGGAAGGGATGATTTCATTGTGGAGGATCTCTTTGCACCTAACTTTCCACTCCCTTTCACCTCCCACTAGGAAAAAATGAAGCCATATTAGTAGAGGCTTACACAGAGCTAGTATAAATATGAACAACTCCATAAGGAAGTCTGTGGAATTACCCTCGTGTAAAAAATCTATGCCAGAAGACACTGGATCTAGAGTGTAGGAGATTATTTATAAAATATATTTGATAGAACACAATCTAATTTCTAATTTCTGATTTAGTTCCTACTCTGTTTCCTCCATCACACTGCAGATCTGCTGTACCTGTTAAGAATGCCCTCTCAGACTAATCTCTGTGTTAGCTTTCTTGAGACAGAATAGGAAAACTTAGTCTTAAAAGTAGAGATAAAATGTTTAGAGAGAAACAGAAGGAATTTGTTAATCTTCTAGTCCATGAACCATCGTAACTGTTTTCTTTGTCTCACTTTCAAATTCTGCTATTTTTTCCTTTCTTCTTTTTGACATGGAGAGTATTAGAACACTGTAAGAAACCTATCAGTGAACTCGTAGCACCTCTCCACACTGCTGTGGTTGATGGGGAGGTAACTCCGGAGCTTCATTAAAGATGTGAGTGTTTGTGTTTTTGTGCCCCAAATACTTCTTAAGCTATTTTAAGTAGGCAAGCAGATATGCTAGAGCACTAAAAATAAATATTTAAAAATACTTGACCTCAAAATACCGATCCATCAGAAGCAGAGGGTAAAAGGACCTTTAAATGGATCTTTTCCTTGCATCCTACCCAGAGCAGAACCTCAGATTTACAAACTTGTGGTTAAGGCAGCTCTAGACTGAGCTGCAACCTCAGTTGGCATCACAGGAAGGGGCAGATATTTTTCAGGTTTCTTATCCTCTTGGCATGGGTGTTGCAGGTCTCAACACAGCATGGGGGTTTCCAATGTGTTCTTAATGAGATAGTACATCTCACAAAGGCTGTCTTAATGGCCATAGCCTTGTAGAGGAGATGCTGTTGTGAACACTGCCTCCTACACAGCTGTGGCCATGGCAGGAACTGTGTTTATGCAGAATGTTAGCAAATTGAGTGTGATTTTACCCAGACAGAATCATATTCCCCTTTTGAAAAGCCATCAGCTTATTCTCTTGACTTCGTTTACTCCCTTTCAGCTCTTCTGGTTTTTTGTGTTTTTTTTTTTTTTTTTCACAGCAGGGAAGGAGCCAGCCCCATGTGGCTCACCAGTTCTCTGTGGAGTGACAGGAACCTCACCACAGCTTGGGCACCTCAGCAGGCGGAGGTCCCGGCTCCTCTGAAAGGAGAATCAGTCAGAGTATTAAAGAAGGGTGTGTTCTCACAGCTGCCCAGCACTATCAATACTAACCAGCAGGATGATCTGTATTTCTGCCACCCTGTGCCAGATGGCAGCGTTTTGATACTCTGGTCTTCATTGCAGGTCTGTGCTCTGTGGTTACGGCAAGAATTCATCCTGAAATAGCTGCTTGGTTTTTGAAATTCAGGCATGGCCCACTTATTTGGATATTTCAAGCTGCAAGTTTCAGTTGAACCCATAAGCAGCAACTGGGTTTAAGAAATGAGGAAAGATTTTCCCAGGTATTTAAAAGCTGGGCAGAATGATGCAGTGTTTGCAGGCAGCTTGCTCCTTGCTGAATGAAGCCCAGAGAACCATTGCTGCAGGTCCTACACATTGCAATGTATATCTGTAAATATATATATGGTCAGAAAATACTTTGAATGGTTATGCCCCACACAAACTGTCTTGTCATATAACATGATAAATATAGAGGGTTCTTCAATAATAGTGAATGATCTGGGTTTTCATTTACAATTTAGTATTGAAGACAACTTGGTCTCTTAAGGAAAGTTTATGGTCTTAAGATCAAAGACCAAATCCATTTTCAAAATTTGTATTTTGAACACTTCCTGCTCTGAAGATAGGCAGTGTTTCATTAAAAGGCAAATAGCTCCACAAATACAGAAATACATGAGTTAGATGTTGTCTTACCCTGAGGGTTATTTCCAGTTTTCAAAGGTGTAAAGACAGAGAGGAGAATTGCCAGGTATGAATAATGGCATATAACAACAAAGCAGTAGTCTAACCTAAGAGCAGGCAGTCTTTGGGGGTTTTGCTGAGCAAATGAATCACTGTTTCATATGGAACAAACTTGTTGCTGGGATATGGGTAGCTGAGTCTTCTAGGGTTGCAGAGGGCTGAACTGGAGGTTCTTTTTGTTTCTAAGTAGGACAGCTTATTTTTCTATGAGTTCACCTTTTCCTTTGTCAGTAGCAAAGCCTGCGAGCAGTAGAAACAAGGCCTGTTGTTTGTCTTGAATGCTGGAAATGATGAAGAAAACTAATTCACAGATCTTCTTCAAAAGACAATGGCTCCTTTCCCTTGCAGAAAGTGAGAACACTGCTACAGGGAGCAAGTGATCTGTAGTGATGTTTGCTTGCTACACAAAATACTTTCAATGCATGTCTCTCCACTAACTCAACCACTGTTTTCAGGATGTTTTGTGACACCACAAAGCAGCTGTTCTTTAGTCTTCTGAGTAAGACATTTATATTCAACTCTGACATTTTAATCTAATAAAAAAAAAAAAAAAAGCTTTTTACCTCCTTGCAGTATAAACAGAGAACCTCTATATAATAGGCATCTGTGGAATATGGAATTAATCCCACTAGTGCGGAAAAACCTTCATAACTCTCTTGTGGCTTCATCACTCTTTGAGTTATGAGGTCTTCCTCTCACTTGTGGGATAAAGTCCAAATCCCACAGAAGCTTATTATGTGTCCACTATTTATTAAGACTTCATCATTTAAAACAAAACACTTAAGAAAGACACTGGGAAACATTTAAAATCAAAGAGGTTTCAGTCTGAGGAGTATTTGTTGAATTTGAAGGTTTTTCAAAGCAGAGAAGAAAAAGTTCATTTTAGTCCCGATAACCACTGAACTTGCTGCTTCTGCTTATTTTTCTTTTTTTTTTTTCTTCTTTTATTCCATGGAGAGATTCCGAATGTTTTTTCCTTTCTTTCCTACATGATTTTATAAATCTTTTAGCATCCTTGTGAAGACTCCACTTACTTTTCTCTGCCCTGCAGCCCAATGACTAGAGCCATTAACCATGAGTGAGAGCCCTTGTTCCCTGGCTTATGGATGTAGGTGTATGTACTTGCTGTACCTTGATTTGCAGAAAGTCCTTTAAATGACACTCAGTGTTTTGCAGAAGTGTAACATAACACAAATATACTAGCTAAAGCTTAAACCTAGTAGTTTAGCAGTAATAACATTTTGTACCAAGGTTGTTCTGGAGCTACGAAGGTTGGGCAGGATGTAGGGAAAGCTGAGCTTGATTTAAAACTCTGTTGTGTACTGTCTGAACACATTTAAATCTCTTTGTCTTCCCTTGCCTTAGTTTCCACAGAAAGACTTATAATGTTGATTCTTTTTTTCGCCTCTATTTCTTTACGGTCTCTCTGCATCTCATATAAAATAAAAGCTAATGTCCACCAAATCATTTGATATAATGCAAATGAACGTAGACATTATATTAGCCATACTGCATGGGAATGAATTTAATTACTTCATTTTAGTAATTTATGATACAGGTTCAGTCAAGAATCTTTACAGTCACTCTTTGACAAAGTAAGCATGAGACCAGATTACAAAATATCTTTTAATTACCTTGATGTTTTTAAGTTATGCAAATACTATTATTGTTATCGATATACTAAAAATATGTTAAATTTGCTATTCCTGGATTTGTAGCACTTTTCTCCATTTCTTCCTATTAGAAAGGAATAACTGTTATCACCTATATAATTCTCCCTTCCCTCCCACAGAAGTAACTCATTCTCAAAACAGTTGTGAGAAATAAGGAACTCTATCTTACAGCTGGGGAATATGAGTCAGAGGAGGTTTAATTTACTAGTCCAATGGCATTCTGCACATCAGTGGCAGAATGGGGATGAGAAGTCAGAAGCCTCTGCCTGTCAGCCCTGAGCTCATGGCATGGCTCCCATGGTAAAGTTAGTCAATGTGTACTGAAATAGACTTATACTTTTTCGTCACCTTGCAGAATAATGATGAAGTCAGAATACTGAAACATTTGTATGGTACTTGTGGAGCAGATCTGGCATCAGCACCTTTCTGAATCTTGTCAGACACCTAGGGCTGCAGGCAGCGCTCTCCCTTTCTGCTGGTACTGAGGTGAGTTGACAAACCCAGTGCAGTTAAAAGGTGTGTGGCTGGAAGACTGATGGTGTTGGATATGTTTACCTCTTAAAAAGAAGCATTAAGGTAAGAGAGCAGACTGCCTCTGGGGAGTGGGGAACAGAAGAGGATCACTCTACCTGTTGGAAGATTGTAGGCATGAGGTATCATTCTATAGATCTGGATCAAAATCAGATAAATTTAGGTAAATTTCAGGGCAATAGTCAAATCTTGGGTGCATACTTGAACTCTGAATCTATTCACCTGTTCACATGTTCTTCCAGTTAATCACTTTCCTAAGCCCTAATAGAGAAAATAGAATCTGAATTTAAGGGAATAAAGAACAAACAGCCATAGCTGCTGGCTGTTTCTACAAAAGCTAAAGGCTACTTCTAGTCTCCAGTGAGAACTCAGGATGGGCCTCTCTTTATGAGAATCTGTGAGATTTGCTGCAAAAAAATGTATAGCTAGTCAGAGGGCTTCTACTTGATGACAAATCTTTCTGCTCAGCCTTTGCTGCTGAGTGGAACTGAATTAGCACAAAATGACCCTTTTATTCTGCTGTAGCATGGATTTATATTCACAGGAGCAGCTCCTCGGTAGGGGTAAATTGTCTTAACTCTTTCAAAGGACCTGAGTTTGGTTGTTTAAAGCTAGATCCTAGCAAAAGGTGAGCACATGCTTTCAACCTCCACGACTTCATCTGTGAAAGCCACTGTCACCATGTGGCCCCTCCGGTCTTTAGCTTTCTTGTACTTTTGTTTTGCTCCTCTTTTCAATGATGTTGAAAGGAGTTTCAACCCATTGTAATGGATGCTGTAGTAGCCTTAGTGTAATAATGTTCTTGATGTAATTAAATGTGAAAATTTTGGGGATGTGATGAGAAGCAGCGGAGAGAAAATTCTTTGCTTGTATTTTGAAATTACTTTGCCACTTTCAGCAAATTCAGGGATTTAAAAAATTATTTTGAAGATTTTTTATATATACATTCATTTAAAAAGAAATCTAGGACAATTCCGAGGACAGTAGTCTATTTTTTCCTCTGCTGCTGCATGCCTAAACATGTAATAATAATAAACCCCATAAAATGTACATAAATTTGGTTTTCAAATTAAAAGAACAGAAAAGGCAAGCAAAGCATGGCTGCAGAAGCAACAGGAAGTGAAAAGGTGGCAAGAGTGAAACAAGAATGTAAATCACATTTTTTATGAGTGGCCACCCGGACGACAGAGTGCAGAAGCAGACTGGGTTGTTGTGAGAAATAACAATGAAGAGTGCACATGTAATAATACCAAGTGCCTAAGAGAGAGGTAGGGCCGGGGCAGTGGTGGGGAAGGCTATCCTAGAGCAGGGCTTGGAGCAGGCTCACTGCTTACACTGCCTCCCGCTTCCTTTTTGGTCCTCCTGACCCCCCTTTTCTTTTTGCTTAAACAAGGTTGGTTCTGCTAGGGATAGTCCAAAAAAACACCCCCTTGAACAATAAACACAAATGACTATGGTGGTCCCATCAGCTTTGGATCTTTTGAAATAACCAGTGATCCACAACACTTTCTGGAATTGATTTCACAGACTTTCCCCCTACTTCCTCACTGACAGCCTGGAAAAAAATTCCCCTACCGCCATCAGTGAATGCTATTCATTTTCCCATTATTGTAAATTCTTACATGCAAAGAGTCCTAAAGAGCTATCCCTTTGAAGCAAAGGTGCTTTTGCTACTGAAGGAGTAACAAATCAAACACTACGCTCACAAACTCTTACATTTTGAAAAGAACACTTCCAAATGATTAAATAGTTATGCATGGCAAGGACTTGAAACTTTGATGATTTATTCAGACTCCATAACCTATAGTAAAATATAAATTTTTGTTAATAGTGGCATAAATGTAACATTCTCTCCTCCTCCCCCAACCCCCCTTTTTTCCTAAGTGTAGGACTTCCAAGATTTTTGGAAGAAAAAAAGCATCTGTTTTTCTGTATGTTTGCTTTTTTTATAGACTTCATAAATCCAGCAGGCTTCTATTTGGACCACTAGGCCCTTTCAATAGAAGCATGTTTTCACTGGGATTTCCACATTCATAATTATTCCTCTCGTTTCTCTGCTGTGAGAAGACAAGCTGCTATTTCATTGCTTTGGGGAAGTTAATAATATGGTAGGCAAAACATCAGGAAAAATTATAATGAATGAACCTATACAAATTGTAGGGAAACACATGCTGCTGTTATAAAATGTTCCCATCATAAATCCTGGCAAATCACTCTGTGCACAAGTGAATAACTTTTTAACACATAAACACTCAATTAATTAAAGGTAATATACTATATACACTCAACCTAGTGTGACACAGAAAAGACAGATTCAAATAATGGCATTCAAGATTGTGGACCCAGTCATGTCTGCCACAGTCCTCCTGAGAGATTTGGAAATAATAACACTCCAAAGTAACTCTCTTCTATACCTGAAGTGAAAATGAAGTTCTCAGCCTCCTTGTTGCAATACTATATTACTGCATTCACTTAAGACGTAAGTAGGAAACTCCTTACTTTTTTTCTCACTTTATTTCATACGCATAGCAAACATTTCCTTAGCTTCATGTAAGTCACCATGCCCTCCTCCTCCTCTTCCCTACTATTTCTTAGTTATTGGTATTTTTTTCATCTTACCCAGGATTCTTGGGAGATTGTTTCTTTTAACAATTACATTATTTGCAAGACCCATTAATTTACTGAAATTTCCTTTTCCATCAGTGACTGTGGCTCAGCTTCACTAAAACACGTGTTCATTGCAAGAACCATATTGGTTAGAATTTGCTGGGACTATTTAAAAAATAGTCTTTAAATAAATTTTTGTCTCTAAAAAGAAAAGGAAAGGGAAAACAAACAAACTTTGAAATGTTTTCAGTTTTGATTATGTTTGTGTCAAGATCAGACACTCACCAGCTGTTGAAAAATAACCAACTTGTACTCACATAGGAAGGTACAAAGCAAGGTTCAGTTCTCTGATACAGGGGTTATTTAGTTTTCTTTTAAGTGGAAAAAGCTCCAGCAAAAGTCACTGAGAGCAATGCACCAAAAACTAGAGAAAAATAGTGACTTGAATGCAAGGCTTTTGCATTCAAAAATACTCATGTTCACATACCTGCCTGAAGTTAAATGATATTGTTATGTGATTAGATAGGCTTTTTTATGTTTTCACAGAAAAAAAACCCAAAACATTTTTATACAATATTTTTAAGATAGAATGGGAACATTTTTTAATTATTCAAAGGTTTCTGAGGTCAAGGAACTTTTTCCATTCAGATTCAAACTGTATACTTATACTATGACCAGTTCCTATGTGTAGTGCATGTGGTAGAGGCCAGGTATTGATTGTGTAACTTTGAGTGAACAAAACATTTTTTTCTCCTGTTCTCCGCTGCTATTTTTTGCATAAGTTAAGTAGTTATATGTTGATCCACTTTCATGTCACTTTTATAATTGATAGAACTAGTAAGAACTAAAATTTGCACAAGATGAGAAAATACAGCATCTACTTGACAAATAAAATAAAAAAAGAATAATGAAGCCTAAGATTATTCTCCCCCTCCCCAAGGTAACAGAGAGTAATAGCTGACAGTGATAACTGGGACTATTTTAGGTACATGCTGTGTGATCACCCATTTAGCATTGATTTATCACACATAACCTTCTGCCTGAGTGCCAAACCAGAATGAGTATCTCACTTTCAACACCACAAAAAATGAAGCATCATATGAAAGATATTATGTTTTCTTTTGGCAGCTATTAGAGATACTTTTCTTTTTATCTTCTAATTTAATTCCTAAATTTTCCTCCGTCAGTACGCTCATTTGAGGTTGACCTTGATATTTTACGGAAACTTGCTGTGCTTTCTGCATTTGAAGATTGGTAAAGATGACAGGATTCCTTAAGTGACCAGAGGTCAACTTCAGAGAGTGGCAATCACAGACTAGATTTGGAAACCCTTTGGTGAGGCCACTCAGGTTCAATGAACTGGTGGGATGGGGTGGAAAATGAGGCAGAGCAATACAAACATCTGTCCTCTCCTTTTGCAGCATCTCTGATGGTAGCGCCCACAAAATGCCGTCCATGAGCACTTCTGTCTTACCCTGGGCATATTAATATCTCCTGCCACTGCTGGGGAGTCCTATGGGGCAAACCTCACACATGGTCGCAGGGAATTGGTCCTCCTAGAAGAGTGGTGTGGGTTTTCACACCACCTAACAACAATTAATTGCCTTGGTAGGCCTCACTCTGTATTCTCTTTTTAACCTGAGTGTGCACAGATTAGTTTGTGAGACATCTCAATTGATATAGACAGGGCTTCTTGAAGTGCATAGTGGGAAAATCATAGTACCGAGCACATATGCAAATGCGATGATAGATTAGGAAAGTCCATACAAAATTACGGAAAAAAATGTTTCAGACCCTAAAAATGAACCCTCATGCTTGGCCACAGCTACTTTAAATGATTCATGAGTATTTAGACCATTTAAAGACTTGTTGGTTGCTATAAAACTTTATCCTCTTAAACTCTGTCCCTCACTTACAACATTTGAAATCTACTCCTAGAATTTATATCTTCCATTACCCTGCCCTTATTCATTGTATTTCATAGTTACTCTCTCCAGAGCATCTATTTTTAGCTGTGGAAGTTATCTTATATAGGCATGTTACCAAATGATGGCTATTTTCATGCCAAATTTAACACTTCAGTCCCCAAAGAATCCTTTAAATCAAAAGTATACTGATGCTGACAGTAGCTGCTAGCAAATCCGTAGGGGAAGAAGTGATTATGAATTGATCCACTCTAGACCCTGTTAGCTGGTGATTACCCAAGGAATGGATTTTCTGGGATATTGTCTTAATCCTTTATCTCCTTTTTAATCTCTGGCCTTCACAGTGCCCTGTGTTCAAAACTTCCACTGTTTCGTTCTTTGCTATGTGAAACCTGATACCTAATTAGTTGCTGGCAGTGCTCCACTTTGGGTGTTGCAATACTCACTGTAAAGTTCATCTATTTTATTCTTATCTTACAAAAAATGGCTAGAGAGTTGCTTATAAATTATTGTAATGTTCAGGTACAAAACGAACCTGGGAAATTGATTCTGTAATAAGTAGCTTCTAGAATTGTACAAACAAGTAAATCTAGGAAATCAAAATGGAAAACACTCCATAATCTTTAAGACATATTAACAATGTCATACATTTGAAGGAGTAATAGCTGGTAAAAATAGGACAAAAGGAGTATCAGAACAAAGAATATACTTTCTGATGAAAGTTTCATTTAACTTGGAATCATAGACTAAATTTTGGTTATGTTTTTCCCTTTTAATTTGTCATTAATAATATACTGTTAAATATAAAGAGCCTTTTCTAGATTTTTTTTTAAGCAAGTGTCCAAACTAGTAAAACTTTTGAGTTGGTTGTAACCTTCACTGGTAGCACTTGCTTCACCTTATTGAATTCTGCCATTTGAAAGGTAAGAAACAGTTGCCTTTTGAATAGTGTTAAACAGCATTATGCAGCCATTCAAAATGGGGGAAAAAATGCTGTCAAAAAGCCAGTAGGACATAATTCCCTGAAATGAAATAACTGAGATTTTTGATAGGTGATATGTGATTACATGTTTGGAATTTATTTAAGCTCTCTGTCTGTCAGGCCAGAATACAGATGCTGACTCCAGTGCTCAAAGTACCTTATCCAGGGCTGGATTGGAGCATCTCATTGTGCTGTGTAGATAAACCTGAATGTGCAGTGAGTGCCTGCGTGCTTCTGACTTTGGGTAACCGCTGAAGAGGGAGACACTACCTACAAAAGAGAGGTTTCATACATAACATGTGCCTGTGCACACACAGAGACAATAACAGTCACATTGCTATAGAAGAGCAGGAGGAAAAAAAGGGAAAATAAGCCACTCAAACAGGAATAAATGTGCCTGGAGTTGTCCAGACACATGCATTTGTTAAACTGAGAATCAGCCCTCTGGTCCTCTTCTTGGAAAAACTCCTGATGAGGAGATGACTTGCTATGGATTTGTGAGAAAAAAGCTTCAATGGAAAATAAAATCTGGCTTCTGCTGCCTGGGCTGAGGCTCCTTCCACTTATCCACTGGCATGACCTCACTGGGAGCAGAGTTGAAAGTCTTCCTGGGCTGATGCAGTGCGCCACTGCTGCTTACTTGTCACCTTCCCTCCCGTCCTCGGAGATTACCTGCTCCTCCACCCAGCCCTAGGAATAACTCCTGCAGGGATGACACATCTAGGCAGTCTCTGATGTCAATGACCAGGCATTAGAAACAGACTTCCCGGACAGGAATTTAGCGTGGTCTTTCCTGCCACAAAAGATCAGATTGAACTGGAGGCTGACAGTGTCCAGAGCTAGAATAAAACATTTTAGCAATAAAATCTTCCATCAGAACGTATATAAATACCATTCTAAATCCCTCCTCTGGGCACTGTAATTGAATCATCTACCCCAGACGAATGGACGGTGAAGTATTTCCTCCTTCTGCACTCCAAGTCTCCATGGTGAGCTCAGATACCAGACTGATGGACAGTGTCTAGAAGTCTTTTACACTGTCCAATTCTAATTATTCAACAAATTTTCAGAGTGCAAAGAAACAACTAAGGTTTTACATTTTCCTGTATGACGACGAAATGCATATTATAAGAAAGGAAGAGCAAATTATTTCCAAAGAAAAGTAGTGTAGTAACAAGAATAGAACACATCAGAGCCTAACAGTTCTGTTGGAAGCAGGTTTTGTTCTTCTTGTTAATAACTTTTATAATGATTTGAACTGCTTTCCTTTTACAGTCTTCCAGCTGCTCCCAAAGGAAACTTTTTCCTTATTTAGTGCCTCCAAAGTTCCTTGAAATGCTTGGATGAATGCTCCTGTGTAAGAGCCAAGGATTATTTTATTCATTGAACTTCAGAACATTGAAAATGTCCTGTCTGGTTAAGTAGTGGCTTGATTTTGGGTCATTGTGAAGTAATTTTTGTGTAGTTTGGGGAGAAAGACTGTTTGGATTGAGTCTGGTGTTCAATATGCTGCAGACTATTACTGAAATATTGAAACCGATACACTATTATGTCACAGAAAAGATGTGTGTACATAAGCAAATGCCAGTTATACCTCTATTATGAAATTAAACAGAGCCAAGGAACTTCCTGGATACTGGAACTCAGACATCTACACTGCTAAATTGCTAGAACAGTCCCTGGATGGTTTTGGCCCTGGTCAGCAAGCACTTTCCCACGCAGTTCCTTCGTTCAACCTGGAATTTAGCAAAGGTCTGGGACTAGCAGGGAGTTTGCATTTGGTCACTTCTTTTTTAAAGGCTGGAAAGTTTAGTAGTATGGTCTCAGAACAGCTACAGGGATGTTTCGTATACTAGTGTGGACATAATCCCTATAAAAATATGCATATATCTTCAATGCTGTTTGCAAATCAAACCTTGGATGCAAATATTATGGTTGGTATTAGGCAAATATAAGGGCTGATGATGTTTGTGTGTGTTTGAAAGAAAGAAGAGCCAAGTTCTGAGTTGAAAACATTGTACTGATGGTTGCATGTACAGTGAGTAAATTAGTAAATATATAAAAGTTATTGACATGTACTAGCATTTGTTTCATGAAAATATTCCAAGACGAACTGTATTTTTCCCATTAGACTCTATCCACCACCATTTCTGAATAGGAAATGATGATTCCTGAGTCATAATTGTCTTTGCTGTCAATGAAACTTCTTTGATCCTGTTAAAGCCAAGAGAGCAGAAGCAGAAGAAATGTTGCTGTAGTTTATATAAGCTATGTTAAGGAGATAAACATGTCAGGCTGCTTTACAGTCAACCAATCTCATGACTGAATTCAAGTAGAATATTAGTAAGCCAAACTGAGTATGTCCCTGTGCAATCACATTTCCAGGCTCATGTGTGTGCCTGTTCAGTACTTACAGAGAACATGGAGCACCCATTTCCATGGAGGAATGACATAATCTTGTATCAAAGCCTTACGTTTTGTAGACAGAAGAGTGAGAGGATCTAAGACCACTGAAAATGATCATCATAGATTATTCTCACAGAATCATCTAGGTTGAAAAAGACCTTGAAGATCATCCAGTCCGACTATTAAACCAACATTGACAGTTCCCAGCTACACAAGATCCCTCAGCGCTATGTCGACCCGACTCTTAAACCCCTCCAGGGATGGGGACTCCACCACCTCCCTGGGCAGCCCATTCCAATGCCCAACCACTCGTTCTGTAAAGAAATACTTCCTAATATCCAGTCTAGACCTTACCTGGCACAACTTGAGGCCATTACCTCTTGTCCTGTCGATACTTGGTTAACGAGACTCATCCCCAGCTCTCTGCACCCTCCTTTCAGGGAGCTGTAGAGGGCGATGAGGTCTCCCCTCAGCCTCCTCTTCTTCAGACTAAACCCCCCCAGTTCCCTCAGCCGCTCCTCGTACGACCTGTGCTCCAGACCCTGCACCAGCTCCGTTGCCCTTCTCTGGACACGCTCGAGTCATTCAATGTCCTTTTTGTAGTGAGGGGCCCAAAACTAAACACAGGAATCGAGTGGCGGCCTCACCAGTGCCGAGTACAGGGGTCAGATCCCTTCCCTGTCCCTGCTGGCCACGCTATTGCTGACACAAGCCAGGATGCCATTGGCCTTCTTGGCCCCCTGGGCACACTGCTGGCTCCTGTTCAGCCAGCTGTCAATTATCACCCCAGGTCCCTCTCTGACTGGCAGCTCTCCAGCCACTCCTCCCCAAGCCTGTAGCGCTGCTGGGGGTTGTTGTGGCCCAAGGGCAGCCCCCGGCATTTGCCCTTATTGAAACTCCTCCAGTTGGCCTCAGCCCATGGCTCCAGCCTGTCCAGGTCTCTCTGCAGAGCCTCCCTGCCCTCGAGCAGATCAACACTCCCACCCAACTTGGGGTCATCTGCAAACTGACTGAGGGTGCACTCGATCCCCTCGTCTAGATCATCAATAAAGATGTGAAACAGGAGTGGCCCCAACACCGAGCCCTGGGGGACACCACTCGTGACCGGCCACCAACTGGATTGAACTCCGTTCACCACAACTCTTTGGGCCCGGCCATCCAGAGAGTTTTTTACCCAGCAAAGGGTGTGATCATCCAAGCCACGAGAAGCTAGTTTCTCCAGGAGAATGCTGTGGGAAACGGTGTCAAAGGCCTTACTGAAGTCAAGGTAAACAGCATCCACAGCCTTTCCCTCATCCAATAAGCAGGTCACTCTGTCATAGAAAGAGATCAGGTTTGTCAGGCAGGACCTGCCTTTCATAAACCCATGCTGACTGGGCCCGAGCATCTGGTTGTCCCACATGTGTTGTGTGATGGTACTCAGGATGAGCTGCTCCATCAGCAGCATCAAGCTGACAGGCCTGTAATTTCCTGGATCATCCTTCCAACCCTTCTTATATATTGGTGTCACACTGGCCAATTTCCAATCTGTCAGGACCTCCCTGGTCAGCCAGGACTGCTGGTAAATGATGGAAAGCGGCTTGGCGAGCCCCCCAGCCAGCTCCTTCAGCACCCTCGGGTGTATCCCATCCAGTCCCATAGATCTGTGTGTGTCTATGTGATGCAGCAGGTCACTGACTGTCTCCTCCTGCAATGCAGGGGGGGTCGTTCTCCCAGTCTCTGTCTTCTGGCTGAGGAGGCTGGATTCCCTCAGTACAACCAGTCTTGTTATTAAAGACTGAGGCAAAGAAGGCATTAAGCACTTCAGCCTTCTCCTCAACACTTGTTGCCATGTTTCCTCCTGCATCTAGCAGGGTATGGAGACTCTCCCTGGTCTTTCTTTTGCTACTGACATACTTATAGAAACATTTCATGTTGTCCTTGATTGCTGAAGCCAGATCAATTTCTACCTGGGCTTTAGACATCCTGATTTCCACCCTGCATAGCACCACAGCCTCTTTGTAATCATTGTGTGTGGCTAGCCCCTTCTTCCAAAGGCTGTAAACTCTCCTTTTCTCCTTGAGTTGCAGCCAGAGCAACTTGTTCAGCCAGGGTGCTCTTCTTTGCTGCTAGCTTCTCTTAGAGCACCTGGGGACTGCCTGCTCCTGTGCCATTAAGAATCCCTTCTTAAAGAGTGCCCAGCCTTTCTGGGCCCCTATACCCTTCAGGACCATCTCCCAAGGGATTCTGTCAAGCAGGTGCCTAAACAAGACAAAGTCAGCTCTTTGGAAGTCCAGGATGTCAGTTCTGCTGCCCCCTCTCCTGGCCTCTCTAAGAATAGAGAACTCTATTATTTCGTGATCGCTGTGCCCTAGTCGGCCTCCAACCTCCACATCGTCCACCAGCCCTTCTCTTTTCACAAAGAGGGGATCCAGCAGGGCACCTTCTCTGGTTGGTTCACTCACCAGCTGTAACAGGAACTTGTCTGCCACACATTCCAGGAATCTCTGGGACTGGTCCCATTCTGTTGTGTTGTATTTCCAGCATATATCAGGGAAGTTAAATTCTCCCACAAGAACAAGGGCAAGAGATTGTGAAATTTCTCCTAAATGCCTACAGAATATTTCATTCACCTATCTGTCCTTGTTGGGCGGCCTATAATAGACTCCCACTATGATGTCTGCCCTGTTGGCCTTCCCCCTGCTTCTAACACAAAGACACTCCACCCTGTCTTCACTGCACTTGTACAATCATAACAGCCCCTAACATACAACACCACTTCACCACCTCTCCTTCCCTGTCTATCCCTCCTAAAGAGTTTGTAGCCATCAACTGGCACACTCCAGTCATGGCAGACATCCCACCATGTTTCTGTGATAGCCACTACATCATAATTTTCCTGTTGCATCATGGCTTCAAGCTCCTCCTGTTTGTTACCCATGCTGTGTACATTGGTATACATGCACTTCAGATGGGCTGAGGTCCCCAGCACCTTTCCACATTTAGGGGTCCTAATTCCAGCCTGAGCTTTCACAGGTTTTACCACGGTTACTGATCCATCAATATCCCTTGCACATTTGTTGTGCTGTCTCCAACCCTTGCCTCCACTGAGGTGGCGAGATGGCAGGGTGAGAATCATCGCTGGCACAACTGCTCACAAACTCTAATAATTTTTCCTGGGGCTTGTATCTGGGAGTTCCACTTTTGTCCCCCTCCCCCTTCAAATCTAGTTTAAAGCTCTCTCAATGAGCCCAGCTAACTCCTGCTCAAGACCCTTTTCCCCCTCGGGGACAGGTGCATCCCATCTGTTGCCAAAAGCTCTGGCGTCCTGTATACTAACCCATGATTGAAAAATCCAAAGCCCTGCCAGTAACACCAGTCATGGAGCCACAAATTCATCTGCTGAGTTCTCCTGTAATCTTCCTCATCCATCCCTGTAACTGAAGGGATGGAGGTGAACATTATCCGTGACCCTGACCACTTAACCAGTTTCCCCAAAGCCCTGAAATCTCTCTTCATTGATTTTGGACTTCTGGTAACATCATCGCCACCCACCTGAAAAACCAAGAGAGGGTAGTAGTCCTTAGGTCTCACTAGAGTAGGGTGTTTTAATGTGAGCTCCTTTACCCAGGCCCCAGGAAGGCAGTAGACTTCCCTATGAAGTGGGTCTGGTCTGCATATTGGGCTTTTAACACCTCTCAGAATGGAGTCACCCCCACTACAATGACCCTTCTGGGGTTATTTTTAGAATTGGTTTTAATACATGCTCTAGAGCGACCTGACCTTGGTGGATCTTCATCTTTCTCCTTATTTGGCTCATTTTCTTCATCCTTCTCTTCTTCATTCGCAAGTTCCAGGGCCCCATATCTGTGGTGAAGGGGCACCAATGAAAGCTGAGGGAGGTTAGAAGGGGATTTTCCTACCCTTCTGAGCAGGAAACTGTTTCCAATCTCCCCCATCTCTTAGGTCCCCTCCTTCTGCCTGGTAGAAAGAGGATGAGGGATCGCCTGAGGGATTAGTTGACATATATGTGGAAAGTGAAAGTAGTGAAAGAAGGATCCTTTTCTGGCAAAATGTAAGATCTTTCTTAACTTAACCTTAGCTCTGATATTCTAATCTGAAATTATGTTCTTCTTATACCCATGTAGTTAAAGTAATATTTTCTGAAGCTACTTTAGCCATAATTTTAGCTAAATTCACCTTTTACCTCAGCTAATAAGAGTGTACTTAGTATCAGCTTAGAGAGAATACATTGATAACACAGAAGATTCTGTTAAATCTGTGTTTGTGTTAAATTTACAGTTTTTCATACTTCAGAAACAGACATGATACTGAGAACTAAGTTCAGTGAAGGTTCTGCAGATAGGCAACTAACTTTGCTCCTGCCTATCAAAAACTTAGGTTATTTTTTCAAAACCTTGTAAAATTGTGAAACAAAACAGGATGGTTGGAGGGTGCAGACAAACTAGAATAAAAGATTTGTCTCCACATGCTAACATTCAGATGCCAATATTTTTTCAGTACTTTGAGGAAAAAAGGATGAAAACCCCATTTTCTCTAACAAAATAAGGTTTCATCATGAGTTAAAGCTTTCAGTCATGTTTTACTTGTCATCTAATATTGTAGATTGGTGGTTATAATAATAATTAAATACATTATTGATTCACATCTAATCTGTATGAAATCTAGCAATGGTGACAGTAAGGATTCTTTTGAACAAAGGAAAACAAACAACAAGACCCATGTAGATACTTGGGGTGAAATCCTGGCCTCGTGGAAGTAAATAGTAAAACTCCCATTGACTCCAACAGGGTCAGGATCTCTTCCCCTTTCCCTCCACCCACAGTGTGTAACCACAGCTGTGCTTTTGCTAAGCAGCATGCAAGAACAACTTATGAATCACATCTGGTGACCCTGTTTGGCATCCCAGCAGAGAAAACATCAGGAATATTAACCCCTTTGTAACATAAATTAAAACATAGAGACTTTTGGACCCCCTGGATAATGCAAAAACTATGGGAAAGAAAATAAAAAGAGAACAAAAATATTTTAGGGGAACAAAGAATCAGGGACACAGTGAGGGAGAAAAGCTGCTGAGGCATTGTAATTACAAAATTTAAGAATAAACACATTTTTCTTTCTCTTTTAGGTTCAGCTGCCAATGTAACTTGATAAATTTCTTTGGTTTGTTTCCACTTGTTCTCACTGACGCAAGCTGGCAATAGCCTTTGTAGAATTTCAGGCTCTCTTGAGTCAGTGTCTTGATCTTCAGTCAAAACCTCTTCATTTTCCAAGAACCTCTTAATTTTCCATTTCCTCCTTGGCAAAGCTTAAAACCATATCCAAAAGCTGTATTAGCATTTTTTCACCTGAGACATTGGAATTTCCACCATCACTGGGCTTATTTCCCTTTTCTGTTTTTGGAAGCTATCTTATAAAAATCAGAGGTTAATACTCGATCCTTTGGTTTTTTTTTTTCCTCCCCCCCCCTCCCTTTTTTTTTTTTTTTTTTTCTTCTTTTTGGGATGTGTGTATAATTTAGTCTGGGGAGAAATTTCACAGTCTGATGTTTAAATCATAGCTATCTATATCCTGGACTGAATGAACCTTTTGGATATAAACATTCCCAAAACAGGGCATTTGTTATCAGAATTTAGAATGCAACGCTGTACTTTCTCACTGACTAGACGACTAACAGTAGCCATAAAGAGATAAATTCCTACATTTTAATTTCACTATAAGACTTTAGGCTAGCTGTTTAACATATATGATTTGTTGCATGTGGGGAATTTTAGAGAAAGTAGAAACGGACTACACAGAGCATTATAGCCTGTTTTATATAAACATATAAGTCAGCCTGGTTCTCCTGACATCATTGGAGCCATTGCCTTCACATTGCCCTCATTTCTTCTGTTTAAACATAAACAGATTTTACCAGGCTGTAGAATATTTTAATTATATCTGAGGGATGAAACACCCTGATTTAGCACATCTGCTATGAAGTCACAGAGCTGAATTCTACAGGAAAGTCACCATCCACCAGAATAAATGGAGCCCTGTAAATTATGAATGATGACATATCAGAACACTGGACATCTCTGGTTGAAGTCTAGCTCCTCTAAGCATTTGATCTTTCAGCCATCTCCTTTGAAAATGGTATCTTTTCTGTTTGGGAGCATCTGTGTGATCTTTAGTGGAAACAGGGCCACACTTTCAGATACTAAATTGTCTGATCCCACTGAAATCAGATGCTTCGGAACAGTGCTCCAATACAGAAATACTTCAGTACGGAAATAATTCTAAACAATTTAAACTCTTCAAGTCCAGGAAAACAATTAAAAATGTAATTACAGTTACATTCCAACTATGCAGTAAAAAAAAAAAAGGTTTATTTTTTTTTGCTTGCTAACACATTAATGTGAGATAAAAGTTAGAAAAAGTAGACTTTCAACAAATAGAATATAAAATTAAAAGGCCTCTGCAAAGATTAGTGTAAGATGTCTGTATTTTGAACATCTGTGAATGACATTTCTTTTCATATTAGTAGGACAAGTACTTACAGAGTACTAGGATATCTGTCAACTGTAGGGAGCACAATGCCTTATAATGATGAATATCATAATAATGCAGAGGAATTCAGTGAATACAGAAGTCAAGACAGGGTGAAAGAATAGAATAGATGTAACAAAATATTCCTATTTATAAGAATACTAGTGTAGCTCATAAGTTACCATCAAATCATTAAAATAATATTGAGCAATGCTTTCTGAGAACTTCACAGCGACATTTTTTTTTTTCTAATATTTTCAAACTTTTTGCTATGCAAAGACTTTTGATATTGGAACTCAATTCAGTATGAAAGCACATGCTACAGTTTTAATAATCTATTACAGAATTTCCTATTGTGCAAAAACATACTGTTAATGTTGGAGTGTGAAGTGTCGGCAGGCACAAATAGGACAACCAAGACTAATAAATGGTCGTAATGGGGCATTTCAACTATCTGCATAGAAATTAATCCTTTCCAATGGGTGATTTAAAGAAAGAGATTGACCTCTCAGATTCTACTTTTTATAGCAGTCCATTCTACAGCACACATGAGGGAAAGTTACTCTGTCCTAAGTAATATACAAGTGTTAGTTCAAGAAGTAACTATTGCTCAGCCACTAATTAATGGTGACCACAGCATAATTAAGTTCAACATTCTCAAGGGAGTGATTGAACCAAATGTGGGACTGTGACACTAAACTTTTGATAATGAAATTTTTTTCAAGGGGAAAGTTAGTTAAAAAACCCTAAAGTCAAAAGTGAGGAAATTAAAATCCTTACACTCAGCATGGAAGCTTCTTAGGCATCCCAGGAGTCACAGAGGAATGAATGTACTTCAACAAAAAAGAAAATAGCCAATTAAAAGCTAGTATATTTAGACTGCAAGGTTCAAGATATTATTTAAGACAAAATAGTAGCCTCAATAGTAGCCCAAAATAGTAATCTAGTCCAATTCAAGGAAAGGAGCAAATATGCAATATGAGAATTATAGAGGTAAAAGGTAAGGTATAAGATGAGGATTCATCATAAATACAACCAAAAATACTAACAACATATTTTATTTGTCTCAGTTGTGAACTGTGTGAGAAAATTGGATGATAAACTTTTTCATTCTTGAGAAGTTATGGATGATATAGATATTAGATAAAAGTTTAAAACAATTTTTTTTGTTAGGGCTCTTCAAAGAGGTTGAGGTATCTGTAAAAAAAATTAATCAAAGCAATTAACTGTCAGTACAATAAACTGATAAACTGGAAAGCATCAGTTCAAAAGGCCTTCCAAGAACTCAGACAGAAAAAAGGGGTAACCGAACTGTTAGTAGGAAAGTACATGCAAACTATGATTCTGAACTGAAATTTAGACTGTACTGTAGTTGCCTGACATATTTCAACAGAACTGAGACTGGGATCTGAGTTAAAGGCTTGGATGTGACTTACACCAAGGCCTTCCTAAACAAGACTGATAAAAAAAAGAACATTAATTGAAGAGTGTCTGCTGGAAGGATATAACGATGTTCAAGTGTGAACAAACATCAAGCCCTATATTTTATATACTGATTTTTGAGATATTAAATCTACAGGAATGATTCTTATTTCATTCTCCTTCTGAAGGATAGATTTGTGATACACTGAGAAACAATCTGACTTTACAGAGAGAGGAACAAAAACTAGAGAGAAAGCATATGGCCATTTTAAATTACTTCTGCATTTCTAGAATAATTTGCCTGAAAAATATAATGTCCTAAAGGAAACATGCAGTCTGTGGTGTTGACGGAAAGGGCTTACTTGCACTTAGTTTGTGCAACTTGCCTAACTCACATATAGCTTTGCTTTTCATGAGCAATGCTGTCAATCCAAAGCCATGTCAACAATAATGCTTTCACAGTAACCCATAATGTTGGGTGTTTTGCATGTACATACGTGCAGTACATGGACCTCCTCTGTAGATAATAAACCATCGGACTAGAGACTAAATTGCATTTATCTTGCACCTTGACGTCTTCCTATGCACTAATCCATTTCCACTGGGAATCTTTTTAACAATCTGACCCTCCCAGCAATTAAAAACAGCTGCCTTTTTTTTTTTTTTTAAAAAATGAACCTGCCAGGAAAATATTTCTTGCTTTCCTCACAAACGTGGAATTCTGAGCCACCCTCCCACCCCCAAATTACATTGGACTGATTCCCAGGCCATGTAATGTTCAGTTCTGGGCTAATGACTGGTTTAAATTTCAATAACCCACAGTTTGTTAGGACCAGAAATAGATTATAGCATGATAGAGATGGGATTCCCCCTTTTCCAACAGGATATGGCCTTCTCTGTTTTCCCCCGCTACATTTGGTAGAATATAAAATACCAGAGTTTAAAAATCAAAGCTGTGTAGGAGATTGCTAATGTTTTAAAATATTTTGTATTGGGGTGCTGCCTACAGCTGCAACTCCAACTAAGGCGCCAGTGAAAAGCTGTTGCAGGAATGCATGGTCACAGACAGCCCTCAGCCCTCATGGGCACTTTAGAGGGAAAGAGGAGAGGGGTGGTCAAGTTGGTTAAATGAGTTAACTGTAGTCCTGCAAGAAGTTAGTGCTGAGCTGTGATTAAGCACCATGTCACAGCTCCTGATCTACTGTCCCAGGCTCGTGAAAGCACCAACTCCACAACTAAAAGTATTAGTTTTAAATTTTCATTTTCCTGTTGGAGCTGGGCATGCAAATTTGTGGTCTTTAGGCAATATGGATTTATACGCGCTGAGAAAAGAGACTCCAGCAAAGACTTTAAAAATCCTGCAGCATGTGTAAACTAGCTTATTTGTGTCATGATGTAAACCACCTGTTGATGTAAAGTGGCCTGAAGATTTTATTGCAGCTCCATGGTCAGCTTAACTCATGAAGTCAGACATACATGGTTCGTGTGCTCATCTTATTCCCACCAGCACGCAACACTTCATTTATCTGCTCTGTTACCATATGCAAAACCTCTCTATTGAAAAGATGTGAGCGCTGGTATGATTTTACACTTGAATTTCACAGTGTGCCTGTCTCTAGTATTGAACTAGTGCCTCCTACTGAAATGTGCCTGCCTTTGGTTTAAATCATTCTCATACCAAATCATATGTCTACACTGTAGGTGCAACTTGGCTGAGAGGACAGTGGAACATCTTCCATGACAAGAAAAGAGGAGTAAAATGATCGTTTAAATGATTGTCTAAACACCACCAGTTGAGGGAAAACTAACAAACTGTATTCTTCAGTAAAACGTGGGTGTTTTCTTCATAAAAACAAGGGAGACAACAGTTTGCCTGGCATGTGAGGGCATCCTTTATATATGATAGGTGCTGAAAGGAAAGTCTCCTGCTCTCCACCCTTTCACTGCTTTGGAAGGATAGATCTGAACTCTTTTCTGTGTTCACCTCTGGCCATGGTGTTCAACTCATAATACACAAAGCTACACTATCTTAAAAACTGCAGGGAGTTGAGAGCATCTCTGCAAGGTTGAAGTTCAAAATAGTACATAGGTGACCTTCAAACCACCTTTATGTAGCAGTCTTTGGCCTCTGTTTTGGCATATCAGCTGCATCTCAAGGGTTTCCTCAGTAAATGGAAATAAGACCAGGTTCCAAACACTGTCAAATGACAGGGAAACATGCAACTTTGCAAGCAGATATTTCTCCTTCATAAAAATAAATGTTTGTAAACAGCTGTTTTTTGTTTCATGCTTACATGGATTTATTTTCAGAAAATCATTAAAAAGTGATGACTTACGGCACTGCTTTTTTAAATCTAGTCACAAACCACAATCGCTTACAGGAAATGGAATGTTTACTTGAGTTTATTATACAAGGGTCTGGATATGAGCTGTGGGATTTTTACACCTCATAGCAACGGTATTACAATTTATTTACATCTTCATGTTGGCAGCTGCACAAACTCTTATGAAATAGGACAATCACACCTTAGGGAACAGTAATTATAGGCAAAGGTATAAATAGTATAAAGAAGTGCATGCATTTGGCACTTAAGTTGAAGAGAATAGAAACTATTCTGGCAAATCTTCAAAAACACAGTCTCTTGTTCATTATGAGGGCATGAACTAATTAAACCGAACTTGTCAGAATCAGCTGCATGAATAAATTCTAGTCAACTCTGGCACAGTCATGCTTCAAACCCACGAAGAGCAAAGTTGTTTTAGTGATGTCATAATTTGGACGTTCAGAGTATGATATCACTTTTGACAGAATTAATGTAGAATTAATACCATATGTATAAGCATTAATAGGTATTGAATTGAACACCCAGTGATAAGTCTGTGTCGGTTTCCAAAGCAACGGTCTGTTTTTTTCTTCATAACGCTTACATTAATATAGTATCAGAAGGCAAATTTAAAATACATTTCAACACTTTTCTAAGAAAGCATTTAAGTTTTACATCTTTGTCTCTATTTCAAAAATTGTTTGCATAAGAAAAGAAATTAAACCTCATAACTACATTTTTAATAGGGACGAAATTGGTGTTGTAAGAGAATTTTAAGGCAATTTTAAACTTAAAAGAAATTGTTGCCATTTGATAGTGGGAAGAAGAATTCCTCTGAGGATTAATTGCTCCATTTATAAATCACTTGGTCTTTTTATACAATGAATCCTGAAGTTAAAATATTGTTGTATTTAGCAGCTTGTTAGTTCCTAGTTACTGTCAGTGACCAGGTGTTACTCTTTTCCAAATGCTTTGGCTGACTCCCATCTCCTTCCTTTCCCAGTCTTGATATATTAAATTCTTTCACTCTTATCCATGATGGTTCTTAGGGTCTTCCTCTTCAGTTTTCCTTCCCTCTGGATATAGTTATATTTTGAGGATTTATGGCTGAAACAAAGATTACACCTTCATCTTCAGATGTAAGAGTTAAAAAGCTAGTTGAGTAGGGATATGGCAAAGTTTGCCAATGGAGCTAAAAGTAAGAAGTAAAAACAAAAGTTGACCTTGGGGTGAGAGAAGCTCTCTTGATACTGAGTACTATTGTGACAAACTCAGAAAGGCAATTTAACACTGACAAAGGTGAAGAGTTGCATGTGAGGAAACAGTCCTCATTCTACATTCATAGTGGAGGGATTTGAACTAAGTGTTGAAAAGAAGAAAAAGATTATGGAGTTATAAGTGAATGAAAAACTCTGGTCCATACGCAGTAGTAATAGGGAGAGCAAATCAAATATGAGGAATTAATAAGAAAGAGGTAGAGAAGCAAAGACGTACTCACCTTCTGCCTATGTGGCTTCCTTGTCTCCCCCTCTCGATGAGGGCGTAGAAGAAATGCTAATGATAGTAAAAATAACAACAAGGATGATGAAAAATAAGGAGCAGCTTCAATGTGAAGAATAATAAAGTAGAACAGGACTCCTTAGCCTAGAAAAGAGATGACTGAAGGAAGTATGGTACAATGATTACTGGCAAAGACAATGCTGATTGAGAATACCACCTGAGTGCTCTCTCAATACAAGAAATAGACATTATCATATAGTAGTCTCATAAGTCAGGTTCAAAACAAATAGGGGAGGAATAAATTAAATTTGGTTTTTTTTTTGTGGAATTTAACTGTAGAATTCATTGCTGTGGTCTAGGTGTGGTGGAAAACAATTTAGTTTGTAATGATACAAACTGGATTTGGGGCTTACCTAGCAAGCCTGTCTATATGGACAATGCTACAGTGCCAGCAAAAGGTCCTCTTGATGGTCTTGCTTTGTGTGTGTCTATATGTTATTTTTCAGGGTCTTCTGATATGTGAGTATGCCTGACAAGCAAGGGAATTTGAAATTGGTATGCCTCCTATTTATTAGTGTGCTGAACACCTCTTCAATGTGCCTGAGAAAGGGCAGGTGTGGCAGGAGCAGACAGAAGGACAAACTTTGAGTGAAACACCTTTTTGGTGACCGGGCAATAAGCAGGTTTATGCAATGAAATGGATTTGTTCTGTTTAGGTGCTAAGAGGGCATGGATTCAGAGCTGATTTACTAAGAGCTAGTCTCTCCTATGTCATCCTGCACCACTAGAAATGCAGTATTTGTCCTTCTGGTCACATCTAGAATCATAGCTCAGAGTCAAATGATGGACTAAAAGTGTTTATTCTCTCAGCTGAGTGCTTATTGCCAGTAGTCTTTTTCAGTGCTCATTTGCTTTATGGAAACATTTGAAGTTGTCCATGGTTTTATAATGAGTACAGTATGTTCTGGAGAAATACTGGGTTTGGTTTTAAGAAAAGATCAATACAAATGAAGGCAAAATAAGGAGAATATCTCATTTCTTGCTGCTGATTAAAATGCAAACTGAAGTAAATACTATTTTCAGCTTCCCTTGATATACCTCCTCGTTTTGTTTGACTCCTTTCTAAGTTCTGTAGATTTAAACAACGACTAAGTAATGATCTCAAAAGTAAACCAGTGTTCACTGCATTTGCACCTGCCTTGGATGACTCCCTTGTTTTCATACTACCCCTCTGGGTTTCTGACACATTCATAATATGTTCCGGGCTACCTTTTCATCATACACCCACAAAAACACAGATCCACATGGGAGGTTTCACAGAATGCATTAAGTATGCAGAATTCCTTTATTGCTTAAGTAAGAAAAGCAGACTATCATTTACAAGGAAATCAGAGCACCAAAGAGGAAAGGAGAAAGATTTAATTATACAGTAATTGTGCAGTTGTTGCACCTAGTGGAATGATTATGTTTTATTTCAGTCTTAAGGATTTTAGATACTGTAATATGCAGGAAAAACAGACAAGAACAGTGAGGAACAAGCATGGTTTTTCTATTTCAGCAGCACCAAACCAAACTCTTATTTCTGTAGTCTCTCAGACACTGATTTGCTCTAAGGAATTTATTTTGAACTATTTTTAAACTATAGTCTGGAGACCCTGTTTTAATTTATGTGCTTTAAAATTGAATGTTAATCACAAAACCTCTAGCTCCTTCTAATTCCAGTGACACAGATGTGTTTGTTCAAGTATATACTATTCTGAGTGACTTTTTTCCTCATTGCATAATATTTCTCCTGAGTATAAATATGAATATGACTGCAATTTTCACTTTTCTAGTTCCCTTGCTATGGTGGTTTCCAAAATTTAGAGAAGTCCCTTTCTTTTCTTCTGAAAATATTCCCTAGATGGGAAAATTTTTGTAAGGAGGAATGTTTTACATTTTAGTCTTAAGCTAGCAAAGTCTGGACTTGTTTTGCCTTGGGAAAAGGAATGGGACGGTCAGAGCTATATGTGAAAATGTTGCAAGTATCAGTATCTGTGGGTGAAACATGGCCTCAGTGAAGAAAAAATTCTGTACTCTTTATTGAGTTAAGAATTATCCCCCATTACCATGAACAGAAAAAAACCCAGGAAAGTAGTGAGGTAACCAGGCCACTGCAGTATTTTTCACAGAATAAGAGCAAGATCTTGTAATGGCTCAATTTCTGTGTTCATCAGCCATGAATCTGTGTGTGAGGGAAAGGGGACTTAATTCTTTTTTGGAGACATAGCCCTGCTGACTAGCATTGTAATGAAATGTAACTGTATATTTCCCCACAGAGTTGGTAACTGAAAGACAGTCCAGTCTGGGATTTTAAAACATGATACTCAAATATGACTTTCATATTCTATTTGGTATGTCTTACCATTTGTGGCTATAAAGTCCAGACTAATTTTCCACTTGGGCTTTACTTAACAAACTCTTCTTGTGTGTTTCCTACTCTGTATTTAGATTGTTGAAACTAATTCTTCCCTGAATTTTCACTAATATCAACTTGTCAAAAAGGTATCATTAGACATGAGGGACCTGGCTGAAATATCTGGGTTTAAATATGGCTGGTTTAATTTTCATTGAGCATTACAATAGTTAAGTACCCCCCCACCTTCTGCAAACACAAACATACACACACACGTGCACACATTCCAACACATGATACCAAACTACTGAATTTGGTTATTAAATGTGGGGTTATACACTTTCATGTCAAGCTCACATCAGAACATTACAGCCTTCCAGATGTTCATACACAAATCAAGGAGTTGGCAGTGACGATGGGGTTTTATCCTGGTCCCATTGAAGCCACCTGGACATTTGCCGTAAGTATAATCATTAGTATCATCAGGGCCCTGGTAAGGAATGTAAGATCGATGTGAATGCATAATAATGTTATTTATCATAATTAAAATTCAGACTAGTGTTCAGTGCTTCAGCAACATAACCAACAGGTAATCCAAGATTTCGCTTTCCCAGGGAAATAAAATATTTTTCCTGGCCTCATATGATTTTCTTGCACACTTTTTACAATGTCTCATGTATTTTAGGAGATTTTTTGAAGGGGCCTGTCTTTTTTATGATCCTTTTGATGTGTTTTGTTTAAAATGTGTACTTTTAATGGGTTTAATATGCCTAGAGAATCTGAAAGGCACCAGTAGGGAAAAAAGTCTAAACAGATAAATAAAGAACACAAATACATAGAGTACATGGTTTTCCTCAATGTCTGTGTTAATAAGGGAGCTTTGGAGAGACCATGTAACCTTCTTCTGACCTTTAAAAGAGAGATACCCAGATTTTGCTTGGTTGAGAATCATGTTATTTCAAATGAGTAAATTAACATCTTGAGTAATAAATTTGAGGTGCATTTTATTTCAAGTTAGATTTCCAGTTTAGGTCTGTTTAGGACTTCCAGCCCTTTTGATACATAGCAGCTCATTTTAAATGTTATGAGAGTTCTACTGGATATTTCCATCTTTAAGAGGAAAACAATTCCAAGGTTGAGAAAAAAATGTTAAGTACTATATAGGAACATAGACCTACATAACAGCAGGCTGGCATGGACATCAACCATCTAGTCCCCTGTATACTAAATAACCATAAAAATCCCACTCTTGATTTGGTTAACATCTTTAAAAAGAGAAGTTTTTAATGCAAATGTTGTCTGTGTTGCAAGGCTGGTCCAGATCTTCCTCTGACACAGAGTCTGTCTTTTAATTCCCACCTTAAATGAGCTGGTCAATAACTCTTTTTTTTTCTTGGGCTGGTATTTATTTTAAATGGTACTTCAGCTGCTTTGGTGTTTACATCTCATGGACAAGGAAATACCAGTTCATCACGATGCCCTGGTGTAGATTGCCTGCTTTAAGGGCATAGGCAGAAGTGGAGCCTGTGTTCCTCATTTAGAAATATGTTGCAAGAAATCTTTTCTCATACAATTAGGGAATAGATACACTGGAGGTTTGTGTGTTGTGTTGTGTTTTTTTTTTTTTTTTTTTTTTTTCTCATTAGCTGCACGAAAGAAAGCTATCCACCTGTGTTTGGCCAGATTATTGCAAAATGTTTGTGTTTGTATTGAGACATTCATACATGGATGAACACCTGTTACTTTCTTCTGGTGTCTCTGTTGGTTTGGTTTGTGTCTTTCTTTCATGTAATTTTTTAATGATTCTCTCAAATGTTCTTGCAGACTCTTGATCATTTGGTTTTTAATTGCCTTTGAGTGTTGTGTCACCCCAAATGTCTTCTGTGTGATCAGATACAACCTGAAATGTGCATTCTGCACTTCTTAGAGATGCCTATAGCCATTGTAGATTCAGGGTGATCTTTTACACTTTTCCCGTAATGATGACAGAGCTTGAACTTTCTTGAGATATTATTCAGTGTAGTGATTTCAGGCTACAGGGACTATAAGTAGCCCTTCCATGATTAAAATATATCAAACCACATTACAATAAACTGATTTCTTTACTATAAGTAATTTTTCTGTGATTGGTTACTAACACAAATTCTTCATTTTCTTTGCTCCTGGCATAAACCAAGGGACTTTTGTGATGGGACCTTTATTTTTTTAACATGTTGTTAAAAAAAAAAAAAGTTTTTTATTTTAATTCTTTGCAGTGCAGCTGTGGGTTGAAGACAAAACATGGTGACGTTGCAATTAAGCATGGCATTATAATCAGAACAGTCACTATGTCACAGAAGTATTTCTCACATCACATTACATCACTTCTTATGGAATCACAGCCTCTTGTTTAGATGCCTTTTAATGACAGAGAAAAACAATTCATCCACAAACAAAAATGTCCCGTTAACAGCTGAAGTCACAGCTCAGTTTGCCTCCTGGCCAGGATACACATTCCATCTGGACCTCTATCAAGACAGTGCAGGGAGGTCTGGCAGCTGAATAATGAACTCTTAAGTAAATAGGTCGTTACAACATGTTGTTTCTGTGTTACTGGATTTCCACAATATGTCGGAATGGTTATTAGCTTGCAGCCTGGATTCTCATCTCTCTAAGTGGGTTAACTTTACCTTAAAAACTCTCTTGGAAAACTGCTAGGATTCACCTCTTCTAACCTCAGACAGCAGAGATCTCCGTGTCTGAGCCATCAAGGCCACCCCAGTGTTCTTTTTTGAGCACTTCCTGACCAGGTACAATAATATATGTGTTAGCATGTATTTAGATGAGAAAAACTTGTACACAAAAACACTACACAGGGTAAACCTCCAGAAGCATAGTATTTAAAGGTTTGTAGACTTATTAGCATCATTCAGCTTCCCATAGAGAAAAACATACTTTTGCTCTGCTAAGAAGTATTTTTTTTAATACATATATATACTTTGAACTGGATCTGAAATATTAAACATCATTAAAACTCATCAGTACTTGTAAGTAAATCCATCAAATTTCCACTTTTGCTATTATTGCTATACACGTGTATGAAAGAAAACATGCTTTTAACACCTATTCAGCATGCTCATTATATTCTAGCTCATACTTTAGCACATACACTTAAATAATTTTTGCTCCTGGTCTTTCTTTGAGAAGTCACTTTGTAGTCTGCAGCATGCTATATACATTACCTGGATATTTTCAGAACTCATGGCAGACAAATTTCTAATTGTTACTTGTCAAAATTACAGTGAGAATTGAGCTTTATCAGCCTTTTGTTTTACTTGAATAAACTTTTCAAGAGATGGCATTAACTCACTACCCCTCCATTTGAATAACTGTTGCTTAATCAAACTTTCTGAATCCTTGGACTGCATCTTCAGTTTGTCACCCTAATTAGCAGTCTCTGAGTCCCATCTGAGATGGACTTGGGATAAGCAGAAATCTGGTCTGACCAGTTATTATATTTGGATGATTTGCATTTGAAGCTACTTTGTTTTTGAGGCACATCCTTGCCACTGTGCCTTGGTTCTGCCATGCGGCTTTGGTGCTTTACAGTCATGGCTGCCATAATTAGTGGAAAGAGGTATGCACTGTGCTATAATCAATAGTGATCTGAATTTAATGTTCTTGTCATCTGCCAGAAGTCAGTAGTTTGGTAACAGGGCAGATTTTATCCCAGCATTGCAGTCTGAGACCCCTTTTGATGGCAAGCATCATTCTTAGACTTCAGCTTCCACCCAACCCACAGCAAAGTGTTTCTTCCCAAATAATGCTCATTGCTTCTGGGTGTGACCGGTTCCTCTCTCAGACTATAAATGCAAGAGACCCAACTAAATAAATACGTGAGACACCAACAAGTTTTCCTTTAATTGTGCTTTTAGTGTTTATTGTCTACATAAGGTTAATTACCAGGATGCTTCTATTTATTCCTAGGTCATTTTAATCAACTTGCACTTCTCTGGAGACAAATATTTCAAACCAGAAAATGGTCTCTCTTTCTGGGAAAAAAGACCAATGTAAAGTATGAGTTGCAATACCCCTTCCGCAACAAGACATGTACAGGTAGACAGACATGCCCTGGACTAAATCCTACATAGATATGAACTCTGCAAGGTATATGAAATCCTCAGTCATGAAGCATTTAGGCTGGATGTTTGGATTTTTTAAATTTTTTTTACACACTTCTTGTAATTCTTTTTCTCATGCTATCTATCCTACAGTGAGACCTTATGTCTCTCTGTATTTATGTTTCTTCACCACTGTTCTTTTGGAGGAAAATCTGAGCCAAGATTTTTTTTTTTATTTCCACTTAAATAATTGAAATGTGGAATTCTTTACTTCAGGACTTTAAACTAGACCCTCAAGGCTACCTTGGCAGACTTCTGGGGTTTTAGAGGATAGATTTTTCTGTTTTGTTTAAGAAGGTATCACAAGCAATGGCTCTTTAGAACTTTATGCATGCCGTAAAAAAATAGAGATGACTAACAGCTATTTAGCAAGTAATGATGGCTTAGCAATATTTACCACTCTGATTTAGCCTCTCTGGCTCCATTACTTAGGATATTTTCATGAATTAAATTTGCCTCAGTTCTATAGCCAGCAGCTGTCCACAGGAAAATAAAAAAATGTCCCGAATCCTCCAGAAATAATGATTTCATGTTTCTAATAGGTTCCTTTTACTGCATGATCAAAATGGTCTCTTGTGCCCTCTAGCATGTGGTATGTCATAATAAAAAAACTCATGTCAAACAGCTAGAGAAATGCAGGCAGAATAAATTAAAACTCTTATCCTAACGGTTTTTTTTTTCACAATGCTCCATTTATGTCTATGTAATAATTGATCAATAGAAGGGGGGAGAATGTGTATCTTTCATCCATGGAGTTTTGCTCTGGAGCTAAAGCTGATAACCACATTGGGCCTATTTGAATGAGGATGTTTGTATGAAGTCTGTGTCCATTTCCCAGCTACAAACAGATTGTGCTGTTTTTCCATTTATGTCTGTGTCACAATATTTTGTTTCTAGTTATGTTAGTTCATCTTGAGACCAGCTGTTCTAAAGGATTTAAAGGAATACAAGGACATGTATACTTAATATTTTTTAAGCTCTAATAAAATTGGTGCTCTAATAAAATTGGTTCTCTAATATATTTAACCTCAAATCACTAGACAAACCTGTTTCTGGTACCTTCAGTGGAGTTGTATGTCAGTTCTTCCACCAGAAACTTTGCATTATTATGATGTTTTAAGACATTTACTGCTATACATCACTTTTATTTTCCTTTGTGGTCAAAAAGAAATATTTTTCTCCTTTACTATTTTAAGTGACATCAAACTATTTGCTAAAATTCTGCCAGTGTTGTTTGTGGCTTCTGAATCATCACTTTGTTTATTAAAGCAGTTGTTTTTAATTTAATAGAGGTTTCTTAAGATCCAAATGTAAATTTAAAATAGAGTATAAACAAATAAATGAACAAGTGTATTCTAATTCTTAAAGATCTAATAGGGATTTTTTCCTAAAACTTTCATCAACATTATACGTAAGAAAGGACTATACCAGCTACACATAGACAGTTCTGATCTGTTACAATGTAAAAAATTAGATCTACATTTCAACTGTGCAGGAATTAGTTTTAAAATCTCTTATGTTCTTTCAAGCTACTACTAGTCAAAGCTAGTGTTTTCATACACTATTAAGGTAAACCACGAGTTATTAAAGATTCACTGTCATTCAGTGACAGAACTGATTGTAACTAAAACATGACAAATTACACCTCCTGGGCATTCTGAACTGTAAATCATCCAAGAAAGTATATTCAGGACAAAAACCATTTCTTTTGGAATAAATACATATGTCAGGTCAGAGATTTTAAGAACAGATTAAAGATTTTTTTTTTTCTAAAAGGAATCTGAGATACTAGAACTTGAGACTTACAGTTCTCAAAGAAAGGAGGATTCATTTGACAACTTTAGAAGCTTTGCGTCATGCTCCACTTGAGAAATCCTTTAAGAATTTATGTAAGTGAAAGCTGTGTAAATCATTTAAATAGTCATTTGAAAGTTTTGTGGCTTAAAGATTAATTTTTGTTTTGTACAGAAAGAATCTTAAAATTAATAAATTGTTTCCCTAGTTCACTGAAATATAATTTATGGCTTTGACAGTCCTTTGAGATTTTAGTTTGCAGAATAACCAATGAACACATAGGACATACAATTTTTTTCCCCCAGTATATAAAGTCCTTGGCTGTAAAAAGTCCTAAGGAAAGGCAATTTAAAGAGGTTTGCACAAAGCTGTAACCAGTTATTCTCCCTGAATCAGGTGCTTAGTTTATGACAGTTTAGAAGAACCCAAAAGTTCAAAGTTACAGTTGTTAAACATTTTAGACCCTTTTACCAGAAGCACCCTACTAAACAGAGGGTGATGTTTAGCATGACTATGTAACTGATTTTTGTTTAAACTCATAAAACATGAATTTCCTGATTTTGCTAGTCCCACTGTACCCAATAATATGGAAAATGTTGCTCTCCTCAAACCTCAGGTAGTTTTCTCTTGTATAAAAATATGTTCTAACTCTCATGAGCATAGTAATCTCAGCTGTAAAACCTTATAAATTTACATTTTTACAGAAAAAATAACTAACTTTTTCTAACAAATTATTGCTTTAAATGTGTGAACTGTTTTGTTCACTAACATAAGAAAAAAACCCTATTCTTATGCAGAATTTTGGAAATATATAAAAGGGATGGATGCAAAATAGAGAAAACAATTACAACATTTCACAAACTTTGTATAGGTCTTTTTCAGCTTCATTTATGTACATACTCATGGAACTGAGCGTCTGTTCCTGTAAATGGTAACAAAAGACGGATATTTAGGTAGGGAGTTAAAATATGTTTAATTGTAAAACAAAATGTGTATGTTAGAACAATATGTGCAATATATTGTACTTTTTGCATAGAAGTCAAAACTTGTTTAAATCATAGGAGATTTTCTAAATACAGAGCATGGGAACTATGGTACTCCACGTAGTCTTATTTCTGATAGTGTTCAGCTGCTACGGAGAAGGTTGTAACAGACGGACATAAAATCGGCCCTGCTTATTCTTAACCCAGTCACATAGTGGCTGACTCTGCTTTACAATGAGAAAATTGATATGATACAGATGGAATGTGTTCTCTATTACGAAAATTTCCACTTCTGAACGAATAAATAAATACGCTACTGAAAATGTCTATTAATGTCCTTTTCCAGTTTGGAAGTTTTAAGTTTTCATGTGAAAAATAGAAAATTTTGGAAAGAAGACACTTTTAATATTATTTTCTGTAGGAAATTTCTGTGGAAGTTTCAGTGGAGATTTGTTCTTGTTTCCAGTTGAACAGTGTAATTTAATATTCTTATTATTCATATATTTTTAATCTTGGTAAGCCAATGTCCTCAGCAGATATTTTCTGGCAATCAAATTATACAATTGTGGATTTCTTGAAAAAGAATTTCCCTTATTCTGTGTGGCTTTCCATTTTCTTCAACTGCCATTCTGCATTTAAGTTGAAAAAAAAGATGTACAGCAGTTGCCCATACAGTTTCTGTGCCCCATTCAGCATTCTGCTTTGTCAGACTCTCTCTTTTTATCCTCATGTCTATTCTTTGTAATGAAATGGAAGTGTTCCCAAGCCTTGAAACTTTCTTTTTTCCCAGTTCTTAGCCTTCCCTGAACCTTCACAGTGTATTTGCAGGCAGCATACTGGAGGGGCTGGTTCTGGACTCAGACCATGCCTGAATTTTCCAGTGAAGGAAATGTTGTTGAAGGTAAGGTAAGGTGATGAACTGGGATGGAAGACATGGGAGATGATAGAAAGTAGCATCTAGTGTACAGAGGAAATAAGCTAAATAAGTCTGTGAAAAGGGCAAGGATGGGGCAATGAAATGTGCATACATGTTTAATAACTGCATGTGCTCTGTTATTGACTGATAACACCATATGCAATTCAGGGTGCAGCAAAAGCAACAATATCCCTCCATACCATGTCATCATATTGCATCTCTGTAGTTCTTTCAGTTTAACTGCCCTCCCTGCTATAGAAACTCAGAAACAGCTGCATTGTACAGAGGTACCCACAGAGATATGAGCTAACATTTTTACTTTAAGAAAACTCTTTATTTTCTTACAAAATGCGTGCTATTGCATTTTTTGAGAAGCAAATAGGAATATTGTTTTAAAATAAAAAGAATAAATTAAAAAGAAATCAGAAAAATAATGAAAAACAAATTCTGAATTATTTTTCCTGTTCTCAGCCAACTCTAAGTAAACACTGTAGAGATGGGAGGAATGAAGGTTATCTTTGTGCCACATATTCCATTTACTAAGAGGCAAGAGAGTCATTCACAAGTTCCATTATGTGCTAATAAATCGTAGAGGAGTTCCTTATGTTTTTTTAATAAACAAATTTCACTGTCTACTGATAAATTGCACAAACCCCATAGATCACAGCCCTCAGGCCTCATGGCAAAAGGAAATGTGCATCTTACAGTTCAGCTAAGCCAACCTTGAAACTGAGATGGGAGAAAACAACTGTTTAAGGTTGTTCTCTAAACATCAGTCATCTTTAGTCCCAGATGTGTTAGTCAGAAACGCAACCACTGTCCTAAAAAAACCACTTCTGTGAAGCATGTGTGGATGACTCATACTCTTCCATCTCTCCCAGCCAAGGTACAAAGCTGATCATGAGAAGCAAGCCTCGTAGCTGTCTTCCTAGGGCTCTTTCACAGGTAAGACTTTTTGCATAATGGTCCCCTTTAACAAAATATTTTTGTATAACTAATCCTTTTAAAATTACATTCAACAACTCAGAACCACTACATAGAAATTCCAACTGCAGCCAGTGCTTTTGAAATCCTATGCCACAGTTTGTTTTTTAAGACAACATATAGCTGCTAACAGATATAATAAATGAATATATTAAGCACTATACCCCACACAGAATTAATTCAAATATAAAGTACCTTGCAAGAAATACTCTTGAGTTCCCTCTTTGGTCTACTGTTTAATTAAATTGTTCTATAAAATTAGTGGTTCAGCATTGCTCTAAATTGTTCTATTCATTCCACTGAATTTGCATTATGGCCAAGGTTTCAAAAAGCATGCCTCAAAGTAAAAGGTCCAAGTCCTTATTTCTGTGTCTAAATGCCCAAAATTTAAAAATGACCTGACCATCAAAAAAATATATTCCACTGTTTTTGGAAGTGGTTAGTACTCAGTCCCCACACTACTTCTCTGATTGGGCTGGTGTAGATGGCCTGTGTGGCCATTCTAAGCCATCGGCTTGGGAGAATTTTATTTTGGAGACTTATTACCCAACTCAGTGTTTCAGTTATGTTCACTGCATCACTATGCAATGGAGCATGGGGAGAAGGACTTGTTCAAATAGATAGTACCCCACAAAATCACTTTTGTGAACCCATGGCCATAGAAGAAATGTTTATTTCAGCAGGATGGTTTGGACGAAAGCTAAAAATAATTTCTTATAGAAGTCTAAAAAGTTAGTGTGTTTACCTCTGAAGAGAAAGAATTGAAAATGCATTTTATTTTTTGATGGTCTGGAGCCAAGCGAGCCTTGTCCCATGTTCCCATCTAGGGAGCGGAGTAGGACTGGCTCTTCTCTGCTGGAGGTCACAACTGGCCCCACAGCCAAACCCCAGGAGTAGGAGATATGCATAGGGCTCCAATAGTCTCCAGAAACTGAGTCGGGTATGTAGATAAAACTCTCTGTTTACTCAAGCAAGGCAAAATTTTTAACTTTCAGTTTACTTAAAATTTTAAAGCAGTATTTTGTTTGGGGTTTATCCCAAGTGAATGTCCCTGCTTGCACTTCCTCTCACCCTGCCAGCCATTTTCTGGCTGACTAGAAAGCTGACAAACCAACAAAAGACCACAGGTATTCACATGATGCTAAGTCATATTTTGGGGGATCCAAGCCCATTTTTGAGTTGCCACAATTTGAATCTTAGCAATTTCATGATTTGAGAAGAACAAGAAATAGTTTGCAGTTGCTCTTCCAATCCATTGTGTTTTTTGTGTACCTGCTCCTGCCAGCACAATGATACTAGGTAAAAATAGATCCCTGAAAGCAGCCATTGCCTTCACTTTTTCTCATAATAGAGGGTTGATTTTTGTTGTATAAGGGATAAAAAAATGAACAGTGAAGAAAAGCTATGCTTCTGGAATTACTGAATATGAATGTATACATATTTGTTTTAAAAAATTACAAGCTTATGATGAAAAGAAAGCCCATTGGAACTAAAGTTCTCTCATGATTTTATTTTAAAATATAACTTCATTGAGAAGAATTTACCTTCTGTGAATTTTATGGGGTAGTATTTTTCCCTTATAGAAAACATTACAATTAATTTACACTATATTTTAAGAATCTAGCTTGGTAAATTAATAACATAGATTAATAATAATAATAATAAAAAAAGCATAGAATGTTCTGGCAAATTCCAAGAAAATGGGTTTTAATATCTTGAGTTATAAGTCTTCACATTATTTCTAGCATTATTATATTATTTTATAATGATACTTAAGAATGGTGGATCAGAATTATGTCACCCGAATGTGACAGAATGCATTAATCACTGTCCAGTCTGGTAACTTCTGAGAGAAAAGAAAAAGACAAGATAGGCTGGTGGAGCAAGGGAGATATATGAAGAAACAGTGAGACAATAGTGGTTAGCATCACAGCAGTTTCGATGCATGAAAATCAGATCATTGCCAAGTTCCTTCAAGCTTCATATAGAAAAAGAGATTGAAAGAGTACTGCAAAAGCTGTATTCATATTCATGGAAAAATCTTTCAAATAAATGTGGTGTACCAAAGGAGAAAGTGTGAATGTTTTTGCTGGAAAATTTAACAATTAGGTATCTATGAAAAATCATATAGGGAGAGAAAAAGCTGTGAAGGCCTTTCAAAGTGAAGACATAAATTTTGTTTGATACAGTAGTGAACAAGGTTTCAATAGAAGAATATACAGAATTGAGTTGAAGAGTATACATAGATTCATAGCACAGGAAAAGGACAATTTAACTTCCTGTATTAGTATTTTTAGCAGTTATATCACAGTGAAAAAGCTAATCGTGTTCTTGTGATGAAGAAGCTCAAAACAAGCACGTCATTCAAAAATGCTTAAAACTTTTCATGACTCTTTCTATATGTTTTATCTTTGTATGCCTTTGGGTCAGATTTCACAACAGCTTCACAATAACATTAACTTTGCTTGAAATGTTTAAAATGTATGTTAAAGAATTTTGGTAATTTGAAATTTTTTTTTTTGGTGAAAATATCTCTCACTGAGGAGCGCTTTGAGTCATGAAGTGCCATAATTTAACTTTGACACCACCACATTCGGTTTTTCCTACTCTGGAGGATATCTTTTTAGATGTTCTCCATTTCATAAATATTAATGTTCACTATATGAACAGCATTTGCCCATTCTGCCAAACAGTATTTTTTAAAAAAATACCAAGTATTTGCAGAAATACCAAACTCTGAACTGTCCCGAAAGAAGCTCTACCTCCCAGTTATCTCTGGGTATCATGTCACATGTTTAAATTCCTAGGGCCTGAACTGAAATCAATATTTGTAAATATTACCACTGTATTTTTTCAGCTGAAAAATCCATCTTGATAATCTAGGATCCAACTGGATTGGTATCAATGTTAGATGAAACCATGCATTATGTAGGAATTTTATGTGAAATAAGCTGTCTGAGTATAGCTTGTGGATATATACACAAAGCTCAATTCATCTGGGGAGGACTTTATTCTTATCATCCATCAGCCAAAGTGAAGTTCTCACTGTAACTCCACTGTAGACTGTATTTAATATAAACTTCCTGAGTTGAATACCATTATTTCTAAAATAACTTGAAAAATCATTTGCATATTTCTCAGAATGTCACTTTGGGATATTGGTCAGACTTTTAACCGGTATAAACCTGACAATTGTTTCTGCTCCAAATATGCACATATTTTGACCATCCAAAAAGCTTTGTAGGTTTGGTAGAAAAACAAAATTTTCAAAGTAGCCCAAAATGCAGTATCACCTTAAATGAAAGAGTTGGCTCTGAAAATCACCGTTAGCTATCAGGTCTGTGTACAAAACCTGCATTGTTTACTGATGCATCTATATAACACTCCAAAAACCACTGCTAAAGCCAAATATTATACTGCTCTAAATTACTGTTTAAATATGTCTGAATATACCTGATTATGGAATAAAAAGGTAATATTACTATGCTAGTACAATAATTTGATAAGAACTTTGAAACAAATTTGCAGTATGTTTTGGGATAATAAAGAGTTTGAGAACAGTTTTTCTAATGGCAGTCAGTCTGGAGCTGCAGATCACATAGAAATGGATCTCAGCAGTAATTGCACAGAGACTCAGTAAAATGCCTAAAATAGTGGAATAGATTTATGTGCCATTTTAGTTCTGTTGTGGTGATGGAAATGTGCCAGAGGAGGCCTTTCTAAAATGCTGGTTGAACTGATGATGAAGTAAAAGGGCAATTTAGGGTATGATCTCTATGGAAGACGTGTAAAGCAGCAATTTCAGTGTGGGGCTGGATATCAGACAGTCCTCAGTTTTCCCTGAAAATATCTATCACACTGGAAATGTATGTCTGCTTTGAAGATAGTTTTCTTTTTCTACATATTTTTTCACCCAATTTAGTGTACTGTGGCATAATTATAAATGTTTATAACTCTATTGAAATAGAAGGAAAATGCATTTCTGGTTTTCGGTGATCTCTTGACGCTGCAGTCTGTTTTCCTCTGTTCTCTGTCCCAAAAAAGTAGAACTGCAATATTAGGGGAAAATGAGAGGAACCCATCCCAAAACTCTTCATAACCTGATCTGTCTAAATTGGGTCCTGTACAAACTTTTAGAGGACCAGATATAAGACATCTTACATGGGCTTTATCTTTCCTTTTCTAAATAGGTCCACTAAATTAAAGAGCTGGCCTCATCAATAAGAGCTGCTGGGTGAGGTTCAAAATTTCCCAAATGGTATGAATGAAATTCTCCAACAGATCTATGGGGTCTATGAAAGCAGCACTAAAATATCAAGACTAAAAATATACCAATAACTGCAATATATATAAAATAATGTATATAATACGTGTTATATATAGTATAAATGTGAGCAAATATATTTTATTTATATATTTTAAAATATCTAATTTTATAGTGTACAGATAAGATGAAGAAATATGCATGTAAAT
The DNA here is from genome assembly GCF_965140245.1 of Athene noctua. Lineage (NCBI taxonomy): Eukaryota > Metazoa > Chordata > Aves > Strigiformes > Strigidae > Athene > Athene noctua. The sequence continues at coordinate 15,997,804 of NC_134040.1, read as the reverse complement.
ACTACCTGGTTCATCAAAGAGATGATACAAAAACTAATTAGTTAAGCATCAGATTGCACTTCAATGAGAACATGGAATTAAGCTTGTCATAGTTACTTAAACTCTTCCTACAGATCCCAGGCATTAAATATAACTTCCTCTATCAAAAACTATCATCAACATAGTTCAGTATGACACACTTGGACAATTTCTGACACCCTACACATCTTGAAAGGAATGTGTATTACATATAGTCATTGTGAAAACATTTGCTTTATAGGAAATAAACTTCATTTGTTTACAAATATTGTTTGTTTTTTTTTTTTTTTTTTTTTTTTTTAATTTGTGATTTTTCTACATGTGTTTATGTGATTAAAAAAAGTGAACAATGAAAATATGACCGGACCCATGGTAGATACAACTTAGATGCTTCACTGATGGAAGATTTAGAAGTCTTGAAATAAATATGTTGGAAGAATGGCAAACTGTCTGCATATTTCTCACTATGTTTTATTCCTCTCACTGCATGTGCGAAGATTCTTCTATAACACTGAGTATTTGGAGTTGTGTGAATAGCTGTCTTTTAAAACTTGGTCTTTTTAGACTTCACTCTTGGATGAGCAAAGCATTGAAATGCACATTGGTTTTTTTAAAGAAATGTAGTACCTGAAGTAAATGGGACTCTGCATGCCTGAGGGTGATCATGGGCTTGTGGATGTTTTGCCTTGTCAGAAAAGGTGCTCAGCATTTGGTAGGACTGAGCCTTCCACTATCCTAAAAGTTATTTTGGGCAAACTGTGTTGTCAGGTATGGTGTGAAAAATACTGTGATACAACATGATAAAGAAAAAGGAAGCCAGAGCCAGTAATTAGATAGTAATAGCTATAGTTGAAGTGTGGTTTCTTTATAGTATGCTCCATACTTGGGCACTGTAGAAACCAGACCCTCTTGTTGGAAGTCTGAACCCTAAAGCTGAGCCCTAATACTCTGTCCTGTGCTACTAGAGAAGCAGAGTGCAGACCTCACAGCCAGAGCCTCCTGTTTCCTCTTGCCTGATCCAAGGTTTGAAATAAATCCACTTAGATGTTTCTTTGACTGGGCACAGTTTGAAGTCTTGGCTGGGATGTCCCTACAGACTGGTGTCCTGAAAGACCTGCAGGCCAAGCAAACCTCAAAATTCTCCTTTCCTGGAGGGGTCCTGCACAGGTTTAAGCAAGTTTGCTTAAACCTTTGCCATCTTCTTGCTGAAAGAATCAGTCCCCAGCTAGCAAAGGAGGATCTCATGGTCTTTTCAAGTCACTGTGATACCTCTACATTGCCTTGAAAAGACTGAATCAGTGATAAGAATTGTGTTCAGAATACCTGACTGAATCTCTCACTAAAAATATAGGATCTTCTACTGTTTTCCAGGCTAGATTATTACTGACTAGTGTTAGCATATTTAATGTTTGTTACTTCCTAACAGGTTTTTTACATTAATAAATATATATATTTTTTTATCTTAATCTAGATTTTGTCTGAAAAGTTTGATTTTTTGCATTTTTTATTTGGAAAATTCTGTCTCACCTTTGTGTTTGTATGAATGCACATGTGAATAGACTTACTTTTTGAATATATTTTTTTATTAATTAATCAGAAATGCTAGACACGGTTGTCTAGCTGGGTGTCATTTAGTTCTCAGAACCAGACCACTCCTTTGGATGATAATTATAGTCTGCAGGTGCCTAATTACAGAAAAATGTAGTATTTGCCACATCAGCATCTGCCTTCATGACACTGTCTGCAAATATTTGTGCTCCTGGTTAGAGATTGCTTTCTGAGTGTCATATGGTCTGATTACAGATGAGCTTTCTACATTCTTTCTACCTATTTTCTTTCCCCTCCCTTCATAAAGTAACAATACTGCTTTTTCATCAATGTATGTAGAAATCCGTGTCAATCCCTTTTACATTAAGCAAAGACAGTGGTGCATCCTGATACTTTCAACATATCTTCTTCCTCTTTAATTTATTGGTACAGATTAATACTGAATTTGGCAAAATACTTACTTAGTATATGATGACACAGAAACTTGCATGATGTTGCCAGATTTATTTCCATGAAACATGGAATATTCACACTTTATGTTAGAAATCTGAGGCAATCTTTTGACCAACTCCATTAAAGGAGAACCTTTATAAAACTAGGTTTATGCTCAGATGAACACGCAGTGACCCAATGCTATTTAGTTAACTCAATCATATGAACATCTCAACTACTCAGACTACACGATTTTTAGAACTCACCTTTAACTAGACTGTGGACAGGACCAGAGATAACTGAAGAGCTTGTGAAGGTTAATTCTGCTGATTTTCAGGTCATTCTGGAAAGACAAAATCAAGGTTTCTGATTTTTTTTCAGCATGATCAGTTCTGACTCAAACTACAGGCTAAAAATTCAAATAATAATATTCTATAGGAAACTAAGGGTAAAATCTTCATACTTCATTTGATGTAATAGGACTATTATCTCAGGAACACTTTTAGAAGTATAGCCTGTTGGTCTGTCCTATCTTTCTTTTATACTTTTAACTGCATATCCATGGGAACCAAATTAGGTAAGCTGAAGTTCTGATTTGCGAAAGTCAAACTGGAAATTAGGTCCACAGATTGTAAGGAATATGAGATATTACTGACCCTTGATGGGAATGTGCACGTGTACGGCAGGTGCACTGACGTCTGTTGCTCCTGGATACAGAAACAAAAAATAAAATGAGAAAGCCCAGAGCCAGTATAATCTCACTTATTCCAGAAGAGCTAAAACTTTGTTTTCCCATAAAGCAAATTAGATACAGTAGACTTCAAATTGCCAAATTCTCTAGCCAAGGAAAGCAGAGGTCTATCCTTTATTGCTGGGGCCACCTACTTGGTTGCTCATCCCAACAAAGAATATGAAAAAGAAAATGCAGCCTAATCATGATTCCTGGATGTCTAAATTTTATTCTGCTTTCAGGGTCTTCATGATGCATCTAAGCTGCAATCAGGTAAGATAGTCTAAAAGCATCCAAGCATCATCTGTAGGTATCATTTGATACAGAGATGACTTGCTGTGAGGAAGGGTGGGTAACATTAGCTAACGCTGGTGGTTTGCTGAGTCAGTGCTTACCTTTTATTTGGAAATGAAACTTTAAGGGCCTTTGAGACAATCTGCTTAAGTGTTGGGGGGAGAAAGTCTGCTCACTGATGGAGATGGAAGGGTCTTCGTTTATGAATAATGTAACTTCTATTTGTGTAGACTGATTAAATATTACTGAGTCAGATATGTGTGGAGGAGAAAAGGTTGTGCATTCAACACCAGTAGATAACTGAAATACAGTTGTGATGTTTTTAAATAGATTGTGCCTGCAAATATTCCAGGTGTCAAGAGATACTGTTCCTTTCATCTTCAACTGATCTTACTGATGCATCAACAGGGATATCATTGCAAAAAAAAAAAATTGTTTCTGGCATTTTATCACTAGGATTTTGCTTCATCAAAGCATAATTTCCACTTCAGAGCACACTAAAAAAAAAAACCACATGAAGAAATAGTCCTCTGTGACCTGAAGTGATACGTTACTCTCTGTAGTGGTGATCCAAAAAAAAAAGCATATTGGTCATTGCAGAGAATGTGATAGATAAAGAAAGGGAGGAAAAAACAGAAATGGCAAAATAGCACCCAAAACTGGGAAGTGTTTTATTTTATGAAAACATTCATCCCATTGCAACTAAATCTTACAGAAAAAAATTGTTTTTAATTAGCCTTAAATCAGCCATGACAGAATTACCTTAATGACATTTAAATTGCTATAACCAAGTGCTGTAGTTAAAAGTCTCCTGAGATGCCAAATGAGCATTTACACTGTCAGATGTTTCCCTGCCAGCCTGCACTTGGCTCACATTCAGACATTTTTTGGACAGTTTTACTTTTTCTCTATCAGAGAATGTTTAAATTATGCAACATTTCACTCAGAGCAAAAAATCTTCTTTTTCAGATGGTGAAAAGTGAGGCTTGTTTAAATCCTGCTCCTTCCACTGGAGTTGTGGACACAGGTTTGAAGTTCATTAACACGCCGCTGTTGTTGACAGCTGATCCCTGAGCTTGGTTCTTGGAAATCTGATTGTTAGAATTACAATTGTCTGGCTGTGGGAACACCACAGCTTTTGCCATGGGATGGAGAGCATATTCACATGGTATCTGTGGCCCAGGAGCAGGGAGCTAATTGCTAAACCAGAATCATGGATAAATTAAGCATAAATGCAATTTGCAATGTACTCTTTTTAAAACCTTAGAGAATGCATAAAGCCAGAGTTTTGGTTTTGTTTAAAGTTTCTTTACGTCATTAAAGTTTGTTTACATTTTCTTTCTTTACAAAAGATTATTTATTGCCCCTGAATGTTATTTTGCTTCTTTTTTTTTTTTTTTTTTTTTTCTTTCTATTTATCTTATGCAAAAGAATTTCTTCCTCACTTGAGGGGACATTTTTATATTTTGCATCCACAGTATAAACTCATTAAACAATTAGAGAATACCGTTTCTTGAAAATATAATCTCTTTAAGATTAGTTTCTTTTTATTTTAATTAATTCTGGTTACTTTTCCCTCTTTTAATTAAACAACAATCTATTTTTTTCATTTAAATTTTATGTCTTGAGTACAAGCAGCTCTTTATTGATTTTATCATTTTATTTCACATCTTCCACCTTCTTTACTCTTTTGTTGTGTTAGCTTAGATTCAAATGAATCATCTTTATTTCCCTACCGGCACTGGTTGCAATTTCTTTTCCTGTCAGTAGGAATGAAGTAGTGAGTGAGAACTGCAGGAATGCTGTCAGTTGTTTATTCTACGGCCAATGCTATCTTAGAAGGCAGCTTCCCGAAGAAGCCGTGCTTACAGTAGTGAGGGAAGCCAGCGGTGACTCATGGCTCAGCACTCCACTTATCATACCTGCTGAAAGCTGGGCCATCCATTCCCCGCTGCTGGCCAGTGGGTAAAACTGCCCCTTCACCTTGCAGAGGTCTCGTCTGGAGCCAGCACGAGCTGCCTCCTGTTAACGGTGTGAAATAGCTGACTGTCCTGGCTTGCTGATACTTCCAGAGATTGTGGGCTGGCAAAGATCCACTATAATCACATTTTTGTTTAGTCATTTTATCAAATCCAAGGGCTGCGCGCAGCAGTTCCAGGTAGAGCAGGAAGTTTGGGAAGCGATGGTGCCAGCTCTGTTGCTGTGTCTGTGTCACGGGGCTCTCCCAGAGTTACCACCCCAGCTGAGGGCCCTGGGCTGAAACACGGGACATCAGGAGGGAGGACATTCAGATCAGGATCCAGAATCTGCAGCATGCATCTGGAGGGAAGGGACACTTTCCTATTTAAAACAGTTTTTTCCTACTCCTTAAATCTTACAGCTTAGCTGTAACTGCTCTATGTTATCAAAGAAAAACTGACCCCAAATGTACTTTATCCAGCAATTCTTCAGGGATTGCAGTTTTGACCCAAAAGAGCTGTTACCTTCCTCAGACCTTTCCTGGCTATCCAGCAAATTATGGAAAAAACCCTAGTTAATGCTTTTGAGACGGTATCAAACTCTTTCCCCCACAAACATTCAACAGCATCAGTGGGGGGAGCTCCCCAGTGGGACCAACCAAAGGCAGTCTATGAAAGCTGCAAGAATAGAGCTACCAGTTCCCGTTGGCACAGGGAGCCAGCACTCTGAAGCTGTCTATTATTTACATTACATGGTGAAGTAAATGAGAACTTGGAAGTATATGGGACATGAAGGACTGAAATCGATAGTTGTATAATTTTAAAAATAAAAGGGGTGCTTTAATTTCTTTTTATTTGTTTTGTATAGTACAGCAGGTACAAGAGGGAATTTTCTAAAGGAGGTAAGTAGCAAAGCCGTATGTAAATACTGCAGCTATGAATATTGAATACAGTTGCAGGGTATTTATATAGTAAACAAGGAAAGACAACACAAAATTGCAATAATAAAAACCCCAGAAGTTGCAAAGCATATATTAAACTTCAGGTCTCTGGGTATAACTCAATTTTTAAATGACAGAAGTTAGGGGAAGAAATTGTCATTTATATTATTTCACAGTTGCCTTCGTGTTTCTGGCAGGTTCCTCTAACCCAATAGCAAGATCCAGTGCAGCAGATCTCAGGACTCTCACTTCCTATTTTCTGTAGTTTTATGGCCGTTTTTTCAGGATGCTATTTTGCATATGTAACTTATGTGCATTTTTTTTTTTTTTTTTTCTTTAATGTAGCATGCAGTTTGGCTCTGGCAAAGCATTTTGGGAATCTTCCTGAGAAGCTAGAAGGAGGAATTTTAATGTGAGATAGTGTTTTTAATATTGTATGAAATTAGGAAGCCACACAGTGTTATTATACATAACTTTATTTGAGTCTGCAATTTTTCCTGTATGGTTTCATACATATAAATGGAATACCCAGGGTCTGGCCATGTGTTAAAATCTCACATTTCCTGTCCTGCCACAAATGCTACTTATTATAATAGTATGAACTGAAATATGTATTTTTATTGCAGTTCTAAATGAATAAGAAAGTAGAAACACACAAATATGGACTTGTTTTCCAATATTACCTATGTCTGTTTTATGGTCTGATAAAAGTTTTAGTTGACACAACACTGAACAAATGTAGCCCTGTACAGTATGTTTACTCAAATATTCAACTTGTGAAATCTAATAAAATAACAATTTAAACAGATAAGGATTAGTCAAATACAAAAACTATTAGAAACATTCACATAATTTAAAATAAAAATCTCAACCACTATCAGATGTAGGAAAACCACATAAGAATCCATAAAAAAAAGTTTTCAAGCTCCAATAAGTTAGATATAATAGAGCTTTTTTGTCAAACACAAAAATAAATATTATTGATTTTATGAATAAATACATTTTCTTAAATGATTTAGAAAGCTCTGTTTATTCATATACAGACAGTGTTTAGAATATGTAGTAGCCAGTATGTCTGCAGATATATTTATGTTGGACTGTTTAGATTGGCTTCACCTCTGTAATAATTTATAACAGTTTCAATGTAAACCTGCCATTGAGCAGGTCATAAAGGTCCTGCATTTTAACCATCATAATTTCAGATAAACCCACAAAACTATTTCTTGTAGGAAAGCTCTAGTTAATCCTTGAATATCTTTGGATGGAATTTGTTTTTCTATTTAGGCAAATTTAAAGAGCAATAAAGGCTGTATTTTAACTGTGTTTGATATTCCAGCACTGGTGATAATTTAAAATATGTACATTTTGTTTTGTTTTACAGCAGTAACTCTTCATTGACACTTATTAATACAAAAATTCTGCCCTTCAATTGATTTCAAGTCTTGCTCAAAAGAGAAAGCTACTGTTCATTTTTAAATGTTTCATTGTACACTAGAAATGCTAACATAAATACAGTACTGTTTTTCCATACTAAATGAAGATAGATCAATGCCATTTGTTTTCACTGGATAGAAGTTTCTCAAAGGCCTGGATTTTGGAAGTATGAGAATTATTTATTTAATTTCTAAGTTAAAAAAACTCCCTGTTTTCTCAAAATGAACATTTTCTACCAAAATTCTACCAATATACTTACATTCGGTGAAATGGTTTTGAATACTAAAAGCAAATATTTTTTAGAGTTGCTATATTTTAGTATATATATTTTTGTATATATATTTTAGTATTTTATATGAACAATGAAAAAGCAAAAAATGCAAATACAAAAATTGATTTGGTGGTGGGTTTTTTTTATTGGTTTTGTTTGGGTTTTTTTAGGTAAGGAAGCTTCTGTCTTCTTTTGAGCATCTTCTGTTTTCATCCCAACAGCACCTAAGGGGGTTTGCCTCATGCTCTCTTACACTTCAGATCTTACGCAGGAAGTTCTGCAGTTCCATGTTGATCAGTAGTAGAGCATGGAACCTATTGCACAGCTCTGACTCTAAAACTATGCTATCTTCTATGAGAAATTCAATGAATCTCAAGCTCATTTTCTGTAAACACACAAAAGCCCAGGTGAATGTGTCTTTTCACACAGATTTGTCATGTTGCTCACCACTTGCCTGTTCCCCACTCCTCTCCATTACATCTGCCCAGGGTTTATGGTGATAAGCACGGAGGAATGCCTGCAGGATGGATGCAAGAAATTGGGTAGATCTTTTCCATTAAAAGGAAGAAATCAAAATCTCGTAGCATGTTTCCTAATAAAACACTACATTAAGTTCTGTCTAGGCAGTGTGACTATTATATTTTTCCCAGTTTTCAATGCCAGATGAACAATATTTGTGCTAGTCCTTGTCTGACATCATGCCTCTAGCCTCTGATGTCCAAAATGTCAGTAGCAAGTTGATTGACTGCAGTGAGGAATATAGGGTATTATGTATGAGGAATATAGTGTATTATGTATCTAGGGGAAAATGTAACCTGATTTCTGGAGATTGAATTATATTTTATATATACTCCACTATTTTGGGTCACAATTAGAGTCTTATTAGGATACTCTGCTTGTTGAATTCTAAAAAGTTTCTAGATATGAGGCAAAACACTCAACACTAGATCCAGTACTCTAACCTCTTTTAAATATATTTTCCTAGATTTAAAATTAAATTGGACTGTTGTGACAAATTGCATAGACTGTGTAATACTAGTCACAGTGCTTCACTTACTACCATAGGGATGACCTCTTGGTATTTTCCAATGTGCAGACATTATTTCAAAGCCATTATACCATTGGTTTTCAAATTAAACTGGGGAACTTTTCAAACGTCATTTTGTGGTAGTATAAATGCCCTGATGTTGAAATGTAACAGAAACATAGTTTCACTTTTTTCTTTGTCTAGTTTATGTTTATCCCCTGGTAATCCTGCCTATGGCTCAGAAGTCCCTTTGATATGAAGCAGTGTACAAGCATGGAAGAGAGATCTGGTGGTACAAACCAATATTTTGCATGATGTCCTACATTTGGAAAATGAGGAACATCAGTGTTTCCCTTTGCTAGAAGGAGGAACTGCAGTGGTCTTTGGTAGGGAATGTTTCTTTTGTAAATAGTTCAGCCATCGGAGAGATCCAACACATTATTACTGAAACCATGTTTTCCTCAAAAGTGGGAAAATGGAACTTCCAGTTAGAGGTATGTACATTTCTCTCTCTCTCTGTATGCTGATAATGTACTCCAGTTCAAATAATCCAGATGATATTTCCTGTGAGACAGCTATATTGCATTTGTATCTGAAGGATTCTTTGTATGATCTGCTCTTAAAAGTACGTAAATCTGTTAAACATGGCTTTCTCTGTACATTTTTATCTAATTAATCAATCTATCATACACTGCATTTCTAAGGTATTTATGAACATGAGGCTAGTGCACCAAACAAATGCAGATATTTGTGATGCAGACAATACCAGACAAAAGAAATGATAGGCATGGGCAGTGCAATTTACTGTAGCCCTGCACAATATAGTGAATAGCCATTACTGATGGCATTTGTACAGGCAATGGTTACTTGGCATTTCGAGGGTGGAAATGTTATACTTCTGGTCAGGATAGAACCTGGGTAGGGGAAGGGTCCATTTCTGTCTGCCCCCATATGTGTAACTGTATCTCCAGTGGTCCATGACTGACCAGATGCTCTTTGTTTAGTAAATCCAGGTGAAAACTGAACACTTGAATGTTGCTTTGCATTGAAGTATATAAGTTGTGTTTTAAAAATACCTTGCAGTTATCTTTTCCCCAGATTCTGACTCATTCTGCAAGTTAGCATGATCAGGAGGTTTTTTAATTATTACTAAGTACTCAGATTCTCCTGAATGGCACAGTTTTCCCTCTGCTTCTGTCTCAGCTTCTATAGTTCCAAGATTTCCAGGTGTGTAAAATAAATGCTACTTCTCTTCCATGACCTCCACCTCTGATCACCGAAGGCTGCCAGGTTTTGTGCTTATAGTCTGGCTTGCCTGACAACTTCCAAATAAGAACTGCTGGAATTAGACGGTGGTGTTTTAGACTGCAATTTGATGGTGAGGATGGAGATGCATGGCTCATTAATGAGGACTTTCCCTTCTTCACAAATATTTGGGTGATCTCAACCAGCTACCATAGGCGGAGTTACCTATTTTATTTTCCTGGTGCCACATTTTTATTAGCTTTGTTTATAGAGTTATAGCAAAACAGAAAAGGCCACACTGGTTTTGCTCTGAAAATATTTAAGTATAGACCATGTGGACACATGACAGGTATAAAACAGACTCAAACGATCTCCAGGTTGGTGATGGTCTGTCTATTGTAAGTATTACTGAATGAGGTGTATGGTGCCTCTGAATTTATGTGTAATCATGGCATGATGAGCCTTTCATTACATTATTGTCCTAGTTGTACTGTAAAACAAACTCTTGGCATAACAGAAATGCTCGGCAGGAATGCTGTTATTTTCACAGTACATGAGACAATGACTGATATCTTGTTTATTCTTCTCACAGCATTAGCAAGGAAGCTGAATTATATGCACTCTCTCCACCCGCATGCACACAAAGGGACAGATTAACTGCTATGCTTCACTGTCTTTTCCCCCACTACCTGCAGCTGGCCCCTTACAGAGCTATTGAACCAGATTTTCTTATATGCTTTTTTTCCTCTCACTCTCTTGAGGTTTTTGACAGTCTGCCTTTCTCTGACTTTTGAATTTCTTTTGCATGGAGCATTATGCTTCCTTTGCTGAGATCGTATCAGATTATCTGCTGTATAAATTGGCATGGCTATGCAGCACTCAGAGGCTTTTTGCCAGTTTACACTGAGAATCTATCCCTAAACAATTATACTCAGCAGTACCAAAAAGCCACTTAAATCAACAAAAAATCTAGGAGAACCTTTGGGCGTAAATCCTGCTGCCTTCGGTTTCTTAAATTGGAGAAACTACCAGGAAACAAGGACACAGAAAGGGAGATGGGTGAGAACTTGGGGCACTGTCACTCTGTTCTCTCAGCAATCAGCAGGGGAAATAACAATACAAATCCCTTGCTGTCAGTTCCATCAGCAAAAAAAACCCAACCCAGGAATGAGCAAATCAGCACTTAAAAGTATTCTCTCTGTTTTTCTCTATTTCTCACCTTGGTTGTAAATCATATATCCCTGCAGATACTGTGCTTGACAGAAAGACAAACATAGATATGGGCATTTTATCATAATTCCATTAAAAACGGTAAAAATAAAGGCTCGGCAACTACATTAATGTGCATCTGGCACAACATTCTAGAAGACTGTGAATCAGAATAGAAGAAGCCATGAAACAGGTAGGTGTGCCGATCCATTAAACACAGGGTATAACACCTGGCCTTCCGCCTGAATGTCCTGGGGTTTGTGGTTTGCAAAGACAAAGCACAGGATATTGAGGACACGTTATATGACAGTTTTGCTCTTCTGCTACCAGTCAAGTTCAGCTCATCTCATTCATACACATTGCCTCACCAATATAGCATCTATAGTAGCACAATTATTGTGAGCAAGCTTTGGCTTCAACTCTAACTGGGTCTTCAGCAAAACTAGAGTTTTGTAGTCATGGGACAGGAAACAGTTCTGTGCAAATATTTACCAGTGCTAGAAACTATGAATTTCACATTTACAATGACACTAATGTCTGCCCGGGGTAGAATGAATTATGTCTTTTCCTAACAGAATGATTTATCCTATAAATATTTGTTGTAAAAGCAAGACACACTATTCAAGGCAGCAAGGAAATAATTTCATCTCTTCAATTAGAAGAAGTACTCTAATTAACTTTTGACCTTGATAGTCCTACAAGGGCTAACAGAAACTCTCTTACCCACTTTACACTATGTCTGTTGTGTAATGTTTAAATAAGGCTGTAATTCAGAGAAATGCTTTGCCTTGTTAAAGTGTCAATAAAGTTCTTATTGTTTAAGGAAACTTCTGGTAGAATGCCTTGTGCTTCAGCTGCAAATATTTCTTCTTTCAGAAAAGAAGATCCTGGCTCTCTTTTATTTTTTTTTTTTTTCTTTCCTTCATTGGTCTGCACAAATCAAAATTGTACTTGGCTGACTGTTGTGTGAGCATGTGTATGTGCACACTGCAGACCAAACCATCATGCCACAGCCAGGTTCTCCTGAGGGATGTGACCTTGAGATTACCCTATCTCTACCTTATTCTGTTGCTGATGGATTTTGTCTTTAATGGTTTCCAGTTATTCATTCCCAGTTTTGTACCATCCTGGGGAAATGTACAAGGAAACTAGAATATATGCTTTCATTTTTGTTTCATGTTCAGATTTATTTTCTATTGAAGAAAAAACACACAATCAAGAAGAAGATAGGAGTGACAAAAGTATTATAATCTATGTGGCTCAATAGACAGCAAACTGAGAAGTGAACACTTATCTCCGTAGAGAAAATCTCAATTGATTGTCAATCTCACAGTGGCCCAGATAACATTTTTTCATGCTGGTTCATGCTGTTTGAGTATTCTAAACGTGAAGAAAACCCACTCATGTTTCTTTGCTACATTTCACAAGCTGACAAGCCACTGCCAGAAACCATGTACCCTTTTTTCAGTGAGTTTTGGTCAGGTGAGGAGACCCAGAGTGACACATTTCTTCTCTACACATATATCCTCCCTGCCAAAAATAATTGTGAGATTAACAAAGGGCATTTACAGCTGTCTTCTGTGTTATGTTTATATGAAGATGGTCAGAACTGTATTTATTGCAATTTTGATACAATTCTTTCTAGAAATTAAATTATGCAGTTGTACACACTGTTGTCTTTGCCTCAGTCATGGAGATAAAGCTGTCATATGGTTAGTTTTAGATGCTCTGTAATCCCAGTACTTGCCAGACAAAGAAATGGGAAGAATGCTAAGCCATGGAGTTTGCTGGGCTCTGCGGCAGCCAGGATGAGCCAAGGGAGCTGAGCCTTTCCTGTGAGTATTCCTTGGGAATGGAAAAAACCCTTCCCCCGGTGTGTGAGTCTGAGCAGTATCTGGAGCTCTGTAGATATGAAAAGTGAGGAAGAAAATGGCTAATGCATTTAAATCTGGACTGGAGAGAAAGGTAACACCATGTATATGAACTGGGTTGTGAAATCAGGTGACAAAAGACGAGCATCACATGCCACGAGTGAGAATCCATTACATGAAACAGGTTACACTGGTGAAAGCAGCTGAAGAAGGGAACCTAAGACAAAACCATGAAGTTTCCATTTCAGGTCAGTTGTACACAGGCAAGCATCCAGGGAAGTAACTGTTACCATGAGGTCAAATATATTAGCCCTATGTAAAAGGTAGCAGAAGTAGTGCACATTTCCTTTGCTTTTGAAGTAATCTTACAACTTCTTTTTCTCATGGGGCAGTTGGGCTTCCTAAAATAGCCAATTTTCATGTCTATGCATAAGATTAAATTTTCATTCCCTTAGCTCACCCCACATTTGCATATTATTTGTGTCTGTAATTTAAAAAATTTCAGTCCAGGATGAATTTTTAGAAGAAAAAAAACCTTCTTCTTTTAGGGTTGCACTTTGCTTGGTTTCATACTTTTGACTAGATCTATGGATGCTGGTCTATGCAATCAGTTCTGGTGTTATGCATGAGAAATTTAGAAACAGGCTTGCAGCTAAATTGAGACAACAAACGTACTGAGCATTAAGTTGAGTATTAGAGAGTCAGGTCCCTGAGGTCCATGCAGTGAACTTAACCTGAAAAAATATAGTTGCTACTAATTGCAAAAGATTTGCTTGAGCTAATATAACAAAAATACTATGGATGAAGAGTATGAATGCAAGTACATCTTGCAGGGAAAGTCACCTCCAATGTGTTAGCTTTCTATGGTCAAAGTTCTTCTGAAACCCGCAGGACGGTTCTTTCTGCACCAGCTAATCAACAGTTCTGGCTCCTCCACCAGTATTGGCACAGGTACTGAAGAAAGTAGTAAAGGAGACAGATATATCTAGGACAAGACAATTAAAGAAGTAAAATCAGTATTTTGCATGAAATTCTATTGATCACACAGCTTTCCTATATCCATGGGGATAGATATAAAAGCAGACATACAATACTTGATTGACAGTGCTTCTATTACTAATGCAAACGAATAACCTATTACAAAATATGATCAAAAGATTTTGTAGGCCTTCAGGGCTAAAACCTGCAGCAACAAGTATCAAGTCTGTGCTTTTTATTCATTAAAAAATATAGTAAATCTCTCTTCCTGCTGTGTTTCTTGCCTGCAGGATGGAGCACGATGAAGGAGTCCTTTGGAACACAGGTTCATTCATGCACGTCTGGTCTGAGAGAAACACTTAGAGCAAAGCAAGATCTCCAGGTACCTATGTTTTTGGAAGCTTTCTATTCTAGTTGCTTAAAATCAGTACCAAGCAACTGTGACTGCTGCAAATGAGAAAGCTATGGACAACCAGTGAGCAGTTCCTGATCTGCTATCCAAAAGGCAAAAACCCTGTTCTTTAACTGGTAAGTCTGGAATCAATACAAATATATGTGATTGTATTATGTCATGGTAAGAAAAAATTAGCCTGCTCTCATTTTAACCAGATCAAAAATACACTCTCAAGTTTTAGCTTCTCACTTATTTTTGTTTTCATTTGATTTTTTCAAGGCAAGTGTAATGGAGGCTTCAAAACTAGACTATGAGTAGTCTGACATTATAATTAGCACATCATATTAATTTCATAATCAATATCTCGTTTGTTTTGTTTTGTTTTGTTTTGTTTTTTTTCTGAACAGAAAAGAAACATTCCTGGACTTGCTTTCTTGTCTGACACACATGCTAGGGAAGAAATGTTCTGGTTTTCAAATATTTCTCACTGTTACTTTAAGGGGTGAAAGTAGATGCATGTCCAAAACACTTTACTGCTTGTAAAGTCCTTCTGTATTTTAATGTGCCTCAGTATGACAAAATAAGAGGATATCTTTAAGTTTAGTAAGTCTCCTTTTCCTGTGTACTTTAATTTATTTTTCAGTCATTTCAAAGTGACTGTGCGGCACTCCATACATTGTAAAAAAAAGCCTCTAGAAATGCTAGTCATGTCTGAAGTGAGAATAATTGGCCCTGACAGAGAGGAAAGTAGTAATTGGAATGAGACTTGTTTAAATAACAGTTTAAATTTTCTTTCCTTACTTTTCCGATTATATGCACTATAAAGCAGGATTTCTTTGCCTTGGGTGTTTCACAGAGTCGTGTCTGTATGTAGCATGCCCAGTAGTATAACTCAAGTAATAAGCCCAGCTATAATTTGGATTAGACTTAGAGTTTAGCTCCCTTATGTACAAATGAACCATTCAATTGATATTAACACTATCATCAAAATATTCAGTAGGCTGAAGCAGGACAGGCTAATTGCATCCTCTAATTCTTTTAAGTTATCATCACTCCCTCATTCTGAATGGTTAAGCGGAAATTTAGCTGCAACACTAGAGGAGGAAAAACATGCTTAAAAACTTGAGGTATGAATACACTTCATGTTCTGCTAAACACTCTCCTCACTGTTAGTATCCAAGGAAGAGTAAAGTTACTATGTTTTTCAGCCCTTCCTCTATGTGATTTGTGTTGTTCTTAAATATAGCTTTGCTCACAGCTATGTAGAACAGGTGTTTTAAAAAGCTTTGGAGTATGTCAAGGTTTAGTACTGTAACATGACTGAGATTATTTTCCAGTTGAGCACATCTGTCTCCAGCAGTAGATGCAGCCCCTATCTAAATAGTAGTGGGGGTCTGTGTGGGTCACATCTGCCCTCTTTCAAAATATTTATGGCAAATATAAATCAAGGCAGGGATTGACTTGAGAATCCGAAAGGATCAAGTGACATCTGCATTGGACAAATGAAATCTAAATGTGCCCTGATTTGCAGAATAATATGTGAAAAATATTGTATGAGCTTGATAATTCCCTACTGCATCTTTAACAGACACAGCCATAATGTATCAACTATGTTAATCTCAGGGATCAGTTGTCCTTCTGACAACCTTTGATGTTTGTCTCTTGAACCTTTAGCTAAAACCTTCAAAGCGACTTAGATGATCTCAGTTTGGTGTTTGCTTTTCTGGTTTTGTTTGTTTGTTTGTTTTGGTTTGGATTTTTTGCCCCTCTTTTTTTCTTTTTTGGTGTTTGATCGGGTTTTTTAAAAGGAAAAAATGTCATAGGTGAAATTCGGCTCCATTAATGCAAGTGATAAACTTCTACTGACTTCAATAACAAAAACATTAATTCTTCTAAAGCAGTGGCTGGTCCACTTTTTGAACAGTGGATCTGAAGTGTCTGAAATTCAAGGTTCAGAATAATTTTGATTCTTGATTCTGTCCGAGCTGTAAAACAGCAATGAGTAATTATAATGGTTCATGATTTATGAGGGCTATTTTCCAGTTATATTCATTTAACTAAAAAAATCTGAACTCCTAGCAGACCTATCTGCATAAAACATTAAACTACCTGGGAATTTAATAATACAGATATAACAAGATGAGAACAGGCTCTTCAGTTCATCAATATATATTTTCCTCTGTCTACCTTTTGCTGTATAGATGACATTGCATCAGCTAATGGTGCTTTTTCACCTGATTTTCTTTAATCTTCCCAAAAGTATTCATTATTTTTTTAATACTGAGTTACCTAGAAACTATTTCCATGTGGAAAATACTAATATTTATTGGAATAAACTTTATCATTAAGTGGAATGTGAGGATTTTGTGAAAATTTCTGATTTCAGTAGCAAAGTGAAAATTTTGGCCAAAAAATTGCTTCTGTTCCATTTCAGTTTCTGTTCAGGTACATTAATAAAATGCCTTACAAGAGGTATAGTTCAGCTGCTCATATCTTTTTCTCTCTGATGAATCAGGCCTCTTCTGCTGATCTACAACTCCCACAAGACCCCAGTGGCTTTTCAGTCTTGGGATGCTGCACAGCCTCTACCCCAGGCCCTGACCCAGAGATGGAGCTGATGGGGAAAGCCAGCCATCAGGGTGGGAGAAGCACAAGAAGCACTGAATGTAATTACTGTGAGCACTGGCCTCTCAAGAGCATTTTAGACTCTTTTGTTACTTTTATGCAAGAAACAGATCTAGAGCTGGCAAGAAGTCTGTGATCCCCATCAGATTTTTAAGTAAGTTTGGAAGCTGAAGAACCTTCATGCACAAGAACAAAATTGGGTTTACATCAGACTGGTTCCAGTCCGGGTTAAATATGCCTGGCCTTTCTGTATTGCAGATCAAGAGTTCAAGTATAAAATGACACTATGTTTTAAATGGGTAGTTTCAGTGTAAGCAGCAGCTGCAAGTGCAAAAAGCAATGATATTGCCATCACACCCCTAACAGTCAAAACTGTTTGGAAATCTCATTTGTTTTTCATTAGTTACCGCAACAGTTTGAATAAAATCCTGTTCAATCTCAGCAAAGAGTACTTTGGAAATGTTAGTCTGTTATTCTTTAAACAAAGTTCAACAGCTATTAACAGAGTACTTGTTTATGATCTTCTATAAATATTATGTTTCTGTACTTCTTTGAAAATGTGGACTTTTTAATTTCATTTTTATTTTAGTAAAAACTGTAAAATTATGACTCACCAGCTGCAGAGTGCCAAGACAGGATATTTCCCAATATATGGGGCAAACAACATTTTTATGTATTTTTGTTACCAATCATATAAAACCCAGCTTATTTTTATAAATGGCTCCATAGGCCTGCACCATAAAAGTTGCATATAATTTTATCCCAGTTTTCAGGGATTTTGGTGCCCATTACCTAGGAAATGTAAACTCTCATGTTCCTGAGCAAAGTTGATGTTTTAGTGATCAGTGAAACCCACTCATTTTCATGCAGAAGTGGCCACCTTTCTTCTACTCAGCCAAGATCTCACAACCCAGACAGAAAGTTGAACTGGACAGAAAAAGGAGCACGTGCTGCTAGGAGGTTTCAATACAACAACAGCTTAAAAGGAAGTTGCAAAATTAACAAGGGGCGAGTGGTGATATATTTTTCTTATTTCTTGAGTGCATATTCTTGTGGCATAGCCACACAGATATCGCCACTTACCTGTAAATCATCCAGAAAAAATCATGTTTTAAATTAATGAAGGGAGCAAGCTTTATTGCATTATGATGTTTATAAAGCTTGCTGTAATAATACCTATAGTGATTCACCTCCAGAGCACTGAATGTGCCTGACCAAAAGTACTGAGCTATTTGAGTGTAATTTACTTGGGGATATTAGTGGGTAGTTTAATCCCCAGATGTATATTTTATAATAGCTTAACCTTCTCCCTTATGACTATTGCTTTTAAAAGCAGTACATTTAGATTTAAACCCAAACTGAATGAGTTGTGACACTGCTTTCACTTGTGTCACTATCTTTCAGTGGCGTTCCTCAAAACCGAGATAAAATTAGATACAGCTTTTTGGTTTAGGACGCACTAATGCATTATAGTTTCACATCACACCTTTGGTTTTATCACTACTTGAACTACTTTATTTTTAACCTAGGGCTAGATCTGTGCATCTTAACTGAAAAACATGGACATGCAAGATTATGTCTAAAAGAATAAGCAATCAGATTAATTTTTGAAATTGAGTTTATGTCTTTTGTTCCAACTTGTTTTCAAGTGGTCTCAAGGCACAGTGTGAAATCTCCAAATCTATCCTCGGTAGAAAGCAAATGAAATCCTTAGGAAACTTCTTAAATGCTAAGAGCTTGAAGAATAAACAGGAAAAACTGTAAGATCAGTAAACAAACACAGAGGAGAACAGGTTAAGTAACTAAGAAGCAAAACGTGAATGTGGAATTTATCTTGGGAGACAGGAGGCTTACTTTAAAGGTTGATTGACTTTTTATTATCTTCTATAGGGAAATCCTTTGATGGCTCTGAAGAGGAGACCTTTATGGAAAATGAGACTTTAAATAGATTTGCATGTGCAACATCACCACATGCTGTAGAACAGAAGTACATCTTTACCAGGCAATTAGCAGGGGCCAATGAGATGCAAAAAGGGATCTGGAAATTTACCTTGGGTGTTAGCCAAAGGGAACCTAGCCAGAGGAAGGTTAGGATGACTGCTAAAGTCTTAAATTAGAAAGAGCCATTTGATCAAAGGCACACAAAGATTAGGAAAGTGTCAGGAACTTGAGCAGGCTTAGTAAAACAAAAGAGAGTGGATTAGACTTGAAGACTCTAAGGGTAAGCCATAAAAAGTGTATGGAAGGAAAGATCACCATTTCTTATGACCTCTGTTGTTCCTTGGCTGTGCACCTCCATGAAGAGCCTGACTCCCCCTCCCTGATGCCATTCTCTGGTACTGTGTGCTGCTGTTGGGTCTCCCAGGCTGAACAAGCCCAACTCCCCAGCCTGTCCTCTCAGGTCAGCTTCTCCAGCCCCCCACTGTCATGGCTGTCCTCTGCTGAAGACTTCCTAGGATTTCAACACCTTTCTTACATTAGGGAAGCCATAACTGGAAGTAGGATTGAGTTGCAACCTAATGACCGTTGACTGAGCAGTGATAATCCCTTCCCTCGACCTACTGTCTGTGGTGCTGTTGATACAGTCCTGTATCTTGTTGGCTTTGCTGCTGCTCGCGTATATCTGCTGCCCATTAGGACCCCTGGGTCTTTTTTAGCAGACCTGCTCCCCAGCTAGTCAGTCCTCAGCCTGTCCTGGTGCAGGGATGCCAGTCCCTCCCAAGTGCAGGATGTTGCATTTGTCTGGGGTGAATTTCCAGAAGTTCCTGTTGGCCCATTCCTCCAGCCTGGCTGGGTCCCTCTGAACAGCAGCACTGCCCCTGAGCATGTCGCCTGCTACCTGCTCCGTCCAGTGGTGTCCACAAATGTGCCAAGGGCACATTCAGCCTCCTCCTACTCATCGACACTGAGATTCAGCAAGGGAAGGGAGAAGGCAGAGAGCACTGCACACACAGCAGTTTAGAAACTGGAACCAAGTAATTACTTTTTAAAGATCTTTTTAGACAAAATATGTTCATAAAAGCAACATAATGTGCTGAAATGATGTAAAATTAGGTTTGATGTTAGAAGCTTCTGAAAACCCACATTCAATGGAACTGTGTGCTTTTCAGCCAGAAGTATTACAATAAACGAAGCTAATTTACTCCTGAGATAAAAATAATGTGACATTCTTCTCATTTCCAGGATACAGTATTCACCTAAATCTATTAGGCCTGTCATAAACTATCTTTTCAAACAGCAACAAACTGTTGCTGTATCTGGCAGATCCTCTTGAGTGATGCTGGGTTATCATTCTGCAGGCCAGGTATGACGGAGTAATGGGCTTTGTGAAATACACAAGGTATAATTCTTTTTTCCTCTTGCATGGATTAGAAAAACAGGATGTGAAAGGAATGAAGTTCAGACACAAAACCAAAACGAAATTAAAAAACCTCTTTGCAGTTCATGAGGTGACCATTCGCAGGCTCTCAGTAATTTATGGTTATTCCACAGTACTGTATAAGATTAGTTCAAGTTACATTAGGCTGTAGTGCTTGACTTTCACTCTGGATAATCTGACAGCCAGCTCTGGGACTAATCTTGGTGCGATAACAAACTAAATAAGTTTTTTCTTTCATCTTTTTTTTTTTTTTTTTTTTTCTCCCCCTGTTAGATTAAGTTGCAGTGTTGTCTTTTTTATAATGGTCAAGTTTACTTCCTGGGCACATGATGTTACTGGAGTTTTTGACTGTTTTTTTTCCCAGTTGCAAACTTTTGATTTTGTTTTCCTTTATATGTTACATACCTCTATAGTTGTCTTACTTATAAAAATCCAATGTCAAAACAAGATTTGAGCCAGTGGGGGCACGTAGAAGTCTGTTCACAATTAACTTGCTGAATTAGAAATCAGATTTTTATTCAGATTTTTGAACTCATTAGTCAGACTTTGGGCAACAGCAGAAGTCAGGTTAGGTGAAATTCACTGTGCATTGGGAGGGAGATGCATACCTAAGCAGCACTTAAAACCACACAGAATACAGAATGGGTTTAATTTTAATCACATTTATATCAGATCAGTTTATAACATCTATATCCAATCATGGAACTGAATTGTGCTTTGTGATTCCATACATTAATCACAAAACATGGAAAACAAATGTCTCATGTGAAACAATCAGCTAAAAATAACAGTTCATAGTTCATATCAGATGTGAAATATTAGCACTTGAACACAGGATTTATAAATTAAGGACTGAAATGACAAGTGGAGCTTGTAGAAAACAAATATAGGAGACTAATAACTAGACGTTAATATCTAACTTTCAGGTACCATCCCCATGAAGAACCCCCCATGCAGCTGCCCTCTTACTTTACAGAACTTGAAATATCTATTACTACTAAATAACACTGGAGAGCCAAGAGCTGCTCAGTGTCCATTTTAAGCACATACTCTGACAGGATTTATAGTTTTTCTCTCACCTTGCTTGTCACAGTCCCCAATTTAATTGCTATGTTGGAGTGGCTCCTCTCAGCTTGGTGGCTGCGGAGGCACTTTGGTCTCCATGTGTGTTGTATGAGGGAGTCTGAACAAGTCTATTAGGTGACAGGGTGCCTGAGGCTTTGTTACAAGACTCACTGTCCCTCTGTGTAAATCCCTGTTCTCAACCTAATGTTTTACTTTTGTGCTTGCTTTATAAATGACTCTAAAATCCTGCTACAAGTTTCTCTACTAATAAATGCCGGATGGTCCACATATGGTAGACCTCTTCTTGCTTTTGTTTTTCTACCTCATATTTACTGAATACTTGAGGTATGTATGGTTTAAGAGACTTGTATTGTGTGTGGCATAGTTTAAACTGTAGTGGTAGTTTTCAAGTTGTTAGAGAAGGATGTTCTGTTTGATCAAGAACATCTGTTTGTTCACCAGCTGTACAACTGCAGTTATGCAGAAACCCTGATTCAACTCATCATCTTTCTACTGACAGTTAAAGGTGAAGAGCCAGAATGAGAAAGGAGGAAACACAGTCTGCTTGGAGAAGATATTAGGTCCTCTAAAAAGGTTTCCTTTTCGAAGATGAGGAAAGTCTTATGACCATTCTAGTAATTGCCCCTCTTAGCTAAATCCCCCTTGGTTAAATCTTGCCTTCCAATTGAGAATTGAGAAATAAGTGATTTATTTTGTGCATACTTACTCTCCTTAATAATGTCTTCCAGGTTCAAGGAAGTGACATGGTGGTTCTATCTCAGAGTATAGAAACCAAACAATTTCCAGTGGAAAATACACCTCCATGAGTGGTGACTGTTTTCCTTCCCGAGGAACCTCTGCCTCAAATTATGCCTCCAGGTCAGACGGCAAAGCATTGCCTCTTTGGACCTGTGAGCAGCACCCATGAAAGAATTAATACCTTAGGAACAAGTCTTTATGCAATTGTTTGAAATGCCATATTTTAAAAGTAGAATTCCTGTCTGAGTTCAGCCTTAATCTGTGAGTTAATGGTTATTCTGAGGTGCTTGTTTCTGTCCATCTATGAGCGATGCATGCTTTACTCATCATTTTAGCTATACCTGGGTGGCTTGGAGAAATGTATAAAAGTGTCATATATCCATTTAGATACTGATGTAGTATTTCATTTTTTAAGTCAAAACTTTAGTTTGAATTACTAAAGCTGAAATGGCAGTTGATGGTCAGCATTAGTTATTTGCATTGCTCTGCTTCTGAAGAGGCAGCTTTATGCTTGGAAGTTATTTTTGGCTAAGTCCTGGTCTGACTTGACAGCTGATCTGTGAGACAACGAAGTCCTAAGTGGTGGAATCCACTGCATAGGCTCACATCTTTTCAATTCACCAATTTTGTTGTCCTCAGCCTTTCTGGGGAGAAACATTTCTGTCCTTCCTCAACAGTTTCTTATTCCTTCTTTTATATATATGTATATTATATGTATTTACATTTTAATTTTGTATTGAACATAAAATATAATTAGCCATCCCTATGCTTCTTTTGGATGAAAGTTCAGACTAGTAAGAATCAACTATAAGAAACCAGAGTTATGTTGTCATTCTCTGCAATGAGAAAAATGCCACAATGTAAATCTTCCACCAGATTTTACCACATAGTGGTGGTAGAAGTCCAATTCTGTTCCCAGATGACATTCCTCAGCAAGTATTTCCCTTGAAATCAGAGGAAAATTAGAATGACATAAGTATTCCTGTAATATCAGAACAGAAACAAAATAAAAAACTCTATAATTTTTCTTTTGCAGTTGCATGACTATTTATCCTTTCCATGGTAGCTTTGAATGAGTTTTCAAGAAAGATGTCTTTTCACTCAAGCTCTTTCATCATCATCCTTCATTAGAAATCTTCACAGACCCTATTATTTGAACAAATAGTCAGCAGAAATGATCAGCAAAGTGTTATATTAAAACAGTGTTGTTGTATGTTCTTCAGGTCCATGGGACACAAAACCCCACATATCCATTAAGAAAACTGTTATGGGAAGATGCTTATCCATGGTTCCCCATCAAAACTGATTTAGGTATCAGCTGGATTTCTGCACTTCCCTATTCAGAGTCCAGGGTGTTCATCCTTTTCCATAATGAACTGTAGGAAGAAATATACAATTAAAAAGCTACAAGGTACATTTGAAAAAACAGTCTGAAATTGTACAATGGCATTTATTAAGGGCAATACAAAATATAGGGAAAAACAACTGGAGAAATATAGGATCGGGAGGGACTGGGATACTTTAAAAAAAGATGATGATTTTAAATAAACTGAAAATGAATCTGCAGAATCATCCAGTTGTGGAAAAGACAATTTGACACTGGGTTAGATGACCAGAAGTGTTGTATGCACAATCTGTGATGTAAAGCTTATGCTACTGGAACTGGTGTGTCCTCAGATGGAGTATGGTGGCTTGGCTTTAGCAGTACAATTCAAGAAAGATGTGGACCCATTAGAAAAACACAGAGAGCACCAAGTAGAAACTTAGTACTAGGAAAGTTATAAGGAACTAGGATCACTTGACAGTGGGAAGATAAAGCTGAAGGCAGATATAATAGGTGTATTTGAATATATATGACAACTCTGAAGAGGAATTGATTAAACTCTACTGCATATTTATTGTAGGTAGGACAAAAACCAATGGATTTACAGCACAGGAAGCTTAGGGGATATATCAGGAGAAACTTTTCAATAGTAAAGTTATTGAAATACTGAAAAAGGTTGCCTGAGGAGATGAAACAATATCTATTACTAATAAAAGTTTTTCTGAAAGGGTAGATAAACATCTGTCAGAAAATGGCACAGGTATAGTTGATACTGGCTCCTGAAATCTCTTCAAGGTCTTTTATGTGATTTCAGATTATACAGTTAGTATTGGCTATATGACCTCTGCTGATATTTTAGCTTTTATAAGAGCCAGTGCTTTGCTGAGCTGAGAGCTATGTTCTTTAATCAGGCATGAGGCTAATCTTGTATGTCTAGCAGAAACTACGCAAGTCCACAGGTTTCCTTTTCTGGTTTCAGCTGCTTATCTCAGGTTTTAGAAAATATAATTATAGATGGTGATCATTTGCTTCCTGGAAAGCATAATTTTGCTACTGTATCAAAGCTGACTCAGCAACTCACATCTGGTTTTAATGTAGTCATGCAAAACAAAGTGGCCACATAATGACCTATCTTAGAAAATGCAGAGTCACACAAACTGATTATGACTCTAAGATCTCTAATCT
Organism: Athene noctua; assembly: GCF_965140245.1. NCBI lineage: Eukaryota > Metazoa > Chordata > Aves > Strigiformes > Strigidae > Athene > Athene noctua. The sequence continues at coordinate 15,973,117 of NC_134040.1, read as the reverse complement.
TTTGGAGAACTTTTACCTTGATTAATTTTCCCAATATTTAGAGGAGAGTGTGATTGAAAAGTATTTTGATGACACCAAAAAAAAAAAAAAAAAGAAGATAGGTATTTTCCTGTTCTCTCAGGAATATGGTTTCTTAGAAAGAGGGAATTTCAATGATGTAAAACACTGGAATGAAACGTTATTTTCATGGGAAAACTTCCAAGAAAGAACTGTCCCTTAGACAAGAATACATATGACTTCATGCATATTATTTCAGAACTCTTCAGATCTTCCAAAGTCCACATTTCAAGAATGACAGTCATCTAAAAGTATCTCAGTAAAAAGAGCATTATGAGGTTCTGTGTTTATTGTATTCTCATGCTCTCTCTGTCTAATGTGCTCAGTTTAACTTGGCAAATAACTCTGGGAATTCAGTCTTAAATCAGAGAGTTAAATTGGCAGGGCTGAATCAGACTCACAGAGTCAAAGGATAATGCAGGTGGGAAAGGACCTTGTGCGGTTTCTACTTTCCAGGTCCCCAGTCCAACCTCCTGCTCAAAGCAGTGTCAGTTCATGCTCAGGCAGACTGCTCAAGGCTGTATCAGATGGGTTTTCAAAACCTCCGAAAGCAGGAACTACACAGCCTCTCTGAGCAACCTGCTCCACAGCTTAGCTGCCCTTATGTGGAAATATTTTTCCTTTTATCAAGTCTAAACCTGTCCTATTCAAGTTTATGACCTCTGTTGTTCCTCAGCCATGCACCACCATAAAGAGACTGGCTCCATCTCCTTGAAGCCATCCTCGGAAGGCACTGGTAGGGGCTGTTGATGGGTCCACCTGAAGCTGCCCCTTTGCCAGGCTGAACAAACCCAGCTCCCCAGCCTCTCCTCCCAGGGCAAGTGCCCACCATCACGACTGTATTCTACTGGGAATTTCTCAGCTATCAACTTCTGCCTTGTATTGGGAGGCCCAGCACTGCATGCAGCCTCCAGATGCAACCCAATGAGTGCTGAGCGAAAAGGGCTTTAGCAGGGTAAACCAAATAGCAGTAACAGGTAGATAAAATAGGAAGAAAAATTTTGGCATTGAAATAAAGAATCTGCTACTGACTAGACACAGTGATGGTATGTGTTCAAGCAAAATAAGATTAGAGAAGCATCCCACTGCAGGTTTGTTTTGCTATTTGACAGACCGGATATGGGCTGATGTAATTTTACATTTTGTAATAGCTGGTGTATTTTAATGGTGCCGCTACTAGCTTGTTCTCTAAAATGTTACCACATGGAGAAGGTTAGAAGGAGTGTTTGAAGACAAAAGTGATGTTACTGTCACATAACTTAGCTAGAAGTCCTGTAGCCGTTCCTGAGAGGCAGTTAGTTAAAGCTCTAGTAAGTTTATCCCTCAAAACTGAATTAGCAAAAATTAAGTCTACACTTGGCTAGCCCTTTTTATTTTAGAAGTTATCAATCATAAAAAGAGTGAAAATACATCTATATATTCAGGACAAACGACAGAAATATATATATATATATATATATATATTTTTTTTTTTAATGGTGCTGTCTCTGGAGCACTGTGGTTCAGAAGAGCGCCTAAAAGTGGAAAGAATGTATGTTGTAACTATGGTCTTTTGAGACAAATTCAGTGCTAACGATTCATTTCTAAAGAAACAAGTTATCACTGCAGGAGGCAGTAAATACTTAAGAACACTGAGAAAGAGGGGAAGTAGAAAGAAAAAAGTAGTCATTGCTTTGTAACCAGTTTGCTTCTGCATACCTACTGTGATTTAGGCATATCGGTTATTTGGTTTCAAAAAGACAGGCTCTGTGCTTTTGATTTAAGAGATTTAACACCTGATGAAAGAAGGGTGGAATGAAGTACCTTCATGAGAGGGTAAGACATATTGTTCATCTGTTTTCATGTACGTAAGCAAAAGGCACAGGTGCCCAGACTGTCAGAGTGTGGCTGGGATGCTGAAGCGAAAGCAAGAGCATTTGTAAGGGCAAACTGGTTTTGGGCATGAAGCTTGGGCAGACAGTGAGTTGCTTACCTTGCCATAATAAACTAACTCATATGCTTGTGTTTGGACAAATGGTTATGAGTGTTACTGTGTGCGTACAAAGTTAGAAGCTGTTTTTTAAAACTCTGGTCCCAAATTGTTTTACATGTACCATATAGATAAAGGCAGTCTCACAAAAGGTCAGTGATCATCACCGGCTAATCAATCTCGTCTATGTGCCAGCCTACCAGTAAGCAGCACCCATGACTGAAGCATTTTTATTCCTTCCTTGCCTACCAGTAAGGGTTTATGGGATGGAGAGAAAATAAATAACGATCTTTACTTTGCCTTTCATTTTAACCACAGAATGTTTTCTAGTGCTTTGTTCAATCAGATTTTAAAATACTCCAGAGATAGGGGTACAACCAAAAATCCAAGCCTAGCGGGTGGCTACTCCACAGCCTATTAGAACCTGTAATAATTTTTTGATTTTCTAGATTTTCAAGACTTTCTTTTGGAATTCTCTGCAGACTTCATTAGACCTAATTGTCCCCTTTTTTCACTTGTCACTGTGGTTGAAGTTCAATTCCTTTGTAACATAAGAGAATCTGAGATGTATACTTAAACCCAGTATTTAAATCAAAAAATATTAACTCACACCAAAACATGTCTAAAAGACTATGAGCATGTACATTACTTTATATGTCAACTGTCAATATAAGTCTTTCATTTCCCACTCACAGTGTCACAAGGCCCTATCAATCAGTACTTCAAGTCTGTGGACAGTAGACATTTCTCTAAAGATGGTGTTTCAAGAAATATTAAGTATTAAAAGGTTAAAAACTAAGAAAACAGTAGCAAAAGAGAGAGAAAAAAGTTCTCCCATCAGGCCAATTGATTCTAAGGGCAGGGTCACTGAATGTAGCATTATTTCTCCTGGTCATGTTTCTTTCCTACCAGAGCTCCAAAGTAAGCTAACTGTGTAAGCAGGATTGAAATACACAACCCCCTTGTGACTGGAAGCAGTAAAGCATTCTCCACTTGCGGTTTTCTTCAAATGAGCCTGCATGGAATATGTGTTTGAAAACAGTGAAACTCTTTATTAATCAAGTACTTCACTTGCCATGCCAGCATAAAGTTTCATTTATGTCAAAACTCGCTTAAAAATGGTTTGGAGTAGTGTCTGGTACACAGACCTTCAACAGAAGAAATATTTTTGGAATTGTAAATACAATAATCGAGGCAAATATTTGCACCGTTTGAGAAGCTGCTGTAAGATCTTTGCTCACAGGTTACAATTCCAACATTTTACTTTGGTTTCCTACTGTATGGAAATAAGGAGATTATATAGCACTGTGTTTAAAACACAGTGTCAGACAAGCTATCCTAATTACTAAAGGAGGGCTTTTTCTCATCATATTCTGTTTTCATAAGACATATGTCACAACAAATGAAATGACACTCTAGGTATGGTAAGAAGTGGTATCTAAAAGGAAACTCAGATTTTAGTATCTGCTCAATGTTACCTCAAGGCTCTAAACTGTTATCTGGTGTGCAAATTCTCTTTGAAACTATAGGTAACTGCATAACTGAAAATAGCTTTTAAAAGACATACTTTCTTGAAACAGAGACCCTAACGCTGTTGAGATAACAATCTCCATGCACAACACCCCACTTTCCAGAACAAAGGCTCATGCAACATATTCGCAGGAGAATGGCATTTTACTGGATTTTTTTTTTTTTTTTTTTTTTTTTTTTTTTTTTTGGTGAATCTGTGAGAAAAAATCCATGGGAGAAGCTGAATAGGGCATAATGAGAGTACTGTGTCTATCCAGCACAAGTACACAGAGCAAGGAGCAAAGCCCAGAGAGAAAGGATTTAACATCCCTGTAAATATGACTGCATCAAAGAGATGCTTGACTTCATTACCTCCTGTTTCTTCTCCTAACTGGAAATAACCTGAATTACCTAGTACCTTTGGCTGAGCACTAGGAATAGAAATGTTATCAGTCCTATTGACAGATATCCGCAAAGGACCTACCAGCCTGGACTCTGCTCTCAGTAGCATTGCTTTCCTGCTCAGCATCTGCAAAGGAGTGTGGGACTGCCCTGACCTGTGAAACACCAGGGACTGAACTGTAATTTGGACAGTCGCAACCAGGCTGCTTTTTATCTAAAAGGCAGCAGCAGTGGAGCGTGTGTGTGCCAGCTAAGCCATGGAAGACTGGTGCAAAAGTTATGAGCACTGAGCAGCTGTGGGGAGATCAGCTCCATGGAGATGGAAAGAGTGAAAAAGCCCACTCAGTTCTCTGTGCACACACAATTTCATGTGTCCTCAGTGTGTTCCCTGTGAATATCCCATAGAAGCACCATGGCTTATATCTTCTGTAAAATGCTGTTTAGCTGGCACAAGGACAGTAAAGTCAAGCCCTGTGTTACATATATTTACCTGCAGAAACTGTTTTCTTTTTTCAGCAGCTTAAAAAAGACCAGCCACTGCTCATTCATTCACTAGAAAAGACCTGCTTATCCTTTGACAGGTACAGCAGAAGTTATTTTTCATCGTGGCATGAATAGTTTGTTTTGTTTTACAAAAAAGCACTTCACACTAAAGCACAGCTAGGAATTATCATTCTTCTTATGCTTGTACAGGTGCACTTTCTGAATTAGGCACACAGACTCAGGCGGGCTCCTAATGGAGTGATGACACTAACACTGCAACAATAGAAGGGGCCTCCAGGGATGCTGGCTGCAGAGCGGTGGTCCAGGTAGGAATGTGCTTTTTAAGAGGGCTACAACTGAAAGCATTATGTGAAGCTGACAATGCTTTATACCACCTCTGTAGACTTCTCACTGCACAAATAAACATGAGTACAGTAAGCCATACAGACTGTGGGATTTAAATCTCGGCAGCTTGTGTGGGAAGAGCTTGCAAGAAGTCAGTTTTCAACATAGTCCACCTCAAGGTGTGTACTGAGATGTCCAATCCTTGATGCAGGTCTTAAACTCATGTCCTGTATCACCAATTCTTTTGTTGTTTTCATCAAGCTAATGATACAGCTATTTATTTATTGAAAAAGGGATCTGGACACACAAACTCTGTGTGTGTTTATGTGTGCATGTGTTTGAACAGGGCCAAGTACAGCCATGTTAAGAAGGAGTCATGGCAAAACTGTTTATTGCAATGTGTGAACGAAAGAGCTGAAGTATAAATAGTTGTGTGAGTGGCAGGGGCAATGAAGCCTGGTTTCCTGTAGAGTTAATGCTGAAGGCTGAGTTCCTGTGCGGATTCACTGGTGGCAAATGCCGAGGATAACATTGCGTTGTGTGAGCTGGATCAGTATGGTCTCTCTTTTCTCCAAGCTTATTTTAGCAAAACTTTCAGAAACATGAAAACTTGGACAACCCCTCTGATGAATTTGTACAGCTACCGCATTCGAATGCTGTTAGGAGGAGACCAGCAACTGCAATACTACATATGCCTCATTTAATTAAGAAACAAAATAATTTAATATCTATTTTAATATCACAAAAGATGACAGTAATGATGAAGATGAAAGCCCGTGCATCTGAAAAAGCTCATGCATCCAGTTGTCTGGGACTCATTTCTTGTTCACTGTTTCTGCTTATGTTCTTGTAGAGCCAGGGGTCATGGATGGTGCTCAAGCCGATTGTTTCATCAAAACACTTCTGAAACATTATTCATGTCTTCAGGCCGCTCATCATCCTGGTTAACAAGGCACATCTAATTCAGTGTAACTCATTGACTTGCATAACGCCACCAATATGCTTGAATTGCAGACTTAAGTAACTTGCAGAACTGCAGCCTTAAATAGAAAGTATGCACTAGAAGTACGTGAATTAGGTCCATTCAAGGTTCAGAGGTACTGTACCAGAACAGTATTACTGTTAGCTACCATGTATTTCTGATATGGATTCCATTTGCCATTTACAGGTATGACCATGTTTAGGGAGTGTTTCCCAGACCCTTGTTCTTTGGGAGACATTTTGCCTAGTGTCAGTTACCAGAAAGATCTAGTTTTAAAATACTGCAGGATGTGCCATCAATTTCTTCTGCAACTTCTACATTGCATTTCCACTGATAATTAAGGCTAGAGCACATTAATCATACAGAATGACAATTTGGTCTCCTTTTAATTCCAGTCCCAGCAACCCGTTTAGCAGTAAGCAACATCAGTTGTGCTGTGTATGTCTCATGGCATTGAGGCATCTACCTGCAGAGTAGAGATAGCAAGGGAGATGTGTGCATGGGACTGTGATGGTCCCCAGTGGTATTTCACCTGAAGTAAATGTATTTGTTTCTTACTGGAAAGCTCTGTGGGTAAGAGCTTTTTGTTCCCTATGTACCTGTCTAGATCCTGCATTTTTCTCTCTTTTCTTAATTGTTAATATCCCCAGTTATTGCAGAGAATATAATTTTATTCATGTGGGTGAATGCCATTAGAGTGATGTGTTGAAAGCATGATTTGAGAGGAAGTTGCTCAAAGTAGTTTGTGGAAGAATGATTTGAAAGATTAAAAAAAAAAGATTTACAACTAATCAGCACAGCTCAGTAGATCACTGAAGTGCTGCTTTGTTTGTCTGAGCTGATAGTCAGATGTCTGCAGCTAACTTACTCTTTCACGACAGTTAAATGTTATGATTTGAAACATACAGCAGATCTTATTGCTGACAGGATACAGCTGTTTTCAAGAGATAGTGCTAATGCAGTGACACAAGAGACTGTTTTAGAAATACCCAGCATTTTGGTCAATAGTGGTGCCATTTCATAGAGCATTCATGAGCTCCTCTCTTGCAATAGTCTGCATTCCTTGGGATCAAATGACAATGTAGGGTCTTTAGTGTACGCCTTCTCTGAGACACAGTGCATTACACCCATTCCTCCTTGTGTTGTACACCCAGCTTAGTGCAAACTGCCATGGGAACACAAAGCGGCAAGTGGTCACCAGAACTGATGCTGCCGTTCAGCAAGTTGTAAAAATTAGTTTGTGTTCTGCTATGATGTCAAGGGAGTTTAAACATCATCTCATGAAAGGCCGGAGATGCCTTTTGAAAGAAAGCAACACAATGACTTTGATTTTCTGGGTCAACTCAAGCTTTGTTCAGTGCAAAAGCAGCAAGGGTAATTTTTGGCGTGACTTCTCCCTTGAGGACCTATACAAGGTATCCCATGCAATGTTGTGGGTATCCTTGTGTTCTTTACATGTTCCACATATTAACATCTTAATGTCAATTATGTGAATCACTGGATTTCTTGGTTTTAATTGCGTTCTGTCAATGCTCATAACTAACAGAAACCTCAATCATGATCTCTATAGTGATCAAGACAATCAATCCCAAGACAAATTCTCTATTAGCATTGTGCATTCCCACACGCCTGTCCTCAGTAGGGCAGCTCAGCAAATTGCCGGGCAACACTCCAGTGAGGGTGCTCAGGCAGTCTGAAGTGTGTCGGTATTTGTGTCACTCTCTGGAGCTTCAAGGGCAGATTTCATTTTGGGGTTCCTAGGTACAGTGGTTCTCCAGAAACTTTTTGAGAACAACTCTTTGCTCCAAAAGCCGTATTTGGCAATCTGCCCCTGCTGTTTTACAGGGACAGATGTATGTTAGGGCTATGCTTATATTCCCAATGGTCATAAATCCCTGAGAAGAATATGCTGATACAATGGAAACACTGCCGATTTCATGGAATATGACTATAAAATATATATAACACATACATATATATACATACAGAGAGATTAATATAATGTTCATTAAAAGTTAACACTAATATGCAAATAATGAAACACATATAAAATAGACCTCTTGATCCTCTGATCATTCTGGTGAATGTAAGCTAAGTTTAGATATGTTTTAGAAGGGTCTATATCAGTAAAGTTCCTCCAGCACAAATTCAAGTCTATTTTTAGTAGAGCAGTTGAAGAATTTCCTGCAGCTGAAAAGGACCTGAAGTTTTTACAATACAAATTTGAGGGCCTATATGCGAGTTATTCAAAAGTGTCTGGGTGATTCTGGATTATAGATTCATTGAAAGTCACTGGGACTTTTGCTCATAAAATGCTTTTGCACTTTTCAAAATTCCACCCTAAATCCCTAACTCTATGGTTAAAATTAAGCTGTAACGTGTACTCTGCAAAAATAAGATTATGATGTCCACATTTGTTTTCTCTTGGATCTACTTATTAAATGTGTTTAAAGATGTCTTTTTAAATTGCTGGTCCTGGCAGCCCATGCAGAAATCTGAAAATCTGCAAGTTTGTTTTGGCTCAGTCACCACTAAAAGGTGCATATATCAAAATGTAATGGTTTTGTTGATGCACAGAGAAATGTATGGCAGACTCAATGTAGCATCTGTATGGAATGGATTCCATTATCTCTGTATAAGATACAGCAATGGAGAGATATGATAGAGGTCAGCAGAATAGTAAGAGAAGAACCATTTATGAAACAAAATCTTAAACCAGACAAAAATGTCCTTTTCACACATTAGTATAATTAGCCATCAGATTCAATGCCACATGACATCACAGTGATCAAAAGAATAAGAGAGCTCAAAAAGGCGTTATGGAAGATGGGTTTATTGTCAACCATTACACACATTGAACCATCTAGAAATTGTTTCCCATTAAGATCCAGAGCTATGGTTTGCTGGAAGCCAGGAGAAGAAATGAGGGAGAGGACTGACTTACACAAATAAGTTTTTAATACTTCTCTCTCAGTTTGTACTAACAATCACAATGGAGAGAAGATTAGATGCAGGATGGTAGTCCTTAAGTGAATACTATTTATTGTTGCATAGACGTAACATGTAGTAGAAGTGGAGAAGTGCAAACTGTTTCTATGCAGTTCTAATTCATGAATATTGACAAAAGTAAAGTCTATTTAGAAATCTGATATTACTGAGTTCTGCAAAAGCAGAAATGTCGGCACCATGTCTTCTTCAGGAGCTCTTGGTCTACAGGGACATGAAGAAGTATTTTGAGATTTCTATAAAAAGTAGGGTACGTTTCTAAGGTTCACTGTAGTATGATTGCCTTGTCCCAAGCCCTTTGAGGTTTGTTAGAGTTATATAACAGGTTTGGAGAACTCCTTCATGAGGACAGTGTGACTCAGAGGAAACTTCCTCTTGTTTTTCAGGCTGTGTTTTTAAGTTGAATTGTACAGTTGACAGCTTCAGAGCCTTCCATAAAAAACACGCCTTCTCAAAAAGAAAGTGTTCCCTGAAGCTACAGACTTTTTTTTTTTTTTAAAAAAAAACAACTTTTTAACCAGTCTTCCCAACAGCTGTGTTGCTTGACCAGGTGCCATGATAATGTTTGTGGGAGAGCCATCTTTTTGTTTTATTAATGGCATTTCAATTATCACTTACTATGCAACATTTTGGATTCCAAGGGAAAAGAAATGGTAGATTTCCAGTTTAATACATAAACCTTATTTACATAATTATTAGATAAGATCCTTCGGAGTCCTCACTCAGTGTGGATTCCTACGTCAGTCTGGATAGGTGCACATATACATTTGCTGTGAGTGTGCAGTGAGTCCAAAAGCTCTGGATATATTGGTCCTACTGTCTGCCTATTGAATAGAGGTCAAGCCCATATAAGATATGTCAAACATGTTCCTGATGTGTCAGAAGTGCAGAATGGTTTTGCTGCACACATAATAAGCTCAGTCTACCTGGGATTCACTGACCTCACTGCTTCTGCATGCATGGACTTGACCTAAGCATCTACAGCTGCCATCTGCCAGGGAATCTGAGCTGTCAGATAACTACTGGGCTGACCAGTTACGCATTTATAAACTGGGACAAGTGCATGAAATTCACACGCACCCTAGACAGAACAGCAGGAAAACAGACATGGTTGGCCCCATGTTCTGACGTTTCTGAAGCAGTTGTGGCAACGCTCTCACTTTATTTCTTTCACCTAGCAACCTTATTTGAAATAAGCAGAATTTTCAGTTAACACATGGCTTGCTAAGGCATAGTGCTTAGATGTTGAAATCAACCCTACAGATTCCTCAATTTTATTTCTCATTTGGGAAACTGCAGCTTTCTTCTTCACCTCTCAGGCTTCTAAGAAAGCTTGCTTGATATCAATCAAGTGATGGATATGTAATTGGCAAAACAAAGTTCAAAGTACTTCATCAACATTGGCCAAAAGGTAGCTGAGAGGAACACTTTGTGGGTTTTTATTGTGACTTTGAGAAGCACACAAAGGATCCATACTATTGTGCATCCTCAGTAGCTGGGACACAACAGTCACGTCTGATCCCATTTTTAACTCCTGAAACAAATTTCCTTGCTATTGTGCAGCAACTGAAAATAGGAGAAAACTCATTCTTTTGGTCCCAGTGAAGGAAGTTGAAAGTTTTCAAGTGAAGAATGGTGATGTCATTTTCAACACTTCCTAGATAAGTTGGAACAGTCATCTGTCCAAGGACCATGATATTTGTTAATCATAATTCTCTTTTTTCAGAGATTTTAGATGAGCTTCTCCAACCTACCAGCTCGTCCAGGTTGTAGAGGCATGATGATTCCTCTCTTGAAGCACTAGGACCATATTATGCCAGCCTTGAGTTCCTTGATGGGCATGTATTTAACTCATGAAGGGCAGATGTTCAGTACATTTAAGACAAGTCTTCTGGAGATTACTGTACTATACACTTGCATAGGAAATTCTAAAAAAATGTATTTAAGAAATGTCTAGTTTGAATGAAGTCTAGCCATCAGAGTTCATTACAATTCATTTTGAATCCTTTATGTCTTTCCCCCCCGAAAATCATGAATGCGTCATGGCCAGATTCATCTGCCACGCAGTCTGGCTTAACTTGAATATGAGCTCTCTAACTTGAAGTGAATTAATACTATTCTGTGTTGTTATGGAAGGAACGCTGCTTTTCTAGTCATTTGTGCAATTGCTGAAATTGTCAGCTAATCCTACGTATAAGCTATACAATGCTTTAGTACATATGTAATCTACACTACAGTGGTTTTCATTGAGAAGATGGAAATAACATGAGATGTTAGCTTTTCTCCTTGGTCTGAGAACTTTAAGCAGTTCTCTTTTTTTTTTTTTTTTTTTTTTTCTTTCCACTAGACTCTATAATTGATTTATGTATTTCTATTTCTTCATATCCAGACACAGAGCTTATGAATGGATATACAGAAGGTAGGTGCACTCTGCATGTTTCTCCTTCCAGGCAAAAGATTTCCTTCTGACCTCTCAGTCATACACAAACAGAGTTTAAATTTTGCCTGTGGAGTACATCTGCATGGAACTTTAGGTGCGTAATCTGCCTGGCATTCGGTCATCTTATGTTTAAAACACTTGGCTTTTAACATTTTGGCTCAGAAGGAGGGATTTTGATCCCTACACATTTTATAACAGACTTCAAATATGGTCTAGGGAAAATTAAAATGTTACCCATATATGGAAGAAAGTTGTCAGTCTCAGAGCATGTTCTAGATGGTTGCTTTGCAATGTCCAGGGAAAAAAAGTTGGGAGTAGCTCATTTTATAGCTAAAATAAAAAACGTGTTTCTTGTAATATGAACAGCCCACTGAAAACATGATCAAATATTCCCTTCAACGATATTACATTTTAGTTTATTTCCCATTGCCTAACACCAGGCATTTAGATAATGATGGGTGTTTTACAGGAAACTAGTTGGATGGATGAAATTTAATTTTCAGTAGGAAATCAGGTAGCATAATTTAATACTGTGCATAGGGTATTTTTGTTATCTCGAATATACCAAGTTAAAAGAAAAAGAACACAATTTTTTAATGTTTTCTTGTAAACAGAACCTATTTATAACCTATTCTTTCTTTGAAAAAACAATTAAAGCATGACCACTTCTGTTTATGCAGATATGGACATGATGGAGACTAACCCATAAGTGGTTTGATTGACAGTCTGGGTAAACCTATCATAGAAGGGTCCTTTTGGAGTGTTAATACAAAAAACTTGAATCTTAATTTGAATTATGTGTGGAAGGGAAGAGTCTGGCTGAATGTTTGAACACATCTGAACACATCAGCTTCCGATAATGCTTGTTTGTCATCCTACCAGTATGAATGGCAAGATTAATTTATTTTTTTCCCCACTATTATTGGAATTTGGTGGTCTATCGGATTTTACTTATGTACCAAGTAATACTTTGTTGACTTCTTTCTTTCCCAACAATAAACAAAATGCCTTCTGTAGTTCAGAGTTCACAGCTGTATAAAGATTGTTAGATGACTGTTAAAAGTTGCTGAATATTATTACGTTTAGATTTCTTGCTACAAAAAGCATGCTCTCTATAGCTGAGCTTTAGCTCAGAAACAGTCTCTACTGAATTTGTACTTAAAATGATGCTTTTCTTAACAGAGATGTTAATATACCAAATGTGTACAAGCAATAAATGACACTGGTAAGAAGAAAAGTTTAGTAGCAATATAGTTTTATTGTGGAACAAATTGAAGTTGCTATCCTTATAGCTGTTTAAATAACACACACTAAGAGTACTGCTTTTTAATCTATTTGTTGATTTTAGTGTTTGTACGGTGCCCATCAGAACAGTGTAAAAAGTGTCTCCAGGGTATGTAAGTACCTAAAAGCATTTAAGATTCAAACTCAGGAAATGAAAGACCAAACCCCCCCACTGTGATGGAGCCACTTATTTCAGTATGATTTTCTCCAGAAACTACCTGCAATGTGAATAATAAGCCTATGAAAATCAAGGTATTGACACTTCTCAAATATGCTGCAAAAGAGATTTAGTTCATCTTTTTAAAAGGACTGGTGTGGTCTGACTGTCCCCTGGACCTGGCAGCCTGATGGAAGCAAGACAGGGGCTCACACAGGGTAGGAGGGGAGGCACCATCCAGAAAGCAGTTTTGATTGATGGGGTGGATTCCTATGCCAACTTTTAACAGTTCACTCCATCTCTCCTAAAGGATTGGCTACTCCTGCATATTCTTAAAACTGAAGTATTTATCAGAGACCAGCAGTAATATTTTCAAGGTGAGAAGCAATGGAAATTTCATGTGGTTGTTATTTTGCATACATATTCAGACAATAATAAATACGAGCTATTCATCATATAAAACAAATTTAATAAAATTCCTCTACCTTCTTTCATTACAACCAATAATTAACAGCTTCCATCATCTCACATTAGTCATTACTGAGTGATCAACACCTACTACTGTCTGTTATAATGATATTTACTTAGTGTTGGTAAACATTAAGTTTCATAAATTTTATTCAGTTGCTTCTTGGATGAATCTGGCACAAAATACTGCAACAAATAAAATCTGGGCTTTCACAAGTTGTGGATGTTTCATCCAAAACTTCGCATTATACCTGAAAGTAAATTGGCATAGCATAACCTAGGAAGGCTTTATAGCCTATAGAAATAGTTTGTGGCAAGATGGTTTAGAATTGTTGTCTGAACGAGAGCAGAAAATATATGAATCCCTTACAGGGGTGGACAAAACAGAAAATAATAAACACAAAATCTTTTAAGATCAAACTAGAAAAATGTTACATGTCTAAATAAATATTAAAACCCCAGCAATAAACCTTAAGCACTTTGAAGTTATCCACTCTTGTGTTATGTTTACTAGTTCTTTATGTCATGATTAAAGCAATACAGTACTGTCTGTGAAAATTTTGCTTTAAGAACACTAGTTTGTTCTTAAAAGCTGCTTCTCCTCATTGTGAAACACCTTGAATAATTTTCAGTTCATATTTTTTAAAAAGCTCAAAATATTAGCACATACTTCTCTGTAGTCTTAGCACTTACCACTTATAAAAAATATTTACACAGACACTGCAATACAAACTCTTTATTGTATTTCATGCTTCATGTGAATGAACTCTTTTGTTAATGTCTTTGTCCTCTTTCTGGGATGCCTGATATTATTGCTGTTCTCTGGACACTATTGCTGACCATACATTTTGTTAGAGTTTAGCCAATCCATCTCACTACCCCGCACACTCAAACAGGAGGTGCTTGCAATACACAAGCAACAGGAGAATATAGGCATGTGTTTATTTAAAAATGTAGACACATCATATCAGGAAGTCATGCACTCCAAAGTGCTTAATGACCATATACACTGGAAGATTGTGGTATGATTTATTATTGTGGTACGATTCAATGAATTATTTAATCACTTAGAGACAGGGGCTGCAATCCTTAATTGAAAAAACTGTAATTTAATTAATGGAAGCCTTTCTCAGTTTGGGACCACAGCATTATTTACCTGGGAAAACCAGAAAGAGAAGTATTTCATTGGTGTTAGCCTTTGTACTCAGAAGAGAGATGGGTAACTCAACATATATTCTTTTTGTAAACCTTCAGTGAAAAACTAAATCAGATCACAAAAGGTGCCTAGTCATTATCTAGAGGGAAAATACAGATTCATGCACTTTGGACAGTGAGCTTAATTCTAGTTTTACTCTCATATGCACTGGGTTAAATACATGACTGCTTTAAGAAAATTAATACTTATTTTTATGTCTGAACTTTTCTCTTGTAAAAAGCACAGAACAAATGATTGAAAGTTAGAGCATACATTTCATATATTTTTTCTAAAAATAAACTTTGAAAAAATAGATAAAAATGCAGTAAAATCACTCTAAACCGGTCTTGTTAACAGAGCAACATTTCCCTCTAGTGGTCAACCAAAAGCAGTTCCTACGATTAGACCCCAGAGGGAAGAGTGAAATGTGCAGTTCGCAGTCCAAGTGTACAATGCGGGTAGCCTTGCTCCGTTGCTTTCGCAACCCCCCGGGAGGGAAGAAGCCGTGAGCTCCGCTGGGATCTCGCGTTCAGCCCCTCCTCGCCACCCTCGGCCACGGGTGAGCCCGTGGGTGCTGTCACTCGGGCGGTGGCACAGGGCGAGCGGGAACCTCTGGGCAGCTGCAGGAGATGGGAGCCATGGCCAGATGGAGATGTGCAGTATTTGCGCAGTAACGAAAGCACCTTCTCACATGATTACTGCACGCATCCAGTTTTTATTTTTGATTCAAGATATTTATATATATGTATTTAAAGCCACATTTGAAACCACAGGGTTGTGGGGTTTGTTGTTATTGTTTTGGGTTGTTTTTTAAATTGTGGTTCAAGTTATTGAGGAAAAACTATACTGCTTTGGAATATCTATAAGGAGTAATATCCAGTGTGCGCCAACTGGAAAGGGCAGAGAAGGAGATAATTACATTATAAGAAGGGCTCAGGAGACAAGGGAAGCTGAAAAACAAGATAAGCACCTTGAAGACACAGGTCATGCAATGAAGGCATCTCAGCCTAACACAACCATGCTGGAAATAACAGCAAACTCTAATTGCGATGAGTCCATATGGAACGTTTTAGAGGTGTTAAGTTCCTAATTAGACATATTCAAGCTTCAGCACTCTGTGGTGCACAGATGTACGGCTGCTCAGAGCAAAATTGAAGGTAGGTAATGTGGGCGGTCATGATAAAAAGTAGAGTTGATTGAAAACATTTACAAATACCAGACAGCCAGGTCAAGGAGGGGCTGTGCCAAAGCAGGAAGATTGCTTGTGCACTTTTACCTTGTTTCCCTCCAGTCCTCTATTTCATTTAGACAACTGTTGCACTCCCAAACTCAGGTCTTGTATAGCATTCAGAATGGTGAGTTTTATTCATTTTATTTGCAATAAGTTCAGCTCTGAATTTTATGGTGAGAAAATTTTGAGTGGAAATGCAATGTACTCATTACTGAGATTTTTTGTTCCTGAAGGGGTAGAAAATGGTTGGAGAGAGAATGGAAGAATGTTCATGTTACCAAAGACACAGATAAATGTTCACACATTCCTGTTCTGATGGGGAGAGGAAGAGCAGAAAAGAGATTAAAGGAGTAGAGGAGCACAGAGGAGGAGGAGAAAGAAGATGAAAGGAGCTTGTAGATGATGGTGGAAAAAAGAGGAAAATGTCTCAACTTTGTCATGAATCTGCAATATTTGGCAAATGTGAAATGCCAGCATTTAGTAAAGACTTTAAGAGCTCTCCAGTCCCTCCAAAATTGATATGTGGACACACCTCCAGCTAATCAGATGTATTCAGCAAACCTGAGCAAAGGCTGAGCATATATAACATGACACGATGAAAGGAGAAATCGCAAATACATTTTATCAGGCATAGTTTTACAAATATTTTTTCAGGCTTTTGTCTATTTATGAATTACAAGTTAGACAAGAATTAACAAGTTAGACTGCACTTCGTCTCCTTGTTTCAGACCTTGGCACTGGAAATAATATACCTGAAGCTGGAGAAGTTAGGCAATATCTCATTAAACCGAATCCTCCTTGTGAAGAAACACGTTACATTGCTTGAAAAATTGAAAATTAAACATGATGAATTGCTTCTTAAATATCTGCAGTTCTCAGATAGGTCCAAGCCTCAAAAGCTGGTTCCAGATCCTGTAGGAGAGTTGGTTTAGCCAATTCCAGAGCTAAGCCAGGTGGGGCCTCTGTGAAATTCACCAGTGGATCCACACTTTACTGTATTTTGGGCGGATTTTGTCAGGACATAAACATATAATGTATATACAATCTGTCATGGGAAAGAGCAGATAACCATATGATTTCGTGACTCAGTGATGCATGCTGACATTTTTATATACTTTCTCTTAGCCACTGTAATTAAAAGTTACTTTTGGTTAAATGCTGCTATACACTTGTTTCATAAACCACTGGTTAGTCTCAGGCTCCTAAACTGTTATTTCTCTCCCTATTCCTCTTATTCAAATATAAGACCCCATAAATCTGTCGTCTTTAATGCAGTCAGAACTTGCTGCACTTAGAGCTGCATATGCTTTTCAGTATTTCTGGACAGCGTTACGATGAGGCTGAGGTTATGAGATTAACTGCTCATCGTCTTGACAAGCCCTGATGCATGCCCAGCCTGCTCGCTGTAAGCACTGGGAAATCTACCGTATATTTTGAGGGGTTAATGATGGTAGCCTGCAGTCTGTAAAACAAGGATTTGGCTTGCAGAGAGTGTCTGTGGTCTGAGTTCGTTAGTTCTCAGATTTATGCTTCAGCCTTTGCTAGAAGTGCTGGGAATCCTAGAGTGGTGGTTCTTTTCCCCTTTTCTTCATTTTTTCCTTTTGGCATTTGAGTCTTTTCATGACTCACAGTTTGTCCTCAGAATTCAAGCCTGTTCAACAAAAAATGAATATGCTGAAAATCTCAAGAATATAGGACTGATTTTTCAAATTATTTGAATTATAGTAAAAATTCACTCACTTTAGGATGATTACTATGAATGCATATCCCATAAATGTGTATGTTTCTATACCTGTGAAGGTAGTGTCTTTAAACTTGTTATCTGCTTCTTGTTCACAGCAGTTAAAAACCCAGAAAGAAAAAGAACCCTTTATGGATTTTTCTGCCCCTTGATTTACTTTTTTACAGATTCTCTGTTTTGATTCCTGCCACATACAGTAAGTTATATTGTAATTTGTCTTCAGGGGCTCTGTTCCCTTTAGATCTGCAACACAAAAGGCAATACCATGTACATCTAATGCTGGAAAAACACAGTGAAAGAATGCAGAAATGTGTGACCATCTGGCTGCTTGTCCACTTGAGCACAGGCTATAGGGGTCACTGAGACCCCTCAGAGTGCTATTGATACCGGACCCTGACAGGAAGCACTTCAGCTGGTCCCCACAGGACAAAGGCCAGTGCACTCAGAGGTGTGTTACATCTTCAAACGCTGGAGCTGGTGACAAACCAAAGGAAACTTCTAGCCGTTTCCAAATGCTCTTCTCCTTGGTTATATGCTGAATGGTTCCTATCCCCTCCTGATAATCTATGGCTTGGGGAAATAAGTATTTCTCAGAGGCTTTCCTCTTGCCTCCCTAACATCCCTGTTAGCGTGAAAGGGAAGTTGAAGTACCACTTGGGGGAATAATTTTTTTAAAATGCTGAAGTCATGATGAAGTTGAAAGTATGAAAAAAATGAGCAGCACAGGGATAATCTGACCTCAGGAGAGGGATGAAGGAAAGCAGCAATGCAGCAAACCTCATGCTTGCTGTGGACCATGAGCGCTTTTGCTTGTGCTTGTCAGAGCTGCAGTGGTAGTTTAAATATTCTTACCCTCCTACTGGAAAACCAATTCCTAAAGATTGATAGGCCCAAATGAAGGACTAAACAATAATCTGAGGGGAGAGAAATAGCATTTACGACTACACAACTCTTTGAGCTCTGTTCCTGGGCCTCAGTTGAGTGCCAGGAAAGCAATTGCAGAAATAATAGAATGGGAGATGATGACTGTAAGAAAGCAAAAGTTTCCCGAAGGTTTTCCCAGTTTTATACTGTAACAATTGTGAACTCACACAGACCTCATAAAGGAGGTCGATAGGCCTTCAGCAGTATTATGCAGGCACTGCCAACAAATGCATGAAGGTATTGGTATCCAGACTGTCACAGTCTGTAAGTAGTGCACATGTTCATAAAACCACAAAGGAAATACTGGACACACGCAATAGTCTGAAGAGACAAAGATGCCAAGGCAAAAGTCTTTTCTTTGTTGCTGGGTGGTTTGTTTGGTTTTGCTTTTAATGCTAGTCCTTCCAAAAGGCCAAGTCTTTATGAACATCATTAGTCATTCTCTGTTCCTGCCTATGCCTCAAAATACCTCTGCTTCTTTTTTCTGATTCTATGCTACCTTCATATATTCTTCTTACATATACTTACTGTCTATACAGGCATATACAAATGTGTATATATATATATATATATATGTAGTTGGAGGATTATTCTGAAGAAATTGTTAAAAGACTGTGTAGTATTACCTTTATTACTTTATGATATTGTATTTAATTGCAAGTTCTTGAAGCAAAGATATTTTATATGTATAATTCTTATCTTTTTAATGTTTGCTATTACTTGGGATCATTAGGGAAGAGACAATAGTAGGTCAAATCCTCTTAATTATGACAGGATTTTGTACTTGTTTATCTCCTTAGCTGATCTCCAAAATTTTTACAGCATTGGATAAAAGAGAAAACCCACAGTAATATTTAATCTTCTGCTTGAGACTTGTGAGAAGGATTTGACATTTCATGAAGGTTGGAGGTTTCACATAGGTTCATGGCAGGACCATGTGACTGCCAGGTGAGGCTGTGTTACTTGACTGGTAATGGGACAGTGCTGCCATGAAGAAACCTCCCCATGAAGAAGTTCAGTCTTTGAGGGAACAGACCTGTAAGTGCCCCTGAGATGGTGCAGTGGGCTAAGAAGACCCAGACATCCCATCAAGACCAGCAGTGCTCCACAGAAGACTGGAGGGACTGGAGGAACACAGTTCTGCCCCCTGCCAGTGAAATGGTCCAGGCGCTTCTTTGCCCCTCAGCTGTACAGCATAGGTGGCTTGTGTATTGTGGCAATCAGCTGTGTGATGAATTTGGTCTATGACAGATAAGATCAGAAAGCTTGAACAACCTTGTTCTAGAATATAAAGAAAAACGAGGCTGCAAAGACTATCAATTTAAGATGAACCAACTAATGCAAGTAAGCTTAATATCCTTATTTTTCATGATAGAATACCAACAAGTAGATAAAGTGGATGCAGCAGTAAGAATCTGAATAGATGAAAATGACTGACACCAAAGTATTCTGCATTGGAAAGTATTTTGGAATAAGAGTATAAAAATAGAAAAGGAAAAATAAAGGCTGCATAGTGGAAGAGCACCCTTGCTTCTAGTTGTGCTTAGCTGTGGAAGTTGTGTAAGTGAACTAAAACATAACATTGCAAACTATGCAGCTGTTTTTAAAATGTTAATGGGGAAAAGGTACATGGGCAAGGAGTTAATGTAAATTTGTCTGAAGATTTTTTCACTATTTTTTCATATTAATGTGATAAGAGGTATCTCATTTAATGTGCGCATTAATGTGAAAGGTGATGTCTACTAGGTATTTTAAGATCATTTTACCAGTCTTATTTTAAAATCATGGAGGCTTCAATTAGTGCCAAAGGAAACAGAAGGGGTTTTATTCTTCTAGCCTAAGCGTTATTGCCATTTAACAAAGCTCCTCCATTTTCAATAGCATTATATCCTAAATTCATCTGAATACTCTGTAATGTCAATTTTCTGGTGTAAATTTATGTATGGGTTTACATTTAAAATGTAATACTTTTAATTGCAGGGAAACAACTTTTAATCTATAAACAAACATACTTCAACTTCTCAAGTATTAAAGATTTTATCTGAACTATACCTCTAAGCATGTGAGCTAGTAGTTTTGCACACAAAATATACAGGTGCAGTTTTGTCTGCACTTTTTAAAATTCATTGTCCATGTAATTGCACAATTATTACAGTAAATCACATAACATTCAGTGTTATAGAATGGCTTGAGACTCTCTCCCTGGCCCCTCGACATCAGAATAGATACTTGGAAGTTACTATGCATAATAACTTTCAGGAAGAATTGAACACATATACCAGAATTCTCATATTTGATTAAAAAAACCAAAAGGATAATGGAAAGAAAAGCAGTAGCATATAACAACAGTGTTGTTTCTGTGATAAGTTACACGGTGCTCAGTTCGCTACACATCACTAAGCATATCCCAGCCAGCCTAGTGATTTGTTGAGACAAACTTCTCTGGCAAAGGTGATCCTAGATCCCAATCATCCCTTGTTAAAAAGGCATCAAAAGAAGATTTGCATACAGCCAGTGGGGCTCGTGCGGTGGATTCTGTTGGCTCATCTTGAAGTGCTCCAGTGAGGTCTGGCTTGTTTTGCACTGTTCAGGATCACTTCTTTTGCCACTCATGGAAGTCTCAATGATTTAAAAATAATAATAGCACAAATAGAACACATGACCTCTAACCCATTCCTCTTTGATTAAGTCTCATTTTATAACAAAACTATGACTAATGTCTCTTCCTTTGCCTTCAATAAACTATCATATAATCTGTCTATTATTCTTAATATCCTCTTGCCCCAATAAGACATTTGTGTTTTGTTTGGATTCCCCTGAATGGGGTGAATATTATATCTATAACCTACTGGAAAGCATTTCTTCTTAGACATATTGGCAGGGCTAATTTTGTTTTTACAGGTGTTTGTACTTGGAAAGGGGTTAGCCACAGTCTTGAAGGCTCTACCGCACTGGTACATCACAGGAGCACAGTGTGCTGTGGGTCCTTGAGCTGTTAACGGGAGGCAGGGAGGGAAGGTTAAATTAATCATTTATGCTTTATTTATACTTGCTCTTACTTGTGGAGTTGGACAAGCGGATGCCAGTTTTCCTCAGCTAAGGGCTGTCTGTGTGACATGATGTTTGATATCTGGCAAAGCATTATTTATGCAATTTGTATTATATTACAAATCAAAAAGAAGGAAATACATAGGAATTGCTACAGTGCTGCACTTTTGTCTGTCAGCTGGACAAGCTAACTAAACCCCCAAACTTGCCTTGAGAAATTTTGCTCTGAATCAGGCAGAAGTACCAGCTCAGTACTGTTTTCTTCTTATCTTTGCTAAGATTTCTCTTTTCATTGTGCTATGAAAATTCAGTCATGACTCAATTTAGTAGATTTCTTGTGGAATGATCTGAGAGAGATCTTGCTGAAATGGATGATGCTTAATTACTTGATTCAAGCTAGCAAGCAAGAGTAGATAAAATGTGCTTGATTTCTTTCTTTCTCTATTATTTTGGGGTTCTAAGTATATAATCCCAAAATTCAAATTATCCTAATTTAAAGAAAGTGTACTTACTCAGCAAATTATAAAATAAATAATCCCACAGATTTAAAAAAACATTCTTACTCCATCAAAGGTAATAGGCTTAGTTTTGCTGAATTTGAAAGGGTTTAAACACAAGCTTAAATGTTTGCCTGCACTGTGGTCCCAGGCTGATATCGCCTCCTGAAAACTCTGTACTTGAGTTAACTGAGCTCACCAAACAAACTCATGATGTCAAAGAGAGTCATGAAACACTGCTGGATGAGCAAAGTATAAACTTACTGCAACTGCACAAGAAATGCTTTTTTTGAGCAGAAGGAGAGCAGAGACAAGCTGAGGCAGCAATGGGCTCAGCCACAGCATTAGGTTCAAAAGGGAAGTATTTACATATCTCCTGTTAATTAAGTTTTCTCTCACCAGAGGTTCCTCAACTGGGAATTTATAATGACTTGTTTTGTCTTTTACCGACCACAGTACCATCAGCCATGGGCAGGACCAGGCAGGGTGAGTCCGGTCACTGAAGATGACAATCCTTTCTAAGATGTACTCTTTCTGATCTCAGATAAGGTCAGTGCAAAGCAAGAATGTCTGCTCTGCAGTGTCATAGCACTGCAAAACTAGTGATATCAAAGCCAGCAGTACTAAGCATGAGTCCCAAAACAGCCCTACATGTAGAATTAATGTAGGTCCTGATTTTGCCTTGCAATGCTTTGAATAAGACAGAAAGTACATGTGTTTATTAGTAAAATCATTGTTGTGGCAGTAGTTCATTAACATTACTTCATTCTTTTGGGGCCACTTGTACTTTCCTTTGATACATCTAATACATATTTTAGGTATCAAATCTGACAACACATTAGATTTTACATCAATTCCCTTATTCCTTGGCAAGATACAACAGCAGAAAATCTTCATTTCTGTCTCGTGACTGCATATTGGAGCAGAAAACCACTGTATTTGCATTTATAATTACTATACTTTTAAGTTAAAACTGGCTTCTTGCATGTAGACAGAAGCTGAAAAATACTGAAGTAGCCATGCATATACCAGTGTGACTTGCACAGAAGTTATCAGAGGTACTGATGCATAGCACAAAGGCATTTGATAGACAAATGAGCAGTTAAAGTTTCAAGGAGTCTCATGCCAAAGACCTCTGGACTCCACTATTTGCTGAAGGAAATGAGAGTTTAGCCTTTGGGAGTCAGGTGGAAGAAACATGGGGGTTTTTAATAGGTTTGCAGGCTAAATTTAATATTCACAGAACAATTTAAAAAAGGGAGTGATAGACAACTCATAGAAAAATACACCTGAGGTACAGAATATGTGGTGAACATATTTGCAGCAGGTGACCACATGAACAGTGTGTACCACTTTCTGATGCAGCTCTTCTAGGTTTCCGGACTATATCTGATCTGTTAGTTCTCAGTAACTCTCAGGTGGATACTTCTGAGAGATTAAATTGCCTAAGAATTTTGTTACCTACCTGGAGAAAAATGGGAAATATATAAACAAAAGCAAATCCAGAATTGTTCTGAGAAAAAATTTCTCACAAACTCATTGCTTAGCTATTCTGAATCAACTCAAGTTTAACGCAAAGCTAAGAGGAGATACGATTCCATGACACACCACCAAATATATGTGTTCTGCATGACAATAGTAAGAAAAATTAATGAATCATGCTAAGAGATTTAAGTTTGCCATCAACAACAGCTTCTTACAGATGTTGATATAAAATAATGAAATAATATTTCAAGGTAAATAATATAATCCACCAAGATTTCAGACTTTAAAATGAATGTAAATAAAAGGAATGGAGAAAGTCTTCTAAAGTGCCTTTTCACTTTGGTTTGGTCAGCAGTGTTTTACTTTAGACTATTAAACACAGAGATCTGAGTACATATTACCCACCAATATGCTAAATTTGAGTGACATAGGTGGGAAGCAGTATTTATTATTATATTTCTTATGCTCTTTCCTTATTTCTCTGTTGTTTACCCATAGGTAGAAGTAGCATACTGCAAAGTGTGTTTTGAAATGGCTGTATTCATGGTCTTACTCAAAAGCACATTTTTTCTAGATGAGAAACCCAATTTTTAATGTTCTCTCTTTATTTCCTTTCAACACATGTAAGTAAAACCTCTCTCAAATTGTCCAAATTTACAGCAGCTACAGTTAACATATTTCTACATAACTCCCTGCCTGCAGATTTCTACTGCTGATATTCAGTTGCTAAGGGGTAAGGCTATCCAGTGTTTTCTTAAAGAAGTTATACAGGGAACAAGAAATCTGTGTCCCTCTTAAAGCTATTTCATCCTCATACTCAGTGAGCTTTCTTTGTTAGTCCACAATTCAACTGCACGATTTCACTGTTTTTGGTGAAACTGGTGCAACCATTATGCCACCACCATCACCTCACTTATGCCCTCACAGATCCTGCCAAGTCAGGGATACACAGATCTGAAAAATATAAATTCATAGATATTTTAAAAGCAAACAAACAAGGGGATCAGGAACCCAGGACTCCAGTAACATCTGCAACACACATGCAGCCTTATTTTTATTCATCTCTTTTGACCCTACTTCCTGGATGCTCATCTGCAACACCATTCCTGTTCCTCTGTTGTCATGGGGTAGTCAGACACGGATCCTGAGTGGGATAATATTTTGGCATCTAACCTGCACTTGTAAAAAAATTATCTCAGATTTTATCCTGTGACACAAGTCACCAGTCATGTGTTCCTGAACAATGCTTGGTTTTGGTTTCTACCTTGTGTATCCTAACCATGTAACAAAAAAGCATCCAGGTATGAATGCTATTTTGTTTGTAAAATCAAGCTCTTCAATATAATTATGCAACAAGCTTTGACTCTGCTCTACTCTGTGTTATTCCCTTCTAGTGAATGTGGAGGGATCCCATGGAGCAGCAGCCTGATCATGTATCGATACACCATAGGGTAACTGTGAACTGCCATTTCCTGACTTACAAGTACTTGATTTTTCCAGCTAAAATAAAATTCTTTTAACATAGATTTCTGCTTGGTGGGTATTTTTGGTAAGTGGGTTTTGTTTTGTTTTGTTTTTTTCTTTAATTTCCTAGGTTCGTGGTGTTTGAGACTTTTTTTTCCTAAGATAAAAACACAGAGCTGTAACTATAACATGACCTTGAGCTACAACACAGATTTCTACCATTTACACTACAAAGCATATTATTACATCAGCTGGCAACAGATGGTCGTTATCCTTAGAGTGGAAATGATCTGTTGGGGGTATATACAGTTTGACAGTGGCTGAAAATGCAGTAGTTATGCCTTTTTTCCTGAAGATTCCAAATAAAAGCAGGAAAATGGTAATTTTTTTTAGAAATAATCTTTCATTTCAGTCAGGACTTTTGTCTGGAAAGGAGAAGAGATCTTTAATATAAATTTAATCTAAGTTTAATCTCTGACCAATATCAGGAAGGAAAGGTGATGAGACCTCTTGAAAAACACTGGCAATGGAAAGTATGAGGCAAGCTAAAAGGTGAGGTCATCATCAGCTCTTGTACAATAATCACTGACTTGAAGTACTCTTGAAATCTATTTGCTTGAGAAGAATGCAGAAGATTGAAATAATGGATGTGCAGTGAAACACCTACATCCAGATAATGAGAAATGAGAGAGGATGACGTAAATGAGATAAGCAAAATACCCCAATAAAGACCTTAAAAAAGTAGTCATGTTTTCCTATAAACTTTTCTTGGGAGCTCTGTGCTAATCACAAAGGAACAAAAAGGATTGTAATCTAGAAACATGAAGCAGCTTTCCTGGATTTACAGGTTTCCTTTGATGCCATGAATTACAGAATAGCAATAGAGCATCCCCTGCATGACAAGAGATGAAAGTACATCTGTTTATCCCACTGAAAAGTTAGTATTTTCCCCATTGATTATTATTATAAGTCTTCATTTTAGAGCCAGTGATATGTTTGACCCTGCATTAGACACAAAAATAAAAGGCAAAACCTATGTAACTTGCATTTTAAAATATATACTTTTAGGTCTGTGGGGACTAGAGATGGAGACACATTACACAGTATGAAATTATTTGAAGCTGCAACTAAATCTCTGGGGCTCTTTATAGGAGAAAACATGTTGTTCACACAGGTCTGAACATGAGATAAGTCTGTTATAACCACATTTCTTGTTGTTACATGATGTAGTTCACTTGCTATTTCCAGAAGTCTCACATGAAATGCAAAATATAACAGCTATATAGTGTAATTGCTCTGCTGTACAACACGTTGTTCATAATAATGTCCCAGATTACTTCTTTTAAAAACAACATTCAGCTTAGGGGGTCTAGCAAATCAGAAATTAATTTAGTGTCCTCTCAAAATTTAAATAATATCCACTGCCCTCAACTCTTGCTACTCCACTGGGTATGGTAGAATAACGCCGGATCTGCACTCAACAGAGTAAGGCCTCCTATTGTCACAGTGAAAGTTATATGCACAGTGTGATTTTGCAATACTTATAAAACCTCATAAGCTGGCCAAAACAAACCCACTAAATGAGAATGAGAATCAGCTTTTCAATGTGTAAGAATTATAGTCCATTATATTTAAAGCCAAGATATAAAAAAAAATGCTTGGCCAGAAACTGTGTAGTTAAGAATCTGCCAGCATGTCCATTAGGAAGTCCTACTATCAATCCTTAATATTAAATAAATGTTAAACACTTCAGCAAAGAGTAGCAGGGGCATGTGGACAACAGCTGGTTGTACAGCTCCAGGATACATTACCAACCAGTTTTCCTTTCAAACAATTAGAGCATCTTGTCCTTTATTAAACATATGCATTACAAACTGCGGAAGCAGAAAAGAAGCCATGAAAAAATAAGCTGTGGTTTTTTCCACCTGCAATGAGATTGTTCCAATTATGGTGTTATATCAATTAAAAATAAATTGCTTCTGTTTGAATGCCAAGTCTCACACTGAAAGGTTTTTTAATTTTTCTTCTTTTTTTCCTAATGAATTATTTAAAACCTCTGAAAGCAGGTAGCTATAACAGAAACTCAGGCTGATCCTTAACACCACTAGCAATAGTGGCTGAATTTCTATGAAATGTGCTGTTGAAAGTTCCTGTGCTCCAAGAAAAAAAAAAGTGTGGGAAGGAATAAGGACATGTTTCTGGTGAGACAGAGAACATCTGTCGGACAAGGACAGAAGGCTGCTGGCACAATGGCCCTGTGCTGCATGTGGAGTCCAGCTCCAGCCATGAGCAGGGAGTCACCAGTGAAAGGTCATAAACAGGCAATTGAGTGAGACACAAGAAGGGTGAAAGCTGCCAAATGGCCTTTGGGTCTTATCCTAGCAGAGTGCTGCACATATGCCTGGGAAAGCCAACCATGCCTCAGTGCTGTGGCTACACAGGTCCTCGGGTGGTAGAAGTGGTGGGATTGCATTGCTCACATGGAGGAGTGCGGGAGAGCTGAGCACGCACACGACCAATGTGATCGAGCAATGCCCGTTTATTACAACTAACAAAGCCCTTTTATAATGTTCTCCCGCACACGTGAGTAACATGCAGTACAAGTCCTCAAGACTGGACAGTTAACTTAGCCTGCGCTTTAAACCTTCTTATGATTGGATAAGAAGTGCCACATCAGCCTTGCCAGGCTTCCTGCCTTGTGGAACTTCCTCTTCTGGGGGTTGTTTGTCTCATCGAGTTTCTCCCCCCCTCATTCAGGGTCACATCCTTATTGCATTCTTGCTTGGCTGAGGCTCTTATCAGTCTTGTTCTCATGCAGGATTGCTCACATGTCCATTCTCTCGCAGAAAGTCCTCTAGAATCCCAACAGAGGAGGTGTGACTCCTGCTGCAGAAGTTCCCGGGAAAGGTGATGATGTTTACGGAGCAGCTGCCAGATTGCAGGCCTCCTCACTCAGTCCCCACTCACCCTAGACCAAGGGCTTGAGCCATTTCTTGGAAAAGGAGTAGATGCCTGTCATTGTAGATTGGTGCCTCATGGCAGGATTTGAAAGCAAAGGAGAATTATTTATGAGAAGATATATTGCCTTGAGTGGGACCAGTCCCTTCATTTGCATCCAGCTTCAAAAATCTTTCAGCTAAAGACCAATTCACATTGTCATCAGAGGAGTTGAATATTAATTATGTTCACAGTGAGAAACTGTAGAACTAGGGGAGAAGAAAACCAGTAAAGTTGTTTTCTGAGTGGTCTTGGGGAAATAGTAGGAAGTTGCTGGTGACTGGAGCTATTCAAGAATCAAAAGGACACTCAGACCCCTTAATTAACTTTAAAGTAAGTAGCCTTGCCAGTGCCACAGTTTCCTTCTAAAAAAAAATGCCTGATC
Organism: Athene noctua; assembly: GCF_965140245.1. Taxonomy (NCBI): domain Eukaryota; kingdom Metazoa; phylum Chordata; class Aves; order Strigiformes; family Strigidae; genus Athene; species Athene noctua. Next base: position 15,945,048 of record NC_134040.1, on the reverse strand, counting down.
CAAACACTTTGTCAGGTACTTGCCATTGATTTTGTTAGGACACAGAATATTTAATGCAGGGACAGATGTGCTTCAGGGAGAGGTTAACATCAGGCACACATTTAATTTGTTGATGGGAATTATTATTTGGAATAAGAAGTGTAATAAAGACTAATTTCTGCCTATAGTGGGCATAGTGGCCCTTTAGAGCCTGGCCCAGGATCATCTTTGTAATGCTCTTGGGCTGAGGCTAAGCCTGAGCTCAAAAAATTGCCATCAGGTCTTGCAACCACTGGAACAGAAATGCAGGAAATACTTTCTCTTCTCTCCTTATTCCCAGTTAGGGAAGTGAGGATGTAGTAAAATATATCCAAGGGACACTATACATAAGGATTTAAAGGGCATATGAAAACGAAAGAACTCTCCCTCCTCCTTGGCTTCAGAAAGCAGCAATTTCTCATACTATCTTCCTTTTTGGATTACATATTTTCACTATAAACTAATCTCATTTTATACTGAGGATCATTTCTTCACCAGCAGTAGCAGAGGAAGATGTTAATCTGTCTCCTCTAACTTGTCTTGCTGAGATCTGTTCCAGTTTGTGAAATCAAAGTTTCCCACACCATAGTGTTTAACTGAGGAGAGGGCAGAGTACATGCCTTTTGAAATTAAGAAGCCCTTGTTGTGGTGTTAATCAGTTTTCAAACCATTTTTGCTGTATGGAGGCATTATATTTTGCCATTCAGCTTTAAATATGAGGGATGAACAAATCTACGAAAGGTTAAAACAGTATGGCTTTACAGCGATTTCATGGGTTTTCATAGTGCCACTGACAATGTGGGGTGTTACAGAGGCTGCCTCTTTGATCAACTGTGCAGCAGGAACAAGCTGAGTTTTTGGAAAACGTTGCCCTGTCTGTGAAAAGTTTAGGTCCTTAATACCATTCAGAAATAGTATCACAGCTACACCATTTCCACTACCTCTGCCCTGTTGGAAATCTTACTCAAATTCTCAAAAATATTCAAGCAGGAATTAAAATTCCAGCCAAATTTAGTGGTAACCCTCAAAATATAACTGAGTTCAGACACAGTAAAAACATGCACCTGCTATGAAAGTAAATCCTCAAACTAGGCTATAGCCCAGTGGGGCTGTGTGGGTGCACCTGGGGTGTAGATGAATGTGTTTGCTCTTATATAGGTCTTGCCAATTACAGAAGACCTGGATTGAAAGTGCCAGGCTCTAGGGGTATCAAATGCCTGTGATACATTAACAAATTAATGATGCGCAATTAATGATGACAGGAGAAAGCTGCTTCAAGTATCCCCACTGGGAATTCTTATAGACTGCCAGGATCTGACAGATATAAATTGACTTTAATAAAAGTCACAACAGGAGAGCTGAGACCTTAATTACCAATGTGCCAATATTCAGTGAACTTGAAAGATTTTGTTCTGAATACAATTGTTATTAGCTTCCCTATTTTTAAAAATTAAAAAAAGAAAGGGAAAGGCATTAAATAGAAACACAGATTGTGGGAAAAGAAAAGAGATGGGGATTAAGTCTAATATACATGTTTATCCTTTTATGTACTTTAAAAAAAATAAGTGCCTGAAGAAGAACATGACCTCTCATGATCACTTTTAAAAAGTCTTTCTCTCATCTAGTTTAGCCTTCCTTGCTCAGCTTTGTATCTCTCACAAACCTGTCATGTTCCATGAATTCTGAGATATGCCAAACAGCATTTTGTACTTCAACACTTCATTTCAAACTTGCTGAGCTTAGCTTTGAACACTTCTGATTAACCTGAATTAAAAGCACCTGTCATTGTCATATTTTCATGTATTTTTCTTCTATCGTCTCGTCATCTATTTTCAGGTTGTGCTTCCTGCATAGGAACGGCAGGCTTCCTGAGGTGTTTTAAGTACCTGCCACGAATCCAACCCTAAAAACATGTTTTTCATCACTAGTGAGTTCAGGAATCTGTTGCACAAAACACCACAAGCAACAGTTAAAACAGTTGTTCAGTAATGCATCTGCATGTATGCTAAACGCATCCTATATGACTCAGGGAAGTGATTTGACCTAGATGTTAGAGAATTGTTGTTTTTCCCTTGCTGCAGTTATTTTTCAAATTTATGAATTGTGGATCCGGAATCTCTGAGTTACTCTGGCTTTATAGGGTGGCATACTGCTATGAAATCTGTGTCTGTGGCTGGTAGCACCATATCCCAAATCCTTAGTCCTATGAGGATGAGAAAACTTAGTGCAAGTATCTAGTACAGTGGGATTCAGCTGCTTCCATAGGTTTTTTTCAACTAATACAACCACATAGAAATAACAATGAGGACTCATTTTTAAAATAAATTAATTCCTTTTAGAATGAATTAGTTCCAGAATGGCTTACAGATCTATAACACATCTAGTGAGACTAGGAAAAATATTTACGGAGACAGGAGAGGTGGTGCTGGTGACAGTCACTCAGTGCTCTGAACAGCTTCCACGTCACAGTCACAAGAAAATAAGTAAAAGAGATCCATTAATATAGAAACTATGATTAAACAGCAAACTTTATACCCTTTCCTTGTTTTGTCATTTGCAATCTATACATGCAATAACATAACTACGCCTTAATCACTCAAAAGGCTTGTGTACTCAATTCGTATTAGCCATTGATTGTAGGTATATGGACATATTCGAAAGGACAGGAAGATACGGCTGAAGGAATCTGGATATTGCAATAGTGTGGACAAGTATTAAAATTAATATCAATTAGAAAGGATGCTCATTCTTTAGTAATTAACAATGTGAACTCCTTTTGCATTCACTAAACTCTCTCTGAACACTTATGTAAAAATTCCATTTAAAAAAGTCTTAAAATTGCCTGCTACTTCTCCTGTAAAGCACTGAAGAAATTAATTTTGGCCATGTCTTTATGCCAAGACTTGTGATTGGATTTTCCTCCTTCTAGCTAGAATTTTATATTGCTGCATCTATACTGACTTCTGTTAGTCATATTACTGTGTTAATTTAAAGGCTCAAAAACATCTAGGAGATGTTGTATTAAAGACAGAATTTTTTTTTTCTAGACAGCTACAGGATTTTCTTGATGAAGAGAAAAGTAAATCTGTATGTCATCAACCCAGAATAGCAATTTAATGAATGGTTTTCTCCAGAGGCAAGGTGCGCATGCTAAAAAATATACAAAGTACCAACCAACCTAGTTCAGGTCCCTTTGGGACTTCACAAAGTGTAAAGTGTAAAAGCAAAACAAGGACCCTCCTTGTATCAGAAAGTGTCTTGAAATAAATACTAGTTTTAAAAAAAGCTTACAAAGGAGAAATTAATCTGTTCCTTTGTTTATACCCTTCTCCATCCCCCCATCCCCAGCACTTTTATTCTGAGAGCAGGTTATACATGTTATTGACAATGAGGTAGATACTCTTTTAGGCTTTTCTTCAGAGGAGCACCGAAAATCATCCACTGATATGTTTATTTGAGAGCTAAGGCTAGGGCAGAGAAAATAAACACTGTCAATATGTTTGGTGTTAAGGTGAATGGCATCAGGTCCTCCCAGTTTGACTTGTAAAGTCTCAGCAACTAGTTGCTGTGCGCTGGTGTTTTAGCAGGCCGTAGACTGGCCTCTAAAAGGAAGGGAAAAGTACATGATGTTTGTACAGCTGAAAACAAGATGAAAAACCACAGGCCTCCTCTCACACTCCATTAGACCCTAAAGTCCATGGAGTACTGCACTCAACACATAAACAGTTTGTGGAAAAGTTTCTCAATGTGTGAAAGAAGGGAACAAAGCCTGGAGTCAGAACAATGAACATCTATGTATGAAGTGAGCAGCCAGTGCAAAATGCAATGGCAATGCTCAGTTAAACAAACAGCTGATACAGGAACACATTAATCACATTAATAACTCCCAATAAGAACTCTTGGGAATGCATCTTGATATTCCAAGTGGACTACGATGTGCACAGTCTATACACGATGCAATTATTCTTTTCCTCTCACTTTAAGAATGGAAATAAAAAATACTGCCTCTGGTGTACACTGGCAGAGATGTTGGCATAGGCAATAGGAGGGCCTGGTTGTATGTGTACTTTACTGGTAACTCTTCTGCTGCAAAACTAACGAAAATCACTAAACAAACATGCAAACTTGATAGACATTTGTATATTAGAGCTCTGCTCTAAGCTGTCTTCTTTCCACTATCTTGCGTAATAACAAGAAGTACTGTCCTGTGTCATTACTCCGCAACAGGAAACACAGAATACAGGGAAAATGATAAACAGGAGTGTTACATTCCTGTGTCAAAACCCCTCCTATTTTGTATAGAGCAGTAAGACCATTTTCTGTCTTGGACTTTGCATTCTCTGGAAATATCTAGCTACAAATTTCTGGAACATCTATGAGTCAGATGTGCAATCAAAATAATGATATTAAGAATTACACTGTGCAAAGCCTTGACGTTAGGACTAGCAGGAAGGTGGCAGACAGTGTTTACAGTGTTTGCAGCTGGATGAGCACTCTCAGCAAAAGAGCTTTGCTCCTCCAGATTTAAGAAAAGATTAAAAAACTTTTATTTCTATTCAAGCATCGGTATTGTTTCAATACTGTACTTGCCAGAGTTCCAGAGCAGTGCATGTCTGCAAACAAATAAGATCTTATTCTCCCAGCTAGCAAATTTATTAAGATAAGGCATATCAGCAGTTTAACTTGCATGGTTAGATTGTGTCAGCAGAGAGTTTCATAATGTACGGCCTCTTGTTCAATTACAGCACTTTGCTGCTACTCTCTTGCCCTTTAATCTGGGCATAACAGTAGAGATGCAGCAAAGGCAGAGTGAAAGGGGCATGACAAAAGAGAGAAAATATGCCTAAACCCTACCAGGTGCTGTGAAAGAAGAGGGGCTGAATGTTAACAGGAACAGACAGGGCAAGAAGCAGCCACAGTTGGGAGGAATCTGAGAGATCCAAGGAAGAGATCACTTCGGGTTTCAAAACGCCTCTTATCCCATGGGACTCCACTAATTACATTATAGCTTCTGATTAGTTTGTGGCCAATTAAAACCTACAAAGAGAGAAAACTGGACTTTTAAACCTGCCCGTTTGTAGATAGTTGGGGAGGAAATTGAATTGTAGGTGATGAGCCAAAGTTCAGTTGAGATTTTTCAAAGAACATTGATGGTCACTTTGCTGATATCTTGAATCCGTTTTTCAAAGCTGTATGGTATCCTCTTTTAACGGGATAATTTAATAAATGGTTTAAGGTTTGGTCTTGAAGAATATAATGTGACTCAGTCTTTCGATTATTAGCTCCAAATGCTGGACCTTTAAATAGATTTCCTGACTTCCAGAAGTACTGAAATACATCTCTTCCAGTAACTTTGGTAAGCTTTTCAGGGTGTTACCATGAACTCTAAAAATTAAGCTGATTTTCACTGATGAGTGTGTGTGGAGGAGGAAGATTTAAAGAGCTTGATGGTAGAAAATGAAATGTGCTTCTCTGACTCCCGGCCATGATCATGCAGCTCCTCTAATTTCAATCAAGAAAGGCTGAATCAATTTTGGTTCAGACTTGATTCCAGAGGTGAGCTTGTCTACACCCCTTTCTTCAGTTTCACAAATCATGAAATCCAACATGCAAAAATGTACATTTTTAAAACCATACACTTTCCCCTGGCTGGAAGCTCAGCTCAATCCTTCACTAACATCAAACAAACAAATACAAAATTATTACTGTTGTGTCCTAATGCATTACTTTAGTGTTGATGTTATTGTAGCCTAGTTAGAATTATCTTTTTACAGGCACCCCTTTCTTGGGGTGATCCAGTGAGCCATCCCCAAGGAGAATCCTCAGCATAATTCAGGGGATAGTTCACCTTAAGAATCCATCCCAGTCAGCATTACAGACAAGACTGCATCAGGATTAGTTTCCTCCATCTCACAGATTTTTCGATGCTGTGCCAGCAAGCTGTGTACCCTAAACAGCCTCATACTTCAGGGCATATGGCACATACCTTCAGTTTTATGTCATACAAGCACCACGTTGGTGGGCTGCAGCCTGACCCTCACGGTATTTCAGATGCACTGAAATTGGACCTCCTCCTCCATCCTGCCATAAAATCAGGTAAGTATGTGTAGGGCCACATGGACCCAGAGGAATCCAAAGGCCAAGTAATATGTAGTGAGGACGTGGCCAGTGAGCACTGGGGGGATCCTGCACTAAGCAATGTCAGCATGGGCCACTCATATGCCACCCACCACACTGGATAACGATCACTCCCCCGGTACCCAGCATGTTGAGACGGAGATGTTGCTTTATGGGCCGGTGACCATCGCAAGTGACCCTGGGACCAGGAGTGGCCCTTATAGTGGACAAGGTCCAGCATCCTCCCCTCCCACTCTGAGCATGCTGACGTGGGGCTCAGCTTCACTGTGGTAGAGAGCTGCTAATTTTTGTGACTTTATTTTAAGTCTAATGATATTGTTTGCTTTGTTAATATTTCGGCAATTACAATTATTACAGGGTTTCTAGCTGTCAGATTTTCAGAGAAGTTTTGAAGCATGAGCATTTAAGGCTTAAAGATGAAAAAAACAAATGTGAAGTGTATTTATTTTGACGCTTAAATCTCATGATTTAAAAAACAATCTCCCTATTTGGAGATGACTCCAGAAACAAAGCATTATAAAGGTAACAACAAAAAGAATATTACAAAGGTTTTAAATAACCTTTTGTTTTTCTTCTTGCATTTAGTATTTTCAATTCATTATGTAAAAGAAAAATTAGCAGCAGATATCTGAAAGGTTACCTTAAGTTCCTAAGGTACTAAAAGTCTTAAAATAGAAAGAAACGTAAAGCAAATATTATCTGAGATAATATACATGAATTCACATCTCAACCTACATTTCTACATTTTGCAGTTTAACATATATATTTTTGTTTAAGTTCTCTTTGGAAAAAACATAACAAAATGAGTGGCATTTGCTGAATAATGTTTAAACATTTTTGCAATGTACCTCCCTTGCCATCCCCCCTCTTTTTTTCCCCTGACAGTATTAAGTCTGCAACACAGAAATCCTCACATTCTCCAGATGGTAGCATAAATTTTCAGGTCAAGTGATATTAAAAATAGATAATAGCCCAGACCTCATGAGTCTCTACAGAAAGACTAAACAGTCACAATAGGGAATATCATTGTTTTGGTTTTCTTTATGAGGTTTTATGTACTCAGCTGTTTCTTCGCTGTGCTCTCAGTGCAGAGAGACCCTGATCATTCTGAATTCCAGTTCCACCTCACTTCCTACCCTTTATACTTTCTAAGCCCCATGCCACACAAGTCAAGGGAAATATATCCACACAGCTGCACCATCAGTTCCTAATGTGCTCCCCACTGCCGATACACTCGCTCTGCACTTCAGAGTATTCATAACCAGCAAATGAGTTCTTGAATAACCTGCTCTTACAGCTCCTCTGGAGGAATACAGTCCACTCCGGGGCATTTCACTGTTCTGATAAATGGATGGGACCTCTCTAAAAATCCACTGACAACAAACTGTTTTAAGCACATGAAGTTTTGAAAATGGTCATAATAAAATATATCTTTGAGTAATCATATTTTTTAGACAGACAGTAGCTGCCAGCTAAGGAGTTGAGCGTGTCTCAGGTGGTTCCCCAGCAAGTCTGTGAAGGACTATTAAAAAACGAGAGTACCTTCAGGAGTGAGACAGAGCCTCACCAGCTATTTCATCTTTTAAGTCTGGTTCTACTTGGGCAGATCTTAAATAGATGTCTCTCACATGGCCATGGCCATTTGCAGTTCAGAAAAATAGCTTTTCAACCATGAAGGCTGCTTTTCACACCCAAGTGGAACTGGCAAATAGCCAGACCATGTGCATGGTTCATACTTGCACAGTAATAACATTTCAGGAGAGAAAGAAACTCTGTGGCTTATCAGTTTCCTTTGACTTGTATGCCTAGTACTAAGACAGATATTTTTTTGTCAGTCCACATTTGGTGTTTTTTATTTTTTCTTCAAAAGACAGAAGATAATGAAGATAGCAATCATTCTTCCATAATGTCCCCTTCCAGGGGGATGGATATGTCATTCATAGCTCAACCTTGATGTCTACTTTGTAGTTACAGCCACTCCAGGAGATAAATACTGCTGAGCAAAACACCAAAGAGTGCTCAGGAATTGCAGTGAGGAGCTATTTTTAAGAAATAAAGATAGGTCTACATTATCAACTGCAGCCAGCAGGAGCAAATCTGGTGGGCAAAACAGTTGGTGCCTAGGACCAGACATCCATATTGTTCTCATTTCAGGGAGTTTACTTCAGCTTCAGTAAAGGCTCTGAACGCTGGAACAAAAGCCTGTGAACAGTTGGAGGTTTGATATTGGTCTCAAGGTTTAATTTCATCTGAAAGGAATTCAGTTTGTGTGCCCTGAGGTTGCACAATGTGACCCATGTGTGCTAAGTGGGGCTATTATATGATTCCCTTCAAAAAAATTCTGATCTAAACCACGACAAGGCATGGTCAGCATGTAAGAGAATAGAAGCAGAGTTCCCTTCTGAAATATTGCTTTTCCAATTCAATATTGCACACATAAATTTTAAAATCTCCAATCTGCAACTACCAGGGGGTGGGTGAGAGAGCGGACATAAAGCACAGGTGCAGGCTTTGAACAGCCGAAAGTTATCTGCAGTGCATTTGAACTTGCTTGGCAAGGGCAAATCTGCTCCGTGACAGCAGAGGCCTACACCTCTGAGCAATGGTATACGCAGCGGCCCCGTAGGCATGGTGTACAATTTCATATCCATGAGTCACATGGTAATGCCAAAGTGCTCTCAGTAAGTTATGCTGTGCTCCTAGCCGCAGTAAGAGCTGTAGCTCTGTAGAAATGCAGTTGCAGGATTTTCAGTATACGTTCTGCAAGTTACCACTGGATAGCACTGTGCCGCCTCTGCCAAAGTGCCTTGTGTTACCTTAAATTTCCCTCTGTTTAAAGCTATTCAAGTTGGTATTTTCTCTTAAATGCTTTTTGCCAGGCAACTTTTTTTTTTATTGTTGATTTTCCTGTATCAGGCTGATGTTCCTAGTTGTAAGGGCCTGTTCATAAGCTCATGTTTTTGTTTGCTTCCTTTGTACCTACACTCGGGTTCCTGTTATGTGATGCCACAAGCAGCATGCAGTGCTCCAGGTGTGGTCACAGCAGCCCTTTGTACCAGGATGCAGTTATCTGTTGAGATCTGTGCTCTGTTCCTCTGTTTAAGCTTCCCCATGTTTTGTTTGCTTTCCTAACTGCTACCAGACATCAGGTTGCTGTTTTTAAGTGTCTGTCAACAGTCATCACCAAATCCTTTCCCTGATCAGTGTTTTGCAGTCTGTGACTACAGAACATACTTTCTACTGTTTTTGGCAACATTCCTCTTGTTATTTTCTGTTTATTTAATAGCCTAGTTAATCTCTTCTATCCATGCCTCCCTTTTATTCTAGGTTTGATTCTTCTTCCCAGGGTAGAAGCAGACCTTCCTATCTGATAGCTTTCTTCATCTGTTCATCCTTTTAAGACATACAGAGTAGGCTTAACATTAAAATTCAGTGTCAATGACTATTATACAAATAACCTCTGTTTTCATCTTAGTTTGAGTTTTCATCAACCCCCCCATAGCTGAATATTTCGAAGCCTGCTGGTACTATTCTTGCTATCTGATCAAATGTATATGAAAACACCTTTGGCATATTTAGTGCTTTAAATTATCTCTTGCTCTTAAGTAATGGGATTAGGAAAGGAAAATAGCTCCAGGTGTGATCTATATAGGGGTAGAGAAAAATAATCTGAAAAAGGATTTAGTTTGTGTGGTGCTGGGGAAACACAAGGTTGCTGAGAGAATCTGTAGCATTAGCAGGTTTTGAGACACACCTAAGGTTTCTCATTAGAGCTGCTTCAAGTTCTTTAGTAATTAAATTTTGCAGAGATTAACAATTCAGGACCAATTTGACCCTGTCTCAGCAACCAGCAGAACAGTTTGCAAGTGGACATAAGTATTTTCTCTGTGAGAGAAAACTGTATGTGGGAGGCAGCTGGGAATTTGTAGCAGAAGTTTATCATTAGCATAGTATGTATACCTATTAATCATTATACTTCTTGTTACATGGAAATGGATAAATCAGAAATTATCACATGGTAAATGAGCGACCTTAAAAATTCTCTGTTGGACTTTTCCTTTAATGGCATCAGAAGTTTAGTGCATGTCTGAGAAGCTGCCAGAGGAGCAATTTGAGTAAAGGAGGAAGAAAAATGCAGATACTCAGTTTAGGATGGCCTTTCAAATATGAGCAGTATCCAGTTTTGAAAACAGACTCCTTTATCAGTATTAAGCTCAACATTTAGAGCAATGTGGTTCTTCTACTAACCAGGCCTCATGTTTTTGTAATGTCCAGTTACTTGATTTTGTTGTAAAGAAACAGCATTTTGTTTTGCAAAGGGGTTTGACATTTAGCTGTGTATTAAGCTGGCACAAAATCTGGAACATTTAACATTTTCCAAAAGCCAGACTTCCCAAATGTCTTCTTGTTTTGGATTGATGGTTCTTTATTCGACAAAATGGAAACATTTAATTTTCTTATGGTTTGTGTGGGCTGGATTTTGATCATATGTTATACGAGTATGAGGTAAACTAAGAAAAAAGTAAATGAAAAGTTATTTCACAATAAAAAGTGAAATATTACATTGTAAGTATAGCCTCAAGGCATGTTTTGAAATTGTCAGAAGTGCTTGTTTTCTTCAGAATGAAATTCCAGTAAACCAATCTGTTTCTGTCAAAATTGCATATTCTCACAAATAGGATTTGCATCAGAGTTTTTACTAATAAATTTTTCAAGTTTTAAATAATTTTCTTTCATCCTGAACCTTAGGCAAAGAAGGGTAGTCTGGCTTTTGAGACAGCCCCTAAACATGCCTTCCATTGCACGCCTTGCATAATTATTTATTCCGTTCTGTTAGTATCCAAATAATGAAAAAAAAGACCAAGTTGCTTTTCCATATGCTTGACAATTTGGTAAAATACAGTAAGAAAGATAATGAGAAAGATATGCAAAACAGAAATAACCTGGTAAGGAAGGCAGAGGAAACATTCTTATGCAGAAGTTTGTTTGCTTTTTCCTCCATCTGAAGTTTTCATTTGTTTATGTGTATCTCATCTCTCATAATTGATGTCACCTGTCACTTTCATACCCTCTCGAAGCTTCATTTCCAGCCCCCTAAACATGGCCAGATTTTTCTTCTGACTTCACCAAGATCTACAAGGTTATAATACTCAGGCTGCATAACTGCAAGTATAAATACACATTTGAAGGTTTCTCTTTAAGTTGAAAATGCAGACTGTGGTGAAGTGAAACACAGAAGTCATGTAGAGTTTAGGAAATACCTGCTGACCCTGACAGGTACAGCCTTACAGAGAATGTTTTATGTCATGTTCACAGAAAAGTCAGATGAAAAATAGTAAACGTGAAAACAGTTATCTAAAGACATAATCATTTCTTTCAGAAATTGATTTTAGTTGGTTAGTAAATAATAATTAATGCAAGAATTCACAACCAGTGAGGAAAACACTAACAATCCTAAAAGTCTTCAAAATAAAATCTCCAAATCCTGGGGCCAAGGGATAACAGCAAAAAGACAAAAGCAAAAAAACCAACAAAACCCCCCAACTGTGACTTAAGAAAAATACAGCCTCACAGTGACAGCAGTTGGCACAAGGTACTCCTGCACAGATCCTTCAGAGCACACTGTGTATGTCAAAGTGATCTGAAAATATGTATCTGAGGACTGAGCTTCTTAGAGACACTGTGGTTTAGTTTGAAACTGTTTCCACTCAGAGCTTCATTTAGTCATCTGCCCTGGGTCCTCAGTGACTTTTGAGGATGGAAGTCAAAGGGAAAGATTTAAGAGACTCCAAAGTGCAAACATCAGTTGCAGAATAGGACAGGACAAGATTTAGCACACTCACAACACCTGAAATATAACCATGCACTAGGGGGTGACCAATCATTTGAACAGTTACTCCCTATTAAATACATGTGCACATTTCTCAGTCTAGTTTAACGTTTTAAAAAGCCTTGGCTGCCATACCAAAGCAGCTATGAAGCATGTATACCTCCTTTTAAAGACAGTGAACCACAGCTCATGTATTATTTCATATGCACATGATCTAAATACTTACATCTAGTTGTGTTTTTTTTTTAAAAAAAAAGGAAAAAAAAAAAAAAAAGGCTGTGATACAAGCAAATACCACCTACAATATATACAGGGAAAAAGTTTTCATCTGCTTTATGTTTTGATACGACAGTCTATATTTTGACTCCAGAGTGTGATGACTGTATAACTTTTCACATGAATTTCATTTTTCCTGCCAAGGTACATTATTTTAAGGGTGACAATAACTTGGCTTCAAATGAGGTGAAACCATCAGAGTGATAAATGAGTTTCTTGAGGAGGGAGGTTATACCCTGGGAATACACTTTGAAAGACCACACACCTCTGCTTAACCAAGCCTGTTAGCTTTACAACACATTACAAATACTCCTTCTAATGCACATGGCAGTGAAGAGACCTGAGCACTTGACTTTTGAAAATACAGTGTATGTTGCATGGGGAGATTAGTCTTGGTTTTCACACTGGCCTTTTGTGCGAGTCTGCTGTTTCACAGCTGCCTTTGGTCCCTGCCTTGTCCTGTGGATTTTTTTTTTTTTTTTTTTTTTTTTAATGTCAGATTCAAAAAAGATAGCTCGGGTTTGACATGCATCTTCTATCTGCAGCCATGAGGGACAGCGTCACTTAATTGCTGTGTAATTTGTATTGCGATACAGGGGGAAGAATGTCATACCAAATAGTATCAAATTTTTAGAAGCTTTTCTAGGCATCACTTCAATAGTTAATGAAACAAGCTACTGAACTTCATGGGGCATGTGATTATCTTGCTAAGTAATTTTTGTGTTGTTATCCTGACATTGTAACATAACTGAAACATGGAGAAAAAAGCCCTGTCATAACTCCTGGATGTTCAAGAACACAACTGCCATCCGCCATGGAAAATACGCACCTTGCTTCAAAGTTTACTTCTGCTCTCCCACAGCTTTTTTGCACTTGTTGAAGTAATGGCTGGATGAATCTTTGAGAGTTGCACCAAAGAATACATATATGATGCTTTACCTCATTACGTGCTTCATGCAATGACTTCAAATAAGTTAATAGCACAAACAAATGATAGATTTTTTTTTTTTTTTTTAACATACATTTTCTTATAGGAGTTACTTGAGGGACAGACTTGATTTTTCTCATGATTAGATGCTGAAAGGATGGCAGAGCTGGTGTGTTTGGTAATGTACTTTCTACAGTGTTCTTCAGGACAGAAATACTAAGTTAAGCGTCAGATTTGACTGAGACACCCAAATCCTTATTCCCACAGTGCAACCTCTGATAAATATCTTTCTCCTTTTCTTGTTCACCTAGTCTCGCTCTATTTTCATGTCTTAGGAGAGTGATAAGGGATAGTTATCAGGGATAAGCAGACCTAAATTTAATGCAAATGGAACTCAACTGTCAGGTGTGGTTTTTCAGTGAAACTCAGTCTCCAGAGCTGCTCAAAAACTTTTTCAAGTATTAACTACAGCGGAGTCTGAGAGCCTCACAGGTACTCACTTCTATGCGGGTCACCCCAAACCCTTTCCATACTTTTTGAAAGATACCTGGGAAACTGATGGCGTTAAGAGAAGGCGAAGGAAAAGAACCAGATCTGAGAAGAAATCTTGGACGGAGGGAGCTCATCCTGCCGTGTGCGCCCCCCTCCGACCCCGGCCCTGTCCCGCACCCCCCGCAGGCCGACTCGGGGCGGGCCGGGGCCGCCGGGCGCTCCGGGGCAGGCTCCGCGGCGTTCCCCGGCCTGCCCTGCCCCCTCCCGGCGGCGGGCAGCGGCCCGGCCCGGTGTCTTCGGGTGGCCGGGCCAGGCGGCGGAGCCCGGTGCGCTCGCAGGAGGTGGGAGACACTTCCAGACACTCACTTCTCCTTTTACACAGGCTATATATATATATTTAAAAATGTAAAAGTCTACATGAATGTCTTCCCTCCCCCCGCCCCGAGAAAGATGGGGCCTACCCCTGGCGACGCGGTGCCAGATAAAACACAGGCAGGTGCTGTGCAAACTTCCCCTCAGTCCGGGCCGGTTGTAACCTCGGGGCTCTCCTGACGGACGCAGGGGTGTTTTTATGAAGTGCGTGCCTGGTGGCTGCCGTGCGCCGGGCGAGCAGAACACTGCGGGAGCAGAACACGGCGCCATTCTGCCCCGAGTGTCTGCACTAACCCCATCAGTTAGCACCTGCTCCGGGGGGCCCGGCCTCTCCTGCTGCCCAGGCGGACCCACGCAAGCACTTCTGGGCCACTCACACCTGCTAATGCAGCCCCGCATGCCACACACAGGCAGTGAGTGAAGCTCCATCAAAAGTTCATTGTAAATCGAGCCCGTATTTTACCTCGTTTCATCCCATTCTCGCTGAATAACAATTTTTGCATTGGCGGGGAAGCTGGGCTGATGGCCGCCAATATTTGGAGTGAGAGTGGCATTCATAAGGGCTGTGCTCCTGGCTGGAACAGGCTTCAGTGCCGCGGGTGGCTGCTGCGAGGGCAATGCTGCCTCCTCTGCCAGGATGCGCTGGGCTCAAAGCGAACGCTGAAATCTAGAGCTGCTCTGCAACTATTTGCTCTTCAAGTGTTGGGTTTTCATGTAAAGGTGTGACAGCTGCCATGAATACTGCTTGGAAAACATCCATATGTTTTCAGGGTGAGGATTTTTTCAGGAGTCACCTCTTACATTTTTTGAAACAGCAAGTCCCCAGGTGCAGCTGTGTCTGGAGCACTGATTCCTGACAACAGGGGTGCAAAAGACTTGCTCCTGCAGGGCTTTCTGAGCCTGTGATAGTCTACTGGAAAGCCTGACTTTCCTGAAGTGGAGTCCAAGCTGGTTTAGCTCTTGCTAGATCAGACCCAGAGGCTTCTGTGCCATTAACTTCAAAGCACTGCAGCGTATGTTCAGTTAGTTCATCCAAAAGAAATGCAGTTTGTGTGCTCTGAGGCTGCTCCATACTATGAAGTGCAGTTAAGTGGGCACCACCAGAAGATTCTCTTCAGAAATGTGCATTCCTGTCCTAAACTAAACTACCCATCAGAATATCTCTAAGGCTATTAGGAAGATTAACTTTCTCTATTCAGGCTGTGTTGAGTGCCCCAGCTGTGCCTCAGTTTGACCTACTCATGCTTTGAGTATCTTGAGCTTGTCATTATAGCCTGAAAATTCTTAAATGTATTTCACATGTGCCCTTTATTCAGCCTTCAGTGGCAGTGCCAGCAGTCAATTCTCCTTCAATGAGACTTTGCTGCTCTATCCATCTTCCTTTCCCCCCCCCCCCCCCGATCTATGTCTTTTCTTCGCCTTCCATATTTTCCTTATTTCTCCCTTTCCATTCTTTTGATAACTTTTTTCGTTGTCCTTCCTGATCTTCAATCTAATCTTTTGTTGAGGACTGACCTTTCAGGTACATAAAGAATTTATACATGCCTGACATAAGTAGCCTTAATATTAACTTCATACTATTCATCCTAGCTGCTTTTTGGAGGTGTTCTTAATTTTTTTTAACCTGTGCTTAAATAATTTGATTTCTGAACAGGCTTGTTATTTTGTTATACTTTTTTTTTTTTTTTTAAATGTGCTTGAACTGATAATAAATGCAAAATACTATGCTGGCAGTAATATACCTGAAACTGTGAGTTTGTATTTGCAAGCCTAGTTCAAGAGACTATTTGGAAATACTGAATGAAGATGCTTAGTTGTGTCTGGTCAGGAAATATTTTTTTTCTTTCAGGAGAGAGCTAAAAACAATAAGGCTTTTTAATCGTCTAAGTATTTCTTTCATTATGTTGGGGGAAAAAATAATCAAGACCTCTTCAAAACAAAATGTTAGCATTGTTTTCATAAAGAGCTTCCTCAATAATTTTGTCAAAATGGATACTATTCATGGAGTTTTCCATTTCAGAAAAAGGCTCCTTTCCATTAAAACCTCTGATGGAAATTTTTGACCAGCCTGAGTCAAAAAGTTCAGCCTTTTTTAACACAGCTACCAACGTGCTTCTTGTCATTGTTATTTTACAATTTGGTCATTAGATGGTGCTCGAGATTAAATTCATGCTTCAGGTTGTCTTTCCAGTTTTTATTTTAAGAAGCTGTAGACTAGACACAGTTTCTGTTTCTTTCTTCACAAAATATATGTAAAGTGTAGCTCTGTACTGAAAATTTACTACTCATTTCAATGGGAGCATGGTCTTTACCGACTAACTGGTATGATGGGGAGCAGATACTGAGAATTACTATTTCATTAGACCCAAACTGAAAATGTCGCCACTGTTTTTACAATATTAATTAATTTGTAAACTTTCTGTGTTAACATTAGTGGACTCTAGATAAAGATTTAGCAAGTGCTTTTGTAATGAAGTAATTAAAGTTGTGAGACATCTGATGCTTGCTTCTGTTGGTTAAGAGCAGTTATAAAAATTCAATAAACAGGGTTTATAAAAATATTTCTGATCTGTATAGGGTGTATAAAAGTGGTTAATGATAAGAAAGTTTTCACTGTGAGCCTGTCACTTCCATTATGACTTTTACTGGAAGACTGGAAAAAGGGATTATATTTGAAAAATTTTAATATTTGAAATTAACACACAAAAGTGAATACACCATGAAGATGGGTCCCTTTGCATAACATAACTAAGTACTGCCATGTGGGTTTCAATCCTGTAAATATGTGAGTGAATGGTTGTTTTCTCATCCTTTGTTCTCAGTGCTGTTCATAGCCATGTTGTAGTGTGTTGCATGAAGACTTTTGATCTTGTTACGGCTCTGCGCTGAGCCAGAGATTCCCAAGATGGGAGTGCACCATCTGCCACACAGACTCTGAAGGACAAGGTAACACAGATGGAGAGTGTTACAGTGGCAACACAAGGAGCTATGCGACCTCAGAATGTATTGAGCTGGAGATGCCGAGCAGGGAAATATATCCTGGTTATTTCCTCTTCACATCTTGATTAAGCCATTCTTGCAAAAAAGGGCATTTTTTTTTCCCAGTGTGTCATTGTTGCTGTTCTGAACCATGTCCATGAGGAGGAAAGACAAATTTGCCTGTTCTATATTTTCCTTTATCTGTATCTGTGAAGCCTGAACTCTAGGCTGTGCATTTGAACAGTACAATGCTGGAAGACAGCTCTATATGCATTTGTTTGCCATGTGGTTTGGTTGGTTTTATTGAAAGTGTTGGTGTTTTCACTGCTGAATCAGCAGAGATTTTGCAGATAGCATTTAGCTAGGAATCTCTCATAGCAAATATTTTAGCAGTTGACCATCACTACTACTTTGCAACGTTTTGTTTTCATGTTGTTTTTTTTTTTAATTATTTTATTAACTTTCACCTTTTAAAAATTATTTTATTAGCTTTCACCTGATCCATGTTATAGGCCTAAAATAAAGTACCAATGATGTAGCTTTCTTTGCAGTTGCTGTGAAAAGGTGTTGAGGGAACATTGCCCATAGTTTTTTGTTAGCATCAAAACCCATGAAAGATCATAAAGATATCTGGTAAGGACCTTTCATGGCACTAAACAAAGACTAGAAGGTAATTAGTACCTGGTTATGAGGATGTTTTTCTCTTCTGACCACCTTAATTTGCTGGCAGAAAAGATTAACAAGTCTTGAATATGTTTTCCTGCTGAAGGAACTGCTGAAGGAACATAAAAGTGTCCAGATAAAGCCTCAAAAATATTGTTAAGGTAGGGTAATATGAATGTGATACTGATTCTGTGGAGGATATATCTAACATCTCTGTGAAAAAGTATTCTGTACTGACGCTCATCCTGACACCATGCCTGAAGATTCCTGGTTAGTGCTGTCAGTAAGTTGGCTGTTCCTCTGTGGTGATGCTTGCATTTTTATTATACTGCTTACCACCACTCTATCCAAGGAACTTCTAGGTAAAATCAGTGGGAGAAGGATGTGGCGTGTTTCTTTAACTAGGAGCTAGAACTGAGATCATGTTTCAGGGTGGGGGACAGATGTCCGACAGACATTTGTCAATGTTCTTATCGTCCCTATTCATATTGTATACATTGGCTATGATGAAAAGGTTTTCCAAAAGAAGCGGGCTTTGAAACACTTTCCCAAGATGTTTAGATTCTCAGCTAACCTTATTTTTTTTCTGGAGACTGATTATGAGCATGTATTTAATTGTCTGCATTATTCTAGATGCACCTAACTGGCTTGGTTCGTAACTTGGTGTTCAGCATCTAGTGTTACTGGGGCTTATTCCATTAATTGCCTGTTGTGGTTTGAACTCAGCCAGTAGCCAATCACCACGTGGCCAGTTGCTTACTTCCCCCCCCTCCCCTCCCCCCCCCCAGTGAAATAGGGGAGGGACAAAAGAAGAAATTCATAGGTTCAATAAAAAAAATAATTAGTGATAGTAACAAAACCAACAGTAACAATAGTAAGTCCAAACCAGGTAAAATGCAGCAGTGGCTCACCAAGTGGCAACCGGTACAGAGTCTGTCCCCAGCAGCGATCTGACCACACCAGAAAATCCCACCACGCTGACCTGGAAACCAAAAATGCGCGTGAGAGCACATGTCTGCCTATATACTGAGCACGACGTCACATGACATGGAATGCTGCAATGATGGATCAGACCGACCCTCTAGCTGTGCTCCCTCTCAGCCCAAGGAAAGTTAATGTTGGAGAACGGCTTGCAGAGAGCAAGGCCATAGCTCCCTGCAGGAGCTGATTGCAGCCATCTGAGGTAAACAAAGGAAAAAACCCAGGGTACAGTTATGGTAACAAAGGACTGTTATGTTAACAAAGAGAGAAACTGAGGTACACAATGGCCTTGAGTATGATGGTAAACAACCATGGGAAAAAAAGGCAGGCCAGAAGAGGGAAGATGTTGTGACATACCTGAAATGCCACAAGGGGCTGGGATATTATAACGTAGCCTTTTACATGTATCCAATAGATTTGTGAGTAGTACGCATGATTATTGTAGAGTGCTTATATAAGGTGTGATTTCTTTCAATAAAGTTGAAGCTTGCTCTATCATTCACATTGAATCAGCTGCTTGCTTCCTCCGCCCGCCGCAAGTTAACTCTGTCTTGGCAAAAACCAGGACATGGCCTTAGTACAAGATGTGTTCATGGTTCTTGTTTGTGGTTATTTAAGCCATGGCAAAGGCAGGCAGATATATTACATATTGGATAGAACCTGCAGCTCCTCTTCACGTTCGACATCAACTAATGTGAATAACTGTAATTCAGCCTGGTAATGATAAATGTAAGAGTTAGATTGATTTATCCTCACTAGGAAATGAAGATTAAAATTTCTTAGCAGTCTAAAGGGGAAATGCTTTTTCATCTTGATCAGCACTGATTTCCAGCTGCTGGTGGTTTGTCATCCAGAAGTGTTTGAGATATTCTGACATTTCAAGAGTAACAGCTGCATAAACTGAGAATAAAGTATGTAATTGAGTGCAGAAGACATGTTTGGCAACTAAATCCACACTCTCATTCCCTTTCCCATTAGTATCTTTGGGTATGAATGTCCAAAAGGTGCAATGAGGATCTCTCTGGGTACTCTACAGATGAACACACTTGTAGGGGAGGATTTGTAATTCTTCTCTGCTCTCAGCTCTGCTGGGGAAAGGAAGGACTGATTACTAAGGTGCCTGTCCTGGTCCGTCAGTCACTCCCACTGCAACACACAAACATGTTAGCAAAACCTTATGGCTCACTATCAGGATTTCTGGACTCATGTTCTTAGTGTTCAACCATGGCTTGTATTCATCCTCTCCAAGTTTAGCCCCTTATCTGAAGTGTCTGCTTCCCAGAGGCTGTCTGTGTAATTCAAAGGAACAGTTACCTCCAGGTGGCAGTTCAAAGGACAGATACATCTTTAGGCAAATTAGCCCAAAGCAAATCAGTGCCTGTTTCTATTCATGGTGCAAGATGATTACTCCTGAATATTGGTACTTAGTGTCAAAACCTGCTGTGGCTACAGCCCATTATACAAAGAACACGTTATTAAACTAAAGGCTTAGGGGAAGGACTGTGTACGATCTCGATGAAAGACCACAGTTCCAGTATATACAAGAAAAAGAAACTGCTCAAAAATATTAAAGAGAAGGTGGCTGTGTTTGGTTTGCATAATTCACAAGGAAATTAAAGCAAAAAGGTCAGAGTAATGGAGAAGTCAATGAGAGTTTTACCATAGTCCTGTTGTTGTAAGGATGAGATATATTCGTGTTGCCAGGTATGGATTTACCAGAAGATGTTAGGAAACATTAAAGCTGTTGCCTTTTGATTTTCTTTTTTCCCCACTCCTGCACTTACATCATTAAATTGGCACTGTCCATTATGGGGCATAAAGCCCAGGACCCTGTCACAGTTGCAGCTGTACATGTGCAATAGCACAGCTGTGTGTGACCCTATGTTTCAAGGTCATTAACAGAAGTAATTAGAATATCACATTGACAGAGGTTTTCTTTCTTTTTTTTTTTTTTTTTTTTTTTGAGAGCAGGGAAGGAACAGAGTACCTTGAGAAAGTCAAATTACATAAATCATCAGGAGCTAGCAACTCTCATTTGAGGATTTTGGAGGAAATGTCATGCCAAGGAGAAGAAATAACGGTAAGAACTTGCCCTAAATAATTGAAAGTAGAATGGTTTTCTGTAGTTTAGGAAGATAACAAATTGAGCAAATATAAAATAATGTTAAGGGGAATTTTGGAAGTTACAGGCTGAATGCCTTACTGCTGTGTATGTAGTGTATAGACATTACTGTAAATAAGGTCAAGGTAATGCCCAGACAAACCCTGCCTTGCAAGCTTTTGTATTTTTCACATCATAAGAGAACAATATTATGTTCTGCTTGCAAAAAATATTCCCATTCTTATTTGCTGATAGACACTGCACAAACTCTTGTAGTTCATATTTCTTCATTCCTGTAAAATACTTACAGGCAGGAATGACCTTTCCTAGATGGAAATGTTACTGACATGGGTAGCTAGCACACAACAGCAAAAAACCCCACAGCCAGCCATCATTTGGAAAGACAGTACTGTCAATTCCACATCTGTCTACAATGTCTTCATGTTAAAACACTTCCAGACTTTGTCTCTCTTTACTAAATGACAACTCAGAAGGAGTAAATGACGTACATTATTTTGCAGCAGACTACAGAAAATTGTGTGTTCAGAGTAACCCAACCCTAACTGAACTACTCTTAAAAATGCAAGCCAAGCTGATCTAAATGCAGGGGTTTTGGAACAGATGAAAGAAGGAGATGAAAATAAGATCCATTCAAAGGAAACAAGACAATCAAAATGCACCCTGCCAATTAAAACACCCTGTCCTGATCCAAAATAAATCAAAAAGAAAACACCCAAATAAGGATTGTATGTTAAAGCCTATTTAGCTCTATCAAGATGCATTGTCTCTTAACTCCTTGTCTACACCCAGTGAGAACTACCGTGGCAGTGCAGAATTCTGTATTAATTCTTAAAGAATGAAAAATCCTTAATTTGAGCTGGCACTAAAGATTGGCCCAGAAAAATGCTTCTCTGTGGCATGTTGGAAAGAAAAGAATAGTTGAAAGAAAGTGTGGGAAATGAGCAAAAGTATCACTTTCAGCTTTAGTGTTTAATGGCAGTTGGTGGTAAAGCCAGCACAGATGATATAACACTAAGTTGGATGTTTCAGACATGGAGGCTGGAGGCTATTCTGTCCCCTTCAGGCGCCTTTTGGGTTCTTGCTTCTTAGGTGGTTCCAGTTGTACTTTATTGTCCCTTACAAGCTTACTGTTACCCATTTCAGTTTACTGCTGCAGAGACTTTTTTTTTTTTTTTTGACAGTCTGCCATTTATGATAATAAAATATTTCACTTCCCCCCTCAAATTTTATAAATTCAGTTTTGCCTGCAAAATGTGTAGCTCCTTTTTAAAAATAAAATACCACAGATACTTTTACTCTTGCTTTGATACTTCTCACTTGACATTTTTATAAATGCTTCCAAAAAGACTACTGATGCAATGTAAGTCGTCTTTTTTTTTTTTTTTTTTTTTTTTTTTTTTTACAGGAGCAAAACAAAAGTCCTACTGTTTGTGTGTAAAACATTGCTACATTCCATGCAAGGTGCCCCAGATCATATTTTTTTAGTCTTTTACTTACGAAAGAAAGTAACCTTTTTTTTCTTCATCAAACTAAAGTCTGACCTTGCTTCTCAACCAATAAAGTACATATAGTTGACTGCTTCTGTTGACTCTCCACTTCACACGTTATGCTGTATTGATTTTTTTTGAATCACAGTGGAATGTGTGTATTGATCTGGTATATCTGGCAAGATGTAAATGGTGTCCTAGGAAGCAGACCTGGTAAAATTGTCAGGTTTTCTCAGAGTTAGTGGCTGCAGAGGAGCCTGGAGATCTCTAATGAAATCTTGCTTGTGTAGAAATAAGTGGAACAACTGAATTTAATCTTGACATTTTTGATTTCAGCATTAGAAACCAGCTCTTTTAAGTGACAACTTCAGATATGACTCTTTTTCTGGTATCCCAACATAACCCCTGAGATATGGAAATGCATGTTTTTCCCATTTTGTTTGTTTAAAGACAGGAACGACGTTAGTGTTACCTGTGTTGGGGGTGGGCATGCTTTGTTTCATCTAGCCAGCGGGATGACACTCCTCAGCTTGCTTCTCCCAGGCAACCGATGACTCCCTGGATGGGGGTCCTCCTTTTTTTTAGTCTTGCTGCAGTTATTTGATTATCTTCAAAATTTTTACTGTTCTGGTAATAGGAAGACAGCTTTTAGTTTGCCTGCAAATGTTGGCATGACTCTTAAAATGGATAGTTTAGAGTTTTAACAAGAGAATGCTGGAAGAATATTTCAAGAAGGGGCAAATTAACAGTTTATTTTCTTTCCTGTCTGTTTTTCCATACAAACTCCTGCTGAGTTGGCCCCATAGTGACTTCATCATCATAGCAGTTCATAAATTATCATATTGTCATTCCAAATCCATCAAAACAGGATGCCTGAGAATTATTTCCTTTGACGTTATAGAGTTTTGTTTCAGGAGAGGCTTGTTGACACTCAGGGTGATTACCCATGTCAAACAGGCTATCGACAGATGAAGGACTACTCTAATCAAAATGACTGAAAAATTAAATGTGTCAAAATAGGCGAGGATAATATCAGATGATCATTCTCCTCGCTACAAAGGCAGTTGATGCAAATATTTAGAAACATTCCTGTTCATCTTAGATTTAGATTAGCATTTGCAATCATGTAAACACTGCCTGTTGAGGTCAGTTATTTTCTTCTTCTTGTGGCATTTTGAACTTCAGACTATCATAAGATAATGAAAGCAAAGAATATTAAAGCTATACATTATAAACTTAGGGTTACATTTTACAAATCCATAAGAACCTTCATGTCCCAAATTTCCTTTAGGCACATAACAAAAAATTAATACATTGTATTAAATAAGTGTCTGTTATTCATTTAGTTATTGCTGTTAGGAGTGAATAAAAACAACTTCCATTGACTTTTTAGGGGAATAACATCCTTGGAATATTTTCTTTACATATAAGGAATAAAGTAAGTTGTGTGGCTGATGATCTTTTAAAAGAAGAACTATGCATATACCAGACAGAAAAGTCTAGCAAATATTTCTGTGAACAACAAGACTTAGTTTAAAACCAAACAAATTGTAAAATGGCAAAATACCATGAAAATTATTAATATCCTTAAAATCATAATTTCTTTTTGTCTTACAAAGCCTTTTTTTCAATGTTGAATACTCATTATGGGGAAAGCTGGAAAATGGGTCCCTTTTACCCTTTGACTATGTGGTGGGTTGCAAGACTAAAGTGTATGGAGAACATTGTAATGGAACAATATATAGAGAGCAATTGATTTCTTCCTGCACCTAAAAGAGAGGAAATAAAGAATAATGGGGAGTTAGGGATTATGGTGTGTCTCTGGCCTTATTATTTTACAGGGTGATATACAGAACAAAATAATACTGTGGAGTTTGTGTGTCTGTGTGGTCCCGCGCTCAGCTGTGGTCTGAGTCAACTGATTTCATGCTGGAATGAACTGCCTGTCTCATGTTCATGGAAGAAGAAAAAAGCCCAACCCAGGAATATGGCACGACACTGTGTTGTGACATCTCTCAGGTCACACCAGCTGTGTTTTAAAGTAAGTGAAGTAGCATAAATTTCTTACAATGAAGGAATATTTTGACTTGCAAAAGGAAAAAAAAGATGTAGTTGAAATGATCTGGAAAGGCGTGTTTAAGTGAATGTTTCAGAGTATCTGTTTTCTCCCTGAAACTATTCACATTGAAGAAATTTCCACCGACTTTACTCACTAGGCTCTGACATACTGTACTCCACATTCAGCTTTTTTTTCAGGAATTTTTTCAAATCCATATGATGTGTTTAGGTCAAAGGTACCTACCTGGGATAAAACTTTGTTATCATTAACAGCAGTGCAACTTCCACTGAAGCCACTGTGGCATAGAAACAATTATTTTGCACTAATGAAATATCACTTGCCAGTTTGTGAGGTTCTAACCTCCTTCCTGATTGCTCCCTGCCCAAGCCTTACATGCTTGATTTGACAGGTGAGAGACTCTTAGCAGCATGGGTTCCTCTCTCCAAGAACCCAAGTGCAATTTGTTGTCAGGAATAGTTCTTGTTGCCACCTCTTGCAAAGAGGTGTGAACCACTCTGATCCTTTCTGAAAAATGTAAAATTATAGAGTTTGAGGGAAACTGTGCTTACTTCCCATAAAATTTTCTATGCTTTTCTCCCTTTAAAATAATCGGAGTATTTAGTAATGCTCAGTGTGACTTGCAATGACAGTCATGGCTTGATTCAAGATGCTCCCTGTCCATTAACTTTTAACCAGCATTTACTTAGATAAATGATCCACCATTAATCACTGACCCTCACAGCCTCTATTGCTCTGATTTTGGCTAATTTACCAGCAATAACAAACTGTGAAGTTACCAATCAGTCTGTTTTTTCCTTGTATCTTTCTCTCTAGTTTTCCTCTATATTAAAAACAAAACAAAACAAAACAAAACCCTTACTAAAAAGCTAGCAGTGCATACAGCTCTGTTATAACTCTGGGGAATGTTGGGTATTGATGACTGCCATTTTTGTAGCGTGTCTCCAGTATGCTGTTTCATATCTGTTTAACAGCCACAGAGTTGGAAATCCAGAGGCTGTGGCTGAAAAAATGTGATGAAAGCTTAGGCTTAAGATAAAAGCCAAAAATTAAAGAAAAGAATGGCTCCTTACTACAGGTAGCTTTTCAGCTTAGAAATGAGGAGGTGCTGACCAGGGTTACTGCTTACCTAGCTCCTCAGGTTGCTCAGCAATTAGGTGGTTTGTACTGTGTGAGCCATCTGTGTCTGACCTCCCTAGGATTTCTTACAGTACCCGCTATAGTAATATTTGGGAGCTAGCAGAGGTTGATTGTTCATTTCTGTGGCTAAATAAAAGCTGTATGAAGCCTCTTCTATAAGCAAACATGAATTTGGTTGTGGCCAAGATGGGGGAAAAGTCCCATGAGAGGAAAACTCAATGTTGCTGCAGAGTGAGATCTCAGCAAAAGATGGTAGGTGGGATGGGAAGGGTTGATGGGGAGGGACTTGGTCTGGGAAGAATTAGCAGAAGTGGAGTTGGAGGATGGCCCTGGACTCTTGGAGGTGGGGGTTTGTAACTTTTGGTGGAATAATTCCTTTATTTTCCTTCCTACCTGCCCACCAGTGAGTTCAAGCATCCCTTCTTCACTCTGTGGTGGTGTGACAAGAGGGTGCTGATGTACATCTACCACCTACCAAACTGCCAGTGTGTATCTCCAGCTCGTGGGCCCTATGCCACTGCTTTCCTCACCATCCTCTTCAAGCAGGTGTGGCCTCTTTCAAGCCAGTGGCTGTGGATGAGGACTGTGCTTTTTCCTCCTCTGTCTTTCTCTGTCCCCTCCCCATCTAGCTCATAACTCCCAGTGGTGGCACAGGCATTCCCAGTGGCAGATCCAGCCCAGAAGAAAACCCCAGGATTTAAACTGCTCTGCCATTGCCCAGAACTGATCTTAAGAAATGGCACAAACATAGCTGCACTAAAATGTGATGTGGACTTAATTTAATGTTTGCCTAGTCCTAGCTGCTATTGGCTGAACGACCATAGTAATGCATATATGTTGATTTAGTGCCTTGCTTTAAAATACTACTTTGGTTTGGTTTTTAAGTAATGAAATCTACATTGCTGAATAAATGGTTTTTGTTTTCCCTTTTGAGGAGCAAATCATATATTCCTGCTAATTTTCCCACCACATTCCCCAAAATCCAATCTTTCTGTTTCCTCATCGTAGCTCGTTAGTGCCTTGACTTCCTACATGTCCAGTACTTTAAAAACCAGCTTCTATCAACAAACTCCATGGCCTGAACAGTCCATGACCTAATCCCCTGAAGTTTGGGGTGGATTATCCAAACTGTGGATTACCGTTTCCCAGGTTTCCTGCTGCAACCTGGTGTCTTGAGGAGCTTGACAGTGTACATACCGCTTGACAGGGTACCTACCACTTGCCAGGCTCTTGTTGCTGTTTAAAGAAGCCATCTGTAAAAGCTGGCTTACTACATTTTTGAAGTTAAATGCACACAGCCAAACTTGTATGTGGCTTTTATTATCAAGGGGTTTGTTTTTAAATATTTAAATTATCTCTCATAACCTGCTAGTAGCCAGTTAAGAGCTGACTGAATTGAAAAAAAAAAATATTAATTGCCCATTAAATATGATGAGGGAGGAAAGCAGTTGACTACTAAGAAAATCAACTTTGAGACGGCTTGCAAAGGCAAAAAAGCCAGGACTGCAAATCAGAAGTGCTACTCAACCCACAGTAAGTCCCAAAGGGGCTGGAAGGAAGAAGGTTAGAATGGATGCCCTGAAAAAAAGAGAGAAAAAGGGAGCACAGCAAATACAGAAAATATGCAAATTAAGAATAGAAAGAGCACCCATGCATAGGTACCCTGAAGCCAAAAATAAAAAGCTTGAATGTACTGGGGAATGGAAAGTGGTGGAGAAATCTGAGATCAGCCAAATAACCTCTCTGCAAAGTCTTTTCAATTTGACAGTGCTGTCATTCCTCGCCTATTGTGAAAAGCTGTCTGTGGTAATCTAAGGAAGAATACATGCGAGGAAACTGGGCATCTGGTGTGTAAAAACCTGCTTTTTTCAAGAAGCTTCTTTCCTGCATGTGTTAAATTATGTATCACTGTGAGCACCAGGAGGAGCTGTGGAATTCGACTGAGTGCAGCTGGAAGATTTTTCTGCTTCTAAAATCCAAAACCTTCTGAGCCTTGTAAACCTTCTTAAAGGTTTAATTTTATTTTTTTTTTTTTTCCTAAAATAATCCAACAGCAGGCTATTTGTCCATCACCGTCTCATGCTCTAGTTACAACTACCATATAGTGACTGCTCTGGGAACTGCCAGATAGAGCTGGGTTTACTAGCTTTGTTTTTGACTGAACTCAGGGAAAATGCTTTTTGCTTACTGTGAGGGAATTCTTTCATAATCTCATCATAGTACCAGGTCAACTTTCAAGTTGTAGTGTCTTCTAACTGTTTGGTACTGACAAGCTGTACATCAAATAGAAGTAAAACGTTGCATGGTGCTAAAATGTGATTTTCTGATTTATATATCCAGGGGTGACCTATAGGCATAGTCACTACAGACAGCAGGGTAGTAGTTTTCAAAGTCAGTGGCCTTTACACACTGTTTCAGTAGGTTCAGAGTTAGTTAAGTCAATGCTACATTTAGGAACCTTTGGAAAATCCTGCTGTTTGTTTTTCTATGGGTGAATTGGTAAATACATAGCTATTGAGATGTCTGTGGCAGATTTTGTTTCTGTATTTTTCTAGTGATTTTTTTAGCCCATGTTGATTTGTGTAGGAGGATGATAGTGCAGAGAGATTACACATGATCATGTTATTGTCTGAAAAAATCATATATGTGTTTTCTGTAGTCATTGCTTCTTCTGAGTTGGCCAGCACTTATTATGCCTCAGGAAACATCATCTTGCTAGAGTACCCTTGCGTCAGTGAATATAAAGCAGCAGAAAATATTCAAGAGAATATGCCTTTCAAGTCTGGTATATTTTAGAATTAGTGGGACAGGTTAGTTTGGATCTTTATCCATAACCATACTTTCTGTTAACAGTCTTATCTTTTTTTTTCATTTTAAAAATATGTCTGAGAATGAGATTTGTTTAAGATTTAATTGGAGAGATGAGAAAACTAATTTTACTCTGTGATAATATATTAGATAAAAGTTATGAACATTTGAAATGAGAAGGTTATGTTTGGAGCTTTCTTTGTACTAAATTAAATTAGCATCCCATATCCTCGACAGTACAATTACTGCAAGGCCAAGCCTAGCTGCATCTGAAATTTATCAGGGAAAACCTGTTTTCTTTCAGTAATTCATATATACAGCAAAATATTTTTAAGAGTAACAGCTACAAGACTAACATAGGTTTAATTCCCTGATACTCAGTAATTTCCTGTAGCAGAAATTCCATATTTGTGTGTGAAGTTCTGTGTATGTACAGAGGTAGCAATTACAGGGATGGAGGCTTCTTTGGAGGGAGAGGCACTTAGGCTGACAGGCACGAAAATGTGTGCACACTTCACAAATACTGTAGAGTAAGACTCCAAAGAGCTTATCCATTTGCCTATCACTCTGAAAGATGCTGAGACTTTCACCTGAGTAAAAATAAAATTTGTCCTCAGAGGATTGTGTTGATGTGGGAAAAGCAGCTATGCAGAAAGATAATACTCTGGAGATTATGACCCATGAGATATTGTTATCCCTTGATTTGCTTTAAAATCTTTTTAAAGAAAAAAAAAATAATCCCACAGAACACTGTGAGTATTAAAAATATAAATGCTCTTACAGTTAATTACTTTGCTGGCTGTTACATAGTTTTACACTAAGATGAAACTGCAACATAAAAATATTTTAATGCATTTAATTTATCATTGAAATATGATTACAGGGTTTTTTTAGAAAACAGCAACAGAAGTACAAAGCTATATTTAAGACAGGCTTTGCTTGTCACCCAGAAATTTTCCCTGTTTCTCATTTTACTTGAAGACCTCTTAAATAATGAACCGTTTCTAGCAATTAATGATTCCCTCAGGTAAGTGAAAATGTAAATCATAGCTTGCTCAAACTTCTGTGTTCTATAATTTGTCTCAGAGCTAAAGAATATTTCTTCTCTGTAAATATTTCAAAAGATTTAATGTTACAATAAAATCTACACTGCAATGTTATTGGCTTTAGAGATCTCATTTTAATCCTCTTGGTATTCCCTGCATTTACTTAACTTACTGTTTTACAGCTTCATTCTCATACCTGATGAATTCCAAGAGATCTATTGCTAATCCATTTGGAAAATGTAAATCCACAGAGTATTCTCTTTAATCATGTTAAATTACTTGTACGTGAAAGAAGTTAATGGTAATTTAATTTAAATTAAAAAAAAAATCAGAATATTTTAAAACTTTGTGTTCATTTTCAGTTCATGAAGAATAAAATACTGTAAGATCAGATGCAAATGGATGTTTCTACCTTAACTAAAATACCGATTTTTTTTTTTTTATCTGCATTTGTGATTAAAAATCTAAATTTGTTTTCCAGTGAATGAGTTGATGGCTAAGGATGTTCTCAAATATACATTATAAGCAGGACTATATACACAAAATATAATTGATGTGTAAGAAAAATAATTTGCATAAAAGACTCGATTCAACAAATTACATGAATCCAGTCAGGCAGCAGAGACTGGATACACCAAAAATAACCAATTCATTAAATTTCATGTAATAAACATTCTGAATAAACTTTTCATGAGCAGCCCATAAACCAATAAATATTTATGGGAATTATTTAACCAGCGTAGAATAACAAGTAACTAAAAAAAAAAAAAATTATACATTGTGGGTGAATAACATTCAAAGGGAAAATAGTTCATGTCACTGCATAAATTATTCATTGTGAATTATTCTCTTGACTGTAAAGTCTGAGAAAGAAAAAATTAGGCTTGTTTTGCATATTTTGTTCACTGTTTTTCAAAGTGCTTTACAGTCATTAAACTAGTGTTATCCCCATTTCATAGGTGGATAAAGCTGAAGCACTTGGAATTTGTGATTGAGCTAAAACCACAGATTAAGTCAAATGCCAGGATTAGGAATAGAAACATGAATTTTTAAAATCTCTGCTCAGTACGTAATTCTTCCAGACTGATCATCCACTGAAAGAAAAAGGAAGAGAGGGAGGAGAAGTTTTTTGGCTCAAGCACTAGAAATAAGAATGTCATCAGCTCATACCTTGTTCCTGGTTTTACTACCAGTTAGTAAGGAGATTTTGATTCAGACTGATAAAGCCTATCTTTGGGTTATCTGTCTCCTCATGAATGGCATTCATTACCCATGCTGGTCGGTTTAGGATGCTGATCTTATTCTAAATCCCTAGGTGATGGGAAATGGTGGAGACCATAATAGTCTTTCTGTTTAATTTATTCTCCTACCTCCACCATCCCAGCTCTCTCCTCATCTTTCTCCCTAGGAAGTGTGAGGAAGTGCTGCTGGTGGTGGCATCCCCCCACCTGCAGTGGGTGGCATGAAGGGCACCCTTGCAGGGAGTGGGGAATTGCAGGTGTTGGTGACCAGTGGGGTCACCTCCTGTTCTGCAGATGCACCTGCTGGTGAAGCATCTCTTTGTTCAGACACTTCACCAGCCTCTAGGCCAGGATATGTGTGAAACACCTTGGTGCTTCCTTAATTGTGAAAGACCCTTGATGCTCATATGAGAAATTTTTTTGTTTAGACCCACTTGGCCACGCAAAGCCTTGGTCTTAGGCATGATCACAGTGAGTCTTCTCCTTTGCCTCTGCAGGACTCCCACAGCTAACAAGAAATGGGTGAATCTTGATAGATCTTGAGCAAAAGTTTAGACAACCATGTTGTCAATGGAATGAACTTTGAGCACAATATGGTCCCATTTACACATTTAGGTGTGTGGTTAGTAGGTAGTCAGCAGCTCAGAGCAAGACTTAGCTCTATAATACTCCCTTCATAAACTTTTCCTTGTGTGTTTGTATGGGTAATTTAGAACTTGTAGAGTGCTCTGTCTTAAACTGATGGTTTCAAAGCCCACGTGTGGTGCAGCGATTGGAACTGGTGTCCACAGAGCATGTGAGTACTTTAAACTCTAGGGCTTCTGGTTAAATGGGGTGCAGCTCACCCCTGCTTAACTGTGTTTTCTTTGAGGCTGGGTGTGATCAATCACATGAAGATACTCAGGATATGCCTTCCAGTGAATTAAAAGCAGAGCTTTCTCAGTTGCCAAGACCTGAGCAGTCCTACACAGAAGCAGGAGCAGCTATAAAATAGTCCTATTCACTGCCGAGTTGGAATTTGGGAGACACAAAATGAGGTAAGAGATTAAGAATCAATGTCATTATAATTATTTTTCTTAAAAAACTGCTTTAAAATTATATATAATTTGCTTATTTGTCTCCACTATTTTTTCTAACAGCTACAAGTAAATGTGCAGGCTTTATTTTTCTGTTATTGTATTCAGTTTCACTTTCCAATTTGGATAAACAACTCTAGTTTTCTAAGAATGTGTTTTAAGAAAATTTTAAGAAAATTCAGGGGAAGTTGTGCCTTCTTGCCTCAAAGACAGGCATCATCAACCTGAAATCCTGCAAATTTTAGAATTAAACACTTAAAAAGCAGTATAGCATGGTATTCCTACCTTTTGCTAAGCTTGTGGGATCACTTTAAATGTGTTTTCTTTCCTGTTTTGCTCTTGAAACATCCCCCAGATGTCAGGAAAAACTGACCAACCCAGAGACACTCTGGGTGAAAGTTTAAAGGAGTATATGTAAAGAACTGTCAAACCCCAAAAGGTAAATAGAGAAAGCAGTCTTCTGTCATTCAAGTAGTCCAGAAAGAATTTTCTTCCACGTAGCTGCTTCTGTTTGATCACATATATTCCAGTCTGGATAAAATGTAGAGAAGAGAACAATCCATAGCTAGTTAATTGTATCTGATCTTAAACTGTTCTTTTTTTCTCCAGTGTACATTCTACATTGCTTCTTATATCTTGCCTATCACTGTGGCATCTGAGTACAGTTAAGCCATTTAAATAAATAAATAACGAAAAACCCACAAAGCCCTGAGGAATCATGGAGAAATTGCTTTTTATGGAGCACTTGTTTGTACAATGATGTGGAGTTGTGCTGCATAGTTGTGGGTGGTTTGGATACTAGTTACAGTGAGCTGCCTAGAAAAATCTGTGTATGAATAAACCATGTGGACTTCTGTTGTGGTAAGTATTTAGATACTTATATAACTCTAAATAACATATGAAGCTTATATATCCCTCTATGGCCCCAGGTGAGCACACTTCAGAAGGGTACTTTGCTTGTAACTCTTTGTTTTGCTGCAAGCAGTGATGCAGAGTCTTATGTACATAAGAACATGGAGAAACAGCAGATGGCTGGAGACGAAAGAACTGGGAATTGAAGAATGCAAAAGAAAAAGAGGAAAACAGAAAAGCAGAATATCTGAGGATGAATGAGAAAAGTGTAATAATACAAGGTATTTATTACAGCCCTGTCTCTCTGACTGCTGTAGCTTTGAGCAGGTTATTTGCATCTGCAGAGAGGTTGTACCACTCATCTTGTGTGGGATCTTTTATTTGATTTTGAAACTTAGAAGAATCCCAGGGTTGCTGAGAAAAGAGGTGATGATAGAGATAAAAATGGATTAAACAATATTCTTGTCCTCAACTTCAGTTTAAATAAAGATGAGTTTGTAACTACAGGCTTTAAAGACTATAGGAATTTACCGCACCATAGTGCTCATGTTCTTTCCACGTGCTCTTCCGTGCCCTCCAGACCCCATATCTTACTCCTGAGGGCACACAGAAGGGTCTATTGCCAGAGACTTGAGTCTCAGTTATTAACTGCAAGTTTTTAGCACTTTGCAGGACTGAACCTCATGGGGTTAATTTCCCTCTATCCTCTTCATTTAATTTTGGGGAGGAAAAAAAAGTATCACTTCTAAAAATTTACATTTTTTCTTCATTCAGAGACAATAAAATGTTCTTAATGACACACTGAAGGAGAATTTTTAAGTAGACTTATGATTAGCTGTGAATGCAAAGGTTTGTGTAAATACTTTAACACTTTAATACCTAATATTTCTATAAGGACAGCCTTTTTCTCTCTTTCTTTTATCAAAGAGCAGAAGGAAGGAAACCCATGAACTTCTTTTGCTCCTCCTCACCCAGTGCCCCCTGCCCATGCCTGCTGGGTGTCATTTCCTGGCCTCTCTGTGGGACCCCAGGTCCCTGTGCTGGACCCAGCTCAGGGACAGCTTTGAACCATGCTGCTGCAACCCAACAGTATTTCTTAGGAAATATTTGGTTTGGAGTAAAGCACATTTTTGGTAGAGTTTTAAAGATAGGGAGTATTTTGTTGACCTTTTCCATAGAACTGACTATTTACCAGGTGCCTCCCTCCTCGGGACCATACTCAGAGCCAGAGTACAGCGTATCTTCTAGGAAGACATCAAGTTTCATGTCAAGATTCTTCATGATGGAGAATCAGTAAGATCCCTATGTAAATGGTGTCTGTGTTTAACTGCCATATTTCTTAAAAAAAAAAATTTACACATCTCCTTGGGAGACAGGATATTAAGGTATGCATTTTTCCTTCAAGAGCAGTGTATCTGGGAATTAGAAGAAATCTAGCTACCCTAAAGCACCCAACCACATTAACAGCACTTTTCTCACTGAGACAGTTTTTATTTAAGAGACCTCAGAATATCTCAATGGCACGTTTCCCAACAGAGGATGCTGTCAGCCTCTAATTTTTACTTTACGGACCCATTAACAAAACCTGACAGCTAAATTATAGGTTCCATCTCTGGTCACCCCGATAGCATTTGCGAGTGGGCATGAATGACTGCAGGCATTTTATTTGTGGATCCAGACGATCTCTTTGGCTTCAAATATATATTGAAATGAATGTGCACAGCAAACAGAAATGTCTGCTTTTTAAACAGACATCCAAAAAAGTGGAGAGTCTGTGCAGCCACAACAGAATTTCAAAGCACAGTGTCCCAGCACTAAAGACATATTTTGTGAATCAGTACAGTTTGGTTTTAATTCACTCTAATCCACAGAGCTATCCAGTTTACAGTGACTGGTGGTCTGGCCTCTTTTGCTATCTGTCCTTCATCAAGTTTTTTAGGAGCATTAAAAAAAATATATATATATAAACCAGACAAGGCGCTTATTGGTGTAAAGCAAGACAGCCAGGGACTGCTGCAGCCATAAAAAAAAAAAACAGCTGAGTGCCTGGAGCAGAACAGGGAGGGTCAAAATAGCCAAGAGACTGCTGAGAAGAGAGGAGGGTGAAATTGCATTGGTGCTGCTGCATCAAGAATTCATCCTGCATCTGATTCACTCAGATTAGATTCATTGGAATACGTGGTGAATTCAGTTTTATATAAGAATGATGCACTCAACAGTGCATACAGCCTAAGTGTCTGTGTTTGAGTGTCAAAGCACATCCCTAAATGATTGTGTAGATCCCCTGAACTATTCTGAAATAGAGAGCAACTCTGCCTTCTGTTGGTTTTTGAGATGAGCTACAGAGCTTAGTACTTTTAATAATCAACTCTTCTAGCATGCACATAAAAAATACGGGTTTGGTTATTTGTGCTCAGAGAGGTAAGTTTTTAACATGTTTATTTTTATTCTCAGAGTAGAATCAAAATCATTCAGAGTACAGTATTGTTACTACTGCAAAGTGCTAGACAGAAAGTTTCAAACTTTTATGTACAGTGAGATTTGTCTTTAGTTAACTGACATTATTAAGATCAACCCATCTCTCCTCTAATATTGCAGTACAGTGTTTGTGTATAAGGCTATGGGTTTTGGTTTTAGTCTATCTTCAATGCACTAGAAATTTGGTAAATTGGTACAGATACTGAATCATCTAAACTAGATATAATACGTCATTTTAAGGACACCCCTCTTTCTCTTTAATTCACAATCTTGAACTTTATGATAACTTCAAAACAGTGATTGCATGACTTGCAAACAGATTATTCATCTTTTGACTTGGCCCTAAATTGTTTATCATATTCAGTTTTCCTAAGCACTCCTCTCTGTCATGGGAAAATTACTGTCTTGTGATAACAAAAGACATTACAGCTAATTGAGTCCCCTTCATCTTTTTTCCTCCTGAGATGACTTCTCCACAGTAATTACGAGTGTACTTTGGTTTGATAATATTGCATTTTAAAAGATTATCTTTGGTAGGATTACTCTCAATTTCCAGCAGCAAAACTGAGTTCAGCAGCCAAACCCAGTGGATTATTTACCCCTGGTAAACTTGGATGAGGACTTTTCATCAGTCCTGGGTTTGCCCCTGCCAGTGCTGCAGACTTGCCCTTCTGAATGGTATTGGTATGCAATGTGTAGAACATGGCGGATCTTTAAAACATAAACCATTTTGTGGTGTATTGTGAAGAAGCACTAAGTCTGTAAGAGTTCAAGGAACATCTGGATGATGCTCTTAGTCATATGGTTTAGTTTTAGGTAGTCCTCTGAGGAGCAGGGAGTTGGACTTGATCCTTATGGGTCCCTTCCAACTTGAGATATGTTCTATGATATTCTAAGAGCAAATGGGAGGCAATCTTTGAGATGCTCGGTGCTGTCAACTGCAAAACAATTCTGTCGTAAAACATGCAATATGCTTATATAATTAGAGTATCAAAATAGTTATTTCCACTCACTTCAATTAGCCCCTGAGCATAACATTTTATTTGATAAGTATCGATGTTTTATCTTATGTCTTGATATAAGGAGGAAAAATGTCCTCTTCTCTCCTACTATTAGTCATCCCATGGACTATTTTCTTCATATTTAAACTGAGAAATAAATTTCTACTCTAGCTCTACTTTTATGAACGCATCAGTAATTATTAGTGTTCCTGTAGGTGGTTTCCTTCTCATAAAGTTCTACAATACTGAACAGTATTTTAATTATTTGCATTGGAAATTGGTTAGCTATGCCATTATTTTCATTTTCAGATGGGCTGATCAGGAAATTTCATTGTAGGGTCTCATTTCTCGTGCCCCACAGGTGAGCTGCTGTTCTCTGGTATGGGTGAAAGAATCAGTCTGTTAGAGTTGCTTCTGTCCTGAATTCTTCTACAGCAGAATCACAGCTGTGAGAAGATTGACCCAGTTAACATCCAATTTACCTCGAGATAATATAATATGTCCAGATAGATTCAGTTTCCTTCTTGCAACTCCAGCAAAGCTCTTTCACACAAGGGACACAGAATAATCCTTAATCTCTTGCCATCACTTTGACTATTCAAATTCTCTCAAATTTTCCTTTACAACAATTTACAGAGTGTGAAAGTAGGATAGTTCCATATTGAGTAAAGTCTACAGCTTTTGCTGTAAGAGAAGACTGACTGAATCTATTTCCATGGCAAAGGATTTATTCAATAGTGCATTGTTTCACATTATGCTGTTCTCTCTATCAATTCCTTTACTTTCTGGTAAGAAAGAACCGAAGTTTTCATAGACTGTCAATAACAATAAATGGTCTGGTTTTTTTAAGGACAAGACTGTGGTTGATGACTTTTTCTCTTTTTTTTAATGTATCTTCTCAATATTCTGTAAGCATCTATCTCCAAGCAGAGGCAGAGTACATAAAGAAAAAAGTTCTTTCCAGGCCTCAGGGCAAACCCAAAGCATTCAGGTTGGATTTGGCTTCATATTCATCCTCTAAAGCTCAGTGCATACTAAAATCTCCCAAAGACACCAAGGTTTTTTTGGTTTTTTTCTTCTCTATTTTCCTTGGCAGCTAAACCACATTTTACATAACCACATTATGTGCTTCACAGTAATATATGAGATTTCATAAATGATATAAATGGCCTCATACAAATTCAAAACAGCACAAGAGTCAATAAACTTATATTGCAAGAACTCCAGACCGCAGCAGGGAAATATCTGAGCCTTTCAAAACTGGTTCATTTTTTCCTTTAAAAAAAAACCCCTTTCCTCTAACTCCCCTAAAACACTGAAATTTGGGTATATTCAGTTTCTTCACTGAATGAGTTTCCTAGCTTTTTTTTTTTGCATCTTCATCAAATTATTTTTTCCCCTCATTTAACATTATTACTTATGCACATACATATCCAAATAGATCTGAAATTGGCTTTATAGGGCAATAGATATGCTATAAGGTATTTTATTTAGGAGGCTGCAAGCTTTGGCTCTGCTCGTCTGCAAACAATTTATGGGGAAATATTCAAACCTAATTGATGTAATTCAAGTGGTGCTGTAAGAAAATCTTTGTCCCATGATCATATTTATTACTGAATTATCTTCATGTTTATCTTTGATGACCCACTTGCCAATAAGGTGTTTTGTGGTCTGTTTGTTACAACTTTTGTTTAAAAATATAAAAATATAAACTCAATTGTAACTGAAAAATTTTTACTGTTTTTTTTTTTTTTTTTTTTCCCTCAATGTTTTTTCATAACTCTTATCCAGAAGCTGATTCATTTGAGATTTGTCCTCTTTTGTGTTCTTGGCTGTCCTACTATTCATTGTGTTCCAAGTGACTGTGTTCTTAGAAAAGGCCTCCTAAATATAAGAAAACTAGATTTTTATCTTACTGACTCACTTTAGAACTATACATAAAAACACGTGACATTTTGTGGCCTGATCCTGTGCCCAAAGTGGTAATGAAGACGCTTATCCTCAACAAGCATTGGATCATGGTGTTCAGTTCTTTGTTTTTAGACTTCATAAAGTAGCCTGAAGTCAAGCTGTAATTTTACTTAATTGAGCCATTTAAAAACTTATAAGCCCCACATTCTTCCTTTTCTTCCAGATCCCACATGC
Source organism: Athene noctua (assembly GCF_965140245.1). NCBI lineage: Eukaryota > Metazoa > Chordata > Aves > Strigiformes > Strigidae > Athene > Athene noctua. The sequence goes on along the minus strand of NC_134040.1, from coordinate 15,906,898 downwards.
ATGTAATCTGATAATTTGTTTCTTTCTAAGTAAATAATTAAAAGTATTACTAATATTTTAAAAAAAAAAATAATAAGAAAAAGTTATCATTTTTCTTTTTAATTTTAAGGAAAATATTGGCCTCCTGTTAAACAGAAGAGGTGAATTAGCCACCAACAATGCTGAAAAGGCAGAGGTTCTCAACATTTTCTTCACCTTTATATTTACCAGAACTGTTGAACCCAGGCCAAGTCGATACAAACACAGACCCAGTGTCAGTGAAGGAGAGTTGGTACGAGAACTATTACAGGAACTTGACACCTTCAAGTTGATGGACCCTGACTTTTTCTACCCACGGGTGTTAAGAGCTGGCTGGTGTTGTTGAGAGGCCACTCTCCATAACCTTTGAGAAGTCATGGAGATCACGGAACATTCTATAAGACTGGAAGAAGCCTAATGTCATCCCTATCTACTAGAAGGGCTTAAAGGAGGATCCAGGAAATTATAAACCCATCACTCTTACTTTAATCCCTGGAAAAGTTATGGAACAAATGCTCCTGGGGGCTATCACAAGCCAAATAAAGCACATGATTGAGAAAAGCCTGCATGGATTCCCCAAGGGAAAATCATGTTTGACAAACCTGATAGCCTTCTGTAACAAAGTAATATGGTTGGTTGATGTGGGGCAAGCAGTGGACATTGTCTACCTGGATTTCTTCTCCACCTAGAGAAACATGCATTAGACAAGTGGGTGGGGAACTGGCTGACAGGCTGCACCCAGAGGATGGTGGGAAATAGCTCATTTTCAAATTGGCAACCTGTCACAAGTTGGGTCCCCCAGGGATCGATATTGGGCCCAACCCTGTTTAATGTCTTCGTAAGTGATCTGGATGATGGGTACCCTGATGAAGTTTGCTGAGGATACCAGACTGAGTGGGGAAATGGACACTTCAGAGGGGAGAGCCACTCTGCAGGATGTCCTGTATAGGCTGGAAGAGTGGGCTAACAAGAACCTTATGAAGTTCAACAGGTACAAGTGTAAGGTCTTGCACCTGGGAAACATAATCCAGAAGTGCAGCACAGACTGGGATCTACCTGGCTGGGGAGCAGCTCTGTGGAAAGGGACCTGGGGGGCCTGGTGGACAACAAGATAAATATGAGTGACCAGTGCTGCTGTGGAAAAGAAAGCCAACAGGATGCTGGGCTGCATGAACAAGGGCATCACCAGCAGAGATAAAGAAGTTATTATCCCAGTCTACTCAGGATTTTTCAGGTTACATCTGGAATACTGTGTTCAGTTTTGATCCCTGCTATACAAAAGGATATGGATGGTCTGGAGAGAGTCCAGAGAAGGGCCACGAAGATGATCAAGAGATAGGGAAGCCTGCCATCTGAGGAAAGGCCAAGAGAACTGGATTTGTCCAGCCTTGAAAAGAGGTTTAGGGGAGAGCTTATCACCATGTTCCAGTACTTTAAGGGTGGCTACAAAGAAGGTGGAGATTCCCTTTTTATAAGGAGTCACTTGGAAAAGATAAGGTGTAATGGGTACAAGTTACTCCTGGGGAGATTCCCATTGGTTATAAGAGGAAAATTTTTCACAATGAGAACAATCAACCACTAGAACAATCTCCCCAGTGAAGTGGTGAATTCCCCAACATTGGACACTTTTTCAAGATTCATCTTGTCTAGACCATGCTTCTGCCAGAAAAGTGGACCTTGAGGTCTCCTCCAACCTGGTATTCTATGATTTGAAAGGAAATGAAAGTAAACATTGCTGACCAGTACTCTCACTGGGAATCAATGTTGTACATGAAAAAGAGGGGATGGAAGTTACTTATATCAGTTTCAGATTTTCAGATCTGATGAAAATATATGAAAATTCTTTGACAAATATTCTTTATCTGTGAATCTCCCAGGCTTGAATAAAGGAGAGGCAAATGGGATGTATAGAACCAGTTGTCTAAACAATCCAGGTAGTATTTGGTTTATTTTTTGATTTATTATTCTGAGGCAGAAGGGTTGTAAAATCCCCAGGACTTCTGTTATTTTTTCTAAATTTTCCTTAAGCAGAGCTTCGGAGTGAGGGTTAAAACAGACATTTCTTTGTCTGCAAGCAACAAGTGTATCAAGCGCTCTCCACTGTTTTAATTTGCTCATCAGGCTGCCCCAAATTCCATCTAGGCCTCTTCGTTTCACGTGCACCATCTACTTTAAGATATATTTTCTGAAGCAGCTGGAAAATAAAGGTTGCTCATGACTGTACCAAAAGGAAGATGCAGCTGCAGGTGAATGTTGTAAGAACTTTGGATAAAATATTAAATAAAATCAATAGTTTCTCAGGAAATTCTGGTTTTTTTTGGCACCACCTTTAGCTTCACCCGTAGTTACTTCCTTATTCATTCCTCTTTGCTAATCTACTACTTGCTGATCTTTGTCACAATAGATGTATGGATCTGCAGCATGTGCCTTTGCTAACATCCAAGGAGACAGTATGACATTTTCTTTGATTTACATAAGATGAAGAAAATTTAAAGCCTAGTACTTTTATAGAAAAATTTGCCTATTGGTTAGCTTAGTAAAGAATGAGATTGTCTAGGCACTTGGAAGAAATGGAAGGAGAGAGAGACAATAAGCTTGACATTCAAACAAATTCAAGCAACCTAATTCCTTTCAGAAACGCTTTACCACAAGTTGCAATTGTGCTGAACTGGACAGAAAGAAAACTCTTTTGTGAAATTATTTTGCCTCAACTGAAGAATTTCAATGTGTGCTGTAATGCTTCATATTTTACTAGCATACTCATTTTTGTTATAGCAGCAAAAGTACAGACATTTGAAAGCAATTTTATTCTCAACTTTTTATATATATTTATATCTGTATGTATATGGATGTCTGTATTCAATGCAGTATTGAAATGCTGCTAAGAGATCATCTGTGGAATTGAATGTGCTAATATACAGGCATGCCCTTTGAAGGTGCCAAAGTTAATTCAGCAGTACCATACAACTCTGGCATAGTAGTGTCAATTATATGATAACTTTTTAAAAAGCAAGACTCTATTTTTTATTATGTCAAGGTATTTGATTTTTCCACTTAAAACATGCAGTTTTCTGATTGAATCTGCTAGCCTTTCAACTTTAAACAAGCCATTTAGATATTTCATGTGATGCATTTTATGCAGTTAGGGAATTTGCAGTTACTACTTTCCAAACATTGCAGAACATCTTGCTTGCTGGGTTCCTGCTTGCCCTGTTGATGCTCTGCTCATCTCTGACATGAGTGCAGAGTTGTCTAGCAGGTGTTTGCAGCCTCATGATCCTCTTCAGTCTCAGGTTAGAAATAGAGATTTAATAAAAGGATATTGCCCAAAAGAGCTTGGAGGGACTGGTCCTTTGACAGTAATGACAGTACTGATCCTTTAGGGTCAATAACAGCAATGTTTTTTTTCCACTTCATAAATTCAACAAATACTATCCCAGTTTTATTTTTGGCACAGGATTCTGTGCCACTGTTTTGGATTTGAAACCTAATGTAATTAAAAAGCCAAAAGGGTGTTTCCTGGAAGGCTGGATTGGACTTGCAATCTTTATTTTATTGAGATGAAAACTAAGAGAAGACAGATTTATGCATGAATACAGATTAGGGTATTTAATACAGTTTGCAAAGTACTACTCTGCTGGTAAATTTCTAATTCTTATCAGGTACTTATGCAGATTTTTAGTTACCAGCATACCTTTTTATTTATTTTAAAATACTATTTTAACCTTAAATATATGTGATTTTTAAGTGTCACAGTAAATCAGGACAGAAGCTTTGCAGTTAAAGGAAACAAGATGCATACAACGGACAATTTTGTAATCTAAGAGCATGTTCCTGCAAGACAAAGCATGTGAATAATTTCTGAATTGGGTTATTCATATAAATAAAGTGATTTAGGTGCTTAAGATCTGCAAGATTAGATTTGCTAGCAGTGATAGTTGTTATAATAGCTATTGAAGGCAGCTCAGTTGAGAAGTGAAACAATAAAAAGTGAAATGACTCAGTAATCGTGTTCATTATGCAGTGTGTTAAACCCATGACCACTGCTGGGTTACTTTAAACAAGTGTGTACTAAAGTGAGTTCACAGGATTACTGAAAGGAATATTAAATTGCTCTGTTATAGGTTAAAGTCTTCATTTGTGCTACATCGTTTCCAGGTTTCTTAGAAAAACTAGGAAAGAATGAGCAAATCTGAGGCATTTTTCTATTCATATTTATATTATAGAATGGCCTTTGCTTGCTTTGATATGATTGGTTTGATGATGCTATACTATTTTTCCTATTATTTTTCAATATTAAATTCTGTCTATAGATGGCACTAACTTCTTGCTGTTTTAGGAGATCCAGGAAAGAGCTTCTCGACACACAAAAAGTATTTATTGGCAGTTTATATCCCATAATCCAGCAGTGAAGGCATAAAATGATGGATTTGTAATTTGCTTTAAAAAGATAAAAAAGAACACCTTTTTTTTTTTTTTTCTTTTTTTTTAAAGATTATAATGACTGTCAATAGAAAAGATGATCAGATTTTCAGCTGTAGATTTTTAAAAAAATATATGGAATGTCTTCCACACATTTAAAGACTCAACCCTTTGGAAATAAGTGAAATCCACTTAAAAAAAAATTAATCAGAATGCTGTAAAATATAGTCTTGTGCTGGTAGGGTGGATGTAATAATAGAAAACCGATCTAAACACTTCCCTTTTGAAATTAAGATTGCACCTGTTTCTGTATCTGCATTCATTAGGTGAAAAAATCGGTATGGTTTCTGTATTAGACATTCTATGGTTTCTGTATTAGACATTCTGGGAAATGATATTTAGATGTTTACTTCAGTACAGTTCTACTGAAGTTAGTGTGTTTGTCTGTATAAGACTAAGCATATATCAAAGCATTAAGATATAGCCTTTTATAGGCATTTTAAATACTCTTCACAGTTATGAAGCACTATGACACTGCAATTCATGTCATTAGCACACTGATTTCTGCTATAATCCTGATTTAAATTAAGCCTGTTTATGTGAATCAGAGCAGAATGAGGCACAGAGCTATCAAGCTACCATCTTTTTATTGCAAACACATTTATTGATTCAGAATTAAACTGTCTTTATTCAAAATTATTAAGAATGAACAAGAATGCTATTTATTTCTTGACATTTGATAAAATCCTTGCATATTACTCCTTTTATCTAATCTGAAAAGGTCACAAACCGGTCAATAACATGCAATTTAAGCATGTGCTGACTGTGTCAGATTGTTACCTTGAGTAAAAAGTTTCTTATGAAAACAAAGAAAATTAAGAAAATAAAGTAATTTCCTCTATGTCTCTAGAATGATTTTGGCACTGACTTTTATTTGCAAAAAATGATGTTTAATTCAGTATTCTCCCACCACTTTTTGTGTGAGGTAGCTAAACCAGTCGTCCCTGAACTCTTGTAAAAGAGAGTGTAGAAAACTTTTTATAGTTAATATTCAACGAAAAAGACCTTACTACTCACACAATATTAACCTCCTATGGTTCTGAATTGCAATAAACAGCTGTGGTTGGGAATAAGAACCAGGCTTCTTTGGTATAGACTACAGGGTATTTCTGGCAAAGGAAAGCTATTAAGGACTGGCACCAAAAAAAAAAAAAAAAAAAAAAAAAAAAATTGAAATATTCATTTGTGTGCCAATGTAGAGACCTCCAAGACATATCATGGATACAAAGAAAGTACATGCCATACATAGTTTTTTCATATTTTAACCAAAATATCTGTTTATGCAACCTGCTCATCCTTACTAGGAATACAGCCTCCAAAACAGCCCACATGCAGGCCACACCGATATTTCACATCCAGATTTGTACACAAAATTTGGAGATCATGTTCATCCCTTCTGCCTTCAGCTATGGTTTAAGGAAACATACTGTGATAGAATTTCCACTGAAAGCCTATTGCTTCCTTCCTAACCATGTAAGCTTTTTTAGATCTCTCTCAATATGGTATTACATTATTTAAAGTTTCATTTTCAGGTCAGAAACTTCAATAATGCCGTTTGCTTTAATATTCCAGTAGGAGAACTAAGACAAATGAATAATTGCTAAGCATTAAAATAATTCAAATGATAGTGAGCCAGAGAACAAAGGGAAATAGAGCTGATTAGCAAAGAAAGTATTTGGGATCAAGAAGTACTGGGCTACCTCAAGAACTGTTAAAACCAAAAAAAACCAAACAAAAGCTTATTTAGACTTTTCCAGGAAATCAACATGAGTGTCAAGAGATCCCTTATCCACAGAGGTAAAAATAGAACGAGAAAAAAAGTGAGACAACTCAACAATGAAGGTGGAGTCAAGATTCAAAAAAACCTGATACTGTCCCCAGAAGTGGAGAAATTATGTCTCAAATTAAAGATGATGATGGAAAAAGTGCAAAGTCTGGTGAAAACAGAGAGATGGAAATAAAAACTTTGAGGAGAAATTAAGGTGCAGAGCTTAAGGCACTTAAACAGGGAAGTGGTGATCAGGTATCTCCATCCTAGAAGACTGAAGGATTTAGCACATGAAACCACAAGTCAGACTGCAAGGGTTTTAAATAACTAGTCGTTTATTTAAATTGGTACCAAATGACTAAAGCATAACAAATAGAGCATTTGTGTTAAAAGCAAGATAAGGAAGCCAGACCCATTAACCTAAACTCAGGAAATACAGGCTATAGTTTAAATGAAAGAGTCTTTAAGGATATGGATATAAATGAAAAAAATGAAGGTAAAATGCATCATGGATTTACCAGGTTAAACTGATGAGTATCCTTGGTAAAATTATTTTCTACTTTACAGAAATTCTGTTCTGAACCTAAGCCTGAACTCCAAACAATATGAAATAAATTATTAAGGACAGGGCAGAGATATAGATCGGCTGACAAACAAGAACAATGAATTGTGACCCTGAGGAACTATTAGGCTCATGCAGTTCCTTGAAGTTCATTTTTGGTGCTGATCTTATTTAGTATTTTCAAAAGTGAAATTGGTACAAGAAGGAAGTTTAATTAAACTTTCTGATGTTTAAGACACATCTAAGTTACAGACAGGACTGAAATATTGATGGTTGTAAAGACTGGGGAAATGAAGACCAGCACTGTGAGACAAGGTATTTGGAGACCAGTTTGTGGGCTCCTGACTCATAGAAGACAGAGAAGAAGAACCTTGCTGTATTAGTTGTTAAATGGACAGAGATAATGTCCCAAGGACACAAAAAGAGATTTGATGCCACAAAATATCATGTAAAGTGTATCTAGTATTCAGTGTGTGAGGTCTTGGAGATAACATCTATAATACTTTATACTCTTCTTTTCATACTGAGATATATACATGAAACTGGAACAAATCCTGGGAGGGACTGCTAGAGGACGCTGACGTATGGAGTAACTATCATTAGTTACCATCTAATTAGTTACTAACTACATTAGTTAACTATCTAACTTTATTTCCTTAGCATAGGATACCAGAAATTATAAAGCTGTTCTCGATAACATGTTTAGGAGAAAAAACAAGAGGAGAAGCAATTTAAAAAACAGGAAATATTAGCACAAAATGACAAAAAATTTAATTTGCCTTCATGCATTTATTGTGAAAATTATAAGATGGTTTCTAATCATCACTGCAGAGAAATTACAGAACACCTCTTTAATAGATACTGTGGACAAAAATCTTGAATCACTTTAAGATGGACCTTTGAAAGTTTATAGCAGGTTATATTACAAGTAATTAACCATGGTGGACTGAATTTGATGACCCAGGAAGCCGCTTCTCTCTATGTATGTTGATACTCTGAGTAATCTATATGTGCTGCTTCTCCTCCAGGTCCACCAAATTTACTCATGTGTATACATGGGAATACCCCCTTTCTTTTCAGCAAAGCACCTAAGACTGTTATCTTTTGACACATGGCTAAATCTAATTCATTTCAGATGGTTTTCAACAGAACTTAAGTAGAGTTTTCAATGCCAGCTTCTCCTGTGACTGTATGTGCACATGCTAAATATTCACAAACATCATCCTTACAAATTCAGAAAAAAATTATAGATAATGCTGCTAAAATAAACTACTAACTTGTAAAAATTATTGTAATGTTCTTCAATGTTTGTAATATTAGACATATTTTGTCGAAAAGGTCAATTTAAACTATTTTCAAAACAATTAGAAGTACCAGTGAATGTGAGTCATATTGCGAATGTATTTATTAAAAGTGTAAAGTAAATATCCAAAACTTTTACGGTACAGTAAAGACAATTCAGTTGATCTTGCTGAATTTCTGTTTTCAAGAGATAGGAACACTGTGTTCAAGGCCACTTTCTTTTGTGTTTCTTTTGTGTGTAATTAGATAGTTCTCTTTTTTTTAGAAGAAAATAATAATTTGAAATATTGTCCTTGAAAGACACAATGCTGCTAATGTGTTCTCAGAACCTGAAGCATGTATTGATAGAATGGAAATGCTCTGGGGAAAATTTGTTTCACTTGGAATTTGTTTGGTTTCTGCCATAATTGGACAAAAGAATTGAGTAGCTGCCAGAGAAAATGAGAAGTTGAGCATTCAATCACCACCCCTGCAATTCCAAAATTTTAATTGCATCGTTCACTGTGAGACTTTGGGGGAAAAAGTTGTGGAGACAGAACATGTCGTGAGTATTGTATTGCTGACAGAGTCTTTTTTCTTATTCCAGACATCTCAATCACTGCCAAATAGTGCAGCCCAGCTCAGAGGAGCCCACCTCCGGTTCGGACAGCTCCAGCATCCATCACTGGGGAAATGCAGGCAAATTTGTAGATGAAGAATGGGATCATGTGGATCTTCAGGGAAACAGTAGAACAATAATATTCCCAAGTTATGTTTTAGTATTTAAATGAAGCTGAACCTTTCATGTGCACAAATTGCAATAGTGGTGTCCTACTGTCTCATTTGTAAGTACTTGATTAGATTGGGAGCTGGATTGACAGGGCAGCTAGTTAATTTTGTAGACACCCACTGTCATGAACAAAATTCATGCCTAACCCTGCGGGTGCCTAAAACTTCCTTGCATCAGCTTTCCTCTGAGAAAGCTGTTGGTGCATTGTTACAGCCACCGAAGTCTTCACAGCATTGAGATACTTGGCAGGTAGCTAAGGCCTAAGCCCCACCAAGGTTCACAGAATATTCACCTACTTTACCTGGAAGTCCCAAGCTAACCAATGTGCTCAGACATGAAATAATTAACAGTGAATTGTCCTGGAATAAGAAAATGAAAATTCACATGAGTCTATTGCTTTCTATTCAGGATAATCTCTTGGAGGAGCAAGAGCTGGCTTTCCACCTCTGTGCCAATTAATGTTCTAATCACTAAAACAGTAGTTTCCAAACTGTCAGGGAATATCTGGAGGGTAGAGGCAGGAAGGGGAAAGGAAAACATGAGGAAAATATATTATTTCCATTTGTGATGATGGAGAGCTAGCTGGATTGTTTTCATTTGTGATGGTAGAGGAAGACTAGCTGGTGTGCAATGGGCAAGTGTAGACACTGTAGGGTTCACCTGTGAGAGGTCAGTGTTTTAAGGGAGGACGGTACTTTACCCTACAGTCATCACAGCATCTTTGCCTCTCCAGCAAGTCCTTAGCCTGCGTGCTGGGTAAAGTGGAATAAAAAGTCTAAGTGAGAAATTCCCCCCATGCCGGATGCTGCTCAGCTGAGTTTGCAGCATTCGGCTCCTGCACTGCTGGTGAGTAATCCCACTGCTGAACTATTGACTATCAGCTCCTCTTGCGTTTGAAATAACTTGATGGGTTTCTGGCATTTGAAAAAAGCTCCTAGTGTTGTGAATCTCTAAGAATGTTAGGATACTAACAAGAAATGCATCTTAAATTATCCTCTCAGCGATATCTACTACACTGACAATCTAAATCTCCGTTCAAGCAATTTTGAGTTGAGCACTAGTTGTTGAGCACTTAACTGTCCTCATGCTCAGGTGGCAAATTTGAATGGTCTGCATTTCACAGTGTAGAAGGTCATCTAAAATCACCAGGATTCTCCTATGAATTTTTCCTTTTGGGGTATTTTAGGAATGGCACTCAACACACTGAGAATGTTAACAGATGCAAATTTAAGTGCCACCAAGTACATTTTTTAAGCCAAATGAGTGTTCTTCAAAATAACTTTCAGCCAAAGTTGGAGAAGTTCCACAGTAAACTGAGATGAAATTCAGTAAGTTGCAGCATGACACAGAAGTGTCCTAGAATTTTGCTAGCACAACAGATGTATTAAGCCTTCCACAGTCTAGTTTGTGTTTGAAATAACTTAGCAAAGAGCCATTCCTATTAGTGCTAGGCAAAAACCCACATTTATATTCAAAAGTGATCAATACCTGTGATAATTTCATCAAACAGACATTCAGAGGCACTTGCACCAGCTATCAGTACTCAGTGCTGAAATGATGAGGTAGAAAACTACTTTAACTTCAGGTTTCATTAAAAAAGCGATGGAATTTGGCACATTTTCTTACAAGAGTAGTTATCAACAGGAATATGAATTTTTCAAATAAACAATTTTTGCCTCAAAAATTTACCATTATATTGAAACTTTATTACCCTTGCTACATTCCCATTATTGTCTTAAAAAATTGGTTTTCAAATAAATACAATGAGAGACCTGCTTGAGAATGTTCCTTAGTTTTATAAAAGAAGGAGCATGGAAAAAAAAAAATCTCTTTAAAGAGAATAGCAAAGCAATAAACTGTTCTGTGAAGTAGCAGCTTCTAAATTTCTCATGAAATGCTTCCTCTGTTTTTCTGATAGCTCAGTTTTGAAGACATTTGGCAATAGAGTCAACATCTTAGAGCTGTGTTATAGTCTCAACACAGTATGTAGCGCTTTTTTTTTTTTTTCATTTTCCCCCCTAAAAGATGTACAGTTGGTCTGAAATCTCACAGGGAATGAATTTATGTAAAATGCTTATTTTGAAGTTTAGTTGTGTAAAGTCCTTATTCTCTGTTCAGTCTTTCCTTGTCTTCTCTTATTTTTTAAGGGGAAATCTTGGAATTCAAGACCTTAGCTGAAATATTTGGGTGTCAGTCCTACTTCTTACTTTTAGTTGTCATTTGGCTAAGACATTGTGAGTGTCTATGACAGGTGATAAAGAGGTGGTGTCTGAGGCAAACTGGTAGAGCACAGTGATTTACTTTCTTACTTGCTGGCATAGAACCATTTTTAGCTGTTGCATGTATTATAAATAGAAGGCCATGTATTCTGCAGGCTTCATATGTGTAATTTGTTGAATGTGGGACTCTTACTAATACCTGAGTAGCTGAATGATGTGAAATTTATCTCAGGGCAATAGATGAATGATGGGGGCTCATTTGATCCTGCTGAACTGTCTGCCACGTTTAACTACTCCTTTTGTAGGTGAAAGAGGAAATAGTATGAACTATCACATGGACTGATGTTTTCTCTCACTGCAGCTTTGTTGTGCGCAGCAAAACTAACTGCTTCCCATTTGAGTACTGATAAGTAACAAAAGACAAAGTTTTGTTGTAATTAGAGTTTAAATGGAGTGTAATAAATTATTTCCTTGTTAGTCTGATTTAATCTATATTACATTTCTTTGTAATTAGTTTGCTTCAGTTGTTTGTTGCCATGCTTTGAAATGCTATGCAAAGTATATTCAGCCCTGTAGTCAACAGAAGTGAATATAATTTAAAAATATACCTCATAGTTAAAATGTATGACCTGTCTATTGTTCCTCAAAAAGCTGGAAAAGCTTTAGTTTTTTCTCTGTGTGTTTTGTATATAAATATAGGAGAGGGAGTAACAAAAATAACATATGAAACACACAGCTTATGAAACTTGTTAAAATGATCAGTGTTTTTTATCCCACAGGACTGAGTTTTTTCCTGTTCTCCTAGGTTAACATTGCAGAAGTAATTTTGTCAGCATGAATTCTTATCTGTCATGAAGTCACTTATGCTGTTAGTCTGTGTTTTATTTAAGAAATGTGACAGTGGCCTGCATTACAAGTGTTTTCCCTCAAGCTCCTTTCAAACAGATTATGGTACTGGGGATGGCTGATGCATGATTCTTCCACTTTTACAGGTCTGCTCTTATTGGTGACATTGTATGTTGTTACAAAGCTCTAGAGAGTAAAGAAAAGGTAAGCCATAAATAATAAATGACCAAGACCTCAGTGAGGTCAAACACAGATTTTTTTTATTTATTTTTTTTTTTTTTTAATTATTCATTCTAGCAGTCTTTGTTGGGGGCGGGAGGGCAATTGCATAAATAACCCAGAGAGTTAACCATTCACTTGGATGCTCAGCTTGACATCTGGGCCTCAGTAATTTGCTTTCCTGATGCAGTTCTATAAGCATATTGAAAGAGTTAAATACACAAAAAAGAAAGAGGATAACTATTGCTATAACACTGAAAGTTTGACAAAAAGAAAGAGAATGAAGAAGTAAGACCTCTTCTAGGTCCTTTTTATTGCATATTTGTTTGAGGATTTCCTCCTACTCACCTTTTTTGGTGACTGCTTCTCCACTTGACCTGATTCACTGAATGCATCTGGTTGGACGTAGGCTGTTGGTTCTGTAATCAATCTGCATGGTGAGAAGGTAGAGGAACTTAAAAATCACTGTAACTGCTGAGTCAACTACTGGAGAGCTAAGAGTAAGACTGGGACAGAAAAAGAGTGCCTAATGCCTTGCCTGGGTAGTTTTTTCCCAGGCAAATTTGGTGATGCTGAAAGCTGTGCCCTCCTGGAAGAACGGCAGCACTACATCAGCCATCCCTGTCCTGGCAGTGCTTCCACTGGGTGGGTAAGCATTTTTTGGCTCCCAAGATCTTCTCCCAAGCCTTGTGTATTGAACCAGTGATACACAAAGGGATCATTCCAGACATAACATGGATGTAGCTACTGGTACCTTCTTGCTCTTCGGCTGGCTGGCAATTCTTGGATATTTTTCTCGTGGCAGACAAACTGAAGTCATTGTGGGTTTACTGTATACCCTGTATACTGTATACCCTTATGGCTATTAACCAGTGAGAATATCTCACTGTTTAAGTGCTGTGCAGAAAAGTTCCCTGAGTGTTCTTAGCAGTAACAGAAGATCTTTGTTGTGAAATCACAAGAAATGTCTTTCTGGCACCCAAGAATCTTGTACTGCAACTGCTTTATATGCCAAATATGTCTCCCATGTGAACATATTATAAATCATCTGTGTTTTATTAGAAAAGCACTACCAAGCTCTGAGAAAGCGTACTCTCAGTAGGTTCAGTTGTTTGTTCCCGTCTTAAAAGAGGAATGTTGAAATCCGTTGTGTGAACAGAAATTCCTGGCAAAACAAACCCCCGGGAATGTTGGAGACATAACTGTTTCTCTCGGCTAATAAACACCGCAGGCTCTTGCTAAACTATTTCAGCCAGCACCAGGGCAACTGCCCCAAACTTTGCACTAATTGCCAAAAAGGAAGAATAGAAGCACTTCATGCAGAAGGGGTAGTACAGCACTCTCTTTTCAAGGTGCACATACCTGCAGGGAGATGGGCTGTGCCCAGTACTCATGGGAGCCAGGAGCAAGGCTGCCCTTAGATTCAGCGGTTTTGGAGTGACTTCCCTATCCCCTCAACAGTTTCTTACAGAAAATATTGGACTCCCACAACACTGGCATTACTTTGGAGAAAGTCTCTAAAGTAGCACCTAATCCCAAGGTGTTTGTAAGTTAAGTGTCTCATGGAAATAGGTACTTAGCACCTAGGGAATGCAGAAGGATATTTTTTGCCCTGACTTACTCTGGACTAATTTATATTGGTGTTCCTGAGGTCAGTGTCTGTACCTTTTTTTTGGTGTTTTTTTTTACTTTTTTTCCCCCTCCCCTTAACCTGAACAGTTTATTCAAACTAGATCTATTAAAACTACTGACAGATACACAGCTGTCAAAGAGACTGAAGTCAATGGCAGAAGGAGAAGCAATCTGCTCAGTGTCACAGTAGTCCTTAATCACAGTTAAGGGAAAATTTGATTATATTTGGCCAGAATAGATCTAGGCTGATTCCTTTGAATACAGGCAGAATACACTGAATCCTTGATCTCAGTGGTTGTGCTGTGAGTTTGAGGGAGATGTCAAGAGAGAAGCCTGTACCTGGGTTCCTTTGAACTGGAATTGTCCAGAGAACAGTTACTCTTTCAACAGAAAAGCAAAGATTTAAAAAACTTATTTTCATTTTGCATAAAAATTATGTTAAAATAATTTGAGGAAAAGTTTATGGGAGAAAAGTCAGAAGGTACTTCCTACTTTAAAGCATAGGATGCTGAGATGGGAAACTTGGCCTCAAAGTGTTGTTCTGAACCAAAGAAATCAGGGCTTTTGAATGGAGTTTTCTACCTACTTCCATGTGGTATAAAAATCTGGGAACAGATTTCCTGATTTTGGTAAGAAACTTCATTCTGGTTCTATTCATTATCACTTTTGCAAATGTTTTATTGTACTTAATATATTTTGGCCAAGAGAAATAAGTTTATTTTAATAAATTAAATTTTCTAATGGAAAATTGTTTTCAAAATATCCCAAGAAAGGTCTTACCTGAGTTAACAAGCTATAATTGACAGATAAAGGTATCTAGCAGCTGAAGGCAAAGGTAAAGGGAAAGCTGAATGCAAAATGTTTAAAAATAGTGAATATTCTTTTTATTGCCAGGAGTTTTGTGCATAAACCATATGTGAGTAGAAAGCCATAAATGCAACTACTTCATCAACATGTGAAAGTTAGAAATCTAAAATTGCCTTGGGAAAGCAGCAGAGCGGTATTGGGGGGGGGGGGGGGGGAGGGAAGAAAACAAACACACACTTTTGCTTCTGAAAGTATGAATAAAACCCTTTTAGATCTGCTGGACTAAATCACTGCCCATTTGCCTTCTGCTCCATGGAGCAGAGTTTACACCAGAACCCCAAGAAATATAGAGATGTCAAATTCCATTTTTCCAGAGGAAAAGGATGTTTTTGTGGAGTGTTTAAATTTTCAGAGCCTGTCACTCAAACAACACTATTGAAAGCTTGGCCTGCTTTTCCAGTGTTAACAGAAGAGTGCCAGGTGGCAGCTAAGGATGGGAAAGAGCAAGAAGCAACTTAAAAAGACAACTAGAGAAGGTAACTAGAGAAGCCTGTGGCTGAAATTCTTCCATTGTGCATATTATTTTACATAGCACTTAAAACTGTGGTAGTTCTTAGTGGATGGAAGAAAAGATCTTTCTAAAAAATGTAACAATAGAGGAAAATATACATGTAACACATCATCTAATTTGCACTTAGTTTGTAGCTTGTCATGGAATTTCTGCAAGAGAAGTGTATACTGTCGCATGTTTAAATCTTGTTTCTAAAAATGTTTTTACACATGGTTTAAGCTCTCTCTGAAATGGGAAATCCTGACATTTTGAAATTATGAGACACTCACAATGCATTTTTGCAGTTTCCTTAGCCTGCTTCTTGTTTTTTGGTATGACAACTCTAGTAACGTGTCCTGTACAAGAATAGAAAGGTATCAAGATACTGCTACAAAGGGGAAAGAGTCAACACCACCAGTAGTGACATTCCCCCTGAGTAAACAGACTTGAGGAACACCCTGCTGTCTCTGCTTGGCAGCATAACATTTTGCTGATTAAGTGAGGGATGGTCCTGGTAGCAAGTAACAGGACTTTCACAGAATTTCAGAGCATGGTAGTGGTAGTAGTGTCTCAAGTCCAAGTTAGCTCTTTGGACAGCGTGTCTACATGCTTTCTCATGGTCATGGCAAATCTACAACTGTCCCAAGGTCAGGAAAAATTAAGCAAATAGTAGACTGTTTAAAGAGTATGTGAAATATATGCACATGAATGCCCCATATTACTTTAAGACTGTCCATAGTGCTTCGCTGTGCTTTTTTAATATATTGTTTTTAACTCAGCTAAGAACATTTTATTGGCAAGACCATTCACAGAGATAAAGTGTTTTGACTACATTATCTGTGAATAGCCACTTGCTAAGAGTCTTTCCAAAAATGTTTGCACAGCCATCTTCAGTGCCTCTTGCAAGTTCAGAAGTTGCTTATTCAGAGAGGATAAGCAGGTTGGTGTGAAATGTGTAAACAAGAAGTACTGGCTTTTCTGAATACATTGTGAAGAACTTGTAGGTGGAAATCTTGCATTAATCTTTTTTAAAATTATTTATTTATTTTTAATATGTCAGGAGTTTAATTCAAGAAATGACTTGACAATAGGCAATTGAAAAATAGGTAGCACATAATTTAGGGTCTGAAAATTCTTGAAAAAGTTGTAGAAAAAGGCTTAAAAAGAGCTGAAGACTGAAAGCTGATGCTGCATAATATACAATTGAGAAATCAAGGACATAATTTAGCCATGAGAATAAGTGGAACACATATCAAGTGAAATTGTAGGTCTTCTGTCTATGCATGTCTTCAGCTCCAGAGAGGATTTTTTTTCTCCAAGACATTTATTCACAAAGCACAAAGTATTGAGTTTACTGGGGGAGTTACTAGATGAAGTTTTATAGTTGGTATAATACAAGTGGACAGGCTAGATGATTTAATGGTCCATAGTCTTAAAATATATTAATGCAGTGATCTTACCTTACTGAAAGCATTTATTAAATAAGTAGTTTTCAAAGAAACCTATGGGAATTATGCACCTAAATCCCCATAAAGTTAAATCTCATTCTGTGTATTTTCTAGACACTTCTGTCCAACTCCTCTGTGTCTTCTTGAAATAAATGCAGAATAAAAGACTGAGAAAAAACAGAACAACATTCTATTTTATACTTTCTGAAACGTAATGAATTTCTTTATGGACTTAAAACTAAAAATTTGTTAACAGAGTATCAGCAAAGTGAAATTTGGCCATGTTTCCTAACATACAATGCAAATATATTTGGTCTGTAAATATTGGTGTATCTTCCTTCAGCTTTCAAGCTAATCAAATCCTGACACTATTTACAGAAAAAGGGATTACTGATTCCCTCGTTTCTTTTAAAGCAGATCTTGCTGTGGGAGTCTGCTATAGACCCCCCAGCCAAAGCAGTGAGGTGGATGAAACTTTCTATAAACAGTTGGGAGAAATTTCGCAGTCACTTGCTGTTGTTCTTGTGGGGGACTTTAACCTCCCGGGTATCAGCTGGGATCACAACACAGCAGAGAGGGAACAGTCCAGGAGGTTCCTGGAATGTGTGGAGGGTAAATTCCTCACACAGCCGGTGAGTGAGCCGACCAGGGAAGGTGCCTCCTGGACCTGCTTCTTGTGAACAGGGAAGAGCTTGTGGGGGAGGAGAAGGTTGGAGGCCATCTAGGGTGCAGTGATCATGAGATGACTGAGTTTTGGATCCTTGGAGAAAGAAAGAGAGGGGTTAGTAAAACTGCCACCTTAGACTTCCACAGGGCTAACTTTGACCTGTTCAAAAGACTGATTAACAAAATCCCTTGGGAGGCTGCCTTGAAGGAAATGGGAGTTCAGAAAGGCTGGACATACTTCAAGAGAGAAGTCTTAAAGGCAGAGGAGCAGGCTGTTCCCATGTGCCGAAAAACAAGCAGGCGGGGAAGGAGACCGGCCTGGCTAAACAGGGACCTTTGGCTGGATCTCCAGAACAAAAGGAGAATCTGTTGCCTTTGGAAGAGGGGCCAGGTCTCTCATGGAGACTATAAAGATGTAGTGAAGTTATGCAGTGAGAACATTAGGAGAGCCAAAGCACAGCTAGAGCTCAACTTAGCTACAGCTGTTAAGGAAAAGAAAAAAATGTTTCTATAAATTTGTTAACAGCAAAAGGAGGATTAAGGAAAACCTCCCTCCTTTACTGGATGCAGAGGTAAACATGGTAACTAAGGATGAGGAAAAGGCTCAATGCCTACTTTGCCTCGGTCTTTAGCAGTGGAACTGGCTGTTCCCTGGACACCCAGACTCATGAGCGGGGAGATGGCGAGAGGAAGCAGACTGAGGTCAGCACAGTTGAAGAGGAGGTCATCAGAGACCTGCTGTAGCCTGTGAATCCACTTGGATTCACATAAGTCTGTGGGAACCAGATGAGTTACACCCAAGGGTGCTGAAAGAGTTGGCAGATGTGCTTGCCAAGCTGCTTTCCATGATTTACCTGAAATCATGGTTAACTGGGGAGGTCCCATTGGACTGGAGGGTGGCAAATGTGACACCCATCTACAAGAAAGGCAGAAAGGACGATCCAGGAAACTATACACCTGTCAGTCTGACCTCAGTGCCAGGGAAGGTCATGGAGCAGGTCATCTCAAGTGCTATTAAAAGTCATATGATGGACAACCATATCTGGGGATCAGGCCCAGTCAACATGGGTTTATGAAAGGCAGGTCCTGCCTGACAAGCCTGATCTCCTACTGCGACAGGGCGACCTGCTTATTGGATGAGGGAAAGGCTGTGGATGCTGTTTAACTTGACTTCAGTAAGGCCTTTGACACTTTCCCACAGCATTCTCCTGGTAAAACCAGCTGCTCAAGGCTTGGATGGGCACATGCTTTGCTGGGTAAAAAACTGTCTGGATGGCCGGGCCCAAAGAGTTGTGGTGAATGGAGTTAAATCCAGTTGGCGGCCGGTCACGAGTGGTGTCCCCCAGGGCTCGGTGTTGGGGCCACTCCTGTTTCACATCTTTATTGATGATCTAGACAAGGGGATCGAGTGCACCCTCAGTCAGTTTGCAGATGACACCCAGTTGGGTGGGAGTGTTGATCTGCTCGAGGGTAGGGAGGCTCTGCAGAGAGACCTGGACAGGCTGGAGCCATGGGCTGAGGCCAACTGGAGGAGTTTCAATGAGGCCAAATGCCGGGGGCTGCCCTTGGGCCACAACAACCCCCAGCAGTGCTACAGGCTTGGGGAGGAGTGGCTGGAGAGCTGCCAGTCAGAGAGGGACCTGGGGTGTTGATTGACAGCCGGCTGAACAGGAGCCAGCAGTGTGCCCAGGGGGCCAAGAAGGCCAATGGCATCCTGGCTTGTGTCAGCAATAGCGTGGCCAGCAGGGACAGGGAAGGGATCTGACCCCTGTACTCGGCACTGGTGAGGCCGCCCCTCGGTTCCTGCGTTCCAGTTTTGGGCCCCTCACTACAAAAAGGACATTGAATGACTCGAACGTGTCCAGAGAAGGGCAACGGAGCTGGTGCAGGGTCTGGAGCACAGGTCGTACGAGGAGCAGCTGAGGGAACTGGGGGTGTTTAGTCTGGAGAAGAGGAGGCTGAGGGGAGACCTCATCGCCCTCTACAGATCCCTGAAAGGAGGTTGCAGAGAGCTGGGGATGAGTCTCGTTAACCAAGTAGTAAGCGATAGGACAAGAGGTAATGGCCTCAAGTTTTGCCAGGGAAAGTTTAGACTAGATGTCAGGAAGTATTTTTTTACAGAACAGGTTGTTAGACGTTGGAATGTGCTGCCCAGGGAGGTGGTGGAGTCCCCATCCCTGGAGGTGTTTAAGAGTAGAGCTGACATAGCGCTGAGGGATCTGGTGTAGTTGTGAACTGTCAGTGTTAGGTTAATGGCTGGACTGGATGATTTTCAAGGTCTTTTCCAACCTAGACAATTCTGTAATTTTTTTTTTTTTCTTGAGACTTGACAATTTTGTGTCAGTGCTGTAAAATCAAAACCTGCATGTAGCATACTCTATAATTTCTCTGCAGCTAGATAATATTTCTGCGTCAATGTATGTGAAGTGAGGGAGGGATTTTTTTCATGTCATCTCACCTGACATGATTGTTGTAACCTGGGTGTCACCCTTTGTCCATTCCAGCAACCATTGCCTATTGTTTAATGGAAACAAGTGTGAGGTTAGAGTGAAGAGATTCTTTAGTAAATTATTTAAATGCTCTGTTTGAAAAGAGGCTTATATGCTGGGTTTTTGGCCAAAAGTTTCAGTTCAGAAATTCTCTTCTATGTTAATACCTACTCCTGAAAGGTTTTGGCCCTCAGAGCCTCAGGTGCTCAAAGATCTGCTTTGGCCCATGCTTAGGGACACCTCTGTGAGCGTATTTAGCTCACATAAAAGCACTGTCACAATCCATACACTAAGCTTCATCCTTATCTGTCTGTCATACTTCCAGAGCTCGACTCTGCAGATATTTTCAGAGCACATTAACTAGACTGACCTCTTCAAAAAAAAAAAAAAAAAGCAGTAGGACTTACTTGATGTCAGGCAGAAGTCCTTTGCTGTGAAGTATGGTCAGTATTGTTGAAGCAGGACACTCTCTAGTGCTGAGCCTAAATTGAGTGAATGGACACTGCTGCAAACAACATGGGCTTAGACACACACCACAAGGGCTTAACCCCTTACCACTGCAAATTTTGGAAAGTATTTTGTTCCTTAAAAGCCCAGCTGAAGAGCACGGCTGCCTAGGAGGCAACACTTCAAGTTTAACATCTAGCTTTTTTACCTCTGTATTTAAGTGAATTGAGAAGATTTAGATACCATAATTCCTAAAGCTTTTTGAAGAGTACATCATCACCTATAAAGGGAAGTTTCCATCTCTTTCACTCCAGACTTTAATAGTGATTCCCCATTTAAAGACTGAACAGGTTTCTCAGCTCTCTGACTTTACTTGCTAGTTTGGTCCCTTCTTGAGGGTTTTGCTTCCTAGCCACAAGTCAGAGTGAGTAATATTTATCATAGCCAGGAGCCTGTCTTTGAAGATTGCGCACCTGCTCCAGGCTGTAACCACCTGAACTGAGGGTACTGTTCAGGTGTATTTTCTCCTCTGTTGCCCAGGACAATTCCCTGAGCAGTATGGTAAGATAAATTACATAGGAGCTGTGTAAAATTAGCTGATGATGTTTCAGTGAACAGATGTGTAGTACAAAAAGTAGTATCAATGATTCAATTGGCAGCACTGCGGCCTGTCACAAGCCCAACATGACATGGAGAGCATTGCACTATTGGAGAGTTTTCTGTTTTGTTAAATGGACAACTGCATCCTACTCATTCATTGGAGTCTGAATGACTGAAGGGATATTTTTCAGACATAGTAGAGGGTGGTGTCCTTCCTAAATTCAGTGTGAATTTACCTTCTAATGTAAAATGCCTTGTGTTTTCATTCAGATACAACATTTGCCACTTTTTCCGCTTTGCTACATGTTTCTGGAGAGTTGCTCTTTGATCAGCCAATTGGAAGTACCACCTTTTAGTATCTCTGTGAAGTTTTTACCTCAATTTATAAGGATATTTTATTAATGTAAGCTATAATTACCACTAAAGTAAAGAAAAATAATCATTTTATTTATGCTGAAGATAGTTAAAAATAAACATCTGAGAGCCTGCATTCAGTTTTCTCCTCATCTTATTGGGGCAGACTTGAAACAAACTAAATGATTCATGAGTTCATCCTGGCTGGATATCAGTATTTTTTCTGATACAAAAAGGTTAATTAGCTGGAAAGTGGTGATGAAAATATTCTAAATGCTAAGTACATTTCCAGCAGAAGTAACTCACGTCCTGGTATTTTCCCCTCAGAGCTACTGCACTCTATGGTGTCAAGAATTACTTAGGGACTGATTAGTACATGGACTATCACCACAACGGTCTGTATTGTAATGATCTTTCAAAGGTATTATTAGGACTTTTAAGAACATAAATTTCCACATATTTTACCCAAGAAAGACCTTTTGGGTGTTTCAGTTTTTTCTGGTCTCAGAATTCCTTGCTACAGTAGAACTGAGAGAAGTACAAGGACTTAAAGGGTAACAATGTAATTTGGCCAACTAGGAATTAAATAGTTGAGAAAGCTTATTGCGGTTGGCACAGCCTGTCTCTCCTGAGCTTTGTAAACAACACCTGAATCCAAGACAATTCCTGCAACAGGGGTAGTTTCAGGACAGTCCTCACAGGTGCTTTCTGGTCTTTTGTGAGAGGTGCTACTGATCACCAAAATGCTTAGGCTGAGACCGCAGGCTGCTTCATGCAGTCCTGAATTACCCTTCAATGCCTTGCTTCAACTGCTAGGATAGTTATCTGTGGTTTTTCCGTGAATGTTAATTTTTTATAGTACAGCTGTAGTAATAATATTGTAGTATGTGGGTCTCTATTTTAACATCATCATGTCATGCTGTGAACGTGCAAGAGAAGATAAGCAAATTACTGGTATAAGAATTTTGAGGGTTTTGTTTTGGTATTTTCTTTACAAATTGAATAAAAGAGATGAGAACATTTCAGTGCTAAACAGTGTCTTAAATCAGATACAGTTTTGTGCATAAGTATACAAAAATCAGTAACGGATGACCAAGTGTAAGGTTTGACTTTCATACTATACTACTCTTGTATTACTATTTCTTGAGCGCTGAAGTGTGTAAGGCACCTCTGAAAACAAAAGGACAAACTTATAATGAGTAATTATGCCATTTACGACTTCCACTGGGTATAATGGCTGAAAATAACTGTTATGAAACACCTTTGAAGATTGTACTGCAAGTGTGAGTGTAAAGGCATGAGATTGAAAACCCTTGAAATGTATGTGACTGTTGCCTAGGCAATAGGAAGGGCTTTTTCCATCTTCCTTGTGTAGCTTTGCCTACAAAATCTGTTTCTTCTCACAAAATTCCTACTGTGCCAGGATAAGAAAATGGCAGTGAAAAGTAGATGTTCTCTCAAGGCAGAGTGGCCAGATAAGAGTTTAACCTTGAGAGGGGGAATATTAAATGTAGATACAAAACCAGCTCACTCAGACCCTGGCAGACTGGGATGCACATCTAGAGGGAATATTCTGTGCGGGGAAAAAGCACCTGCAGACATCTTATTATAAACCAGTGGTGTCTGAGTTGTTGTCAGGAAAGGACTAAAAGTCCTTGATCAATACTTTAATTCTCTTAGCTCCAGAAAAGCCATCAAGTACAATTTTTCTCTCTTTTTTTTTTTTTTTTCCCCTCTTTCTGGCCCAAATAGGGACAAAAGAGCAACCTGAGTTGTTTTCCTCTTACGCTGGCATTTCTGAAGCATGCTTAAAATTAGCTCAGCACCTGCAATATTAGTAATAGCTTTCTGTCACTGGCCCCTTGTAGAGGAGTCCCAGACCATCCTCACAGTAAGACCTGGATACATATAAATAGTCTTCTTAGTTCTCTGAGAAGAAAAGACATTTATGCAGGCCAGAAATGATCTGTGGGTTATTCCAGCTGCGTTCTTCATCTGGACTCTTATGGGATCAGGACCCCTAGAAGCCTTCATGGAGCTCAGTTGCTTTTTAGCTTAAATACAATTTTTAAAAATTTATCATCATCCTGCAGTAACAAATATCCTGTCTTCCCCATAGCATTGTTTTACATAAATGCTCTACTAGTAGTTCATCCTAGTTACAAAGTCTGTCTCAGACTTTATTACTAATTACTGAAAAAGATCATGCAGTGTGGGTGTAAAGCGTGAGGCACAAACAGTGAACTCAGTCCTACAAACATTTTAGGCAGGACTTGGGTCTGACAATACTGATAATTAGCTGTGACTCTGTTTGGAGTTTTGCAGACATCTTCATTATTTAATGCCTATTACTGCACTTGAGAAAATATCTTTTGTTCATTTCAAGATGTTAATAATTCATTTCATATATCCCAACCCTTAAATCATTCACCACCTTTGAGGACCAGTTTCTATATTCACATAGCAGTGTGTGGGTTTACTGTGGAGCCAGCTATTGAATATTTAGATCCAAAAGCATGAGGACAACAACAGAAGCTTAGTTTGTCACCTTCTTTTTCATTACTCCCTACCGTCTCTTACAAAAATTACCTGCCAGTGTCACAGAGCTCTCCTTTGATAGACACAATTTATAAAAAAACAGCAATTAAACATCGCATGTAACATTAAGTGAATTCTTCATTTTTTGTATTGTAAGCAATAATGCTGGCAGTATGTAAAAAATGCGTAATTCTGTCATATTTGTTGTCATTGGACATAAAGAAAAATAAGTAAGGAGTGAGTTGTGTATATCATTATCAGAAGACTCAAAGGAATCACAGTATAATGTCATCTGCATTTAAATTGATATATTCTACTTTTACAGTACTTGCACATAGTGAGTTCTTATGATATAGTCAACTATCAGCTAACTTGGCAGAATATATTTTCTTTGCCATAACTGAAAAATGAAACAAAATTTGCCGTAATTCTATTCTGAAGTCAGCATCCAGCTCCCTCCAAATGTCTGCATCTTGGGATTAATAGATGAAAAACACTTTAAAATTATAAAGTGTACATCAATGTGTCAGTACTTTCTGACTGATTGAGAGATAGCTGTGAAGCAGAAAATGACAAAATGAAAAGCCAGATACTAAAAGTGAGCCTCAAGGGACCAAATTGTTGCTGCTGTGAAATAGCATGACTTCTGTGTGATGTAATCTAAACTGTTATTTTTTTTTTTCCTTTTACTAATGGCATTAGCAAAAGAATACATTGACCTTATAATCATGTATTGATTATAAGGTAATCAAGGACTCACTCCTGCAAAGTGCTAAGCACTCTGTGTCTGACTATGCAGAACACTGAAGGTTTGTGATTTAACATCATGAGTTGTTCCCCTGACTTTCGTGATGACAGAACAGGACTATGACATTCCTTTCAGTTAAACGTGTGTTTTCATGTTTGTCTGGATTACAGAAAACAGTTCTAGCAATCAAACCCTAAATGCATAAATTGATTGGATTTATAAGCCCGTATCCCTTTGACCTGTTGTCAGTACTATTAATGTATTTAAATATCCCACAGTGTGATTTTGTTGGGAGTAGATTTTCTTTTTTTTTTTTTAATAGATATGCTATTAATAAAGAAAATATATGTTAATTGGGCAGTTGTCTGTTACCTAGGCTTGTGTATAGTCTACATCAGTCCTGGGAACTCCAGTGCACACCTAATTTATTTGGTTTCATAGTGCTATTCACTGTGAGACTTTAAGAATATAAATTATGTCTGTGGAGAGATTAGACTGCCTCAAGGGTTTAGTTTGAATAGATATCCTAAAAACCAAACACACACCAAACAATAAACAAATTATGCAAATTAATGAACAGCAATCATGGTGGAGACTGTTGTCAATTTATATTATGTTTGTCCTTGACTTTCAACAGGAA
This sequence comes from Athene noctua, assembly GCF_965140245.1. Lineage (NCBI taxonomy): Eukaryota > Metazoa > Chordata > Aves > Strigiformes > Strigidae > Athene > Athene noctua. Next base: position 15,881,794 of record NC_134040.1, on the reverse strand, counting down.
TTTCCAATTTATCAGTGACACAGCTTTTAAAAGAGAGATCTCATTTAGAAATTTCATGTTAATCATGGAGCATTGCCAGTTTCCCACAGTGCAGGAGGGTGTCTTGAAATGCACTTGTTTCTTTTGATCAGTTATACAACGACTTGCAGGTGCACGGGGGGTGTGTGTTTCAGGAGGATGTTTAGCATTTGTGGTTAATTCTCTACACTTGTAGTTAGGGTCAGGCATCCTATTTAAGTAGTGGGAGATGTGATACAAAATCAAACCTTACCTACTCTATCATACAAACCAAAGTTCTTCTGTTTACATGTTTTGATTCTTTGCTTCGTAACTGTTGCAAGAATTAGAAAATAGTGTAATGGAATTTTCACAGAAATAATTGATGACATGTTTGTATACTGCATACACTCAGTCTTTTGTGCAATCTGTAAACCTATGGAAAACTTATGTAATGGTGGTACTTTTCCTTAGCTCTAATACAAAGAAAGGTAATAAATAGTCCTTACTTAATGTATTGTATCTGCATGTATCTTCTTTAAATGTAGGGAGGCTGAGTTGCAGACAAATTAGAACAAAAAGTCAGCACAAGTCTTTTAAAAATGAATGTATGTGAGAGAGTTGATTACAGGAGTAATCTTTGATAATACCTGCCTCAATGATTTGTTCGGTGTTACTTTCAGCTGTGCCACATTGTTATAAAATGCAGGACCCTTTCCAAATTGTTCTCATGGGAGCTCAAGCAGGATTTCAAGGCACCCCAGGAATGGTATTTTAAGCACAGGAGGTCCTTGCACACAAAGACAAAGTTCTCATGCTTGCAATGTGGAACTTGTAGTTTTTTCAATAAGCATTTCCAACAAAAGTAGAAGGTACAGGACCTTAAAAAAATAAAATAAAGAAAGCTTACAGCCTCTGGAACTAAATGGAGTGGTAGAGCAAAGGTAGTCTGGCTGTTCTGTCTGGAAGAGATAATGCCGAAGGCTGAAGTACCTTTATCATCGTCTTCCCTGCATCTTCCAGGTATCTCTGGAGGAGCTCTCAAAGTCTCAGAGGAAAGTGTCGATGTGGATAATGGCACTCTGAAGTGCTCTTGCCTGAGATCCATTACATGACACTTTCCATATAAAATATTCTGCCTTTATTGTATCATATGGTAAAATAGAAGGGAACATGTCCTCACTGTATCAGGAGAAATGATTCAGTCAAGAGGTTAGCAGGGAACAGAAAACTGTGGTGTTAGTTCCCGTGCATCTGTCAGTTTGCTGTGGATTGGAGAACCAAAAGGGGAAATTTCATGCCTAAAAATGTTTGTTGTTTCTCTGCCCTCAGGCTTTAACGAGGTAGGTGGAACAACATGCCTTATTCACAGAGAAGTAAACTAAACTAATATTTTATGAAGATATTGTATAGCTTTTGACAAAACTCTTAACAGATTACGCGCACAGAGTGCGGATGCTATACGAAGAACACATTCCTGAATCAGTATTTGTCACTACAGGTGATACAATGGCAAAGAGCTAGTTTTCTTTTTAAGTGATATCCCATTCTTTCATCTAATATTTCCTCCCAAAAGTATAGTTAGGTAATAGTGTGAATGACATTTCTTGAAGTGTGAGTAATAAAGCCCCTAATGAGATACTTCATAGCAAAGCGTGGCTGCTACAACATGAAAGTTTTATGAGTGGTGTAACACTGGGCACGTTGCCCACATGAAAAGTCACCAAACGGGTAAAAGAGAGTTCTTTAACAGGCTGTTAACTTGTTCCTTAAGTGAGTGAATCATCAAATGGTGCAAACTTTGGCCTCTGTAGGAGTTTACTCATTTTGATGACCGTTAGAAATATGCTGGTTTAGCTGAGATTTAAGTTGTCTTCCAATGAATAGGAAAAATAAAGCAAAACAAACATTTTCAATATATGGTTTTAAGCAGCAGTAAGATCTGTTTCTAATATCTTGCCTTGACTGAACTTTAAATAGCTTGTGTTAACTTACATTAGCTCTCATGCTGACTTACATGCTTTAGAAATCTGAAGATATTCTGCCTAATGCATCTGTTAAGCTGTCCAAGTTGGACCAGAAATCTCGCATCAAGCAGGCTCATAAAAAACTAATTAACACATGCTGTCATCACACTTTAAACTTAATTTAGACAAGACCAAATTGTTCATAAGATTTCTGTATAGAATATATCTCTTTCACTTGTTTTTTCTTCAAAAGCTCTTAGTGTTCCTACTAGAAAACAGCATACTAAATTTTCTATTCTTAAATGTCTATCTTCGGTGAAAACTGAGGTCTTTCTCTAGCAGAAGCAAAAATAGCAATGTAGGGCAGAAGAAGGAGCGGAGCAAATGGGGCAGACAGTGGCATGAACTCCTGCTTTAGACCTGGAGAGTGTAACAGTGTTCTGCACTGTCATTTATTTAAGCTTCACAGACAGTTATGGGGCTACAAGTCTGTCAGCTTGTTTCCAGTTGAATCTCTTCCAGTCTGAGTTTGACTGTATCTGAACAGGGTTGCCACCAGACATCATATGACGTGTGCTCCCAAGCTATGGTAATGAACAGGCATTTCTACACATCTGTCAGCTCCTCTTCTCCCCTCTGATACACTGCTTCACATAACTCAGGGGAAGATTTAGCTGGAAGCTATTTGTAACACCACATTGACAGAAAGTTTGGCAATCACATTTTATCATGAATGCCGTAACATCAGCCCAGCAATGGTATCACAGTTTCTTCTGTTGTCTCTCACCTACTCCTCCACCTGCTGAAAACAGCAGACTGAAGTAATTTGTGAAGAAAAGCTTTTGCTTTCTGCTCAGAAATCTAATCAATTGTTCAGCCTCATGCAGCCATTCCTATTGCAAAACTATTATGAGCTATGATTTTCACACGATAGGCAAGGGTGAGTCATGGTGTTTTACACCTGCCCCCAGGCACTTTCTCAAGAAGAAAAAAAAATCTAACAGTACTATTGTCTAGCATTTTGATACACTCATACACATCAAACTAATGAGTTATTAGTTCCCACTGAATGAACACTATGTTGTTACTTTTAAAAATAGTATAAATGGATTAAATTATAGGACAATCCTTCTGTTTAAAACAGAAGTCAAGGGATATTATTATTTGAAATACTTCTATTTGCCAAATTATGATGCTAGAAATTATACCTACTTTATGTCTCACTTCAATTTTAGGTAAATGTTTCTCTTCCCTGTGGCTATATTACACATATCATAGAAGAAGTCGACTGAAGGCAGTGGGAAAATGCTTGGAAAAACAGTGAAATAGCAAAAATTTACTTACTTGCTCTCACCTGTCCACAGTCCTCTAAATATAGTCAGGTTCATGTCATATCATGTCATATCATGTCATCTACCTGGACATGTGCAAAACATTTGACACTGTCCTGAACCACAACCTTGTCTCTAAATTACAGAGGCATGGGTTTGACTGATGGACTACTTGGTGGATAAGGAACTGGCTGGATGGTTGCACTCAAAGAGTTGCGGTCAACAGCTCGATGTACAAGTGGAGACCAGTGACAAGTGGCATTCCTCAGGGGTTGGTGTTGGGAGAGGTGCCACTTAATGTCTTTGTTGGTGACATGGGCAGTGGGATTGAGTGCGCCCTCAGCAAGTTTGCCAGTGACACCAAGCTGTGTGATGTGGTCAACATGCTGGAGGGAAGGGATGTGCCGTCCAGAGGGATATGGACAGGCTGGAGACGTGGGCCTGTGCAAACCTCATGATGTTCAACAAGGCCAAGTGCAAGGTCCTGCACATGGGTCAGAGAAATCCCAAACACAAATACAGGCTGGGCGATGAGTGGATTGAAAGCAGCCCTGAGGAGAAGGACTTGGCGTGTTGGTTGACGAGAAGGTCAACGTCAATGTGACCTGGCGATGTGTGCTTGCTGCTCAGAAAGCCAACTGTATCCTAGGCTTCATCAAGAGAAGTGTGGCCAGCAGCTCAAGGGAGATGATTCTCCACCTCTATTCCACTCTTGTGAGACCCCATCTGGAGTACTGTGTTCAGCTCTGAGGCCCCCAACATAAGAAGGACATGGACTTGCTCAAGTGGGTCCAGAGGAGGCCATAAAGATGATCAGGGGACTGAAGAACCTCCCTTATGAGGACAGGCTGAGAGAGTTGGGGTTGTTCAGCCTGGAGAAGAGAAGGCTCCAGGGAAATGTTATATATATGTTATATATATAGCCTTCCAGTACTTAAAGGGGGTCTATAGGAAAGATGGGGAGGGACTTTTACAAGGATGTGTAGTGATAGGACAAAGGGTAATGCCTTTAAACTGAAAGGGGGAAGATTTAGATTAGATATAAGGAAGAAATTCTTCACTGTGAGGATGGTGAGACACTGGCACAGGTTGACCCAGAGAAGCTGTGGCTGCCCCCTCCCTGGCAGTGTTCAAGGCCAGGTTAGACAGGGCTTCGGGTAACCTGGTCTAGTGGAAGGTGTCCCTGCCCGTGGCAGGAGGAGTGGAACTAGGTGATCTTTAAGATCCTTTCCAACTTATACCATTCCATGATTCTATGTGTCATGGTGTAAGCCCGGAGGACGACTGAGCACCACACAGCCACTTGCTCACTCCTTCCCCCTCAGGAATGGGAAGGAGAAACTAAAACTAAAGGCTCTGGAATCATGACAAGGACAGAAAGAAATGATTGAGCAGTTATAGTCATGGACAAAAGAGAATTGTTAAGGGAAGAAAAAGAACATCAGTTTAACTTGAACACCACCACCACTTCATTTTCCAGAGTTGGACAGTGAGAGATACAAGCACATCTTGAAAACACCTTCTCCTCACTCCTCCCTTGCTCCCTGGCTCATCTTTGCTCCTGATTTCTCTACCTCCTCCCCCTCAGTGGCACAGGGGGGCAGGGGATGGGGGGTGCAATCAGATCATCACCCACTGTCTCTGATGCTCCTTCCTCCTCAGGGGGAGGATCCTCACACTCCACCCTGCTCCAGTGTGGGGTCCCTCTCATGGGAGGCAGTCCACCACAATCTTTATCTGACATGAGTCCTTCCCACAGTACTGCAGCTCTTCATGAACTGCTCATGAACCCAGTGTGGGTCCCTCTCGTGGGTTGTAATTCTCGCAGTGATGAACTACTCCAGCATGGGCTTTTCCCACAGAGCCCTGTCCTTCTTCAGGTGCAGCCACCTGCTCCACCGTGGGGTCCTCCATGGCTGCAGGGGGGCATCTGCTCCACTGTGGACCTCGTGGGCTGCAGGGGCACAGCCTGCCCTCTCACCATGGGCTGCAGGGGGTCTCTGCTCTGGCACACCTACCTCCCCCTCCTCCTCCTTTCTTCCACTGACCTTGGTGTTTTTCCAGGTATCTCCCTCACAACTCCTTCTCTTCCCATGTTTCCCTTCCTAAATACATTATCACAGAGGTGCAGTCACTGTCACTATTTGGTTCGACCTTGGCCAGAGACAGGTCCGACTTGAAGCTGGGAGAACCTCAAGAAGCTTCTCACAGGGGCTACCACTGTAGCCCCCTGTTCCCATTACCAAAAACCCCACCATACACACAAACCCAACACACTAGGAAGAAACTTGAAAGACTTAAAGACAGGAATGGGAAAAAGAAAAGAAAGGGAGTAGTGTGCTCTCACATTAGAAAAGACTATGCATATTTTTATGTCTTGTCATGTCAAGTCTGCATCAAAAAAAGCTATCCACTCATTTATGGTGCACATGATCTCTATGCCAACATATGAGCAGGAGCTGTAGAGTAATTGAAGTGGCTAAAAATCTTGGACTGTGTGAATGTAGTAGCTGATCCTCAGCAGTGTGGTACAAGCCATTGTGATATTCAAGGTTGGACATCACCTGCTTAAATTAGGAGTTTATCTGAGTCCAAAAGGATGGAAACAGCTGTGGGGATAAAGGATGATGAATCACATGACATAGAGTAAATGTAGCTGTGATTAATGGGACATCACAAACCAACAAAAAAGAGAACCAACTGTGGAAAGAGATAACTACCACCAAAAAGAACAAATTATTTTCTAAGGTGATGTAATTAACTCCAAGCCTCTCCATGGCTTGGATGGCCCATTCCAATGAGGCTTTCTATTGTGCCCAGAGTAATGACAAGGCTGTGGATTCTTAGTTTAAATACTGGGCTATTAAGCATCGTTTTTACCCATTTCAGGGAACTGATAGAGTGTCAAAGTTGAAGATATAGCAATTTGTAATAGTACAATTACAATATACTGTTGTGACTCATTCAACTAACATTCCCTGTGAGACGACAATTAGAAGAAAAGCTTAAACATGGTGCACTGTGATTTATGGGGTCCTTTAAATGTTTAAATTCAAGACTTACCCACTGATTATACTTTTTTGTCACTGTATGAAGTCAAAGCAACTCCCCAAAAGTGTTTTGTTATAGTATGTGTGATTAAAAGTGGTTTTTGTTCTTTATCTTTGTTACTTATATCCTGGATGGGCAAGTGGTATTTTTCTTTTTCTTTCCAAAGAACTGTTTTAGCCTTGGAGAAACTTTCACTGGATTACTTGCTCAAAGATACGTTGATTCATAGTATATCATCTTCATCTATTTAGCAAGACAAAAGCTTTATTCAGATCATTTGCTAGCAATTCCTGCTGCTTCCTTTCTTCAACTTAGAAATGAAGATTTATATGTACCTGAAGGGAATTTGCTGACAACTTGAAAAATTGTATTTCTAAAAATTCAATACCTGAAAACTGAAAAGTGGAGCCAGAATTTTAATTTGCTCCACTCGCTGTGACACTTCAATGGTTATTCTAAGCTGTCCTAAAGATAAATAAGTCAAATAAGGCATTCCCTATAATTTGCCATCCTGTGTAAAAAAGGAGACATTTTAAATTGCTTGTAATTTGACCATAAGATATATGTTGGACTTGATTCACAGGAATCTTGCATTAGATTCTGCTGTGGTGTCAGATTAACTTCACGCTGGCAGCTGTGTCTATTCATGTCTGAGAACTGTAGAATGATCACTGAACTGATCAAAACTGCCAAAATTTGAAAGCCTTCTAGATCAAAACTGAGAGTACACACCATTTGGCCATTGAATACTTTCTGGATACACTGGTTTCTCACTGTACTTTTCTTCTGTCTTGTTTTTTCTTAGTGTCTAATTATTGTGGTTATTAAATATAAATATAAATATAAATATTAATATCTATTGTGGTTCTACTGACAGAGTGCTTTTTGTGTTCTGTATGAAACTCCTCTAAAAGTCTCTTGACCTCTGAAAACATAACTTTGATTAATCTTATTAAACTTAATGATTTCAAAATAATAATACCTTCGAAATGTTTTGCAGTTCTTACGAATTTGAAATGCACTTGGGGTAGGTTAAAAGATGACACATAGGCATTTCTGCAGTCTTTGATGAGATAGGCTTGAAATAACATTGTGAGTTACTGGTTACACACAGCTATTTGACCACAAGAGCCAACGTTTTACTGCCTGCTGTTAAGGTTTAAGATTGTGAGATTCTTGAGATAGATCTGTCACAGTTCCATTTGTTTATAAAATACATGGCACAACACAGGCAAATCTCTCATTTGACCTATTAGTATTATAGCCGTATAAACAGAAGATGAAGAATAATCGCTCTGTGTAATCAAAACTATGAAATGATGTAGCTTTTAAAGCAATTCTTAAGGAAGGGATGGTTTAATTCTTGCCATTCACATCATTCTTTCCCTTCTGTACTTCATGACATATACACAGTAGTAGCATACTCTTTAAACTGTAGTATACACAAGAAAATATTTTATTGTTAAAATAACTAAGAAAAAATAGTACTTATTATTGGTTTTAGAGCCACTGTTACATTATTTTTTTAATATGATATTATATACTACCTGTTTCAACGGAACAGACAATGATAGAAATCAGACTGGGATTTTACTGGTATTCAGGCATATTCATGCAAGCCAGGATCAGAAATATCCCAATATGTGTTTTGCAGAAGCAGAAAACTGATAGCTCAATGCTTGCTCACAGTTTTAAAATTATTCATATACAAATTTGCCAGTATAAGAAATCATTGCATGTTTGAGTGAAGCTCTTGCTTTGCAAAATGAAATGTGGAAATCCTGAAGCAAAATATTTCTGATTTGTACTTTAAACAATTTTTTGAACAAGCTAAACTTGATATAAATGCCAAGTTTTAAAAAGCTCTTAGAACTGTTTCAGTGAAACAGTGGTGAACTTGAGTTTGGTATCCAGTGCTGAATGGGAAGAGAACGCTTACACAGGTCATTGTTTAATTTTGCTTATAGCTGCAAGATTCTCATTAGGAGAAATATCCATTACCAGTAAATAGTTTACTTACACTGGTTCTTCACTTTAGTTTTCTGCATTATTAATAAGCCGTAGATAATAAACGTGATTTATGAAGGACTAAACCAGCAAGTCTGTAGCAGAATTATGTAGGTAATATGGCAGGCAGCCATCATGCTTAGGATATGGAATTGTCATAAGTATTCTTCCTTAAGCAAAAGTGCAATATGATTTCCCTTCACAGCATTAACCTGGTACAGATACTTTGCTCATAAGTATCAAAAGGAAACAATGCTAGCTGAAAAACCAGTACTCTTGTAGCTAGTGAAGTCCAGCAAGCTCAATGATTCATCAAGGAAAAAAAATAAGAACACTTCTTTATTTTTCAAATGATGGATTAGATAGTTTAATAAATTCCTGTGCTTCATACAGTACGTGCCTAACAGAAAGACAAATTGTAGCAGCTTGATAAAGAAAGCAGGCAGAAGAGAGGAAAAATGTGCAGATACAGATACTGCAGTCCTCATTAAAAGCCAAGAATGGAATAATTCTTGGAACAAAATCTGAAGCTGAAGGCAGAGACAAAAACTCCATTACCTTTAACGTGGCAGTATTGCACCTTCTTCATTTGGAGGCATTAATGAATAGTTGCTTTGCTTTCTTTGGGTGTAGTAGCATCCTTGACTAGGTACACTGAGTCAACCTGTGTGTGTCTCCGTTACAGATTTTACAGGACTTCTGATTTCCTATAGATTATGTTATCTGGGAAAGGTTGGAGCCAGTGTGAAGCATGATCTCCTCCTTTCCTCCTCAATTTATGGTTATTGTTTCCATAAATAACCTTTCAAACATCTTTAAAAATAGATTCCAGACACCAGTTATTCTTAAAAGCTTTCTCAGTGTTGTGTCCCCAAACAAAAACCATGGCTCAGAGGTAATTACTATTTAGCATCCATTCTGTTTTGCAAGCAATACTGACAACCTGCTAAGAGTGCTCTTAATTTTCTCCTCTGGAGAAAATACACTGTGTAAATTCATCTCCCAGAATGACCTCTGAACAAGCCCTGCCTTCATGACCGCAGCAATACAAAGCTGCATGTTTGTATCTGATCAAGTTAACAGCAAGGTAGACGGGGAAATCTACAGATCCTTCCTCTTAGACAGAGCTGTTTGTTAACCTGGTATTCGTTCAGGAAATGGAAGTGGTGCATGTATTGCACATAGTTCTTGTAAGACCAACATCCTGAAATTTTCCTTCCCAACATGGTGGTTTGTGTGGTCAGGGCCATATTGGCATGGCACTCCAGCAACATTTTAGGAAGGGAAGAAAACTGGTTGTGGACCACATTAATCTATAGATAGTATTTCAGCATCTAGGAATTCTGCATGAGTTATCAAAATTTTGAAAAAGGAGCCTAATCTTATGTCCATCAGCATGTGTGATTGACACATGCTTTCAAAGTAGTTAGATGTGGAGATCTCACTTATGCAGCTTCATCCTGTTCCCCAAAGATAGTGTACATTGCAGCCAAGAGGGATTACGCAGAAGGTCATGAGGGAGGTCTGGGACAGCTGTCCTAGAGATAGAATGTAACAGCAGCACGTTCATCACCTAATTTAATCCCCAGGCAATTTTTCTCTAACCGAAACTGTTTGGCTGCTTATCTAGTAATTTCCCAGAGTAGTAGAACCTAATTAAAACTTTTTTTTTTTTTAAACATTAAGAAAACAATACCAGAAGAACCTTGCATATTTATTTTTTTTAATTTTATTTTTTTTTATTAGAGCAACTAACAAAACATTAAAAAAAAATCAGACAGTAGTTATCTTCACATGAAAGGCACAACTCACTTGGATATCGGCTGTCTCAGAGGAAGTGTTCTTTTTGTCACCCAGAAAAGAATACTAATCCTTTTTATCTTATTTAATCTAAAACCATTCAAAGCCTTCTCAGTTCTAGGACCAGTGTCACTGATAGCTTTACATACGACTCATTAGCTTTTGTACCACAAATATTTCTGCTTAAAAGATGTAGCAGGTTTTTTTTTTTTTTTTTTTTTCCAAATAGACAGTAATATTGAGTGCTTCTTACAGCAGCATGCAAGGCTTGTGTGTCACATCTGATGAATGGTGTTGTTAATCCTTAATTGTGTATTTATAGTTTAGTTTATGGTTAAACGGGAAGAAAATAATTTAAGTACTTATGGCAATGACAATAGCTTTCCTCAGGGGTTGAAATTTGCCAAGACTAATGTCTCACAGAAACAGATTATAGGAAAAAAGAGATACCAGATCAAGGTTCAGTCTACATATGTCGAGTTGTTCTTGGTTTAGTTATTACTGAGTAAGCTATTGCCATCCTAATTGTGTTCCCAGTCTTATTTGGCAAGAAAAATTATTTGGAAATTCATTTCACTTGCTCCAAAATGTGAACCTGAACAGTCTGTCCTTTTTTTAGTGCCTTGTTTTCTGGTAGGTCTGTGCTGTCTGCAGTGACCCTTAGGTCTTTTCCAAGTTTATTGTGTTTGGTTGGTATTGCATTTGTGAGCTCTACAACATGAAAGGGTATTTCATTTTTTTATTCCCATACATATCAGTTTGTGGTTCTCCATCACTAATTTAAGGATAGAACTGTCCAATTTGGACTGGAGGTACACATATCATAAGTATAGCAATATGGTTATTTGATTTAAGAAGCATGGAATGAAAGGTACATAACCTGTGGCATTCACATTTTTCCAGTGTTGTTGCTTTCATAACCTATTACAGGAAAATAGCAAATAAATTGAATGAAAAAAAAAAAAAAAGAAAAAAAAAAAAAAAAGACCTTCAGCTCCCCCTCTGGGGAGTACGGGCTTTAGAAATCACTACAGAGCTGGCATTCCTTCTTCCATGTGCCTTTTGCAGGTCATGCCTTGCGCCTTGGCACATTACATGCTTTAGGACTCCGATTTGAAATTGATTTATCTTTTTATTTTCATTTTTTCACATGTTCTCCTGCAGTCAGAGTTTCTGAGTGTCTAACTGAATGATGGTAAAATTACCATTTGAAGTGGGGTAACACATCACAGGGCTTAAGTTCAAAGCCACTGTGTTGTGTGAAAATCACTTCTCTGCATTCTTGCTTTTAAAATACATTTTCAGTGGTTCTAGAAGCCTATGCCACAGGTGAGGGAAGCTAACAGTGAGAGCCAAGCAAAGTAAGCAGTAATTTTACCTTTCTAAACTTATTGAATATTTGTGATATATGCAAGTGGGTTTAGGTTTTCATCAACTGTCTGAATTCTAGACACTTTTTAGAGTTCAGAGTTTTGATGGAAAACAAAAATTGTTTTTAATACACCAAATACTAAGTCAATTCTATTTCTTGAAAATACAAATTCTTAATGGAAAATGCCCTTACTAGTCAGCATACAGGTAGTTTACCAAGCTGCAGCTACTCAAGACCTTCTTTAGTAACTGGATTTAAAGGTGTCCAGTTACAATGAAGTGCAAACGACTTGTGTGTTGTCTCCACTAGAGTTTTACATCAAGTTAATCACCCTAGTATATAAACAAACATTTCTGCAGGAATAACCCAAGCTCAGAGGATGTCTTTTTTATACCCACATAATTCATCCTCACTCAAGTTTTTCAAGAGAATAGTGATTGTATCTTAATAACATGCAGCAAGTTTACCAGGGAAGTGGTGTGCTGGAGAAGGGGTCACTATCTGATAAAACTTCTGGGACTGGTTTAGGACTGGTTTAGTAGGTGCTATTGGACAAGTTATTTTCCTTTTTTGTTGTTGTTTTTTTGTTTGGTGTTTTTCTTTTTTTTTTTTTTTTTTTTTTGTATGCCTCAGATGCTTTATCTTTCTGATGGGACTTAACAATACTGTCTTCTGTTGTACTGTGTTTTCAGACCAGCTCCTAAGTAGCACTATAAAAAAGAAGGCTATTACTTCCTAGAGGAGGCACAGACTTTGAAGCTTAAGTTCAAAGCCTCTGTGTTGAGGTGAAAAATCTCTTTCTATGCTTTGCTTTCCCTCTTTCTTCTGAAAAGGAAGTTCCAGCAACAGGATAGAGAGCAACTGAAAAGAATGAGACACATATTTTCTTGACCAGCAATATGTACTAAAATGGATTTAACCTATCTCCTAATTAAGTGGTTTTATGAACAACCAGCAGAGCATCACAATTAAGCATTATAAGGAGCAGCAAGCTTGTCGTTCAGCCAAATGTTTTGGTACTCAATGTAAATATATCATAAATAGTTTCAACAATCAGTGGCAAAAAGAAGTTACCATCGAAGACCTAGAAAAACAAAGCAGAATAATGGAAGGGAAATAGGGAATAATTAATTGGAAGCTCTAAAGAAGGAGATGGAGTCTTGTTCATCATGCTGAGATTGTTTTCATTACTTTCACCAACATGCTGTAGAGATGGAGCTGTGTCAAGACATTCCCACCTTTACCTGCTCAAACATACTGTTAAATTCTTATGACTCATATGCTTTATGTCAGGTTTGGGTTTTTTGTTTTTTGTTTTTTGTTTTTTGTTTTTTCTTGTACCAAATTTGTAAAGATTGTCTAGCTTGAAGAAAACAGGATACTGGACAGATTTTACAAGAAATTGCAGCTCTCTAAAATAAAATGCAGTAAATCATGTGCTAAAACAGGAATCACTAAGTGGCAGTAGTTCCATTTATCAACAAGATCTCTCCTGAACAGATTGTTCCCCTTTCCTCTACTGCTGTCCTCATGAGAACAAATTATATAATTATAATATTTTGTTCTTATGCTTGTTAATGTTTCCTTAAATTGATACTGATGGCTTTTCTTTTCAGAACAATGTAAGGAAAGAACTGTTTTCAGTGACAAATTAGACATGGGACATGTTATGGGTCAGTGTTGCAGTAGCAACAAGAACAGTGAAAGTTTTTAAAGTAGACAAGTAGCTATATTTTGGTCACACTGCTAAAACCACACATTACAAATCACCTCCACACAAGTGCCATATGTTAGTGTCTATCCTCTATTCTTCATACGTGAAAATAAATTAATAAATAATGTTATTTTAAAACTATGTATATTTTTTGTTTCTTGTGTTTGTTGATTGATTCCCATATGGACTTGGAGTGCCTCAAAATCACAGCTTTGCTTCCTTGCTCAGAGGGATTTTTTTATCTCTGGTCACTTGGAGAAAATTAAATGTTGCTTCAGTTTATTTCAGTTGTCAGGCAAACCTAGAAGCTGAAAATCCTCCCATGTGAAGATGGCCTGGGAGTATTTTAGGCACTGAAAGCTTAGAAAGGCATTTTTGGTAAGAGTTGCTGTGTGAGCACTTTACTGCCTGTTTGACAAATCTCTTGTGTAAGGACATTCTCAAAAGGCTGGTTAAGCTAGTTTACAGCTGTTTCGTGCCACTGGAGAGGGTTTAAGGATCCAAATGGACTTGAATGTAAACCCATGCAATGCTCTTCCCTGCCCCTGCAGTTTCTAAATATGTTAATGAAGATTGAGTATTTTTAAAAAACAAAACAGTGTTTCAGTAATACTTAAATGTACAGTGATAGCTCTGAATGCTTTCTTGAACACCAAAAATGGAGAAAAGAAACATGCCCAGAGCTTAAATTACCAGTAAATTGTCACATGGATCTACATCACAATCCATGATGTCACCTACTTTGCCCACAGACTTCAAACAAATGACTGTACACCCTAACAATGTGCTATTATAGTGCTTAATTAAAGTTGAAAGCTCTTCAGGATGAGTTTGATTTTTTTTTCTCCCTCTAAAATTTGGGCAGTAAAAGCAGTGAAAGTGTAAGTGCCATCCTGGCCTAATTATTTCTTGATCTTCCTCCCAGTGTTTCTCTACCCTAACAATTAACTTTTCTCCCTAATACTTAGCCAAAATCCTCTTTCCTGTTAATTACGCTGGCTGTCTTCTTGTCTTATACACAATGTATAAAGCAAAATAATCTTTCACAAGTGGTCCCCATAATAGAGCACCCCTTTTTGCCACTTACAGCCTGATGTTGAGAATGACTTTCTGAACTGGTGAATATTTTTTATAATCTGGCTCACAGCCTCTGGGTTAGACACCAACTGATTGACAATTTCAACATAAATGAAGCAGAGAAACAGAAAAAAGTGTGTACAGATATAATTGCATTTTAAAAGGAAAGACGAATTTGCAAAAGCTTTGTCTTCTTGCACAGACAGTGAGGCTATCTTATGCAACAGAAACACCTTTTTCAAAGGTGTGGTTTGCAGGCTAGTCTACTCTTCCTGTTTCATTGCAGAGAATTATGTCTGTCTTAGGCAGTGTATTAAAGCAGAATGATGTTCTAAGTGTTGTTCCTTTTATAGGACTAATTGATATAATTGGTAGTTCTCCAACTCATTAAAATATCTGCTGTATCAGAACTCAATGTATGTACACAGGACTGGAAAATTTGAAATTACGTTATTGTTATAAATAATCAAAATGTGGGAGTATTTAATTGTCACCAGCTGTCCAAGTATAAAAATTAACTTCTCAGAATCTCTGGTGGCTTTTTAGACCTGGGAGGGCACATGTGTTTCCGTGGGGCAAGTATGCAAACACAAAAGTCCTGACTGTGCCAGGCTGGGATATGACCCTGGTTAGTGAGACTGGCCATTGAGGGACCTGTTTGTATTGCCTACCACGATGGAAGCTATAATAGTAGCAGTGGTTACTGCACTCACATGAGATGTGAGATGCCTTCAATCACCTTCTTGCACTGGGATATAAATTGGTTTGGGGTGGATATCTCAGTCTCATAAAGCACATAGAGGCTTGGTAGCATAACGTAACACAGCACTGACTAAGCGATTTCAGGTAACCAGCCTCCTTCATATGTGGAAAGGAGTTTGCATTTCTCACTAGGAGAAATGTATTCCAGGAGATGAAGCATTTTGCAGAGTTCAGCAGTGGTAGGTGGTTCAAGATGGGCTAGCCAGCCTCTCTAGGTCATGGTGGCAAAATAAACTGCTCTGTTCATGGTGTAGTCTATCAGATTGGACATCAAAGGAGAAAGAATTGCACAAATATTATAACGAATGAAATAGAGACTTGAAAAGGAGTAGGATGGGCAGCTGAGGTATGCTATGTCTTCAAAGTCCCAGCTAAATCTTTCTGAGCTTCTGTCAGGATTTTTAGCAGCCATCTGAAATATTCCCTTTGTGGATCGTCTGAGATCACCAGAATTTTATCTGCTCCAGTGCAGAAAAATGAGTGAGATGGGTTTGTCCTACATCACTCAGCTCTGTTACAGCATCAGCTTCTTGGATTCCAGGGGAATTACCTCAAGTCAGGATAAGAGCAGTGCAGGAATGAGTGAGGCCTAACAGGGGGATCACAGGTTGCAATACATAGCCTACCACTTTTGATTTTGGTAGGCATGGCATTTAAGTCAATGTGCTGCATTTCAATTACATGCAGGATCATACTAAGAGGTTTACACTTCATTTCCATGTTAAAATTTAATAGAAAACCACAGGCTGCAGAAAGCCAGCATGGAATCTCAGGCTCTCATAACTTTATTGCTGTAGAAAAGATAAATAAATAAAACCTTGCTTATCTTAAAAAATAACTAGACAGCTAGCAACATTTTGTACACTTAGTAATGGCCAAAATATTCTTCTAGCTAGGTTCAGCTTGGTTACTGAATCTCATCCAAATGTGTCCATCCACACGCTCTTGAGATATTCACAGAGATATGCAGACAAATATTCTGACTGTTACCTGCTCATTTCACAAACAAGTCCTGTTATTTATCACGCACATCAACATGTTTATTCCTCTAAACAGTTAGAATCCCTCATGCTTTTTCTTCTGTATGTTCTTCTCTTAAAAATGTCCCTTTTGTGTTTATCTGAAACCACTGAACTTGCACACTTGTGGGGACACCTTATAGCAGCCTTCCAGTACCTAAAAAATGGGCCTATAAGAAAGCTGGAGAGGGACTTTTTTTACAAGGTTGTGTAGTGATAGGACAAGGGGCAATGGCTTTCAACTGAAAGAGAGTAGATTTAGATTAGATGTAAGGAAGAAGTTCTTCACTATGAGGGTGGTGAGACACTGGCACAGGTTGCCCAGAATGGTGGTGGGTGCCCCCTCCCTGGCAGTGCTCAAGGCCGGGTTGGACGGGGCTTTGAGCAACCTGGGCTAGTGGAAGGTGTCCCTGCCCATGGCAGGGGGTTGGAACTAGATGATATTTAAGGTCCCTTCCAACCCAAACCATTCTATGATTCTATGTGACTATCAGTACGAAGACAATTGTCAGACTGATGGATGTGAAGTGGGTGTGGGGTGAAAACAAACTTGCCAACATGTTTCATTTAATAAATATTAAGTTTTTGCTGTTCTACATGTTTTTATGGTTACTTGTACACAACATTGAAAAAAAAACAATCAAGAAGCAGTGGAGTTTTGCAGTTAGCATTGTCACTTCAAAAGATTCTCATTTTTAACACAGCTGTCTGAAGTAAGCATCCTGTAAAACTCCCTCACATATCCATTTCTTAGGTGTATTTACTTGAACCTTAACCTCTGGGAAAATAAAAGACTCAGATGTAAAGGACTAGTTAATAATCACAGAATTTCTATTAGCTGAAGAGTCTGTGAAGTCCATAAATGAACATTTAACAGTACAATGAACATTTAACTGAACAGTGGTTTTTCTTGAACACAGGGCATACCAAAAACCCAAACCCAAACTAAAGCTGCTCAGTCTGGGTAAGAAGTCTTAGTCTCTGAGGGGGCTGTGAGTCAGTGAACTGAATAGGACTTTCTTGTTTTACAGCAGCTGAACTGTTGGTGGATTTTTTTGGTGTTCAAAACTAGTTGCAGCACTTCTACAAAGACTAGTTATTAAACAACATTATTTTTTTTATATTTGCTGACTTAAAGATCAACTGGCACATGCCATTGTTTTCTTTGTTTCAGATACTATAGTTAAACAAGTTCTACAAACAAATTTATTGTAGGTGATTCATTGAATGCTTACAGCTGAGCAGCACACATTTAATTTTGAATGCAATCAATAGGCCTCCATATTTCTAAAACAATGCACAGCTAAAATAACTTTGATACATACAGAGTGGGATTCATGGTCACTGACATTTTCAGTGAATAATGTTTTTGAAAAACAACAAACCTTCTGTTTTAAATCAACTACAAATTCGTTGTTCTTGTCATACAATGGTAACTACTTCAGAAACAAACAAAAAAAAAAGTAGGAAAAAACCACTCCTCACTCATTCCTATAACAGAAAGACTTGTTACAATAATGTTTATTTCTTGTGGAGGAAGTGATAATCAACAGTAAAGAAAGAGCAGCAAAGCATGGTGGCCAAAGTCATCTATGGTAGTACCTTGAAAACTCTCTTCATTTCCTTCCTGGTTTTCTCCAGCTCTATAGGATTTTTTTTTTTCTCTAGCAACAAAAGTTATTCAACGATCAGTCAACTGAGTAAATTTTTAAAAGTGTTCTTTGGAAAATAACATATAGATAAGAGTATTTTGTTGTGTCCTTGAAGGAAGTTGATATAATATGGGTATTTTGGCTTCTACTTTGATTTTTACTGCAAGGCTGCAAAACAGCTGTCTTTTTATAGAAACCAGTTTAAAGGGGAAAGGTGAGCAACTTCTGAATATACCGTGGAAATATTTGGGGATTCCCTGAAGTTCAGTCTAACTTCAAGGTTGCCTCTGCTTCAAGTGAGAGGTTGGACCAGATGATCTACAAAGATTCCTTCCAGCCTAAATTATTCTATGATTCTATGATTCTGAATTTTGCTCTTCAGCTGAAGGTCTCAGAGACTCTACGGTAAGGTGATATAAAAAAAAAAAACCAACCCCAAACCAAAAAAACAACCCAAAAACCCAAAAACCAGGAGTACAGTGCTTAAAAGTTAATCTTACTTCTCCAGATATTCTTTAAAGGACAGTAGCTGCCTCTTTAGTTGCCCTTATACATAAAAAAGGGATATAATCCCAAATCCCTCTGGCTCTTGTATAACTGAAGAAAGGGAAGTTGGTTTCTGTTTAATAAAACTACTGCAAAACTCCAGTTTTGCTATAATACCATGGACTGTCCTTGTCACATAAATTTTAATATAGGAAATATCAACAATTTCCACTGTTAATCTCATGGGAAACACTATGCAGGTCTTTCTTCGAGATCTCATCACCTACTGCAAGTTTTGTGACATCGAATATGAAATATTTCTTGCCATAAATTGACAGTTCTTGTTCCACCCTAATCCCACAAGGCTGTTCTAAAGAAAAAGGAAATGTAACAATCAAATTGCATGATAGGAAGTGGCAGGTTGATTTGTAGCATTTAAAAGATGGCTGCTATTATTATTAGACAATTTCATAGAGTGGAAAAATGTAATTCTCTCTTCTACAAACACTTTAGTGCTGTTTCAGTAACCGAGTTGTATTTTACTTATATTTTATTCACTGGAAATTTTGTCCCTACTTCCAAGAGAATAGAAATCTCTTATATTAGAAAATTTTTAGAGCCCTTCCTTACAACTCTCCAAATTTTCACACTATGTTGCCATTCAGGCAAATATGTGGGGAAGTCCTGTTTTAGATTAAATATTAAATGATGTATACCTAGTTACTATCCTCTTAAAGGCATGTGCCTATGTCACAACTCATTCAGTTCCATTTGTCATAATCTAATACCTTTCCTATTATGAGGTATTAGGTCCCCTGAGGGTGGATAAGCAGCTGAAAAGTGAGTCACCTTGGCATATTTTGCAGATTACTGAGCAAAGAATTTCAGGACTAAATTATTTAGCCTTCTGATTTTAACTTTTTTTTTCCCCTTTTTTCTTACTCCAGAAATTTGTAGGAAACATCCTTTCATTTTTTGGTACTTAGGGACAACAGATGGCATAAGAGCAACTCCTGAGTTTCCATTTTTGGGGAACTGACCTGCTACCATCTATGGTATAAGACACATCAAAAAAGAAGATATGGGCCATTCAACACATGCAACATCCTTCTAAATGCCTTCCTGAAAAACTGAATCTATTTAAAATCTGACATGTTACATGTGATGTGTGAGTCAGTCCAAGCCATCCACAGCAGTGATGGATGCCGCCTCCACTTCACTTAAGTCAATAAGGAAAACAAACCAGGAAGAAAGAACCACCTGGCTTTATGTGCTGTGCATCTCGTTCCTCAGAAATAAAAGTTATTAATATATAGTAAAATGAATTCACCATTGTAGACATCTTTTTTTACTGCAATTAAAGTCTGATGATTTTTGTGGTTTACTCCCATTTTATTTTATTGATTTCATTAGAAATACATTGGATTACTCTTGAATACAGTTTACATTAAAATATGTCATGTTTACCCTCATCGATGAAGTACAGACAGCTTAATGATGAGTAAGTGGCACCAAGATGCATGGCTGGTCCTCCAGTTTCTCTGACGTTCTGATTCTGCCTTAATCCAACCATTTTTTAATATACTGAACTGCATAAAAGCAAAATGGAAATTCAATTCTCTGGCTTCAATTCCTCTTTAAAAAACAAGTAGCAAACACCAAAAGATCTGACAAATAGAGGGAACAACCTTTTAGCCATTTTTAACCCAACAGAGGACTCTGGATCACTGCATAACTAAAACAGTGAAGGATGACTGCAGTTTCATTTTCCAAATCAATCATTTTCCTTTATAAGTTAAAAAAAGACAATCTCTTGTCTCACTGAAAAACGGCCAAACATCACCCAGAGCTTATATTTCCCAGTGTTCAGTTAATCTTCTTGTACTGAGTGCGTTTACTGTAACAGACAGCAAGAGAAAGAAGCAAGACCTGGGAACAGAAACATGTAAAATTTTATCATTTGAAGAAAGCGCACATTCCTGCAAAATGCAGCATCCACCAAAAGTAACACACCACCACATTTTCATGACATGAAGAGCAGCAATCAAAAGGGTGTTGACAAACAGAATTTTTCCACATTTCTTCAAAAGAACTAAAATAATATTCCATATTTACATAATAAATACATGTAAATTATCAGTCTGTAGAAACTGTTGTTACCGATTACTACACAAAAACAATCACAGCTGAGGCCCAAAGTGCATATGCAATGTATATGCACATTATCTTAGGACCTCGAGAGACAGCACACCCTGAGAAAGAAACTCCCTAGGAAAGGAAATCTATTGTCAGCAAACCAACTACAGCCAGCAGCTGGCTTAGATGTTGCAACTACCTCTCTTCTTTGACTGTAAAGAGTATTTAGGAACCCTGGAAAGTAGGTGGCTTGAATTTCTCATTAATCTGTTGTATGTAGAACAACAGTAGGAGCTAAGACACAGCCAGCTGAATGTGGCTCTTCATCTCTTCCTGCCATCCACAAGCAGTCTGCAGGAAACCTGGGAACTGCATTCACTTCTCCTAAATGCTAATTACATTTCTCAGTTGCAAAACCCAAATAAACTTATGTGAGATACTTATCAAATGTGTAGTATAAATGTCCAATAAATCAGGGAACTTTTTCTGCAAAGTCTGACTATGGAAGGGTACTGCATTATTCAACAGCTGTGACTGTAAACTCTGCAGTCATTTTGTTATAAAGTATAGTTCTCTAAGCTATTAATATGAGTGGTGCAGCCACAATGAGGGTAAATAGACATGAGACATGAGAGAAACAACATGACAATAGCTCTAGTTCGAAGATGATCACAGAGATATTTTGCAACATTTTTTGTTTGCTGTTTGGTTGTTTTTTAATTAGACTAATAATACAGGTATTATGAAAGTAGACCTTGTTTGAAAAGAGTCGTAGTCCACAATAAAATGTGCTTATTCCTGGCCAGAGATGTGCATATGTGTTGCAGCACTTTCAGTTCTGCTCCATGCGACCTCCAAACATTTTCATCTGATCCCTAGAGCTAATACCAGAAAAGTGAGGTCTCTGTGCCATGTATATGCTGTCTGTGAAATAAAATTATTTCAGAGGTAATTTTTCTAGGATGAAAACTGACAAGTGATTGTGTGGGAACATTAGCAAAGGATAAGCAGAAGAAAAACTGTCCTGTCATAAGAATTTTTTTTTTCCTACCCTGGGCCACAATTTTAATATTACATGTATTCTTCTCTTCTTAAATTTCTCAATTTCCACTTCAGCAATCCAATTACAATATATTTTGTTGTGAACACTGCAGAAAATGTCGTAAAGAATGAAGTTCTAAGATAAAAGATTTCCATGAAGACTCTTTCTAATTGGTGGGGTCTGGACATTATAAATCTGTTTTAAACTCTGTAAGTCCCTACCAGCTAGCTGTGTGACAGGAGTGTTTACATGGGTAAAACTGAATTTCCCCCTCATTTCTGTCCCTTTGCTGAAAACTCAGTTGGGCTACAATGCAGATGCTACTGCATTACCCACTTAAATGGAAGAGAATTACATCCCTTTATTGACGTAATTAGTGCAGTAAGCAAAGAGAAATCAGACCGGATGATCACAATGTTACCCCTAGCCCTCCTGGGCCTGAATTTTGGTTTCATTTCAAGATGGTAAAATAATGTCCCAGCTCTTCAGGGGCAGAGCATAGCCAAAGTGTTCAAACATGCAAAATGAAACTGCTGGTAATAATAGATTTCAGATAAGATTTCTAAAGTCTAGAAAGTCATAAAACAGAATCAACTGTAATTTCATAATAGTCCATAGAGTCAGTAAAAGCAGAATGATTGAGAATCATACAAGTAACGCTATAATTTCAGCTGCTTTTCTCGCCCCAAAGTACCATTTTCAGAGCTAAAACACTAGCCACCTGAGAAACATGAAATTGTTCTTGCACAAGAATATTCTCTAGCTCAGAATAAACCACAACAAACTACATAATTATATTCAGATCAGGCACTCTCAACAGATGTTACACATAGGATCAATATCAAAGTGTAGTAACCCCATACCCCACAACTGTAATTATGATCTAAATAAGCAAAGAATAAAATAAAGCAGAGGACCAGATGGATAGTTCTGTACAAAAGCAATTTCAGATCCTGTAACATGACAAAGATGATGAGCCCACTGCACTTAAATAGGTTTTGTGAAATAGCTGGGCACCTAGAGCATATGTTTGAAATAACAATCAGAAATCATAATTATTATCTAGAAGGCATAGCACTGTGACACGTAGCACATAGCATTCTGAGTACAGAAACACTAAGTCTTTAAGTAGTTCAAAACCAAGAAGCTAAGAGACTAAATATATGAAATCTGTAACCTGTTCTCATACTACTCTTCTGCAGCCACATGTGTCTATGGCAGATTATAACCCACATATGACAGCAAAATATCCACTGAAATCAATCTTTGCTAAAAGCTCCTAAAATTCATGGGAGATACTTCTTTGGTGTTAGTGGCAATTGTATACACGGAGACATAGCAAAAGGAGCCAGAGAATGGTAAATATTACACAAAAAATGAAGATGATCAAATTGCTTATGAAAAATATTTTCTAGTGTAATGAAATGTAATTTTATGAATTGTAACCTAGTTCACAAACTGTATCTCAAAATGTCATCCCTTTTATTCTGTTTTCTATAAAATCTAGCACTATGATCTCCAGAGTATGAACTGTGGGGTACCCTAGCATGCCTAGCTATGAAATCTGAACATTGTGAAAGGAGTTGCTTATTGCTAGATATTTTAAAGTGCTCCAGAGGAGGATGTGTTTTAAACTCTCTTCTCTTCAAGGCAATTGCCCACAGTGTTATTAAACCAATATGACTTTTAGTTTGCAGATTGCTTACAATGGGTATACTTAGGTTGTTTTCCATATCCAGCTCACTGTTTATATTATGAGATATGACTCTAAATCACTTGTTAAATAATTATAAGAAAATAAGACTTTGCAAATGACAACAGTAACAAAATGACTAAATCTACCTTTATTCAGGGTGACATAATCCTTGATTTAGGAAAGTGGTCTGAATTCAGAATAGAACAAAAGCCCTTCCAGTTCTCTCTGACCCTTCTTATACAGCACACAGAGCTAGCCAGGCACCTCCACGGAACCATCCCCTGGACTTCAACAGAGTAGGAAATTTCTTCATGTCAGGCAATTCAAAGTGCTCTGAAGGAGTACATGCTTAAAACCTCACCAACTTTTCTAGGCTGTCAGATGCCTTAAGAAACCTCAAATGAATGACCAAACTTCACTTGTGACAGCAGTGCCTACAGTTTCCGTGATTTACAGAGGAGTTTAGTGGTTAAAACATTTGCTCAGAGATCAGAAAACTTGAGTTCTGTTCCTGCCTTACTTGATATATGTACCACCACCTAGAAGTGCTCATATTGAGAACCATTATTCCAACTTTCCAAAGACCAGAGGAGTCAGTCCAAGCTAGAAAATAGCAAACCAAAAAAATAGGACAAAACCAAGCAAATAGCCCTTTAAAGGTATGCATGAGGACACTACTTTTCAGTAATTGCTCTTGATATCAGTATGCTGCAATCTGCAGTGTTATGGAGAGAGACCCGAGCTAGCTGTAACAAGCTCTTCTACCACCAACAGTCTGGCCATAACAGCATGGAGCTCTTAGCAGCTTAAGTTGTCCTGTCTTTTGCTACTAGAAAATAATTTTGCTGGAATGTGAAATTATTCTTTTTCATAAGAAGGATTTTTCTCTCTAAAAGCCTGACAAGAATACTGATAGTGCTTTTCCCCTAGTGCTTGATTTAGCCCCGGTGCAAGCAAACCTAAAATCAAGGGAAATGTAGTTCATGGAACTTCCTAGCATGGGGCTTGAGGCAAGGTGTCAGTTCAGGTCCTGGCTATTTATATGTCAGATGAGAGGGAAAAATGCTGTGGTGTTGGCCAGAAATAAGCAGGTATGAACAGCATGTAGGAAATCCATATGTTAATATTGCTGCTTAACCTCTAATGATATGACAGTCTCCAAAAAAGTTAGGGCTAATTAAGTCAAGTAGTGGCATTTTTGGACCATTTCAGGATGGAGCACAGCAGTTTCAAGCTCACAGATTCAAACTCAGCTGCAGGGAACCAGAGCCTCTTCAGTTTTAAGAGACAGACTTCACACAGGGGTCTGCTGTGTTTTAACTGAACTTTTTCTGAGTGTCCTAATGTCAACAATCCCTCAGCTAGACACAAGACTTCATGCAGAGAGAGAAGTGTCAGTGGGCTGGGGAAAGAAGGCAGAGCCATGCCTAGCACAGCACAGAGCAAGTCTGCTGACACTACACAGGCATGATACACTCCATGTCTGATTACACTGCAGCATTCCTGCTGTTTTAATAAGACTTTTCATCTTAAAAGAAATAACTAATGGTGTCAAGTTGTGGGGTGGCTTTCTTACAGCTCTCAACAGCTGACACTTGTGACTTTCACCAGTGACCTAAATTAAGCTCAGTGAGAACTTAATGCCCACAATTTCAGAGGCCCCCTCTGTGCAAGTACAGCTTCACCTACATCATCTGTAACAAGTCGTTTGACTTATCTGAACATAGAAGCACCAGCACTGAATTAATTCCCACAAATACACATGTACATAGATGCCACTCTTTGAATGTAGGGCTTTGGCTGTCCTCACTGCTTCTTTCCTGCCCTCATCTCTGAATAGCACACGTGATGGAACTGTAAATCAGTGATGTCAAAACTATTTATGTAAACCAGTGTATTTATTTAAAGACAAAATCATGTATTTGAATGAGATCAGGGTATGTGGTGGTTTAGGCTCTGCTGGGACCAGAGACCACATTGCCGTTGTCCCTCCCCCACCCTCAGACCAGACAGGCTGGAAGTGAGGCACAAACCCTGGGGTTGAAATAAGGAAAAAATTAATGCAACAGTGTAATAAATAACAATCTGAACAACAACAATAGCAATAACAACAACAACAAACAGTAATAACAGTAAACATGACAAAAGATATACAGAGAAATACCACAATCGACACAGCCAGCCTGCCACGCGTGCTTCCCTGGACAAAAACCACAAAGGAAAGCTTCCCGCGCTTCAGCACTGGACCTGACATCAGCATGGTATTGAATAACCCGGCTGGAAATCCCTTCCTACTGTTGGGGAAACTTAACCCTATCCTAGCTGAACCAGGACAGGGTAGAAGAATTATATATTGCACTTAGAGCACAACTGTCTGAGAAACATCATGAAAGCATACAGGTGTTACTACTTTATGGTCAGAGAAACTGAGGAAAATTGAAATTCAGACTGTTTTCCCCTGTTCTCATACTATAATAATTTTGATGCCATTCTAAAGTCCTCCAAAATTCCTCTTTTCAGCACAGCCTCTTTCACTTACCCTCCTCTGTTTTCCTCTAGCTGGTGTCCTGTCTGGAGGTCCCTTGCCTTGCCTTCCCTTCCCTTCCCCTTTCCCCTCACTTCACTTCTGTTCTATTGTTCTTTCAAAAGCCTTTTACCTTATGTCACTGCCAATCTGTCTCCTAAGGCACTAAATCAGCACTTGCGGAAGACGATCCTCCCCTGACTGACTGCTGCTTCTCTAAGTGCCATTTCGGCTCAGCGGGAGGCTGACGGCCAGATGGCAGCAGCAGGACACTTTTAAAAACTGTGATTCTTCACTTTCCCCATGGAAAGGGTGGGTTTACAAGACCCAGAGTAGGTGGTTCTGTTTATGTTCTTTTATTTAAAATTAATGTTGGACAGATTTGTTTATTTATACATTTATCAGTGCAGTTTGCCCAAGTGCCGAGTATATTGATTTATAATATGCTTATCAGAGCTAAAAGTAATGTTTTCAGTAGAAACTGACACCGTGTGAAATTTTATTGTATTTTGTCAGAAATTCTGATCTCAGATTGTGGCTAAATAGTGTGAACCTGTGAAGAATCTGGAGAGAAACTCAGGCTCACCTGTGCTTTGATGTTAGTGAAAGGCAGTTTCACCACCATTTGCCTGGGGCTGGAAAGCAACACGGCAAGCTGCGATGGTGAACCTGGACTTTTTTAGACAAGGGACACCAAAGTGAAACCTAGAGGTGGAGGCTGCAGGCAGGGTGTAGGTAAATCCCAGTGGGAAAATCTGATCCATGATCAGGGCTCTGTAAAGAAAACTCATATGGGATTAGAAATCTTGAATCCTGCAGAACCCCTGGGATCTGAGCATACCCTGTGAAGTGAAAGTGCAGTCCAGTGCTATTATGATTGGAAAGGTTTTAATGAATTGTGCCTAGGGAAGAAAGTTGTTCTACTCTTGAAATTATTAAGCCACGTAAAAACAGACACTGGGATTCCACAGGCTCGTTAGTTTATTCATAGAGAAATATTTAAATATTGAAAAAAATATCCACTATTTAAGAGTAAATTCTTGGTCCTCTAGTGAATTGTTTCCAGAGAAGAAAAATAAATGCTCTAAGATGTTGTTAGTGGCATTACCATAAGAAGAAAATTTCAGATCTCAGCTTTACAAATATAAAAACTTACATAAGACTTTTATAGTGTTACAGTGATACTAATCTCTGTTTTATTTCTTGCATGGAAAAAACTGGAAGGTCTTGCGGAACAGAAATGAATGGATTATCTTGGACTGCAATAATGAATTAACTTAATCTGCCTTTATCTAGATTTTGCATTTTTTTTATTGTTAGAGCTTTCAACAGAGGTGATGAATAAGTATTCAAAACATCATACTGTACTCCAGGCACATTTCAGCCAAGAATTCATGTATGTGGATACTTAAAATTACTCTTTATTCTATTTCCTGCCCACTCAGTTTCCCTGATCCATTGCTCAATCTGCCTTTGCTGTCTTTTGTTCACAATCCTTTTGCTATTGTGAAAAACTCCCTAGGACTAAGACACAACCTCTCATCCCAAGGCCTCTTTTGAATACTGAATGCACTTTGGCTCCGAATTTCCGAGATTCTTCTTGCCTCTTTGATTTCCTGTAGCCTCATTGCAGCACCAAAGAACATGAAAATCTTACTGGAGGTAACTCTGAGATACTCTGTCATTAGAAAAATATTATGGTGAAAACACTGAAAAGAAGACACTGCAATGTTGCAAGGTGGTGATTCACCAGGGTCAGAACTTTCCTAATCTATGTTACAGTAAACCCAAAGTCTTTTATCTTTACTCACATGCAGGGTAACACTCATACTTTAGCCCAAAGGGAAAAGAAAAAAAAAAGAAGCTTTAGATCAGTGAAGACAAGATCTAAAGTGGCTTGCCTAACCCTTCTGAAGTTTAAATTTTTTTGACATTAAAAAGAAACAGTTTAATAGATAAGAAGTCAAGTACATTTTGACCTCACTTTGAAATTTCAAGATGTTATTACCTCTGACTAGCCATAACTGCAAATTAAATTCAATTTATTATTTAATAAATCCCATTTTCCTATGACTTTAACATGGATGAAAACAATCTTAATTCTTTAAGCAGCAGGCCCTTCTGTAAGACCATGTTTACTTCTCTGTCCTGGATCCCTTGATGTCCATTTAACATTACTGTTACCCTTGTCCTTTTCCCCTCTCAAGCTTTTCTACATGTGTCTGAACATACCTAGTTTCCTGGTCCAATCTCTTTGAAGACCTCAGCCGCAGACTCAACCGCAAGTTAAGTAGCTGGCATCCAGTAAAAAAGGCCACACCTTTTAAAGCCACCTGAAGTTTTATCAGTTCTCGTCTAGGACTTTTTAAAATGCATTTCCCCTGTGTTCCTTGAAGTCAGCTCTCAGACAAGAAAGTTTTAGTATTTCATGGAAAGTATAAATTTTAAGGCAGATTTCCTATAAGGAACAAATATAAGTCGGTCCAATGACAAGTCAGTATTTGAAGATTTTCCATCTCCCTAGATAGTTCTAGTGCTCTTATCACTTTAATATTAAATGCTTTATAGTAAGTCCTTGATCATCTTCTAGTTTGATCAAAACAAACCTGACTTTGATCCTCTTCCCCGTATGTGAGTGAAAGTGAAGAGGTTTGTGCAAAAAGGATTTAAATATTTCATCAGTGGGAAAAACTATTGTTTTTTTCAGTGTCCTTTCCACACCTGGGCAGCATCTAAATTTTTGCTGATTCTTTTCAATCAAAAATATAATTCCTCTTTTTGACAACTTAAGCTTTGTGAAATGGCTTCCCGCTTAAGACAGCTTTCCTGGTTTGGAAGTTCATTTAGTAATATTAGCCTATGCACATAAAAAGGCATCTATATAGTAATTTCAGAGGCTGGATTGAGAAAAAGTCAACACTTTATATGTAATGAGTCATATCCCAGGCTGCTGAAGTCAGTGGAAATCCTTCCTATTAAATTTATATGAAAGGAATCAGTATTTCACTCCATACATATATCTAATATTTTAAAAATTTAATTTAATATAGGAAAGCCATGCCAACAAATAATATTTATGTTGACATGGCAGTAACCAGAAAAAGAATAGAAATTTTATCACATACAGAAAAGAATTAAATCTGTTATCAGAAAAGGCCATCAGGAGATGAAAGCAGCAAAACACCACTTTTGACTCAACACTAAACTTCCTTAAATATTTCACTTGTGTCACTTGACTAAAATGTCATCTAAAAGTTAGGACTGTAGGACTTATTATGTGTTCTATAGAGGTCAGTGTAATTTAAATTAAAGTGGTATACATTCCGGTTTTCACTGAAGTTTCATCTGAAAGTTTCCACTTGTTATCAACAAAATAAACTTTTCAACCAAAACATTTTAGTGGATAAAAAGAAGAATCCATGGAAAGAAGCCAACCTTTCCACAGAAAAGTGTTTTATCAAAAAGTTGGTATTATATTGAAAAATAATTTTTAGTAAATTTGTGAAGAATCCTTTTTTTATTATTCTTGAGTTGTAGTCATTGAGTAATGAATAGGAACAAGTAGAGAGTTATAATCTTCCTATTGCCACATTAAACCAACATTTAAATTTTATAGCAGGGGTATAATTAAATTGCACAGAATTATTTAAAACCTCTATAACAAGGACATCAGTGTCTATCAAGCTCTAAAGGTTTGTAGAGTAATTTCTCTGACATGTGTTTTAGTTTCATTGGAACACTCTTGCTTTCATCTTAACTCGTATTGTCATGGCTTGCATTACACTGAACCTTTTTTTCAGAAGTTAATGTATCTTTCACTGTGTTAGCAGAATGCAAACTATTGAAATAAATTCATTTTCAGGAAGCCTTACCTCCAAATAAAACTACTAAAAAAGAAAGGAATGCAGCTTCCAAAACTGACTGTAGCTAGGCTTTATGTATCCAAAATCCAAAAGTCCACCTATAGTGTGGCTACAATCAGAAGGCACATGCTGTCTCGTCTGAAATTTCCTCAGCTACCTGCATGTGCATGGACATCTGTGCCCAAATACCCTGAAGCCTCGCTTACGCTGGGGCTCTGGTGTTGCGCCAGGTTTCACCTCCACCAGGCACGGACACCCACAGGAAACCCAGCTGCCACCCACAAAGCTACCTGCTGTATGAAACACAGCAGTTAACATTCAGTGGTTTGAAAAAAAACAACGTCCCCAAAACCCAGTATTTTTTTGTGAGGAACAGAACAGATAATGAAGTTCTGTCTTGTGAGTAGATTTTCAAGCCCAAGTTGCACAAGGTCGGTCTTTCCCCCTTTCTCCAAGCTCCCAGATATCTCTGGGTTCTATCTTCTATCTCTGGGTTCTCCAGTGCTGAATTAGAGGTGAGCTCCACCCTCAAGGCAAATTGATAGACATTCTCTGCTCTCTGTTTAGCTTTCCACTTTCAGTATGCTGCTAGAAATTAATGTCTTCAAAATCTTCACCTCTGTTAGATTTGTTTAAAAGTTGTTAACATGTAATTTGTTGAAAAACACACATACAGGAATGAACACACGTGGACAGAAAAGGGCCGTGATTTCCTAAGACCTGTTTTCACTGAGAGCCAGGTTGTAGATGTCTAATATATAATGTTTATTTTCTATGATGGCTTATATGGAATCTTTTTATGTAAAGTAACATGCAACTTGGTGTTGTAATGTCACAAGTTTCTCATACTGCAATGGATGGCTGGGGTAATATCTCCATTTTCATTTTTACTGTTTATCTTCTTAGACTGCTACAACATCAACAACCATGTCAGCTCCTGTTAAATGTAACTCCTTGCTAAACTCTCTGTTTTCAGGGGAGACAGGTGTCTTTAAATGTTTGAGAAAAAAAAAGGCAGAAATCTTAAAAAAATCCAACTTTGATGTCTATTGACAGATGTTTATCAAAATGCCTTTGTCATCTTCTCAAGCAACAATCATAAATACAATTTGTAATCTACAGTGTTTTAAGCCAGTATAGTAGTTTCTGCTTTTTCTTTCTTCCAAATGTCATATTACGATTAATTCAGTATTGAGGTTTTGTACCCCCGTGGGATGTGATAAGATAATGGTAGTACAGACAGACCTAGTTAAGCTGAATCAGTTTGCAGATAATTTTTATAAATATTAAAAAGAATCCCCTCCAGACTAGCAAAGCAGTGACACATACAGTGCTTGTCATTTGCACTGCCTGCCAGTGAAATGTTTTGGTTGCTTAGGCACAACCACGCAAAAATTAATCAGGTTTGACTGAGCTACATCCTAGCTAAATCCTTATCTTCTGCAACATTGATTTCAAAGCCTGCAGTAGTTATTTCATATATCTTATCATTATTCAAGGCCCTTTGGGGCAGTACCCTAATTTCATAAACATATTATGCTTTTTTGAAAGGAAAAGTGAAACATGTGCTGCAGGGGGAACCTTTGTAATTTGTTTTGCTTACAGATATGCTGAGCTACTTGTTCTTCAGAAGCTAAAAAAAAATAAAAATAAAAACAATTCCCAAAGTGCACAATTATTTCCTGGCAAGAAGCTGTTATTTTTATTCAAGTAGTTAGCCCAGATCTAGATCTGATCATCTGAAACCATGGGCCATTTTCCCCAAGTTTACTTACTGTACAGCAGAGAGCTGGGCTTACTCTCACCCTCTACCCAAATTTCACCCATGATACTTAGGACAAAAGGAAGAGACGATGTTGGAAAGTTACTGTTTTCATTTAAAATGGACAGAAAGTTCTTTGAGCACTGATGACTGTAATGAGCCATGATGGTGCATTGGTTTATGCGTCAGAATTGATTGACCTGAACATTTAAGAAACCACCACTTCTAATTCAAGCATCTCTACAGTTCTTCTGTTTATTAAATCATCTTCACTGTAGATTCTCCAGTGTGCAACAGCAATCAGGGTTACACTGAAGGATTTCTTTTAGTTTAGGCATCTGTAAAATGTTCTTTGCCTCCCCAAATTCCCGTTTTCATGAAACTTGGGAAAGCTTAATCTTTTTTAATACATCTACCCTGTGTCAGATTTGATTGAAATAGGCAATTTGACTGAAATAGGCATACTGATTCAAAAGGTGGGGGGAAGGGATGACTGACAGATGCAGACAACATAATAACGTAAGCCCTGTTCCCTTAGGAAGAAGACTCTAATAAAGAAATCCTGTTCTTTCCTAAACCAAGAAGAGAGATGTCAGTTCTTCTATTGAGGTCAGAAACCACAAGCCCAGGATGAGCTGCCAGATAAGCACAGTCGCAAGAGGGAAGGACCCAAGCACTAGATATCATCCCTCGACCAGGAGAATGTTTTCAGAACCGAAAGAGAAGAAAGATGCAGGAAACCAGGGACAAGAAAATCATTCAAAAGGTCTGAGATTAGAAGTGACAGCAGGTAGGAATTTGGGTAGGCTGAAGTCAGATATTAAAAAGATGATGATCTGTGAACAGGGCAAAAAGCTATATCTGAGAGAGTGGAATAAACTGGAGATCACAGCGATATTTGGAAGTAATTACATTGAATTTATAGGGGGCAGAATTCTTGTTATAGCACACAGTTTGTGACAGAGAAAAAATAGAAAATAACAACAGGGCTAGATGGAGTAGGCACTCCATCCAGATGGTTGAGCACATTGCTGAAA
This sequence comes from Athene noctua, assembly GCF_965140245.1. Lineage (NCBI taxonomy): Eukaryota > Metazoa > Chordata > Aves > Strigiformes > Strigidae > Athene > Athene noctua. The sequence continues at coordinate 15,849,499 of NC_134040.1, read as the reverse complement.
CACTTTGTGCTAGGAAATGCTACCTGTTTAAAACCAAAGATTAGTTTTGTCATGTGGGGCTAGAGAACCTGTTGCATGGATTTTTGAATGATATAGGGAAATGGTCCTGGATTTCCTGCTGTGTCCTCTGTATATTACCTTTTACTATCTCTTTCTTTTGTTTAATTTCTTATTTATGGATTTTTACTCTTTGCTCACTGTTCTGTTTCTGTCATTTCTGCTTGGTTTTTAACACCTACTGCAGTCTTTTACCCAGCCTCCCTGTTAATTTCATGCAAAACCAAACTGAAATGCCACTGAAAATGGAAAAAAAAAAAAAGGTAAAAGGGTTATTTGATATTATCTTCACTTTCCAGATGCATTTTTCCTTGTATTTTGATTATCATTTAATTGATTACCATTTCCTGCCTTGTCTGCATCCGTTGATGTGAATTTGATCATTGCTGTTCATGTGATTGATATTTTAATTAAATAAAACAGTTCTAGGAATTTTACTAGGTTTCAAAAATGTTGTTACCATATGACTCACAAGAAATGCCCCATTGATGACCTGGATGGTCAGTCATCTCTTTATACACAGGCAAGGTTCTCAACAGGCAGTAGTAGTAAAATCTTCCCAAGGTCTGTTACTACTGATTTCAGTTGTAACAGGCAAGGGCCCAAAAATGGAATTCCAAGGAAGAAAAAAGAAAAAGAAAAAGAACAAACCCAACAACAAACCAAAACTCCTCTCTCCCGTATTGCTTAATAGATCCTTACCATTGTTATTTGACCTTCTTTAGGAGACATGCACAAAATGGATTCCACATTGTAAATCAAGATTATTCTAGGCTTCTTGGTCTTGGTTTGATCTTGTAACTGTGCCTCTTTTTGTTTACTGATCACCTGAATAAGAAATCTGGATGTTCTTACAGCACTCTCATGGGTGGCTGGTGTTTGTATTGTTCATTGAACCTAAATAATAAACACCCACCGAAACCTCAAACAAAAGTCTGATTGCAGATCCTTGTACTAAGACAAACTCCTATTTTAATAAAGGGAGGATTTGCTTGGGAGAAGTCAGAAAGCTTTAAAAAGAGTGATGACTGACATAGGACAGGGACAAAGCAATTCAGAGTGCTGGGCAGCCATAGTTCAGCAAACCAGGACAGCCAGGGAAAGAACTATGATTTTTTTTTTGTCTAGCCTGTTCACTGGTAAGAAGAAAAATGCACTGCCCGTTATTGTGAGTTGGTAATCTGTTCTTCTGAATAGAGGCATTTGGTTGGCTGATGAAGGTTGAGTTTTAAGATGCCCAGCAAATGGACAAAGGTCATAACTCATTATCCATACTCCAGTGAGAAATCACTCATCCCATCTCTTCAGGAAAGATAGTAGGATGATATATTACTTAGAAAGACTTTTCTCAAATTTAAAAAAACCCAAAACAACAAAACCAACAAAAGGATATATTAAAAATGTAATGAAAATAAAGACAAATCGCTTAAAATATTAATTGCAGAATCATTTCCTCTTGCCTTTTTTTCATAGATCAGACTCTATTCCTGAGGAAACAGGAGAAGAAAGGCAGCAGGTAGCCAGCAGCGGAGAGTCAGTGCTCACACTTGTCGCTGTCAGTGCCTGCTGCATAGGGAAAATGCCAGTCTGCCAAGAACCAGCAAAAGCCTCAAGGGGGCAAAGTATTCCTAATGTTGGTGAAACTTCGGAAGCAAACAGAAATACAAAAGGGCAGAAACCCTGCATTGTGCTTGTGCAGTTGGACTTTTCTCAAATATCTTTAAATCTTTTTTGTTTAAAAATAATTTTCAAAGCATTTTATAAAATACTGCTGTGAACTGTAGAGGGTACAGAATATACCCGTTTTTACTTAGAATTTGCAAGGCAGCAAGTATTCACAAGATCCTGATCCTGCTCATAACAATAGCAGTGGCTAACATACATTGTGTGTGGAAGCCCTGACTCCAAGAATAATTGAAGCTTTTCTTAAAGAGGTTTCTGTCAGTGCTGAGTGCTTCATGTGGTGTAACAGAGCTGAAATGTCCCAATTAACAAAAATTGAAAAAGTTTGGGGTTTGGGTTTGGTTCAAGAAACATACAATATAGGGCCCTCAAACACTGGAAGAATATTAAATCTTGTCTAACATCCTCAGTGTAACACTAATCCACATTATAACATACACTGTAAGCAAACCCCAGCAGGCTTCGCAGCACATATCAAATAAAGTTCTAGACATGATCTTTTGTTCTAGGCTAGGAGTTTCCCCCCTCAATCTCCACAGAGCCTGTGGACAAACTACCAGGCGTTCTCTGATCACACAAGGTTGTCTCCCCTCTTTTTTTCAGCTGCAAGTTTTTAAGAGAAGGTTAAAGTACATGGAGGCAAACAGTAGCATCCCTTACTACATACTAAGCGTATAGGGGTTTGCTATATTTCGGTATAATGTTAAATACATAGCTGATTGGGTGGTGGGAGGTGTTCAGAAAAAAAAAGAAAAAATTAGTTAAGACAATGAATGGGTTGCATACCAGATTAAATGCTCTGGCAGGCTCTGAAGTTTCACCAAACCTTCACCAGGATCTTTTGCCACGATTGTATGAGTCAGTCTAACAGCACTGGTATCGATTCACAATTTACCCCATTATGGGAGCAGAATCCATGCTTCATCTCTGAAAACAATTAAGAAAGCAGTGGGCAGAAAAATATCTCTGAAGAATTGATGTTTAACTAAGTTGAGGCATGCTTGTCTTATTTGGGTGTACTGAGACTCAAGTAATTCCCTCATTTTCCTAACACTATGGCTCATATTTATCAGGTCTCACAAACACTGGCACCCTTTCCTCTTAATTCCAGCGTATGTTTTTACTCTTCATATCTCATAGCTGGTTTCTTTGGAAGAGTGGCTTCCTTAGCCAAGCAAGCACTGCAACTTTCTAGCATGTTCAGGAAATAGTAAATCCATTTTTTGTTATTATTCTTCTCAAAAGGCTGTCAATTGAACCTCATCCCCTTCAGAATTTTGTAAAACAGATGTGATATGCCTCCATAACATCTTCCTTTCGGCCAGTTTTTTAATCATAAATTTCATTCTTACCTCCATTGGCTATCAGGAATGTTACTCAGCTCCTCTGACAGACCAGGAAGGCCTAATTCTAACTGCAGTGCATATCTGAAATTCTAAGTAGCTGTATTCAACAGCACAGTGGCAGATTGGGATGCTCCCTAGGTACAGATTTGACACAGCTCTACAAGTCTTGCAAAGTTTTAGTTTAATAACATGATTTGTTAAGACACAAGAAATGGCTTGAATCATGAGGAAAGAGGGGAATGTGATGTGGAACCATGAAAAGGAACCTAAATGAGGTGGAGGTATCATGTCTGAGAAGGAGATAGATGTTTGCTACTGTCTTTATTTTTGGTGTCCAGCATGCTCTGCAAGGGGTGATAACAGCCAGCATTTAGATTACAGAAAACAGAACTGGCTGGAAATTGAAAGAGCATTTTCACTAAAATATTGATGAAAATATGTTTTCTGATTTTCTGTGCTAAAAGCTTGTTTCAGTAAAAATTTTCCAACCATCTCTAATAGCAGGCAATAAAGCTGAGTGTATTGAACTAGAACAATGGAATTATTTTTATGATACATGTTATCTAAGAATGAAGGAAAAGTACTGTAGTGCATTTGCAGGCTGACAATGACTAGAGAACTAATAATGTCACCAATAAATATTTAGATAGATCGGACTTGATTAACACTGCCAGATAGGACAGCACAAAATAGGCAAAATATGTGCTATAGCAGAGATAGATACAGAAGGTACAATTCAAGTCTTTGTTTTCTAGACAAGGACATAACTTTTAATCTCATTACATTTTCAAGGCTCTTTCTTCCATGTATAGTCAAGTTTCTTGAAGTGACAGCTGCCCATCAGATGTAACAAATTCCCCCACTAAAGGCCAAATTGTGGTAGCAGTCTTAAACTGATTTTCCTTGATGTTAAGACTATGTGATTTATCTCTTTTTACACATCTCAGAGGAAACCTACCGTTTTGTCACATTTCCATCAGCCAGGACAATCTTCAAATTTATAAACAGGTTTGTGGGAGACTGCCAGCATGAATTTAAAAATAGAGTGACTAGGAAGTGTGAAGTATATGCCACATGTAGCTCACTCTTCTAAGGAATGATTACATGCCAATTAGCTAAATTCTTTCATGTCCATGGGATATTTCAAGTATGTTCAATGGACAATTATTTTTGACTAAAAAGTGAAAATAATAATATGTAGACGTATTTGTTCTGAAACAATATGAAGGGTTGATGAATATGGAGTTAGCTGGCATTTCTAAGCAATTAATTATAACATTCAGAATACTCAGATTGCAGATTATGAGTAAAAATTAATTCATTAAAAAATAGACTGAATTATTGAGGAATTTATGGGTTTGATTTTCAAAATGTAATTCATGCCTTTTGCAGCTGATATTCTATAAGGTCCAACCATTAAAATAGCTAAGTAATTTTCAAAATCAGCACTTAAATCACCCAATTGCTTTTAGGACAGTTCCATGTCAAAAAGATAATAAAAAAGTAAACACTGAGAATGTTTCACATTATTCCTCTTCTACAGTTATTGATGTAGAAACTAAGATTAATATTTTATAAATAACACAACACAACCAATATAGTATTTACATTCTTTAAAAACAGTGATGTGTGATGTTGACATTGTCAGTAACCTATTTATTTGTTGAGCTTGACATCTGATCTTGATTGCATATGAAAGGATGGGGAAATAAATCAGAGTTGCTACAATTCTGTTCTGAAGCAAAAATAAGCATTCAGTGATGGAAAATGACCGATCAGCACTTATTAGTATCAATAACAATTACAAGAAACATTGATCATGAGATGATTTTCTGAAAATGTCAGTGAAAAACAAACTTTGATTCATTTTCTTCTACCATGTAAAAATCCAAATGTATTTTTAGATTGTAAAGATTAAAAAAAAAAAAAAAAAGCTATCTATAGGTACAAGTGGTTCATAATACTTTTTATGAAAAATTATAATGGCTTCAAATTTCACATGGTCGTTTTCTTACCATGTATGGATTGTAACGTTGATCACACCTCTGATGTTTATCCACTGAACATTTTGAAATATTGTGGCTGTAATCCATGTAACAGTAGAATCTGCAGAAAGGTTTAGGATCTTGAAACCATAGAATATTACAAAGTATCACAGACCACTATTATCAAAAACTAAACCTATTTTCAAAAATACCTTCACAAAAATGTAATTTGTGACTGTGAAAAGCCAGAGACTGAAAAATAATCTGAAGGACCTTGTTTTTAAACTCTGAGCACTTCTGAAAGTTTTTCATGACATCAAATGCCCTTCAATTCTTGCTTGTGCAGTAGCAATAGCTCACTGGTTCTTTACCTGTGGTGTGAAAGGAGAGCTTAAGGAACATGAATTCAAGAATAAGCAAACTTGTATTATCCTAACAATCTGACTTCGCCTTTTTGGATGTGTTTCCAACTATTCAACTTTCATAACATTATGGACCCTTTTACAGCAATGTTTGTATATGTTTTTGAAAACTCTTTGAGTATTTCTGATAACAGCAAACATTTTCTCTGAGATACCACTATTATTTCAATTGATCTTTGCAGCTGTAGGATAACCTAGTTCCACTTCTCTTTTCTATAAGTGACTTTCAGACTGTTTTTGCCAAGCAAAAGGTTATAATTTTGACACCCTTTTACACTCAAGCAGCTGAAGAGTTTTTTTTCTTCAAGTTTAACTTTGTTTTTCCCATATTCCCATTTAAATGTTTCCATCGGAGCTGCACATATTTGTTCGTGGTTCATTAGATTATATAACTTGATCACTTGTTTGCAAGCCAGATCAGTCAACTGCTTGAGGTTCCGTGTAAGACAATGTTTGGATTTTTACAAGTAACTGTCTCTCAAAAGTTCAGTCCTTACTGTACTTTGCTATGGCAATGAATGCTTTGAACTCAGTTTGGATTTTTTTACAGTGACATCAGCAATATCACATCTCTTTAACTTCTTTGTGATTTTCCAGGACCTGCACCTGCTTCAATATTGCTTTTTGCACTTGATCGATTGCCTTGGTAGGTCTCTTTGGCAACATGCTGCATGTTGTTTTGTTGTCATAGTCTCGGTTTGCTTAGGTACTCAAAACTGCTGGCATATTTCCTTCAGACTTGCTGTTTTGAAAAGGAAAATATTACTTTGTTTTCTGAGGTCAGAATTCAGTGTCCTTCCTTTCCCTTTTTTGCTCAGTGGGAAATACTCTTTACTCTCCTGCTCTTTTCATTCTTTTATTGCAGTACAGAATGCCCTAAAGTATGCGTGAATACAGCTGTTTCCCTTGTAGAAATGCTGAAAATATCTGCCTAAAGTGTGACTCTTTTATTTTTTAACTATTTAGCTTGGTCACTGGCAGTTGGGAAGCACAACATCTGGCTTTCTGGAGTTTCCTTCCGTCTTCTGCCCAGTGCCTGCTGTGGCAGGTGCCGCCACCCAGTGAAAGCAGAGCTGCTTGTCTGCTGAGGTGTGGCAGCTCCTGGCTGCCTTTGTTCTCAGGGCTCTGTGGTAACGGGGGCCTTTGGCCAAAGGGAGCCGCTATTGACCGCAGGTCAGACTGGGCCTGGGGATCAATGGAGGCCCCTGGGGACCCATTTGGAACTCGTCCCCTGGAGCAGCAGCTGCGGTCGAGGACTCTCCCCTTGGGTCAGGACGCTGCCCAAGGAAACTCCTCGAGGGGCCTCGGGTCGGGACGCTGCCCTGAGCAGGTCCTCGAGGTTGAGAGCCCTCACTTGTCAGGTGAGTGATAGAGCATTTTGGGTTGCCGTTAAACCCCAGGGAGTGGGGCTTTGTTCTGCGTTCTGGGTTGCCGTTAAACCCTAGAAAGCTGTTCTGTTTTCCTCTCAGAAGCATTTGAACCTGTAATTTACAGAGAGCTAGTTAATTCTCTTAATAAATTTTTAATTTTTGTTGGTTGGTTGTTTATTTGAGAGCCTCTGTGACAGCTGCCAGTGTATTACAGCACTGTACGGTGAGGCTTTGTAATGGTTTAGGCCCTGCTGGGACCTCAGACCACGTTGCCGTTTTTTCTCCCCCACCCTCAGACTGGATGGGGCTGGGAATGAGGCACAAACCCTGGGGTTGAGATAAGGAAAAATTTAATACAACAGCACAACAAATAACAATCTGAACAACAACAATAGCAATAACAACAACAATAAACAGTAATAACAATGAACAGGGCAAGAGATATACCACAAGGATACAGCAGAGAAGGGTAGCAATGACAAACAAAAGCCATCCCTGCTCTTCCCTGCTTGGGCGCCCGGACCTGACGGACCCGACATCAGCATGGTATTGAATAACCTGGCTAGAGCTCCCTCCCCACTGCTGGGGAAACAATCCTGAACCAGGACAGGCTATGTGAGTGACTGAAATGTCCTATGACTGTCTCAAAGCTTGCTTGTGTCTGTGCAAACCTCCAAGAGAAGCTGCTGCGGCCTGTGAACTGGTCTGGGGGATGCTGCCCAGAGAAGCAGGAGTGTATTGAAGGATGCACTCTCCACTTCTTGGCAGTTGCACTGTCTGGACTCTTTAGACAAGCCTCAAAGGGGCAGACATGCACTGAGCTGGCCCCATCCTGGAGCCTTTATTTTAGCTCTGTTGTGTAGGCCAGACCACACGCATGCATTGCTAATGAGCTGATAAGAGGCAAACGTTCCTGTCCTTGATTCAGGATGCAACAAAACCTGTTGGACCAGAGGAAAAAAAACCTAAAGGCAAGCAGATATGCTGATCAGCTGGTACGACGAACTTAAAAAGGTAGCAGAAAATCTTGCTCTTTGTGCATCTGCCATCGAAGCCAGATCCGTGTGCACCCACCACTGAAGAACTGAAGACTGAGGACCAATGGGACGTCGCTGGATCCATGGTGGTGACTATTCTTGTAGCCCTATCCCGCATCCTTGTTTTAATTCTGCCTTTTCCTTCCATTCTGTCCTATTGCTACCCCTCTTCACTTTTTTAATAATAAAACCTTATTTTGGGTATACGGCATTTGACCTCATTTGTGTCTTAATCTCACTCTTGGGATTGTATCGAGACCTCCCCCTGACATTGGATCGGGACAGGCTTCCAGCCAGTTTTTCACACCCTGTAGATTTCCAGCAAAGGAGAAACCATCTTTTTTTTTTCATAAACTTTGTAATACTCTTGGAAGATACGTAACAATAAATTGCTCTAAACAAGTAAAGAAGGATGCAACAGGAACTATTTGATACCTGCTTGAGATTCCCCCAATAAGAAACATTCCGTAAAGAAATTGATAAGCCTGTAAGTACTGCACAAAGAAAAAAAAGACTTGATATTTTAAGACACTTCACATGCTTACCTCCTGTTGATGATGAGAATACTTTCCATCTCACCACCTCTCAGTTTTGGACCCATGCTTTGAAGTAGTTTGAGATGTCATATGCAATACATAGTGGAGAATATAATTTAATGACTATTTAATGACTAGAATGGCTATTTATAACTTTGGAAACCTTTCTTTCACAACAGACTTTTTGTGAAGATTTTCCAGCTTTATATATATTTTGCCGGTATTTTTTTTATCAATTGTAACATTTGTCACATTTTTAACTCATGTCATTAATATGTCATTGGTAAAATAAATATATTTCAAAAGAGTTTTCTAATGTCAGGGTTCTAATGAGTTTCATAAAAAAAACCCCTCAGATTTTCAGATAGAGGTCAAATTCCTCTGAAGCCTATTGAGGAACTGAAGCCTGGTGCTGTAGAAAAGGCATAAAGTAAATCCATGAATGAAGGATTATTTTTCTGCATTCAAAAAGTTGGAATTAATTTACTTTCTTTGGTACCATAGATATCTTATTTTTAGGAAAAAAAATAGTGGTTAGAAAATGCCTTTTATCAAGAGATGCTGGGAGATGTTGGGGCATATGGTGTGGGAGAACTTCGCAGAGTAGGGCTGATGGTTGGAATCGATGATCCTGAGTCTTTTCCAACCTGAATGATTCTATGATTCTATGAAGAGCAAAGCAAGTTTGAAGAGATTTCAATGCACAGACTTATATGATTAACATCCTGGTATACGGCAAAGCTACAAATGAAGTGACAACACTGGTTCAGATTGGGCATCGATTCTTCCTGTAACTCCTTTCATCCTTTCCCAAACAACAGTGAGAGTAATGTTAATGAAAAGTGAATGGAAAACAACTTGCTTCTGACTGTTTACTTCCCAGTTGCAGCATGGGAAAGGTGAAAACCTGGTTCTGCCTAGACTGTTGTTCAGCTGAGTTAGCAACAGCACTCTGGTTGGCAAATTCCTGCTCTGGCTTCCCAGTGCAGCCCTGAAGGTGGTGGGATAACCCCTCCTGCCAGCCACCTTGCAGTTTGTTGTAGTGTCCTTCAATGACACCCTGCTGTGTTCACACAAATGCCAGGTTTTGGGTCTCCGATTGCTATGAAAAACACTCAAGATGCCCTCTCAAAAAGTCTTATGAGGTGAGTGGGCATTTCACCTCTGTCATCTCTCACGTTCTCTCTTCCTTCATCCCACATGTCCAGGCAGCTATTCATTAAGCCAGTTGTGCCACTGCCCATCTTAACCTAGTCCATGACGGGCCTAAGTCAGACAGGGACCACAATATGGGGCTTTGGTGGGGGGGATCAAATGGGAGCACATGTTTCCTAGGTGCAGACTCCAACTGTAGTCCCTCTCCCACCACTTCTCCCACTGAACTACCCACTAAAACCAGGCACAGCCCTCAGTGAATGACTTGGGCCACCTAGCCCTGCTGCTTAACTATAGTGAAAGAGTTACTGAATGTTCTTTTGTAGGGGAGTACTAGGGAATTTACAGAAGAAAATAGGTGTATTAAGTTCTATAAAATACCAAGTTTAGATAGAGAAAAGTAAAGAGCTTTGAATAACAAGCATGAAATGGTACAGATTACAGTTTGTATTGTTTTTGAATATGTTCTCACCTTCGCTGAGCTGATTTGTACTGTTAATGATAAAGGCTATGGACAGACACAGGCATCAAGAAATAAACTTACAGTATATTTTTATAGATCACTGCTTCCCATTATTTTCACAAATCCTTTGGTCATTTTTTTCCCATTTAAGGTCTACACCTACTGAGTATCTTCTGCTGTTTCTTTTTATTATCTCCGGATGTCTCTAACTGGTTGTGTTCCTATGATTAGTGTTATAATTTTTGCACATTTTATTAACTGTACATAGGTTAAATTCAACTCATAGGCTCAATTTTCAAGCCTTGCTTCTTTTGAACATTAAAAATACATATGTTTATTTCCTGAAGTTAAATTTTCATACAGTAATTTATAATAAATGCTATAAAATAAATGTGTATTTTAAGGTTTTAACTAGCTGGGAAAAGTCTTATAAGATATTATGGTTTGTTTATCATATACAATGATTTAGTGGGAAAATATTTTTCTTTTTTATATTTATTATGACATTATTTATTTTTAATTGTGATTTCAAGTCAGGCCTAAGGGTTAGGTGTTTAGTGCTGCAGTCCTGATTGCATTAATTCTATGCTACAGACAAAATAAATATGGTCAAAGACGTGCTTTTCTAATAGGATAAAATACTTGGGATTATATGTTCACACATGGAAGAGTCATTCTTTGGGGTAGGTTCAGATATTGCTTTATAAGCAAATGCAGTTTTTAAATATCCGTAGGTAAAGAAAATTGAATTCAATTTATCATTCTTAATTTTTCACATGATGTATATTAGTTTTTATCATTTGAAGTGGTTGTACAATGAACTAATTAAGATGTGTTTTCAGCTATAAGGAATACATATGAAATTCAGTAATAACTTTTAACTGAATTCTGAATAATTCTAATTTACTGTTAACAATGGTTTCATTTTCACTAAAGGGGTCTGAAAAAATTTAGTATGGTCAATTGCTCTGTTTAACTGGATCTAATACAAAAATCTGTGTGTTGGCATCTGAACACTGCAACAAATTATAAAAACATTTTTGACAGTTAACACTTATAAAGTATTGATCCCTCTGTTTGAGTGTTTAATTTCATTGGCTTCACAAAATGTCTTTTGCCTTACAAATGGAAGTGTTTGACTCAAAAATGATGTACATTCTTACATATAAACTTTTTTCCCTGGTGAGAGAAACAAAGGACGACTTTGCAATCGGAAAAAATTTTACAGTATATTGTACAGAGAGGCATTCCACTGCAGCTTTTCAATTACTGGCTTTCAGGTGACTCACTGAGTGAATTAATAACAACTGAGTGGAAACAACAGCCCCTGGGTTAACCATTGATAATGAGACTTTGAAGTATATTTAACATGAAATGGTGAGTCTCTTGTGAGTTGTTTTTTCTTAGTCATATATTTTTACACACATGAAAACAGTAATTTTCTTTCCTTAACTTAAAAGGGAAGTTCAGCAATCTTCTTTCCTTGAATCCATTGAAAAATGGAAGAATCTTTCTGAAAGAATTATAGAGGTAGTTTACACTTTTGTACAAAGTAGCTTAAATAACTTGATAGTGATTTGTTGGTGAAATTCGGTTACCTGAAAGCACCACCTAATGAGAAATTTTAACTTCAATGAATTAAGTCAGATTCACATAGTTTAACATTATTCATGTTCTCCTTATAAATCTTTTCTACATTACAACATTATTTGAGTTGTCCAGTTTCAACCAAATACTCATTTTATATATATATATATATATATATATATATAATCTTTATGTATCCTTATCCTTTGTGTAACAAAATTAAGAGATCCTACAAATCAAACCAAAATGGCAAAAGCATTCTAAATCTAGTTCAGGAATCTTCCCTGTTTTCTGGATTATCTCTATTTCATGATGATTCTTCAGTGATCTATGAAAGTTAATAGACTAGAAAATGGGCTGTGCCATCTGTTCCAGTTGTGATGAGTTCATTAATCTTTACCTGAATATTCGAGCATAGTTCTTAAACAGCTTCACCGTTATCTGTGAACGTATCGGGTTTATCTGTGAGAAAACAGTTTTCAGGTTTTCAGTTTTGAACCAGTCTAACCATTATTTTACCTTCTTGTAAAGATAGCAATATCTAAATTATTATTTTGCTGAAACTAATCAAGGACATTATGAAGAAGGAAGAGCACTTGCATTAAACCAAACTCACTGAGTGCAGGTTGTCTCCCATGTATTTAAAACAAGCTTTGAACATCATCCAGTGAGATGAGTTCCTCAGACTTCTCCTTGATGGTAAATCTCCAGGGAAAGAAACACTGATCTACAGATAAAATGATATAATTTTTTCATTACAATTTGGAAAAAGTCAGCCATAACCAGAAAGGACACAGTACTCTGAGTATTAATTAGGGGATGACTTTGAGAGAAGAGAGGTATTCTTTTGTGAAGTAGATAAATTACTTGGAGGCACAAGAGACAAGTTTCAAAAAACTTTTGCAATACCTTCTTTTTAAATATCACTGGCTGTCCATGAAAGCAAGATTCTGAATGTTTTAGTCAACTCAGATTCAAAAGGAGTATCACAAATAAACAGTTTCTTTTCTTAACATAAAAGAAATTATACCTGTGAACTAAGACCTCTTGCCTTGTGAATAATAGGTTAATGTATTATTGGTCATATTTTGTACTTCTAGTGAAGACATTCCTTTTCTCTCTCTCTCTCTGGTGAAGACATTTTAGCATACGAATATTTTTTTTTTAAATTTCCCTCTGCAGTGCTGTCAACCAAGGCATACCTTCTCCCCTTACTCACAGTAAGAATAAAGACTACCACTCCCAAAACCACCGGTCTCATGGACTGACACACAAGTCTCACATGTTGGGGCTGCAGTAAAGTTTCAGCTTTACAGGTGCTGTAGACTTGATTTAATGAAGCATTAGGGATGTCTTGACAGCTGCCCTATTTTCTTTAATCATTAGGATAAAGGGTTTTATTTACAGTAGCAGATGATGGACTTCTTCGATCCACTTCTTATGTCTCCATAAGTTTTAAAAAGCATTAGAACTAGTCAAATATCTTCAGCTGAGATATAGTTCGCTAAATATTGTGTTTTGTTGTGTTTTAACCTGAATTATTTGATTTTTATGGAATTATCTTCTGGGAAAGTAAAAAGAAATTGTTGGGCTTTAGGTCAGCATCACATTAATCTCTAGTCATACTCAAACTTTGTATCTCTATAAGCTATATCATAAAGCTCTTCTTATTTGTTTTCCTCATGGGTCTGTGGTCTGGTACTCAGACCTCATTCCCTATGATTCTTCTTAGACCTGAGTTCATGACATGGTCTCTCAGTCACAGCCATTCTCTTGTGCTCCTGCCTATCTGTTACTGAGGGCATGAATGTATGTTTTTCAAAGGATTTTGGTGCAAAGATCCTTCAAGTAGGACATAACTGAGATGGCACTCTAGTCGATGAAATGGTAGGCAGAAGTGTCGACTGAATCTTCAGAGCACTTCAGTCACACAGGCTAGAATAGCCTGACCATGTGCTACACTATACCAACACTTACACTGGGGCTTATTCTAAAATGTTAAACTGACTTCCACTGTATGATATAGACATATTCTGGGAATCAAAGCCTGGATAATAAGGACTAAAGGGCCAGTGCTTTTAGCATTTTTTCTGGTATATGTCTTGTTAATGGAAAATCACAATTTAAAACAAACAAGGTGATAAACTTTGAATTGATTTGCCATAAACCAGTACAAAAAGTAAGAATAAACATTGTTTTTCTTGTGATAAGCATTGCTATTTCCTTTCCATAATTTAAAGCTGCTCCCCAGTTACTGCTGATGTTTCTTTTATTTATTGTCTCTTATATCACACACATTTTAGGAAGCTAATTTGTCTTCATTATATTTGAATGCTTTAGTATTAGGAAGAACAGGTTAAAAACTTCCAGCGAGCATGGAAATTAAAGCACAACACCTACTCATACCTGTGCAGGACCACACCATCTTTTCCTTTAGTGGCAGAAAATATCCCCTCTCATAGCCAGTATCAATTCATAACAAAGAGACAGAAGTGAAAGATCAACCAGTTAGGGAAGTCTAAACAAAATAGAGGTATTTCAGAACATAATCTTCTTCATCTAGATCAGTGTTTTCTGATTTTCAGTGGCAATAATGATGGTATGTAATGTGCTGTGAGCAACATCAAAATTTGTTTTCCCTGATAATCTGGGCCAAGGAAAGGGGGTGACAAAGTATTACCAAGCCTTTGCCTTCCCACTGCACCCACCTTACTACTTTATTTTAGGGGTTTGTATTTTCTATGATGTTTAACATCACATTGGAGCCTTAAACAGGTTCCTGACTCAACTTTCTCTATAAGCAAAGAACTCTTCAAGATCCAGGCCTATGTTTTCAATCTGCTGAAATACACAGCCAGGCTTTGGGAGCAACAACACTGTCTTGGGTCAGAGCTCCTGCTACTGTGGGACTTGAAAAGAAGTTCCTTTGAGGTTTGAAGCTAAGCCAAAACACCCCCAGCTATAAAAATACCTGGAATGCTTTAAAATGAGCTTTAGCCAGCTGAACTCAAAATGTGTTTAAGGGTCCCAACTCGGGATTTGAGCCAAAATGACAAACCTAAAGGAAACGTTAGCATGGGGAGGAGGGAAAGTAAGATGATGAATATAGTAATAAAGTAAGGTTTTCAAGATTTGCAAAGAAGCAACATTGGCATGGGTATGGTCTTTTTTAATATTAAACCAAACATATTTGGATTATGCTTATTCCTTCTGGACTTTGTCTCTTTGGGTTTTGTCTCTGGTATCAGCTAAGGACCATCAGGATGTGGTGTGAATTAAGAATCAACTCAGAAGATTCACCCAGCCTTTGAGAACACGGCTTTGAATCAACATTCTTCTCAGATGGGCTTGGATATTTTTTCTTATCAAGAAAGCAACACTGATAAACAAATACCACGTCACTATCACTTAGTTCATCAGCTTTGTCATTTTTTATAAAATAATGCCTGGTTTTCATTAAGTGGATCATCTGTAATTCTTCTGGAACTCACAAAAATCCCTTGCCATTGCTGTATTTTTAGCAAAGAATAATGAATAACTGATAGGATGAAATATAGTGCTATATAATTGGCAAATGGAGAACGTTTTGCAGAAATCACTCAAACTATTTTGAATTTCATTTCTAGTCATGGTTTATTTAACACTAGCAGAGTGCTGGAAGAGTTTCACAAAAGATTGATGATCCTCTAGAGCAATTCCTAAGCGTAATATTATGTCTTAAAGAATTATGTCACTTTCTTTAAGGGTGCTGAGAAAGATATTACTATGCATCAATAAAAATTCAAGTTTTACCTACCATCTGTATTGCATAAATCAAGTAGAGGGTAAGGGTTTCCCCAGAAAACAATTATGAAATGGAATGAGATGGCCCAAAAGGCATTTATTGTACTAAAGCGTGTTGGTAAATGCATTATGCTGCAGCTACAATGAACTTCAGAATAAATTTTAAGGACAATATTTTTGAGGATTTGTGCCCAGGGCCCTGTTTACATGGAAAATGGTGTTTCTTATTGTTTGAGTTGAGACTTGTCTACAAGGAAGAGGTGCACCTGCTCAGTTTGAAGTGTGGTTTTCAGACTACTTTAAAGCTGGTGGGAAATATTTTTCAGCTCAGTTTGGCCATTTTATTTCAAAAGAACTCAAACTGATTAGAAATCTTTCAGCTGAACTGAAATAAAATAACTTGAAAAGAATGTATGTGTGTGTCCCTATATATATGCATACACAGAAAATTGTCACAACTAAATAAATTTTTAAAAGTTTAATTAAAACTAGTAGCTTTTTTTTTTTTTTTTTTTTTTTTTTTTTAATGAGAAAACACTGCAGTCAAATTGGCCCAAATCTGTTAATTTAACATTTACCACCTTGCTGGGAATCTAGGCCACTCTACAACCACTTTACATATTTTGGAGGTGTTCAAGGAGATGAGACAATGGCTATGTAAACACTTCAAAGCTGGTTAAATGTATGCTACGTTCAGTTTCCTGCACTGAAGATGCCAGTATGTCCATCTGCAAGTAAAATCACATCTAATATGTGCAACATGGACAGCTAAGCATGAACATGTCGATTATTATTATATAAAGAGAAGTTCTGCTTGTCAGTTCCTGGATTATTTCTGAGATTTCTTCAATATCTCCACAAAAGTGAGACAAAGGTGCAGTTGAGTGCATTACAGTTACAGAGAACTGGAGTTAGATCTCTATTTATTGTTTAGAAAATGTACTCATAAGCAATAATCTCAAGGTGAGAATGTTTGTCAAATGTGAACTCTCTTTAGAAATACTTGCTTTGACACTAAAGAAAACCCATTTAAAGTAAGGATTTAAACCAGAAATTATATCTGAATCTTTTAAATACAGTGAAGAAGGAATAGCATGGGATTGTTGTCTAAATTCTTGTGTAATTTATATTTGCAATTATACATTTTGAGTAAAATTTATTTTATAAAATCCAGTGAGCAGTATGGAATTTGTACAGTAAACAAAACTGTTTGTTTTGGAAGGAGAGGAACCTTTCCTTGAAGTACATATCACTTGGATGAATCAAGAGTACTGATGTACTGATTGATATGATATGATATATGTATGATATGATATCTATCATGGGATTGCTAATTGATTGATGTCTCTAAGGGATTACCTTAGAGTAATGAAAAATTGACAAAGACTGTGAAAGATAATAATGCATGTATTATCTTCCCAGCCATCAGTGGCCCTTGGGACCTGCTCCACCTTGAGAAGCTGTGTCACCCCAAGACAGTGCCATATCTGCCTGAGGGCAAGGTGGACTCTGACCACCACACTTACACTGGGAGGTGCACTAAGATCACAATATAATTTCACAGGCATTTTGGAGTTATTATTTTCCATCACTAATGAGTTGGGGTGCAACTGGAACTGCTTAAGTGGTAATGGGGTCTCTTTTATCAGTTACCCCAAATTATGACCTGCCTTCTTGCTTTTTGTATAACAGAGTTTGTCAGGCTGTGATGGTTGTACCTCACTCTTATCACAAGTGCTGTGACATACCAGTCTTTCTCCTAGGTATCTGAAAAAAAGCTTATCAATCTCATTTAATTTCCTGAAAACTCAAGGCCACTCCAAAGCCTGTTGAAGCACTCAGTGATATTAAGCAAAGTTTATTCAGGAAAGATTACAATGCTGATCACCCTAGGTGGTGTGTTTTAAAACTTTAAAGGGTAGCTCTTGTGTAAAAAGCTCATTCTCAATTGTTGTGCTTTTTAAATAATAATGATCATCAAAAGCAAGTCTTTCTGAAACTGGTACTTCATTACTGACTTTAATGATTCTGAATTAGCTTGTGCAGTCTCAGCCTCAGCCCTGCTGCCAGATCTAGAAAATTACCCAGCTGTTCTAAATTCCACTTGTTGGTTTTCATTCTTTGTGTGTGGGCTTGGCTTGTGGAAAAGTTTATAGATACTTATTCCAAGAACACAAGGTTTTGGTAAGAGCTAGTAGTGGTCTGGTAAGTCCTTGTTGTGATAGTTTCTTAACTAGATACAGTATCCAGTGTATTAAAGTAGAGGCAGTTTGTAACTTTCCAAAGTGACTGGGCAACAGTTTTAATGTTAGTAAATTTCACTATTCATAAACAATGGGGAAATATTGCTAAATGTCTGAGAAGTCATGCTGACATTTTCCAATGAAACGATACAATTCTTTACTGGAAAATGACCCAAGCTTCAACATATTAGTTGAAATATTAATAACTTATATTTAAAAGACAAAATCAAAATATAACTCTCAAACCCACTATGATGTATGATGAACCAAACAGGTCCACTTTCACAATAAGACTCTTTTTTATATTGACATTTCTTCCAGAATTTCAACTTCTCTTACATATCAAGAAACAATATTTTTCATCCCACAATTTAATTGTAAACTTGTGTCTCTTACAAAGGGTCTGTACAATATCTACCATGAAAGGACCCTGACATGGGTCTTTTTTAGGCAACAAATAATTGTTATCACCGCATTAGAGCTTCTGACCCCAAAACCAGAAAATTCTTATATATCAGAGGTGAAGTGGCTTGCAGGCATGTAGCTTAGTGCTCTGCGACTTAGTAGTATAATTCTGTAGCCTAAAGGTAGGTCAGCCCTCAGCTAGGTTAGAAAAATCAATGATCCCTGTAGTCTAGGCTGCCAGTGTGTTTTAGGTAGTTCTCAGAATTAAAAAAAAATCCAGGAATGATGTGGTGATATAGACTCAAAGTTCTCTAGTGGATGTTGTAAAAGATAGATTATAGCTCCATGCTGAGCTGTCTTTGCTATCTTCAGTCTCTTTCATGCCTGACTTTGCAGTCACCCAGATTCAACTGGAAGATGTTCTTGTCTCCCTGGCACTCAGCTGCTAAATAATAGCAGTAAAAATCTTGTGAGCCAGAAACCCTAGTTTTCAATAGCTCTAACATTATTCCCAGACAACATGATACACACTCTCCATTATTAATTTAAAATCTGTTCAAATGTAGCTGTAATCTTAAACCATGAAGGCCTCCCTCTACTTTGACATTTTGGAAAAAAAAATGAATATTGAAAGCAGACTATAACAGCAAAATCTCTCTGTACAGCACATTTACAAAAAATAACTGTAAATTTATGCAAAGACAGCAGTCTTCCTTGGGACTGTAACTTCAACTAATATTTTTCAGGCAGGACACATTGCAACCCTCGAGCTAACAAATACTGCGGTGTCCTCATGGTGGGGAGGACTACATTTTTTGTGCTGCAAAAGAACTGCAAACAAGCACATGACAAAGAGGCTTGGATTGGTTTACAGCCTAAAGGAGATTATAGTTTTTCCAGAGGCAAACAGAAATCACAATACCCTGGGTGAAGCAGAGCAGTTAATAGTTATTGAGCCACTTAAAACTACCTTACATAGATGCAAAATGTTCATTTTCCTATTTCTGCTCTCAGCTTGATGCTTCCTGTTGCACTAGGGATCATATCCAAAATCAGAACTAGTTGAGCATTTGGGCAAGCATTTGTGTATGTTTGGGAAATACTTTTGACAGTATTGACTTCTGGGAAAAACTTTTGACTTTCTAATATATGTCATGGTTTGGGCAAAACTTGAGAAAGTAGGACTGAGTTTCTAGGCTAGTATGCAAGGTACATTTTTGGGTTCCAGTGACTCCACTGCTATTTCCCTCAGCCCACACAGAATTGTCCCATGACAGGATTGTAAAGACTAGGTGGGTCACAGACTTGCAGTGCTTGGCGTGATAAGTTATTTTGGAAGTAAAGATGTAGATATACATGCTATCAGGTAGAACTGATTTTGGTTTTTTGTTTTCTGGATAAATGTCTAGCCACCAACTAGTGACAAAGAGGAGAAAGTACTGCCAAGACCCATGCAAGAACTATGCATGGAAGTTTGGTAGTTGTGTATCTCTAGGAGAGAAATATCTGGTATATTCATCCTGATGGATTTAGGCAACTATCTGCTTAGTATTATTATGACCAGGAGCTTCCCTTCAGGCATCTACTGAGGTTTCACTGAGGAAAAAGTATCTCTGTATATAGCATGCATGAGTTCACAGAGCCAGGCAGAGTTTGAGTGAAGGTTTTGAGGATCTGAATTTTGGATTAGAAATTGGTGGCTTTTAGGGTGGGTTTTACAGAATTTGTATCTGTTGAAGAGACAATGTTGAACTGAACCAGTATGATTCACTGTCTAGTTCTGGCACTTAATTCATATTTCAACAGGAGACTTAGCTGATTCTAAGCTGTGAGTTACAGACTTCACTGCTCCACTGTCATACTTTTAGAGGTTATTGCCTTGATGGAAGAAGAAGAAGAAAAAATTACTTCAGCAGAGGTAGATACTGCTAAACTATCAACTGAGATAGTTAAGAAGCAGACAGGTATCTAATTCTGAAACTTAGCCACAGTAGTAGTGACCTTTTTTTCCTAAGTAGTTCTGGAGAGGTAACCCAAAGACCTCCCATCTCTTTGACAGTACTCCATTAAGATAAAAGATTCTGGTTTGAATAGTCACAGTTGAGGGGGAAAAAGAGAAGGCTAATGAGGTCATTAAAAAGTAGCTGAATGCCAATCAGATTCATATAGTTTTCCTTAGCTTTTCAGATGAATTAAAATGCATATATGCTAACAGACATAATAAGAACACCAGAAGGGTTACCAAAAGGAATTGTACTAGAGCAGGATGGATCTGACAACTAGCAAGACCCATGGGAAAATATTTTAAAGCATGGGCCGAGTGACCACAATGACTCACCTACAAGTCACGATAGATGAACCTGGAATTATTATTGTTAACATTATTAACATTGAATTCACAATTTGGCTTACTAATTAATATTTCTAATTAGCACAATTTGATTATGAATACATGAAGTTTTGAACACTGTAAAAATATAAGTCCTTCACTATTAGAGTTAGTGTTGGAATAAGACATATCTAAATTGAGGCTATTCTGTTTCAAAATGATGGTCAAAAAACATGTCCAGCTTAGTCTCTTACAAATTGTAGTGTAGTTTAGACAGGATACATTTAACCTAATCAGGAATTTTAAAATACTGCTGTTAATTCTGAAGGCAATGGCTTATCATCATAAGAGGAAGGAGGTTTCAGCATTTCTTTTTCACTGTCATATATTTAGTTTCACAAAATGTTAAAATGTTTTTAAATATGTTACTAAAATACTACATTTTCAGGACAGAACTCTGGTCTGGGGTCTGCATAGTAAGCTTAATTTTTTTGTTTCTACAGATATGTGAGTTATTGATATACAGGGAGAGTATAATGTCAGAGTACGCCCTAAAAAGAAGTCAGAATTTTTTGAAATAAATGCAAATATTTGGTGTAGGATATTGCACTTATGTTCATATACATGGGTAACATAGAGGTATGTTGCATCTGTACTGTGGCTATGAGTTCTAAGGATATGGGAATATAAGATTCGCTCAGAGTAGCCATTACTAATTTCTGACATTTGCTACCACCTGTGTTTCTAAAAAGGTTCCCTTTCTCCTGCCAAGGTCCTAGTCTGTTCACACAGGACTGTTTGAAACTTGGCATCTGAGTTTGCATACCAGAGGCATCCTGAGAAAAATAATTTCGGTATTCTGAAATTTGGTTTTGTTCTGATTAGGAATTCCACCCCCCTACACACACATGCATGCACACACACACACAAATTTCTCCACAAGAAGAAAAATCCAGAACTCGCTGCAGAGACAGCCTTGCAGTAGGGTGCCTCTTATTTAGACTGCCTTGTAGCAAAACAGATGATCAGAAAGATTTTCACTGGATTCCTGCCTCTTTTCTGAAGACTTGTTCAAACTGAACTTGTAACTGTGTAATTGTTATGAGTAAGTAAACTCTGATAGAAAACTAACAAGACCTTCACTACTGCCTTTCAAAATTTCAGTTTTTAGTTGTTTTAAGTCTAGAGATTCTCCATTGTGAATTCAAATCTTGGTGCATCACTAGGTTTGACTTCTCAGACTGGCATTCTCATAGACAGATGATTTTCTGCCACTGCCTCTAAACAACAAAACTAAAAGCTTATTGCACACTATACTCTTTGGTGATAAAGGCAGGATAAGAGACTGGAAACAAATGGAAAATATCTTTGTTTTAATCTTGATGTGGTTCCTATTGCTGAGCCGTTGACACATGATACAAATATCAGTTGCCATATAGTGCAATTGAAGGGCAGTTATCTGTGATGTGCACAAAAGAATGAACTAGGTGGACTAAAAGGACTGACTAGATTAGAAATTTTTAGGCTTATGTAGTCCAAGACACTGCTATCTCTCACAGCTGAGGAGACTGTGGCTCATGGACTTCTTTAATTCTCTCTTTCCAGTCTAACCTCTTCAGTGTTATTTTTTCCTTAGGTTTGTCATCTGATGCACTTGTATGATTGCTTCCTAACCTATTTCAGCTATGGGCAAAGACAGACGAATTGTCCTAGACCTGTTATTTGAAACTATTTAAGCAAACTCAACCCGTTTTAATTGACATGAGCTAGCCATCAATCACAACAGCAGCTCTAAAAGATGGCAGGGAGCAATAAGATCTAATGGGGAAGGAGGGAGAGCCAGAGGGCGACATGTCTCCACAACCAAAGAGATAGTAGGATCGTGCAGTGTAGGTTTGGACTGATCAGGACAAGGTGGGATTTGCAGCCCCATCTCTTCCTGTGTACAGTGTCAGCTTGCCTGGAAAGCCTTTGGAGACAGTTAAGATCAACTTTTTTGGAGAGTGGTTTCCCCTGCAGTTTGTTGTGTCCCATGGGCACAAGAGAGATATGGTTTGAGATGTTTCCCATCTCCCATGTTTTGGTTATTCAGCCTTCCCTGTCCACAGTGCAACTTTCTCTTGAGGAATATCACTGAACCCACAAAACATAATTTTTTATCCACAAGATATGAAATCATATGCAGTGATGAATGGGCAGAATAAAACTGTCATTCCAGTGTAGTATATTCATTTTGGCACATTTGTATTCTCTTTCCTGCCAGGCTTTTGTCTAAAATATATGCTAGGTGTTTTATCTATGCCCTACCGGATTGTTCCTTTTCCTTTCTTTTGTGTTCTTATTTATTACAGTACTTATTTATATAGGTTTTCTTCTGAGTCTCTGTAAGAACCTACCCCTTGTCTCCCTCTTTTTGCACAGCCTCAGCATCCTTCCTCCCCACTGCTGAAGCCACCAGCTAATTTCCTGCAGACGGTTAATACTTCTCTTATGGCATGGTACAAAAGGCCTGTTCTCAGTTTTTGTATTTGTGATAGAAAGCCACAGTTTCTGTCAAATTTCATTGACAAAACACATATATAGACTTCTACAAGATTATTAACACCTTTCAGTGGCATAAGATATTATTAAAAGTAATTTGAGGTGGTTCAATAACACAGAAGAGAATAATTTTCAGGAGGGTCTTCCCTGATCTTCCAACTTTTTAATGGTTAATTGTCCTGCAAATTTAAGCCTGGCCACAAAAAGCATAATAAGGACTTTAGTATCTATTGTTTTTGTGTTTAAGCACTGTCCAGTGTCTGAGGTTTACAATGTCCCCTTGGAAGTAGTATTGCATTTCTTAAACTAATAGCCTGGCACTCAGGATTATATGGGAACCTTCTTATGGTATATCTTGTAATGGGTGCTAAAAAAGCTTATTACATAAGCTTGGAAATTTGGATTTGAAAGGTATTAACATAATGATATTTCAAGTGTTTTATTCAACATTTTATGGCTGTTTATGTTGCCCAAGTTTGTCACAAATGGGTCTAAAGACCTTTGGCAGGTGAGATGTGATAAAACTTGCTAAGTGATATAAAATGCTACACTTTTCAGAAATCTGCACCTTATTCTGCTGGAGATTACTACTGAATTTGTTGGCATCCAAGAAAAGGCTCATTTTTTTAAACTAAACTCCTGGTGAAGGTAGGTTTGGACTACATAACAAGTGGTCAGCTGGTGTGGCCAAGGACCATTTTCTCTTCTGCTGACTTCTCTAAGGGTAGAACTTCAACAGAGGCTGAAGGAAGATACTAGATCTTAAAATGTCACAGCAAGATTTGCTAGAGCTTTGCTGTCAAAGCCCTTGAACTCGAGACTAAAAGACGATACCTCTACATATGCCAAGTATATGTGAGATGTCATCAAACCTCATTTTATCTGTCTACTACACATGGACAAATGATTTAGTCTGAATACTGAATAGACAAGTAAACAGCTGTGTAATCCAAGTGTACCAATCTGATAGATCTAATAACAGTAGCAGATCATCACATTCAAAGTTGCAAAGTCAACACCTGTATTTCAGCTAAAAGTCTGTCACTCAAAACAGTTTAGCAAAAGGGTAGGATTTACTAGAAAACCAGCCCGGGGAATGAATTTGGTTTATAAGGCAGCAAAATACCATAGAAGTGAGATTGACTAGATTCATTGAAAGTTTCATGAGTACTGAGTAATTTCAAATATAAACGGAATCATTTTAGTGACTTCAAGAATGGGGAAAATGTAAGACATTTATATATATTTTTACTATGGTTATAATAAAATGCTCTCAGTCTCAAACCAACAAAATGCTTCCCCCCCCTCCCCCCCCAACAGCACAATTTCTGACTAAACAGTTTCCTGCAATAATTACTGCTATGTGATTTATACTGCTACACGGTATGTTTCATCCGAAAATCCCAAAGCACTTTCCTTCAGGAAGATGGCATTGTCAATTGCCCTTTAAACCAGAGAGATCTCAGAACATATATCCAATTTATGTCATGAAGCATGATGTAGAGACCTTCAAGCAAGCAGAGACCCAAATTGGTAGAGTGCATAGTGCAGTACCATACATGAGTATCAGTAGATCAGGTTTGCCCTAGAAACACAGGTGTGTAGCCCAGGGCTGAGCCCAGGCTAAGAAACTCTCTTCCTCAAGAGATCTAATTAACAGTTTGCAGGCTGATAGTGGTGTGTCTTACTGCCTCTTGGTCTACAGCCAGTTCAGTAAATATCACCATCAGGAACTCTGCACAACCTTTTATCCCAGTGCTGATATGCCAGAGGTAGTTTTGAGGAGATATTGCGTAGTCTAGGAATTGCACTAAGCCCAGTACTGAACCCACATGTTCTGAGTGCTTCTCCATATGGTTTCAGTTATGCTATCCGCAATCTTCAGTTTGCAAAACCCCAAATGTGCCAAGTGAAATGTTCAAAATATATTTTATGAGCTCCAGGATAAGTTTGGGGCTCTTCCATTAGCAGTTGTATCTGGTTTTCCTAAAATGATTCAAAAATTGCAATATAGACATTTTGTCATCTTACTGTGTCAATTTTTAAAGTAAACCCCTCACACTTCTGCTTCTAATCTCATGATTTATTGATAGTAAGCACATGTGCAGTCTTTCCACTCACATACTTTTAGTAGACAGAATATTAGTGATGAAGATAGCTGGTACCTTGTTAATTTTCTATTACAATTCAAATGAGTAGAGAATATTGGCAGCTCAGTCTAAATGCAAGATGTTCCCAACAGGCTGTGAGCCTTCTCAGCATAATTTCTAACAGTATTTCCCTTGCAGCCTAAATATTCCAAGGAGATCTAGTCTTTCCTTTCCTCTACAACAGTTTTGGAATTCAATGTTAATACCTTCAAGAGAGTTTTAGGAGGAGTTCACTCCAAAGTCAACATTATGTAATGGAAGTGAGCCAGCTTAAAATTAATGTGAGAAAGTAGGTTACTCATGAACTAACATTATGGTATACTAAAGCTGGAGACCTTATTTCTACCGTGTTTTAGTAAGAAAAATGTGTATTGCATCATCTGTCAAAGCTTGTTAACTGTATCCATATGACTTACATTCTTATCCTGGAGAACGCTCTTAATCAGAGCCAATCTACTTTTCATATTGAAAGAATATAAAGCAGGCAATATAATAGCTTGAGATCTCAGTAACATTATTTTGCTTCATAAATACAAAGACAAGTCTTCCTTTTTTTAAAAACCAAAGCATCTAGCTAACAGAAACAACCCTTTGAGCATTGCTTTTATTCCAGAAGACACATACACATTTTTACATAAATTCAATTTTTTATTACATCTATAAAGAAAACAGCAGAAATGTAAAATTTCAATGGTAACAGCTCTAAGCTTAATTTTGGAAGGAGTAAAAAGTACATACAAGGCTCATGGCCCTTTCTCCATGTTGGAGGTTAAGACTGCAAAAATGAACAATGAGCAGATGTTCTCTTACTAACGATGAAATCAAGTCAGATGAAATCTAGTTTTCATTAGAAGCATTCTTATGAAGGAGCCCTTTTTGTTTAAGCCAGTCCTATGATGTTGACAAGCCAAGGCAGGAACACCTGCAGCTTACACTAGGACTCCTGTGTTGGGCTTTGATACAAAGTCTGGTGTACTCTTCAGAGGGGTAATCAAAAGATCATTCATGGTTGAAATACATAAGAATATCTACTTGTTGCTCAGTTATTTACTCTGAAAACAGCTACAGCTTTCACCCTAATCTCATTGAATGTAGAATTCAGGTCAATGTGTTCAAGACTGAGCAGATCACAGAGTTATCTGGAAACATACGTGTCAATACCTGCTGAAAGAAGCTGACTTTCCTATGGAAATTAATGAGGGGAACTTCAAAACCTGAAGAACTACTACAGTCTCCTAATGTAAATATCCTATTGCATTGATGAGAAAAAAGGTCCCAGAAGATAGGAAGCCCTTTCTGGAGGGCACATTGTTATTACGGTGTTGCCTCTTTAGCCTTTTTGTGGTATTCTCAAGGTTTGCTAAGAAACATACAAAAGTACATGGTGCTTACATGACACTGTGGAATTTAGTTACAGAGCTCTCCAAGACATGAGGGAAGTTGTTCTTCCCTTTTGCTTTTTATTCTTGCTACAGGGGGCTGAACTGACCAAGGGTTACATAAATACTGTAACGATACTGTAAGATAAATATAGACAGATATAACAGGATACAGAACTACTTGAGGTAAAAACGGTAACTTAATTCCCTTTGCTGGTCCTGGTCTTTAAAATGTGACCTGTCCTTTCTACATTGTGCAACTGAAATTCCCTTCTGATGCTTTCCCAAGTTACTGATGGACTCTGATTATTATCTATGATAAGGTCCCTCTGCACTTTTCTGGAAATGTAGAGCTGCTGAAGTGGCCAGATGAGATTCTGCGTGGTATGAGATAACACATGGTGTGCATAAAACCAGCCATGTCACCTTTATGTGACCATATCTTAACTTAGAGGGGGAGCCAGGTCATGAATAGCTGTGGCTGGAGTGCACGCAAGTGCATTGGGGAGATGTTAACATTCCAAGCTTTCTGAGCAGAGTTACAGTTTCAACTCTTAGTCTATATCACAGAAAAAGAAAAACAAAGAAAAAATAAGAGAGAAAACAGAATATGCCAACTAATGTGTATGGATGAGTTAGTCCTACCTCTCTGGCACAAAACTGAGACTGAAGGGATTCTGCATGGAAAACTGACACTGGTGTTTCCCTTGGGAAAAGTGTTTGGGATCAAATCCTAGTGGCTCTTACTCCGATGAAATTTCATCTCAAGGACTACGAAGCATAAGATCCAGTCCTCTTTTTGATGAGTAATAGGTTTTCATTCCATGCATCTCAATCTGCAATGCATACAGTAAACACATTAACAAGAACTAAAGCAATGGAGAAATACAAAAGAATCATGGATGACACCTGGCTGTCTCCTGCTTATGTACACACATCAGGTTTTTGTTTTAGCTTTAGTATTTGAATGCTGTTTTGCAGTGTCAAAGGATATGCAGGATGCAGCAGTATTTGAAGAGTAACAGTACACCTAATTCATATCTATGTTAAACAAACAAACAAACAATCCAAAGAACCCACTCATCTCCCTGTGAAGATTCCATATGGACATACAGAAAATTATTTTGGTATGTTCTTCATGGAACTCTGTTTTTACCTGGGACAGTGTCACTACCTCCCTTTTGTAGAAGAGTCATACTATTCAGACCCCTCCGCTGTTCTTGAGATTAATTTTTACCATTTTACCCTTTTGAAATGTACTATCATATTTGCTACAGCTTTAGATTTGCAGGAGTTGCTCTTGCTTAAAACTTGTGCTTAGCACAGTTTTACTCACATTTATCTATGCCAAAGAACTGTGGCATTGTAAAAGTTCTGAATAAAGCCAGAATTAACATTTTCTGTAAAATAAAGGAAGAGGGTAAAACTAGTGTATGAGATGGGACAAGATAAAATTTAAGTGAAATAGAGTGTACCAGTGTGTTAATATGCTAGAGTTGTGTTAAGAAGTAAAAAAAAAACAAAACAAAAAAACAAACCCACCACTAAAATGCACGTAGGCAGTATATGAATAGGTATGATTAGAGAAGTAGAAAAATGAATGGAAACTGGAAGATGAGACCTAGAAAGCACATACCTAAAAAGAAAAGAACAGATGATAGAACACAGTATTTTACAAATTTTACTGTTTTAAAAATAGTAAAGTTCTGGTATTTTAGTTCATTTAGATCTGCCCATCTGTTGAGTAGAGGAGTTGTGTGAATAATTAATTCCTAGTTCAAGAGTCTAGATGAGTCTAGATGAAAATGCCTTTACATTCTGTTGCTTTGCTTTTTACCACAGCACAGTTGAAGTCATGCAGTTCAACACGGAAGAAATGTTTCTTCCTTAGAATGTAGAATCAAATAAAATGGGGGGACAAGTTAAAATAAAAACTAGAGATGTTTCCCTCCTGTCCCAGTGCTGAACCATGAGACCACTCACTCAAGGAAGTAAGAATCTTCTATTTGATTACTCTTTTCCCTGGGGTGTGCTCCCTCCCATGAGAAAAGACAATCGTATACTTTTCCAAGCTAAATGTCCTGGGATGGAAGCAGATCCTGCCGTTGGAACTGTTCGTTTTGCAAGGATTAGTTAAATATTTATTTGCCAGAAGAACAATGACACTGTATCACTGCAGTCAGGCTGTTCAGTGGGTCACAGCCTGCCAGGAATTTCTCACCCATCTTAGGTGAATATTCCAACCACAAAGCTCTTCAACCACACAGTCTATGACAATAGTTAGTGTTTTATGCAAAGTGGAACAAAGATGTCCAAAGGTTTTAAAGTATCCCAAATGTTCTAAAGCATGAAGGTTTAGGTACATGACTGGAAAATGAGCATCCAAATGCTTTCAGTAGAAAACAGAACTGGGCACAGATTCTTCATCTCCTGAGGGAAATCTATACATCAGTATTCATGAATATTCCCAACAGTGATATCCCTGTTTGAGAAGAGTAGCCTTTTGCCTGAACCCAGAATTTCTCCCCCATCAGGTCTTCAAAGTAGAAACTGTCTGGTGAAGATGTCAGGCTCAATGAATCAGAACTGAAATTTAGGGAATTTGTTGTTTTGCAAGGAAAAAAAAAATAGTCAGCTTTACTACTTCATATTTCATTATCAGAAATGTTCTAGAAGGGGATTTTACAAGAGGAAAAATCTAATCTGTAAAGGAACATTCCTTGTGAGATTACCTCAGATCTCAGTTTTCAGAACAGTTTGCTGTAATGGGAAGAAAGAAAAACTAGATTTCCTTGTTATTAATACTGCTAGAGAAGAATCCTTCCTCACACAATAGTTTTAGATGGATGGACCTTGCTGTTAAGAACAGGGCATGGAGGGAAAATAGCTTTAGTAAAAATAAAATGGGACTTTCTGGGATAATTTGTTTTGAATAAAGCACTTATTCATTAAGAACTTCAATTCATATTTAATTTTTACTTTAAAGTTTTAAAAATGTATTTGTGGAGATGGAAACCATTTACTGATTTATTAAATCTATAGGATTAGTTCAACAGAGTTATTTACCATATGCAATAACAGTATAAAAACAATCATGGTATTTTCCATCTGTTTAATAATAAAGGGGATCAACTCAACATTTTTAGCATTAATATTTGTTGTTTAACATCAAAAGCTGAGTTTTAAGCTGTGAGGAGCCATTCCCCCAGAAGAAATTACTCTTCTGAGCATGGATTTCCTCCATCCTGTTTTCGTCATGTAAACACATGCTTGTCCAGCCTCCCCAGGATGCTGACTCAAAGGAGGAAGAGGTGAAGGGGCAGAGATTACAGAATGCTGTCATGGGTCTGTGAGAGGTCAGTCATACCCTCTATTCACAGCCATGAGAACAGGCCAAAGCTATGTTGCAATTTCTAGAAGAATATTCTCTAGTGATTCAAACAGAGAGAAAGATATTCTTTACCTCTTGAATTATAGTCCTAGTTTTTCTCAAACTTCATTTGATCATGTTACTAAGCAAGTTCCTAGGAAGCCTCTGGAGTTTGCAATATGAGGATCTGTCAATCTTACTTCTATTTAGCAGGCCAGCTCAGTGTTTTTCTTCACTTTAACCCATTCATATTGTATCAGAGTAGAAAAGACCTTTGGCCAGGGACCCATCATACTTCAGCTAGACTCTCTGGCAATCTGGATGTTCCACAGCTCCACAGCAAGGGAGATCTGATTCCACACAATACTTACATCTCATTCTGCACTTGCTTTTCTCCATGGTCTTAGCTGCTTAATTTATTGCTAAAGATTTTGTTGAATAAAACCCCTATTCAGTAATTTTTGGACCTGACAGGTATTTGGCTTTTTGAGAGTGCCTCTATGCTGCAGCATGAATCCAGTGCATTGTGGGCACACCCAAGCTGCATTTATTCCAGTGAAATTTCAGTACCAGCAGTGTCCTTTTGTGTATACATGGTGTGACTTCAGTGTGGACAAAGTTTCTTTCTAATTTACCTTGCTTCTATAGGCTCATAGTGCATATAGAGGTCTAGCTGTGTCATTTGTCTACTACAGCTGATCTACTACAAGTCCCTTAACACAATATTTTAAATCTGGCTCAGGTGTAGCTGCACAGCACTGATTGCAATGCATATATTGCTTAGGATTTAAATTTCAAAAAGAAAAATGAGAGTCTGTCATGCAGATCTTTGATCCCGATGGTTACAGAAATGGCGGGCAGTTTCCCTGCTCCAAGAGCTGGTAATGATTCCAACCTTAGAAATACCAATAAGCGTATAAGCAATTTCTAACTTTGGCATTTAGCCTGAAGTTATCTGGAGGTAAGACTGACAAGTAATTTTGGCATTTCTTGATGACTACTTCAATGATATTCCTTTCACTGATATGTCTGTTTCCCTTCATTTCTATTTGCTACATTCCATATATTATTCATTAATAGAAATTTCACACATTCTTTCCCAATAAATAAATAAATAAGATAAATATACAGCTGGCATCAGGCTATAAAGCAATATCAAAATGATATATTGTGCCTGAGTCCAACCTAGGGACTACTGTGAAACATATTGCAAAGGCTGAACCCTCTGATGGATAGTATCACTAAGCCATTTGAACTGAAGTCTATGCCTTAAGGAAGACTGGAGGTATTGTAGAATCAGCATAAAAATTAACTTTATCTACCTTTCACCTTGAAAAATAAACTTTATTTTAGGCCAGTTTCACACCCTGTAAAAGCTGGTTTGGAGGAGGTAATACTCTTGGCCTTTGCCATATGCCACCTCCTCTCTCATTGCCATCAGCACAGGGCATGTTTACACTGAAATCCAAAGGTGTGATTGCCATCCTTCAGTTATACCCTGAGTACCTGTAAACTAGTTAGGTCTGATATCAGTGCAGCTGCTGGCAATACAGGGTTCAACATGTAATGTGCAAAACCTGCCAGTGACCTTGAGTAAACATGTAGGGCAGGTATAGATGAAAATATTGAGATGCACTCAACTCTTTTGACTGTAAGGAGCGAGATTTGAACTGAAAACTGGATAGCTGTATTAGCACAGGATTGACCCTGCACTAATTACACAGCGCCTCTTGGGAGAATTTAGGATTTAGGCTCAGTGCAGTGCTAACAATGCTATACAATCTAATTCAGAGCTGGCTGCTGTCCACATGGTCAGAAAAATGAGAGGGGGAGCTCAGGTGTGCATGCAGATGTGCAGACCTGTCCTGAGATAACTAGACAGGCATGTTGTTGGGACTATCCTGCAGGTACATGACTGCTCGCATTCAAAGTGGTGTGCTGAAAGCTGACCTGGGGGCATGTAAGCTGGATGCAGTCAGGCATCTCACCGCAGCACGGACACTTATTTTGCAGATAAATACTGAGAAGCTGAGTTATGACTGAACACACTCTTTTGGAGCTCCAGAAGACTGGTAATAACGGGGGGAAATATCTATGTCAATTAAATGCAAGAAATATGGTTATTGAAAGAAAATCTCCAGATATTAAAATGCCTAGATCAATGTGCTGAGTAATATCTAGAGTTATTTACTGTGCAGTTGTGCCACAGTATCAGTCAGGGGCTGTGGCAAGGATTGCCTATTTACTGTGGTAGATGTTTGTTAAATAACTGAACCACTGCTGTTGAAGAAGGTAAGAATTCAAAATGTTTAAAAGAAATAGCATTTGGACTGTGCTGACATAACCTTCAGAGTGCAGCAAGTACAACCCCCCCCTTCATTATACATGAGTTACTGCTTCTTATTGTGTTTGGTTCTCTCCGAATGGATCCTGTGTCCCTAAGTCTCTGCCTCTAAGACAGTGTTAAAGCTCACCTTGAAAAAAACTAAAATCGGCCTGAAAGTCAAAAGGACACAGAACCTAGAAAAATTAAATTCAATTCTGAGGCGGGGGAAAAAAAAAAAAAAAAAAAAAAAAAGGAAAAATTGAAAAGAAAGAAAAAAAAGAGAAAGGAAAAAAGAAAGGAAGAAAGAAGGGAAGGTAAGTAGATAGCTAGGTAGATTTGAAAGAAAGAAGATTGAGGTCAAAGGCTAGAAGTTGGGAATGAGTGAAAGGAAAAGAGCAACCTGGCATCTTGGGAGCAACTGGGCAGCTCCAGGGCTGCTTTGTTTAGAGACCTGTCAAACATAAAAGCAGAAATGCACCCCACAGTCTTCAGGACCTCCTTCCTCTTCCCATTAGAGCTGTGTACATAGAAGGATTGCAAATTGTGTTTTTATAACTCAGTGGGTATGACCTCATTCCTCCTACACTACAGAGGTTGCTTGTGGGGAAGCGGTGGAATTGAATAAGCGAGGTGACATACACAAGTTTATTTGTAAGGAACTCAACTATTTTTTTATTCACATACATGCATGCACACATTTGACCTCAATAACATTAGAAAAGTAGCACTAATCATTTTGAAAAAATAATTTAAAATACTTTTTCTATTGCTAATGAGCTTGTGTTTTTCTAGTTATAAGTAACCATAAAAATGTGTGTAATGTTGTGTTAGGCAATAATTGAATATCTGTGAATTATTATTATTGTTGTTTTCATTCTACTACATTCTGTTTAGGTAGTACCTCCAATGTATTAAAATCTCCTCAGCCTACATACAAATGCAGGCATTTCCCAGAGTTGAAAAAGTACTAAGTATGATCAGAATATTCATGGCAAATGTAAATCTACGAAACTGATTGTCATTGAAAATACAAAAATTTGGCTGTATGCAAATATGCATTATGTGCAAACAGCACTTTCCAGATATCTTTTTCTCTTTTTTTGGAAAGTGAGGTTGATAAAAATGACTGTCGGATGCAAACCTGTGAGCAAATGGAATTAAACTGTCAGAAAAATCATCTTAATCTTATGTCCTCAAGTCATGCCCTCTGTTCAACGTTGCTTTAAAAACCTGCCTAAAACAGACTTTAAATCCCACTGAAGTCAAGATAGTTTATGTAAATAGGGACATTCCTGAACTGGTGCATAAATTGATAGCAAAATACATGTTTTTTAATGTATTTGCAAGTTCTTCTCCATTAGTTTGGAATAATATACCAAAGTAAACTTATGTGATACAGACAATAGACTAACTTTCCCTTTTTTTCAGTATGGATATAGAGTATTTGAGATTAACAACATCCATTACCTCAATTAAATGATCCATAGTTCTGATGTATGGATACTCAAACCCCTCCACTCTCAGATGTAAATGTGTGATATTAATCAGTACTCCAGCAAATCAATGCCTACCTGTTAAGCATTAATAATAGGCAATGCACTTAATGAAAATATGTTTAGAAGTAACTGTTTTAAATGAATTCCAAGTAAGAAACTGACCATTACTATGAACAGTGTTCTGTCCTGAGAAATCAAATCTTTTTTCAGCCCTGTCCTCCAAAGCTTATCAGATATTTAAAGCATCAAATAAGCCATCTGGCTTTCACCATTCTAAGCAATTTATGCACTTTCATCATAGATCAAAAGATGTTAGTGCAATTATTATAGAGATTAAGACTAGAAACACACTGAAATGACTGTCAGGTTTCTTTAAATGTGACCTTTCTATACTCATTAAAATGGTTATTGGTAAAACCGTTTTCGTCCCTCTGGAACTAACAGAGTAAAGCTAGTAAAGAAACTAAGTACCATTCATTATTGCCAGTATCTGTAATTGTTTGTATTATACTTTATGGAAAAAATATATAAAATGCCACATTTGAACTCTAGACTATTAAAAGTGTCAGCTCTATTATATCATTTCTGAAGACCAATTTGCCTTTTTTTCAGAAGGTTGTAATGAGCCAGGTTCATTTTGCTTTCTACCATTTATCTTTTCAGCGGTAATGGAAAATTTCCCCCTCAGGCACAGCAAGCTATTCTTATCTTAGACAATTAGGCAGAAATGAAAGGGATCATAAAGGTGAGATTTCTTCACAAACAATGTGATGTACTTTATACCATTTAACACTGAGGAGTATCTGACAAATAAATTCTGAGTGGTTTATGAAGGCAATGTGGCTAATAGCCAACTCTGAATAATGCTTCAGCTTCTTAACACACAGAAAGAGGCAGCTAGGGTCACTTAAAGATATACCTAGTCTCTAGTTTTGCTGTTGACAATATTTAATTTTCAACAGAGTTTGAAGAACTTACACTGACACTGAAAATGAAGAGGAACAAGCCTGTGTAAAGTAATTCATTATAAGGTAAGGAGGATCCTTCTGGTACCTGCATGTTCCTGTTTAGGTGCTGGTGGTTGGGGACGCCACAAAACTCTTTCAGGTCTCCTTTCTAGAAAACTTCTAGTGTGTATTAACTACAGACTAATTCCATCTTTGGCGTTTCCATTAAGAAAATAGATGAAAGAGAAAATTGACTAATGAGATTCAGTTACGGATTTCTATCATCCTGTCTACCCCATTCTTTAAAGGATCACTGTTTTTTCAGACTGGAAACCTATTGTATGGCCAGTCCTTGGTTAGTTCAGGATAAAATGTTCCTCTAGAGTCTCTTTTAATCTATATGAAGTGACATTACCTTGTGACATGACATTACCATGTGATGTGACATTACCAAGTGGTACCAGTGTAGCTAAGTGTAGCTAATTTCCAATTAATTTTGGTGTACACACCTACTATAATTAGCCCACCTTCTCAGAGTATGAAAATAATGCTATGAGTCTGAGAAATTCCATAGAGAAGCAATGTCAAGAAGTGACTGTGCAATAGCTGCTTAGTGATGTCTGAGAGCAGTGTTATCCTTCATGAGGCACAAGGATTTGTAACTATATGTGGAAGAAGGGGGAGATAACTCCCATTTACTGTGCGTACCACAGGATTAACATGGTGTGCATACAGGAAATGATAATTTAAATTATTTACCTTTTTTTCTTTCTTTTTGAATGTATCATTTTTAATTTACCTTGTACCCTATAAATCCCACAAAGCTATTGCTTTCTCTATAAGAGAGAATAATTGGTGTTGATTATCCCACTTCAGCACAGAAAGAGCAGCAGGTAAAGCACTGCAAAAAAATGTTGCATAGTACAATGTAATAATACATACATATTACAATACAATAATATCGTACATGCTACATATGCAAATAATACAGTGCATAGTAGGTGTCTAAATGCATGTTGACACTGTTATACCAAGAAGACTCTACAAACTAGAGAGTAACAAATGGTAAAGCTTCAATAGGAACAGAAGTGTGTCCCAGTCCATTTCAGCATTGGAGGTCTCTGAAGAAGGAAAAGTATTGGCACTGTACTTAAACCAAATAGCTGCAATTAAATTCATTACTTGACAAAATTACTTCTTTCATAGAGAAAAATCTTTAATTCTAAAATGTTCTAGCTGAAGCTGGAGAGTTGGAAAAGATTATGCTCCCTGGTGCTTACTAATACTCCTTACTGCCCTTCAGATTTGCTGGGAAACTGCTTGGGTGAGTGCTTTGCAATTCAGTTCCTTCAAACCAAACTTAAATAGTTCAAATTGATACTTCCTATTCTGGCTCATTTTCTCAAAAAGGGAGCAGAAAATACCCACCTTAGCAGTGAACTTGGAGAGCCTGAGGGGCAGCACTACCCAGTAAAGGAGGCAGGAAAGATCAGAGAGAAGGGACCAGCTTGGGTGAGCTGGTGATTTTTCAGCTATAGCATCTGCCGCCAAATGGCAGTGTGTGTTTCCTCCATAAGTGCTCCACCCTGGTTTCCTGCCAGCTCTAGGGTCTCCCCATGCATTTTCAGCCATACTAGTGAGAATGTGACTGGTCTCCAAGGTGATGGTGTATGATGAGATCATCTCAGTGACTGTGGCCTTTCTAGAATGGCTCTTACAGTACAACCTGAGTAACAGCAGGTATAAGGATATAGGCACCGTATGCAACTGGCTGGACATTGTTTTCCAGCACCTCCACAAATCCAGTTTGCCAAGTAGAAAATTATGTTCTGATGATAACCTCTATTCCACAAATAGAGACATCTTTTCTCTTTCTGAGAACTGCTGAACTGGGAGATGGTGTTAGTTTTACCCTAGACTCGATATTTTCTGATTTATAAATTTTTTATGTTGCCATATTCCTCACTTTTGTCAAGAGTACCAATTAAGAAATGGGAGCTCATGACTCAGGTTTCCTGAAATAGAGTTAGAGAAATCCTTCTAGTCTTAGATGAATCAAAAGTCTACATGCACATTATTTGACATACCTAATTTACAGGATTATTACTGTTGCCAGTTTGACATTTTACACTTCAAATAAATTCACCCATAGGCACAAAGCCACTTTACACAGATTTTCTTATTTAAACAAAATGTCACCACGAGAAAGAGACAAGCTTAGTAAAAATTACCACTATCCTGTAACAAAAGGGTGCTGAATTTCGAAATAGAAAGAACAAGTTTTGACATGAATAACACTAGCTGTCATTTGTAGAAGTGTATAGTTTGGGGAAAACTTGGACAGGAACAAACTTATATTGAATGAAACATGTCCTCTAATTTTTCTGTATGCATCCCTCATCTGTAAGATTAAGGTGAATTATTGCCAGTAAAACACTGAAGTGAGAAAAATATAAAGAAAACATGTAATAAGATATTTCTTAATTATGCTGCACTTTTGTTGTAATGAATGTTCCCCCATCCATCCTAAAATTAAAATAATAAGCATATAATAGGTTCTACTAATATATCTGCAAAAATTCTTATTACTCTGCACACATAGCCCACATCTGCTTGATCACAGGATTATGATGATGCTTGGGGAGCAGAGGATAATCAGACAGCAGGGAAGAAGGCATGCAGAGAAAGGAGAAAGAGGTGATGTGATCTAGTGTAGCTAGTAAACCTTGTCTGTAGAGATTCACATAATGTGATTAGAATTGGAAAACCGTATCTGGTGAGCACCTGCCTCAGGTCATACACTGCAATGGTCTAGAATTTGTTCTGTGGACACATTTGTATGCTAATTATATGATGGGAAAAACAGGACTGTGTTTAAAAAACATCCAGTAGGTTCTCTGGGAATTCTCAACAAGTGATCCTTGCATGTTTGCAAAAAACCTAGAGATATCAAATATGCTGACTTTGCAGTATATTATGATTCTGTGACCAAAAGATGTGAAGATAAACATGATCTGAGCTTATATACAGAAATATCTCTTCATTTATGATTCCTTCAAGAAATATCACAAGAGATCCAGCAGGTAACCCTTCTAAAAATGGCTTTCTTTTATTCCAATAATTATTCATTGCCTGTCAGAAGGAAGAAGGTGACTTACAAGAGTTCTTTTGTCATGAAAACCAATGTTATCCTCCATCTCCCTCTAAAAATAACAAGCTATCTTCAGGCAAGATAACCACCCTGATAAAATACCTTGGAAATAAAGTGAACTTTGCCTCATGGTGTGATCTTTCTGATGTTCCTATTGAAGTTCTCGATGGATATCAATACTTTATGCCCAGACATCAATACGACTTTCAGAGATTATGCATCAAACACGATTATCCTCTACATCAGTGAACAGATTAAAGTGTGTTAAGACTTGATATTGTGTCTGCTGTTCATATGGTAGATGCTTTCAGAGATGCTTCCAGAACACGTCATGCTCAGGGCATAGATCTGGAAAGAATATGAAGGATATTTGTAATGTACCAAGTAACTAGTAACTGGTAGTAAGCCCATTTTTATTCAATAACTTTTATTCCTAAGAACTTTTTATCACCAGAAATTATAATTATAAAAATTAATGAAAACACTTTGGAAGAAATCTCTACAACTGTGGAGAAGGACAAGACATTTTCAAACAGATCAAAAGAGGAGCTTAGTTCTACTTACACACAGACTTCTGATACTTATGCAAGGATATGGGGCATTGCAGCATTCATTAGCTTGGAAAACTTAAGAGTTTTCCACCTCATTTGGCAAATATGAGAATATGCTAAACCTAAGATCACATATCCCTGAATCACCAAACACTACTGAGGCCATTTCATTTTTTTTGAGGAAAGGATAAAGAAGGTTCTGCAAATGTGTAAAATATACCTTACAGTATTATCTGAAATATTTACAGAGGCTGAACACTGCATGTTTTTACAACTACACTAGCAATGTCCTGTTACTTGTCATGTCACCAGTGTAGAGTTCTTTGTCCAGAACACCACACCTGGAAGGAGTTTCCTTCTCAAGTTGATGCAACAGCTGTAGTAGCCAATAGAAGTTGTTTGCTATAAAACCAGAATCCTTAACACTAACAGACCAGTGTTAATAGAAAAAAGTGCACAAAGAGGTGCAGACAGTTAAAGCACTTGTCAACTGGGATGCAGAAAAAGTGAACTAGAAGCTGCAGGTGACAGAAGCGTGCCACTGTAGAAGTAAATGTCTTAGCTGATGAATGTAAAGTTTAAATATCAATAGCAAAGAATGCAAACACATAAATATGGGAACGGCACATCCCGATGTCATAAAATTCATTTGTATGCTGTAATTATTCCTTAAATGTGCACTTCAGCTGAAAGTGTTGTGATATATGTTACAAGATTTAAAGTAAAATCCATATCAACTGATGCATAAAACTGCACACAGAAAGAAAGTTTTGAGAGTAAACATTAAAAGTTTGTGAGGGTGATAAAGAGTTGTAGCAGTTATTGATTTTTTACATTGCTTTTCCAGTTAATGTGACAGCCATCTGAGTCGAACCAGATGTAAACAAGATACTGTAGAGACTGTACAAAGTCCATTAAGAATAAAATGATATAAACTCTCAGCAACAAAGAAGGTCCTAGACTGATGTCCTTATGACACTCTGAATCATTTCAAAATAGCTCCACATCTCAAATCAATAAGGACGTGAATGTCCATGACCACTTCTGTACTTTCAACAGGAGTCCCACAGCTTTGACATAAATTGACTTAAACACTGTAGCTAAACTACAACAAACCTTTCCACAACCAAATACGAATAAGAGCTGCTCTGAAGTTACTCTTCATTTCCTGGAGGTTCAATATGCCCTAGTCAGTCTTAACCTTTGGCAAGCACAAGGAAGAGAGAATTTAGCAGAATCAGAAAGTAAACCCATGATCTCATGGTATCTTTTTTTTTTTTTTTTTTTTTTCTTTTAGGCAATGCAGTCCCCACTGTATTGATTTTGTTTTCCTCTTTCTTTCCTCAGCAAATATGGTTGTGAAATGTCTCTTAAAGCATAATTGTCTTCACAGGGGTTTAACTTCTTGAGAACAACTCACAATGATCTTATAATTAAAATGTTAATAGCTAACTGACCATGTAACTAAACCAAATCAGTTCATTATTAGTCAAAACACCAAGCAGAATTATTAAATAAAAGTCAGTGTTCAATCAGCAGATGCAGGACTGTTGTGTAGGGTGACGAGGACAGTCTTTCAAATGGCAGAAATGTTTTGGGCTGTGGAAGCCTTCTGGTCTTTTATGGCTGGTCAGCAACTTTCTATACAGAGTTGTCAGAGTCTGAAAGGCAATCACTCAAGTCACAAACAGGAGAAGGAGAGGGTCAGTTGTTTGAAATTAAAACACTGCAAAGACTGCTCAAGGAGGGATCTGTAATTGCCATTCTGTGTTCTCTGTTGCTTTGTGTGCTTTGATTTTACATGTCTGACCTATTAAAATTGTAAATTCATTAGAGGCAGTAGCTGTTGCTTAATAACATACACAGTTTCACTATAGGATCCTCACTGTATCCCTAGCAATATGTTTATTTAAGAAATAATAATTTGGATATACTCTAGATACAAAGAAGTAGACACAGGTAACTGTGGTGAGATATATCTAGACATTTCAGCTCTTACAGTGTTATTGCTTCTTGGTTTTAAGTCTACTATTTAGAAAGTGTCTAAACAGCTCAAGATGACCTTACTGCTTTGACGCTGAATCACAGGAAAGAGCTTCTAGTGTCAAAATAGTAAAAAGGAATACCAAGAAATCTATGGATATGTCACTGCAAAATAAAGCCTTCAGCTCCTCCTTAGAGAAACATCATATTTACATTTACTTCAACAAGTAGTAAACAGCCCTGACAAGTGAAATGTTTCTTACCTTTCACCCCTGAGAGGATTTAGAGGAAGACAAATGCTGCTGTTTCTCAGAGGTTCAAATGCAGGTCATGATGCCACTAGGAGGGCAAGCCTTTTGAGCGGAAGGAAGCACACTGCCCTCCCTGCGGTTCTTCCCGGTCTGGGCCATGTCTTGATGGCTCTACTCACACAAACTGCTCTGGTTCCCCTCCTCTCCCACAGAAAGCCCCAGGGACAGATCTCCCTGGAAGGGCAGGTGAAACCCAGGAGTTGTAGGCACCCAGCACTGCTTGCTGCCGAAGTGCAACATGACTTTGCTTCCTTGAAGTCTGCCATCAAGACAACTTTTCAGTCGATAAATAGTTTGTTACTCCTCAGAGGCTGTTTCCCACAGACCTACATACAGAATTTCATACGACACATACAAATATAAAAATACCTTTCTGTCCTTATGTGGGTTTTTGTTTGTTTGTTTGTTGACAGAAAGAAGTGCTAGTAATGTCTTTTGCTCTTAATTTTGTTTAGTCAAAATGACAGAATCACAGAATCGTCTAGATTGGAAAAGACCTTGAAGATCATCCAGTCCAACCATTAACCTAACACTGAGAGTTCCCAACTACACCAGATCCCTCAGCACTATGTCAGCTCTACTCCTAAATGCCTCCAGGGATGGGGACTCCATCACCTCCCTGAGCAGCCCATTCTAACGCCTGACAACCCGTTCTGTAAAGAAAGGCTTCCTAATAGCCAGCCTAGACCTTCCCTGGCAAAACTTGAGGCCATTACCTCTTGTTCTATTGCTTATTACTTGGTTAAAGAGACTCATCCTCAGCTCTCTGCAACCTCCTTTCAGGGAGCTGTAGAGGGGGATGAGGTCTCCCCTCAGCCTCCTCTTCTCCAGACTAAACACCCCCAGTTCCCTCAGCCACTCCTCGTACGACCTGTGCTCCAGACCCTGCACCAGCTCCGTTGCCCTTCTCTGGACACGCTCGAGTCATTCAATGTCCTTTTTGTAGTGAGGGGCCCAAAACTGAACACAGGAATCGAGGGGCGGCCTCACCAGTGCCGAGTACAGGGGTAAGATCCCTTCCCTGTCCCTGCTGGCCACGCTATTGCTGACACAAGCCAGGATGCCATTGGCCTTCTTGGCCCCCTGGGCACACTGCTGGCTCCTGTTCAGCCGGCTGTCAATCAACACCCCAGGTCCCTCTCTGACTGGCAGGTCTCCAGCCGCTCCTCCCCAAGCCTGTAGCGCTGCTGGGGGTTGTGGTGGCTGAAAAAAAACCTAAGCCAAACCAGATTTCAGGAGAGTGTGAGGTCTTTAGCAGAAAAGAAACATTTAAATAAAATATATCTGAACAATACAGTAAATAAATTAATGCTTAACCTTTGAAGGCTACCACTGGATTGGTTTGATACATTGGCCAGAGGAAAAATTAACTTTTAAAGGCTCTCCATAGCTTAGTCTGGTACTTTGGTCAATGAAACAGTGGTCTTGGCCCTGCTAACAGTGTTTAACATGAGATCAGAGTTCACATCTTGTATTGTGGTGATTTATAGTGAAATTTGGGGTAATAGTGGTCTCAGTTTTTTTAGTTCTGTTTTACCACTTGATGGCATGATCTTAATTATACTGGAGTTATTCTCTGCAACATATATTATTATTCTTAATTTAACTTCATAACTGCAGTTAAATAATTCTAAATATGCTTGGCTAAATGCATTTGGATTTCTCTTGAATACAGAGGCCAAAGTCTAATATTACCATTGACGTCTAAGCAGCACAGGGAGTGCTGCAGGAAGCCAGAAGCAGAAAAGATCCCATTACAAATGTTCAGTCTTCTAGTACTTTCTCTCCTTTTGAACTATTCTTTGGGATAGGCATAGTTCCTTTTGGTTTTTATATCCTCCAGGCTGTATTCATTTGTTGTTTTTTGTTTGTTTGTTTGTTTGTTTTTTCTTCAAATTAAGACATGTTCTTTTGATTGCAACATCTATTTCTTTACTGTAAATCCAACATTTATAGTTCAAGATTATGATGTACACCAGTGTAAACTGCATATAAATGAGAACTGTTTTTTCTGATCACACTGTATGCTCAGTATTGGAAAAAATAGCTCTAGAAATCTATGGCAGTTAAAGGAGGTTTGTGCAGACAGGATGGCACCAAATGAAGTGCTCTCTCTTTTGTTCTTATCAAATATAAAACCCTTTAAATCAGCTAATCTTGATACTATTAACAATTGTGGTATTCATAATGTCATTCTTTAATAAAGAATTTTACTGTATGTTCAGCTTCCTAGGTATCTGCTACTCCTAGCAAATAACACTGAAGGAACAGAGACATCAAATGTTCTGACCTTTCACTGCAAATATTCTAGCAGACATGCTTTTATTTTTCCTTTTTGTTTAAAAAATGTCTGTAGAAATGTAACAAAATGGTCAGGTTGGCATATATGTACACAACTTTTTTCTCCTTGTAGTCATGAAGTTTTCAGGGAGTTTTACTGTAGCTCATGCAAGACTATTTCATGACTTTTGACTGAAATGTACATACACACAAATCCCCAGAGGCTCCTTTTATGTTGCTTGGAAATGAAACTGCACAGAGCTATGGAGGTTTGTATTGTTCTGCCTAAAAATCAAACTTGAAACACATTTTTACAAATAAGCAAAACAATTCTGCTGAAAACTTTATTCAGAAACCAGTCCAAATTTCCAAATAAAAATTTGGAAGAGGTAATAGCTCTGTGTCTCAGAGTACATGTTTCACACAGATCTGGCATTTAGCATAGATACAGACCATGAAGGTCTATAAGAGACAAGAATACAGATACGTAATGACATAGTTTGCTCACTGACATTGTTGTTTATATAAGACTTCATTAAAACATCACATAATACAAGGAGCAAACTTAAAGATATAAAATATAGTGACAAATGAACTAAGTTTAAATCTCAATTTCTGGTAAAAATCCAAGGATTACCAGTCCAATTATACTAAAATATCATAGAAATGCATCAGCTTCCCACAAAAGCATCAGAAGAAAACAATGTTTCTGCTGCAGAAAAATGTGGTCATTCTAGTTCTCATGAATATCCTTTGCCTGTATTTAATTATCTGACACTAGTTTAGAAAACACTTGATAAACCTTTTGGTTTTAAGCTTGTGAAGTTGATGCTGCCTCTGTTTTGTAGTTTTGCCAGCTTCTCCCCATCATGTTGTTGATATGCAATGGTGTTTGCAGGTGTTCCCTTGTCTTCACTTGTCTCAACACTCTGCTCTCAAGTTGCTGAAAGAAAAAAATTCCTCAGCACAGGAAATGGACCTTCTTCCCACAGAGCTGACTGTCACTGACACTGTCCTGCCACTGTGATCTCAGAAAGGATTTGTTACCTCACTCAGGAAAGCTGATGAATTTGGACGTCAGTCATGGGAAAATTATTTTTCTTAAGAGTAGTGCTATGCTCTGAAAAAAACCCATGGAACAGCATCGCAGAACAGCTGAGGAGGGAGGGCACCTCTGGGAATCCTCTGGTCCAACCCCTGGCTCAAAGCAGGGTCAGCAAGAGCTGGTTGCTCAGAGCCATGTCCAGTCATGTTTTGAATATCTTCAAGATCAGATACTCCACAACACCTCCAGGCAACCTGTTCAACCAGCCTTACAGTAAAAAGGTGCTTTCTTATGTTTAAAGAGAATTTTCTGTATTTCAATTTGTGCCCATCGCTTGTTGTCCTGTCACGGGACAGCACTGAGAAAAGCCTGTCTCCCTTTTCTCTACTGTCCTTTCCAAGTAT
This sequence comes from Athene noctua, assembly GCF_965140245.1. Classification (NCBI taxonomy): domain Eukaryota; kingdom Metazoa; phylum Chordata; class Aves; order Strigiformes; family Strigidae; genus Athene; species Athene noctua. Next base: position 15,805,164 of record NC_134040.1, on the reverse strand, counting down.
TTATATACATGGACAATGTCCCTCTGAGCCTTCTCATCTCCAGGCTGAACAGTCCCATCTCTCAGGCTCTCCTTGTATGAAAGATGCTTCACTCCTTTAATAATCTTCATGGGTTTTCACTGGACTCATTCCAGCAAGTCCACATTTTTCTTTTACTGGTTAGCCCAAAGCTTCACACCCCAGGTGTAGCCTCACCAGTACAGAATAGAGGAGAATTGTCACCTCCTTCAACCTGCTGGCAACTCTCCTCCTGACACAGTCCAGGATGCAGTTAGCCACCTTTGCTGCAAAGGCACATTGCTGGCTCATAGTCAACATTTTGCCCACCAGGACACTCAGGTCCTTCTCTGCCAAGCTCCTTTCCAGTCCCAGTGTAGACTGGTGCCTAGGGTTATTCTTCTCCTGTTGAGCTTCATGAGGTTCCTCTGATCATTTTTCCAGCTTGTCAAGGTCCCTCTGGACAGCAGCACACTCAAATACTGTACCAACTACCCCTTCCTGTTTTGTGTCATTAGCAAACTTGGTGATGGTGCACTCTGTTCTGGTGTCCATGTCATTAATGAAGATCCCAGACAGTACTAGCACCAGTACTGACCCTTGGAGCTCACCACCAGTGGCTGGCCTCCAGCTTGATGTCAGGCTGCTGATCACAACTCTCTGGGCTGGTTACAACCCACCTCACTGTCTGCTTACCTGTTTTGTACTTCATTTACCCAGTTTGTTCTTCATCAGCTTTTAAGTGAAGAGATTACATTAAAAAGTGTTAGAAGTCTTGCATTTTATTTCATTTTTAAGTACTCTTGCAAGGATCCCCTTAGACATGTCCATGAAGTTTTTGGTCACTTTTTCTTATTGCATAATTTTTCAAAGAGAATATTTTTGAGGATTTTGCTGAATTTCTTCCTTATTTTAAGGAAACTTATGACATTTTAAAGTTTGACATTTAGAGAAATATGGTGTGCTTAGATCAACATGGTCTTTGATTTCAACATTTCAGCTAGTTTGCCAGTTATAACAATTTTGAATTAATGCTTAAAAATATGTTTTGGCAGGCCCAAGTAATTTTTTTTTTTTTTTTTTCAAATTCGTTATTCATGAGAGTTGTTGAGATTTTGACTCTCTCTCGATTTGCATTGTGTTTTGCTAAAAATCAAAAAAATTACAGAGCTGGGAAAAGTATGCACTGTTCAGCTCCAGCAGTTGTATACAACAGTCTTTGTCTTCCCAGAAACCCAGATGTAATCTACCATGTGTATGATTACATAAAGGATTACCATTCCATATTCATTCTTCTCATCTTACTTGGAAGCTGTGCTGTGTACTCTATTTATGCAATCCAATTAAAATGCCTTAATTCTTTAAAGTAACAGTACTCATAATATTAATGACTAGTCCGTTGCTGAAAAATCATAAGTTGCAAAATTTCTGTCAGCTATAAATTGCTATTATAGATGAGGAATTTTAATGCAAAAGAATGTAAATCAGAAAGAAATAATTGCATTGTGTTGTTGAATATAATGGATGAAAACTTGGACCCACTGATGTTTAACAGAGAAGTTCTCATTGACTCGAGCAGAGTCAGGGTATTATCCAATACATCTGATTCTGTCTTTCACATGAATTCCTAAAGAGTCAATTTTGTCCTTACTTCATATTAGTATTTTGGTAGTGTCAAGAAGCCTCAGTGAAGACTGCATTCTGATAAGTATTAGGCTTTCATGTGGCTTATTAGTCTTACACATGTCACTCCACAGACCACAGTAGGATCACAGCAGCCCTGTATAGTTATATATTAACACAGAATCAGCACCTTTCTTCCATTTTGATTCTGCAATTGAGTTTAAGGCTCAAGCTGTAAAGTAAAATCCTTTTTCAAATTACGTGCTGGGTTTCTTCCTTTCAGGGTAACTACATTAGGTTCAAAAGCTCCTTTCAGGAGATGTTCTAGCTTTTTCTGAGACTTGCAGTTTTCACACTGGATTTTGCTTCTAGATGAACAGACATACACACTTCCATACAAGCCAGAGATGTACCAGGGAACACAGGAAAGCAAATTCTCTTGCCTTAAAGCTCCTAATAATCATTAGCCCTTGGTACTTTAAAATTTGTGGTTTTAATTTAAACACTGTCTAAGTAGCTTTAAAGATTACTTTGAGCAGATTTCTACATAGAAAATCCTTTCTCTCTCTAAAGAATCTAAAAAAAACCCCACCCAGGTGGCCTCTTTCATTGCCTGAAGATGTCAGATAAAAGCTTTCCAAATCGAAGAATGGCTTCTGCTTCTGTACACATGGAGCACAGAGCTTTCAGGTGAGTGACAGAATAAACAACCTGAGCCCATGACCAATGTTACAACGGCTTCTGTGGTGTGTGTCTACGAGCCTGGTACCAAACGTGCAATCGAACTTGAAATACTGCGCTCAGGATTTCTTGGTCTGGAGATATGAAACCTCACACTAAAATCTAAACTTGCTTTTACTAGATGATTTTATTGCAGCCAGGGAGAATTCAGAGATTCCACAGCGTGAAAAAAAAAAAAAAAAAAAAAAAAAAAGCCCCCCAAACCTGTATTCTAATTAGGATCACTTTTCTCAGTAAAATAGCTCCTTTGTTAAGTTTTCAAGTGAAACTCGGGTCTCAAAATATGTGCCAAATTAGGTGTCCTGGACTTTCAGGTTCTTGATTTTGTTCACTGAATGGTCCCATTATAACAGCAGCAGTCTTACTTGTTGTTCCTTAAATTAGGGCATGTCAACACCTGACATTTCAGTATGGTGAAATGCAAATTTAAAGTAAAATTGATATTCTTGAATAATCCCATGCTCAGGCATGCCTTTGCCCTAAGAATGAAGTCCATGTCTCCTCAGGCATTCACTTCCTTCTTAACAAATGTGATTCATGTTCATTGGTCTGGAATCTGGATTATTAGTTGTCAAATGCTAACTGAGATCCTACTCCTTATAAATCTCTGTGTTAAATCTGAGCAGGTAACAACATTAAATCATTATTAACTTTCCCAACTGGAACTTAAGTGTGTAGTATTCTATATGTGGGTAGTAATGCTTTCTTTTCCATTCAGCAATGTGTTCTTTGCAGACAGAAATTCTATCCATCCGTACATGCTCATTGTAAGATGATGCATACCACCAATATACAAAACAACATTTCTATTCTGAATTCTTCTTAGTCATATGCACATTTTTTAAAGCAGAACAAATATGGCTTTAGAGCACAGAACTTTTAGCCACAATACATTAAGCTGATATTCATGTCTTTTGTGTCTAAATTACAGAGCAGGCCCATCACACCTGTGTCACTAATATTAATGCCACAGGACAGACCGTCAGCATGCCATAAGATTTTACCTCTTGTGAGCTGGTCATACCAATTCTGTCAGTGTGTGATACAAAAGTGAAACATGACACTTGATCGGGTGATCTGATCTGGGTATATCACTGATGCGCTTCATAAATCAGCGGGAGACCATGATCACTTCATAGGTGTGAAAGATTACTAGAAATGTTAACATATTACAAAACACTTTGAGGTTACACAGATTTATGCTACAAGTTCATCTCTATGGATAGCTATATCCTGAAGGGAGTTGCTTAGCACATTTCTTTTATTTTTCTTAAATTTCAAGTCAGTCCAAGCAGGTTTGTAGAAGCAGAAGAGTCCTCCAAGCACCAGAAATTCTTACTCTAACACAGTACTGGTACAAAATTGCTAGCACGGCAGAGTTCCAGCAAATACATTCTTTAACCTTAGACCTCATATGTAGTCTGCTAAATGTTAAATCATCTTCAGGCAGTTTGAAAGTAAGTTGTGATGCTAGTCTTTAGGTTGCAGCTATCCTTGCCTGGCTTTCGTGTGTAAACCAGAACAAACATGATAGGACTCAAGACCCTTCTGACAGGGAAATTTGATAGACTCTCATGGTTCTTTACTCATTTTCCATCATGGGTGCTTGTCAAAATTGACAGAAACTACTTAGACAGCCAAGTCTTTTCCATACGTCTCTAAATTACCTTGCCATGCCAAAGGTTTTTATCAAATTAATTAAAACTGCATAAAGGTCAAGATTGCTCTGACAGCACTGATTTGTGAAGCAGTGAAAACTATTTCAAGTTTTTCACAGCTTGCTTTGAACCCACAGTTGTGATCCATCTGATACAAAATGTCACAACAGTCACTTGAGGAAAATCTGCATAAGGATTTTACCCAACATGATCAGCGTAACTATGCCCTTTGAGTTGGTATATAGTGAAATTTGTAACTACTTAATAAAAATGAAGAGTTAGAAATGTGACCAGAGTGAAACATAAATCATAAGGAATCTTCTTTCATTAAACAGCAGAATCAAGAAGGTTTGGTTTTTTGTTTTTTTTTTAATAGCAACCTTTTCTCATTTACAGAGATTTATATTTTAAATGCAGTATCTTTTTGACATAACCAAGGACTGTTGTCCAGTAGCCACACCCTGGGCTGCATTTGAGAGATTTGATTGCTTTTACTTATCGTCTCTTTTCCTAGTTGAACCAATTTTAAAAAATAATGTGGATTGGTCACCATTTTCACCTTCTTTAAGAGAGGCCAAAAGGTTTGAGTAGGTCTGAAGGAAAGCAAAGCTGCTTAGCAAATTGCCTCCGGGTGATTTGTCATGCTTATATAACCTAGGGAGTGGCTTTAAACAATTTGAACATATGTAACATGACACATAAATTCTAAGCTTTAGAAATGATCCTACTTTAAGGGAAGGTAATATGAAGACCATGATGATAGTTTCTAATTCAAAGGTGTGCAAGAATTTGTTCAGATAAAGGACAGTTATACAAATCTGTCTCTAAATGAAGTAATCAGTTTAAATGCATGCTTGCCTTTATGCATATGGATAATTCTATTGAGCTGAAGGGGATCTGAGAAACCTGTGAAAGATGAAAGAACTATTAACTTGTCCAAAGAGAAGCAGGGGGACTGGTGCTACAGTATGTCAAGCCATGTGTCTGCTGAAAGGGAGACTGAATTCCAGTCTATGCTCCAAAATTTCACTGCAGGCTGACCTCCCTCTCCAACACAAGTGAGTGTGTTCTGGGCTACAGAGCTGGTCTTTCTCTGTGTTCCTCTTCAGCAATTATTTATTCCTTCCAAGCAAAATATAACAGTGTTAACAGAAGGGGTTGAAATAAACTCATTCACAGAATAGGCCAAGTGACATTTGGGATTCTTTGTAAGTTTAATTCCTTTTGGAGAGAAGAGGACAATCTCTGTTACCCTTCCCATGTGGGTATATTCACTGTGCTACTGGCTAAAGGGGGAGGAGAATAATGCATCTCTGCAGCCATTGCCATTCTTGTGAGATTCAGGTAACTGCAGATTTTAAGGGCAAGTTCCTGACTGCTGATGGCTTGTTGTGTCTCCTCAGACCAGACTTTGAAGATAAACCCCCTCAGCAGGATCAGAATGAATCCTAGTTCCTCTCCTCAACCTTTACTACCAGGTAATTCAGGTGGTTTGTTACTCAGTGATACTTGGTGCGATTTTAATTTTTCCCTTTCCTCAGAGTCTGACTGAATACTAATTCAGAGTCTGACTGAATGCTGTTGGAAAGCAAGGTGACTGAAATGTAATAGCGGAATTAACCACTGGACAATTATTAAAGTCATGTGCATTAGATGTCCCTGGTGCTGAGCTTCATATCCACAGCAAAGGGACCATTAGCCCTGACTACATTGCTCAGCCAACTCCTGTAAAAACAAGACCAAACAAGATCAATTTTGTCAGCATCAGATGGATCTTGAGTCCATGAGGTGAGTCTTCTTGAATCATGGTGCAATATACATCTGTAAGAGAGTATAAATATCTTTAAAATATTAAATATCTTTATAAATACCATAAATATCACAGCCATAAAAGCATACCTGGTTGAAGCTAGTCATGGCATGTTGGGCACAGAAAGTGTGCAGAATTCAACAGACCCTTGTCCCACTTGTCCTGAGAGTTAATTTGGCTTGTTATCTTTCTTGGCCTGTTCACATTTTTTGCACCTAATAAGGCGTGAAATCATTACGCATGGTATACGTCCTAACATTTAATCCCATGGTGTCATATTTTAATTGGACAGAAAGAGTATCTAAACGGTTATAATTCCCCAAGGATGTGGTTATCCAGTAATAATCACAGCCCTTGAAGATCCCGTATTACTTTTATTAAAATTAAATCCTTCATGACTGAAACACTACATATTTTCTAAATTGCATCAAAATGAATTTGGTGGTTTAAAAGAACAGATTGCAAATTTAGCTTATACAAGACTGCCCATAAGTAATAGCTTATAGAGCACCTGTCACATGCCAGGTCCCCTAGCTATAAAATGCTAAGACTTCAAATCCTCAAGAAATGTGGCTGAGGGCATCATATCTTTATAGACCCCATGAGGGGTATGTAAGGCTCAGACCAATAAGTATGGTTTGAGACTTCAGCCTTTATTATATATTTTATATAGCATGCGATTAGCTGGAAATGAAGCACCATTTGCTGTCACCTAATGGGCCCTTAGCCGATTAAGTCATTCCATGCAAATCACAAAGAAAGGAAAACTCAGAGGAGAAGCTATCAGTCAAGTGTCAGCTTAGTCCCTTGGGCTACATCCATGCCAGCCAATGAAAGAGGGCAGGACTCATTTTCTGAATCAGAGGTAGGAGACAAAACCCAGCTAAATGCACAGAGCTAAATCTGCTCCCTGCTTCTTACATGCCCAAATGGGGGAGACCTAGTCCCTCCTGACTTGTGCTGGCTCCTGACTGCAGTGCAGGCACTGCCTAGGAGCACCCTGGGTGCACACCGAGAGGTGCCCTTGATCCATCCATGAGCAAGAGGATGTCAGTGCCTGGGCCATTCCTGCTTACTTGGATGGACATCACATGGACCATATGCTAGAGTACAGGGAGTTTTCTTGTAACTAGAAGTCATCTTTGGTTTGAAACCTGTTGCAGAAGAAGCAGGAAAAGCAGAACACTTAAGAGTGAAGTCTAGCTGATGTAATTGAAATTATGGAAAAATTGAAATAATGAACTTTGCTAGAATGTGTGAGGACATCAACACTAACTCATAATGGTGTCCTTGAGGTAAAAAAAGAAACACCAAGAGACCTTTTAAGACCCCAGTGTTCTTGTTTTCCTGTTTTAGTGAAGGTACTATAAAAGCAAATGGAGCCCCAAAAGAGCCTGCCCAGCAGCAAGCACCCCCTCCTGACAGGCACATTGCCCATCAGTGTTAATTGTAGTGTAGCAACTCCTGACAGCCTTTTAATAGGCAAGGCAGGAGGGAAGGTGGTATTTTGTTACAGGTCTTTGTAAAGTACTGAAAGGCAAATTTAAAATGCTTATTACACTTGAGTAGCTCCACTCTACTTAAATGTTGGCTCCAGGTTTACTTCATTATGCTCTTACCAGTAATTAAGCTACCAAGGGACAATCAGCAAATAATAAAATGCTGTGGTGGAGGAAATTAGTTTAGACTACAAAGAATTGAATGAAATTATTGTACAAAACAGAAAAAAGCAACAGCATATATCTCTAGATAAATACATTCCAAGGGCTATAATATTTCCTCTACATGAAATATATAAATTGAGGGTTTGGAGAAGTCTCTACTCATTACTTTTCAATGCAGTTTATTAGGTAAATATGGCTTTTCATTGCCACTAATGTCTGATCAATGGACTGGTCATTTTCCTGGACTTTAGCTGTCTGCAAATCAAAAGCTAAAGGCAATGCTTGAATGAAGCATAAGTCCTCTATCTACCTCTATCTTCCATCTCATTGATTGAAGAATAGAAAGATTCATGGAATGCATGGAATGCATGGAATAAGCTGATTTCTCCTACCTTGAGCTGAAAACAAAGTGTTGGAGTCAGGTCATCCTGGAAATGAGGATGGAGCTTGGCTAGACATGTTTGTGCTCTCTATCTTCCATCTCCTGCTCCCACTGTAGATCGTGTAGGAAGACTAACTTTCTTTACTCGCCTTAGGGAAACTTTCCTGACCCTGAGCCCTAGGCAGAGCAGGGCAGGTCATGTTAACAACTGTGTTGAGAATAAGTGAAATTGTTTGAACTTTTGTGTTGATTTTACAGCATACACTCCAAAAAAGGAGTAAGTTGTGACTACTTGAGAGAAAAAAAAGCAGAAGTGGGGGAGGAGATTTTATTTCATGCAGCAGCAATAACTCCTAGTTAAATGATCTCAGTTCATTTGTCTGAACTAGATTAGAAGACACGTGACATACAAGGGATATAACACCTAGCACTTGACTGCTCTTTCTCATCCACCCTGCAAACACTGATGTAAAATCTGTGGGGGTTAATTGATTCGTACAGATGTGAGAGAAAAATCAGCCATCAGAAGGCAGGTAAATTTACAGAAGTGAAAGCCTTACACCATGAGGGAGCTACATTAAAGGAACAACAACCCATGCCCTTTTAAAACTTGGGTGACAAACCATGAAAGAAACTGAGTACCTTCATGATGCCCTTTGAAGAAAATCATGCCCTGGACCTTAAATGATGTCACATATTTTCATCAATTCATCAGTTACAGAAAGTGGCTGTGCACAACTGGTGTTTGTAAACATGATGGACACCTTTGATACCACAGGAGAAAAAGACAGTCTCTGTGTGACTCCTAAGCATTTAATAAGTGAATACATTTTTTCCACAGAACACAGTTCCCCCTCAAAAAACTGAATTTGTTCAATTTCACACTGCAATGGGCAAATTGAAGACAGCTGGCTTTACTCATCTGTGATTTTTTGGGTTTGGTTTTGATTGATTAGGTGCTCTGTTTCAGGTTTTAGTGGAAGGAGAAACAAATAATGCAGCCAAACAGCTAACAATATGATTAAGATTTTATTATTGTGCCAGTATGGTATAACATTAATTTTTTAGGACATAACTGAAGTAATACTTAGTGAAAACAAATGTATCCATGGCAGGGCATGAAGATCCATCTGGGTTTAGTACCTCTCTGATTTAATACATTAGGGCTTTAAAATAAAAAAAGAGCTAAAAAAGAAGTCAGGTCATTTACTGTATTTATATTCTCTGCTGTCCTGATGGTATGGCCATCAATCCAATTCTAATGTAAGGTAAAGGTATTTGGTGTATTTCTAAAATCCACATCTCCTGAAATCATGTGATTATAACTCCTTCTTTTTATCTTTAGTAAGTTCTCTGTCTTCAGTGGTACAGTGAAAACTTTGTGAATTCTAAAAAGTCAAAACCCAAAAGGTAAATGCAAAATCTTAAGATGTGTGTGGTCTTTGAAATATATTTTTAGTCCTTCCTTATGATACTCATAGGGTTTGTGTCTATATTTTTGAGTACACAGGGTATGTAAGGCTGAATACTTAGTTCCACTCACAGCTATAGCAAAAGGACAATACATCTATGACCGGGGTATATTCCCTTTGAAACAGGCTTGTGTCCTGTCAACACCATCAATGCACTTAATTGCAAACAAACTTTTCACAGCCTATCTCAGGAATATAAACAGGTTCTTATACATTGTAGAGAGACTGAGTTGAACAATGCTTATTTCATTATCAGGATTTAAGAATAATGGCAACCTGTTTCAAAGTATTCTGTTAGACACTTTACATAGTTTTCTTCATTTGTTTTATCAGAGCTATATATTTATAAATAAATCTGGTGGTTTGGTGTTTTTATTTTTAATGAATGGTATGCTGTAATTAATGGATTTTGGTGACTTAAAGGAAAAGAAATGTAGGCTGACTTGTTTTTAAAGTAAGGTGAAAGCAAGACATTTTCCAGTACTGGGTAAAAAAAAAAAAAAAGTGACGTGCATATGATGATCTGTATGATCTACATTTTGGAAGTTAAAAAGTGACAGTTAACGTGGTGCATGAATTGTTAAATAAATATTAGTAATGGTGTGGTTATTTTTCTGCCAACTATCATAATTGGAAATTTACTAAAAAACAATTACACTTTCAAAAATTATCTCTCATAAAGCTGCTAAAAGGTTGTAAGCAGAATCCTTGCATTATACAAGTTGAGATGATGTTTCAGGTAATGATGCAATAGTAAATATTTTCTCTAAGAAAGCATAGTTAACAAGTATGTTCCAAAGTGGATCGGTTTAAATTGTCCCAAGAAATGAAGTGTATTATGAAAACTCATTAGGTAGGAGCTGTTCTCCAATTGACAACATAAACAAGACTTCTTTTCCTGGCACTAAAAATGAAGGAAAATAAATGTTGAAATATGCTACCTTGCTAATCTTGATGCAACATTTCCTGGGATAAAATATTCATATTGCTTTCTCCAACTAATACATCATAAGTTATAATTCTATCAAAGTCTGTTAGGTGGCTTACTGAAAGACTGCTATTCATAGCATGCAAAGTCACTTCTTCTGCAGGAAGAACATAATTTCTTCACAAAGGGGTTTTTATTTTTCATTCCAGTGTGCTGTATTTGAAATTCCTTTATATTGATTTAATTTTAATTTTTAATGTAAACAGAGTATGGAAGGCACGATGATAATCAAGATCTATTATAGCACTATATTTAGTTTAGAAATAATAAAAAAGATAAATAATGAATAGGCAGTAAAGGCTTATCTTCCTCCCCAGCCTGCTCCATGTAGTACTTTGTTCCAAAGTTATTGGCGTTTTCAATAGAATGTATCAGTAAATTTAGTCAATTAAAACTTTATTGTGATTCAATAATAAGATTTATTCTATCTGTGGAGCTCATGGGAACTTGGAATTGTCATTAATCTTACAAACTCATGTTTCTTTTCTTCACTAGCCTTCACATTCATAAATATAAACCACCTGGTTGTGGCTACCATTTCTTAGCCCTTTCACTGCTGCTAGGCTGTGATTGTGACTTGACAGCATTTTTAATGGATTGCCCATTCAGAATGAGTGTGGCATTCCTGCAACCTGCAGCTATTCAAGACTACCAGGTATTTAATACATGGAAGTAAACACACACTCGAGCCCTAGAGCTTGATTTTCAGCCACTAGCATCAGTGCAAATGCTCAGTAGCACCATAGAAATTATTTCAGTGTTACTCAGAAGGAGTAAATCTAGTCCAAGCTGCTGGATGTCACTCAGAGATCAGAAAACATAACAGATGGAGTAATATCAGTGGCATGATTGAACATAATAAAGCTCTGTGCCTTCTATCTTTTCTCCACATAGTCTTATATCCCCACTGAACAATGAAGGTGGCATCAACTAACGTCCCTCCTGGAGATCCATATAATGCTGGGGGCTCTAAGTTGGGGAAAGCCTAAGAAAAGCTGGCAGCTATCCCATACACTAAACATGAGGTGGTGTTCCCCAGGAGTCAGCTGCTTGGTGTTGTTTCTGCAGAAGAGCCCAGACACAATTGTCACAGTGGGACATGTGCATTCACATTCTTACCTATTTCACTGTGCAAGTTTGCATCCTTACTCTCCTACCAGTGCTTTATTACTAGCACTTTATACCTTGCATATACTTAGGAATTGGGACAGATACTCTTGGTATGTCCCACAAGATTCACTCAGTAAGTAGTTTCAAGACTCATTTGTCCCACACATAAGAAAAGATCACATTTGTGCCCATGGTTTTTATCCTCAGAATGCTCACCTGGAATGTGTAATATGCAGTTTCAAATCTCTTTCTAATTTCTCCCTTCACTGCTGTGATTATTAAGTACAAATATATTCCTGGATTGGAAACATTTCTTTAGGTTGAGCTCTTACACCTGCATAAAGCAATACAGACTTAAGTCCCAGGGCTGCTGGAATTAATTGCGGTAGGGCCCAGGCTCCTGCTCCCGAAGTCATCACATCTTGTGGTTCATGAGTTGGTGCTGAGCTCCTGTTGGACCTGCAAACAGGGAACAGCCTTGCTGCAGTTTGTTTCTGGAAATTCTCTGACATGCACCGAAAAACAGGGACTGAAGTGGAGGCCTTTGGGAAATTTTGCACCTGGAAGAGAGGGGAAGGGTTCAGGACCCAGTTCTGAGCCCTTTGGGGACTCTCGCACCCCCATGGGACAAAGAGAGGTTAATGCCACAGAGAAAGAAGCCCCCTATGTGTATTTAGGTTATTTATATCAGTGTTCATAAACAGCCAAAAGTGCCTTCATGCTTGCAGCTGGCAAATTAAAGTGTATCTGTGAAAATCTTAGGAGCAAGATATCTCTAAATTTATTTTTGATATAGATACTAGAGGAAAGCATTTCCCTACAGTTGAAAAAACTCCATCCTAAAAAAATTGGCCCAGTTATAAATAACATCTCTCTTCTGTTAAAGTTACTGGACTACTATAGATAATATTTCTTTGCTGAAATAAGTCTCATCTGCATGAGAAAAAAAGGAATTATGTCTCTGACTTAAAAGCACAAATAATGTTTCCAACAAATAGGTCCTGTAATAATTCACACTTTTTATGATCTGTATTTGTCTTACATTCAGAAAGGTTCAGATAAGAACTAGAAGACACAGAGAGAGTGAAGAAACAATAATTAGAAATGAAATGTCAAAAAAAATTTTTTTTTAGACAAATCAAGATCCTTCTAGATATTGCCTCTTTATTTCTTATTTTAATATTTCTATAATTTTTTTGTTGACAACTGTCTCACTCGTGGTAATGTTCAGGGGCTTTCTCCACTAAGTCTCTCTTACACATATATATGTTTTTCTGCCTATTGGCAATTTTTTGATGTTGCTGGTAGAGGAAAGTCACTCAAAGTGAAGGAACTTTGGCTGAGTTTTGTGGGGGACTCCAGCAGAGAGGATAATTAAGTGGGAGCTTCACTGAACTGCTTCTTTCTTGCCTCAGAGATCTCTTCCTCAGGGATGTCATTGAACCACTATTTGTGTACAGACAAGGGAAGTAAAAGTTGCAGGGACACAAGGTTTTTATTCCCATTTGAATATAGGAAGCCTCTGCACTCCAAAGTGGTTTTCTCTCTGGTGAAAACATCACACAACATTTGATTCCTTAAATTCTACCTCACCTCCACAAAGAAGAGATCTCTGCAATGTTTGCAGAGGTTTTGCAATCTAAGCAGAGGGAATTGATTGTATTTTAAATCTTCCTATAAAGACTATTACTAAGCAAAGAAGATCTTGTAAACTACGGTGCATAGTATGCTGTCTCTTTGCTGTGTCGCTTGAGAATGGTTTCATTATGTGTTATTAAAGCTGGATGGAAATTTTCAGCTGCTTTGGAGCCTGCCATCAGTGTCTGGGTTTTCATCTGAAATTGGAACACCACCAAATTTAAACAAATATTTGAATTCTACGTGTAATGGAGGACTTGTTAACATAGCTCCATGTGTTGCAAGTCATATCTATATCTAGCACATACTGCAGTTCTTTTTTAGCAAAAATGAAAGAGGTCTCTGATTTTACAGGCAGATTGGTCCTGCTGACAACATCAGTTGGGGATTTACCTCCTCATTTTCAGTTCATAATGCCGCAGAAGGCTATTTGTCACAGATCTAATTATTCTTCATAGGAGTGATGAAGACAAAAAAATGTAAGTACCTTCCCTCTACCCAGGTCTCCTTAGGTACTTGATTTCTCTTCTTACTTTTTCCTTTTGAGTTCTGGCAAAGCATCTATTAACAATAGAACAAGAGGGAACAACTTTAAACTGCAACAGGGGAGATTTAGACTTGACATTAGGAAAAAATTTTTCACAGAAAGAGTGGACAGACAGTGGAATAGGCTGCTCAGGGAGGTGGTGGAGTCACCATCCCTGGATGTCTTTAAGGGTTGTTCGGATGTGATGTTGGGGGATATGGTGTAGGGGAGAACTTTGTAGAGTTGGGCTGATGGTTGGACTCAATGATCCCAAGGGTCTTTTCCAACATGAATCATTCTGTGATTCTGTAATTTATTTGTTCTGTTTGTTTCAATAGAGCTAAAAAAAACCTGTATTTTTTTGCCCATATATCCTTGCTTATAATGAGCATTTATGGGTAGTGGGATACGGATCCTTGATAAATAAATTCCTTGCAGCACTTATGGCGGACTGTGTTTGCTGCCAGTCCCCACACTGCTGCAAGGAAACATGAGGCTGGCAGCAGTGGCTGGGCTTGTCCCTGCCAAGGGGAGCTGCTCCAGTTGGCAAAGTGGGCACTGCTGTGATGAAGCTGGAGCCTGCGGGCAGGTTGCAGGAAAGGGAGATTGAATGGGGACAGGGATCCTCTCCAGGACATCCAGGCTGCATCGTGGGGGAAAGGAGAAGGCAGAAGGCTGGTGCTGGGTCCCATGCAACCTACCCTACCTTGTTCACTCTTCATCCAACTCAACCTGATGTGCCTCAGGCTGCTTTCCTGTTATGAATCTCTGACTGTCAGCGAAAAGCTTTGACCAGCTTCTGAATTCAGAGGAACAAAGTCAGATGTCTAATTAAGTTGCCATAATATGAGGTTGTGCCAAACTGGTTCTGTATTTAACCAGGAATACCTTTCACTTTACAACACACTTACTCATAGACATTTTTATTATCTCCTATGATTTATGCCAGTCTGGTGCCTCACTGTGGGAAGAGCACTGTAGTTAATAGGTGAATAGAGTGTGACTGTCTCCAGTCTGAACTCAGTGTGACCATCTCCAGTATTGAATTTACTCACCTGCCTTTCTAAAACACCAAAGAGGCAGTGGAATATATTTTGTATTTCTCACTATACTGCTTGTGTCAAAAACCCCACCAAACCACTTTAACAAGACTGATATCTAAAAAAACCCCAAACCATATCATTACACCTCTTTCCATTAGCTTACATGCTTTGCTACTGGTAATGATATTCCATGTTCTCCATCTCAATGTTGACCATATTTCAAAGATGAAAGAAATCTTCTGAGCAAATCAAAGGATTTTCTCTTGGAAACATCTGTTGGTGACTATATGGGGAAGGACAGATCTTGCTGTGCAGAAATATTTTTTCACTGTACTGAAGAGGAGCAATGAGCTGACCCCAGAATCCTGCCACTGTGATACAAAGACAAATCCACTACCACTAAAAATTTTCTTAGCTCCAGTCACTGGTGGACTACACCATACTATGTGTGGAACTTACTGCTTGGAATTTGGTTTTCCTGGGGAATCTTGACAGGGACGGGAAAGGGCATTATACATCACCCCAGTATTTTTTAATTTTTTCCCTATCTTTCTGCTGAATAGTCACCAGATAGAAGGAACCTGTTTTCATGGAGACTTAGAAGAGTATTAGCATTGAAAGAGTAGCCAAAAAACTATTCTTCAATCAAACACAACAACTGCTATGGGAAGGTCTTTGATAAGATCTAGACAGGGGAAAGTGCTATCATAATTTCTAAAAGATGGCATAGCTTGACACAATGAAAGAAAAATAATAGAGAGAAGAGAAGAGAAGAGAAGAGAAGAGAAGAGAAGAGAAGAGAAGAGAAGAGAAGAGAAGAGAAGAGAAGAGAAGAGAAGAGAAGAGAAGAGAAGAGAGAAAAGAAAAGAAAAGAGAAGAAAGAAAAGAAAAGAAAAGAAAAGAAAAGAAAAGAAAAGAAAAGAAAAGAAAAGAAAAGAAAAGAAAAGAAAAGAAAAGAAAAGAAAAGAAAAGAAAAGAAAAGAAAAGAAAAGAAAAGAAAAGAAAAGAAAAGAAAAGAAAAGAAAAGAAAAGAAAAGAAAAGAAAAGAAAGAAAAGAAAAGAAAAGAAAAGAAAAGAAAAGAAAAGAAAAGAAAAGAAAAGAAAAGAAAAGAAAAGAAAAGAAAAGAAAAGAAAAGAAAAGAAAAGAAAAGAAAAGAAAAGAAAAGAAAAGAAAAGAAAAGAAAAGTGAAAAATAGAAGAAGCCTTTGGGGAATTAAGTATATAAAATGTCTGAGCATAGATTCCCTCAGTAAATAGCTATTATTTGTAAGTATGGAACCTTAAATTAGCTGGTGCCTGAACCATACCCGGAACTTAGGTACCGAAAATTAGAGTACCACTCTCTCCTACTTCCCATAGCCCTTCCAGAATTAGCATGTAACATTTTTGTATTAAGATTTCAAGGGGAAAAAAATCTACTTGGGGAAAAAAAAAAAAAAAAAAAGCAAAGTAAAGCTAAAAAAAAAACCATAATAAAAGAACAAAAGACAGGGGAGAATGATTATCAATTTTCTTTAGAAAAGAACCTATTCTCTTTTTCTCTCATGGATACTATAAAAATTTACCACCACCAAGCATCCTCTCTAGGGTACTGAAATCTTACATCCTCCTGTGTCCTTCTGAAGACCCATGCATGGCTTGTTAGTCAGCTAAGAGTGCTTTTTCAATGCCTCTGTATAGCCTCCAGCCCTGCCTGAAGCCACAGCAGACAATTCCTTTGACATTGCTTCTTGCTAACTTCCCTTACTCTGTCTCTGTTTTAAATGAAGCTCCCAATCCTGATCGATCCCATTCTGAATAATACTGGATATGGGAGACTGCTGCTTGATGCTCAGTTAGCCAGCTAATGACCTCAAAAATGGGTGTATATAGATAAAAATTGGTTGCACAGAAAAGACCTATTTTATCTTTCTACTGCAATTATATTTAGGAAACTGACAAGATCTAAGATTTCTTCTTCCATTGCAGTGGAAAAGCTTTTCACAATCAGGATCCCACACTTTCACCCAGGACAATATTGCTGTTTAAAAACATTCTTATGATTTTGTATTATACACTGGATATGTTTCAGGCAACTTTTCAGATCTATCTGGAATGTCCACCAATGCTGGACATGTAATATCTTTATTACATATTCTTCTGCCATGTTAGGAAAGATTGTCTGTTCCCAAGGTAGATTTCAGAATAGAAATAGTCTCTTGGGAGATTCCCTCTGCTTCCCTGTCAGATGGTGTGACTCCAGGGGTCTTCTGCTCCCCAAAGAAGCCATCAGACAAGGAGATCCTCTGTGACTGAAGATGCTGACTTATAAATACCTGGAAATATTTACTTTTAAGAAAATTCTGCAGTACTATTTGAACTCAGGGGTTTGCATGCTGGTCTCCCAGTTAAGTCCAAAGATCACAGAATCATCTAGGTTGGAAAAGACCTTGTAGATTATCCAGTCCAACCATTAACCCAACACTGACAGTTCCCAACTACACCAGATCCCTCAGTGCTAAGTCGACTCTACTCTTAAACCCCTCCAGGGATGGGGACTCCACCACCTCCCTGGGCAGCCCATTCCAACGCCCAACAACCCGTTCTGTAAAGAAATGCTTCCTAATATCTAGTCTAAGATATTGTCCCCAGGCACAAGATGGTGGTGACCATGAGGGCACCTGGTGGAGGAGCCAGGAGTGGGCAGGGGGGGGGGGGGCCCTGATGAGCATCAGCCAGCCCCGCGCCCTGGCATCGGCGATGAGCAGTGTTGCGGAGGCGCGGGAGCTGAAGGAGCAGCTGTGGGAGGTGGCGGTGCTGGGGGACATGGAGGAGGTGCGGTGGCTGCTGGGCACGGGGGTGGATGTCAAGTCCCGCAACGAGATGACTGGACCTGTCTGCACTGGGCCTGTACGCGGAACCACGCTCCAGTGGTGTCCTGCCTGCTGGATGCTGGTGCAGATAAGCAGATCCTCACCACTAAAGGAGAGCTGGCTGCACAGCTATCTTCAAAACCAGGCATCCAGAAGATTTTGGGAGAGGAAGAAACTGAATGCCAAGGGGTGAAAGATTTAAATTTGCCAGTTGTTGCAAACTACTTGGTCAGCCCACCACTCCCTTACGTTTACATGAAGAAAACGTTCCAGACATCTTGGCAGAATCCCAGAATGAAAGTGCTTCCACCTCTTCTGCTTCCCAGTGTGAAACTAGTCCTTGCTCATAAGCAACTCAGGTTGAAAGCATATGCACACCTACATCATGCAACAGCGACAATGACTTTCCTGTATTAGAGGCTGGGGAAGAGCCACCTGCCCTGCCAGCAGCTGCTGTGGCACCATGCTGCGCCCAGCCTGGGGTTCACAATGGCCCCGCGCCCCACACCCAGCCTGGGGTGCACAACGGCCCTGCTCCCCGTATCCAGCCCAAGGTGCACAACAGCCCTGCTCCCCAGCCAGCCTCGCACTGCTGCGGAGCTCTGGTCTTGCCTGGAGCAGCCCAACAGGCCTAACCTCTGCAGCCAAACAGGTCGCCCACCAGTCCAACACCAGCCTTTGAGCCCTTTTTCTTTACTGGAACTTTCCCATGTAACATGCAAGAACTTGTGCTTAAGGTGAGACTCCAGAACCTAAAGACAATGACTTCATTGAAATTGAACTGGACAGACAAGAACGGACCTATCAAGATCTGCTCAGAGTGAGTTGCTGTGAATCGGGCGTTAATCCAGAACAAGTAGAGAAGATCAGAAAATTACCTAATATACTAGTAAGAAAGAACAAGGATATTGCCAGATTTCAGGACTTCCAAGAGCTGGAGTTAGTTCTTGTGAAAAGCGGCATCTCTCCTTTCAGAAATGCTGCATCAGCTTTGACCGAGAGACCATGCTACAACAGCAGAGCAGTGAATTAAGCAAGTGTAAAACCTTGTTACTGTTAGGGTTACTATTTTAACTAGTAGTTTATCTTTTATATTTAATAACCCCTTTGGTTTTATTTCTTTACTTGATATTGTATTCAGATAAGGGATACCTCATTTGTCTACTAAAATCACATGCTTCCAGTGTATTTCAATGAAGTTTATTGGTGGTATTTGGCAACAGAGGGCAGGAAAGACTTAAATTATTGATATGAAATGTATGTTGAGTACTCCCTCTCTTTGACCAAATAAGATCATGGCCAAAGCTTTGTAGCATTAAAGATTGTTCCTTTATTTTTTCAAAAAAGTAAAGGAGGTGCACACACAGATAGTCCTCTCCACTCATGAACTATGTGTGCTGTTCCATCACAGTCACCTCTCTGGCATTGCTTGCTGTATGGTAATGAATGTACTAGTTATATTAAAAGGAGCTGCTGTGTTTTCATTGGTGCTGCACAGGCTTTTATAGAGGTAAAAGGTTTGTGACCTTGGTGGACAAGTGATAGACTTTGGATCAGGCTCCACATTACAGTGTGCACCATCTCTTACATACAAGCCACAGACAGTTAACACTGTTTTCAAGCGTAAGCTTGAAACAGGTCATTAATGCAGTGACTGATGGAAGTGAATTGCTTTGAAAACCAGAAGACTGAGATGATTATGGCAGGTCACAGCAAGATCAAGAAGCAAAGTTCTCAGTAGGGATCTCCTTACTGGAAAGAGAAAAGAGCCGGGGGAGAAAAAACCCTTGCTTGTTAATATTTAAGAGTTATTTCTTGTGAGAAAAGCATGGTACGTATCTGAAGGAATTTATAAAGACAGTATGGAGAAAGGTATGGAGATTTCTATCAGTTACCCACTTTTCTTCCATACTGCTTACTAAGATGCATGACTGTCTTGAAGTAATCCTGATAATCTGGGTGTGTTGCATAAGGCAATATTCATTATCTAGTAATATTTATATGATAAATAAATACAAAAGTTCAGGGAAAAATACAGATTTTGTGTCTTTCCTCCAGAGAAAATTTTTAAGATACAGTATTTTGCTTTGTTTTTTATTTTTATTTATTACCACAGGAGATAGGGTCCTTAAAACGGTTGGGTTTTTTTTCCTAAAACAGGTGGTAGTCCTTTAACTAAGTTACTGAAGTACTGTGGTTTGTAGCACATGACATTTGTTAAAGAGAAAAAGGATTTGATTCAAATGGTCCTGCTTGTGATGAAGATATTCCTTATATAATAATATTCCTGCAATCTGGAAGATGCACAAAAGCTTAGCTGATACTAGCAGTAATATCAAGTGAATTCAAATTAGATATGCTTATTGCAGATCAAAGACACTGCTTAATACTGTCATGGTTGGGAAAACAGAGGACTCTGTTTCATGCAGCTCAGAGATTTTCCATTTCACTCCTCTGAATTTCAATGACCTTCCCATCCAGGATCCTTGACTTCCAAAATTAAATGTGTAAGCAAAAACTTGAACTCCAGATAAACTGAACTCTACAGCCGTTTGTCAGCTGCCTACAATTCTCTTATGCAATGAATAAAGCATTTTAGAGAGAAGCCCTAACTTGTATATGGAACCAAGACAGAGTAATTAATTTATAATGCATCACTGAAAGAGGACTTGCCATCAAACATGATTTTGTTACAAAAAGTATTGCTAGGAACTTCAAAATGTAAATAGAATTTGTTATCTGTTTATAAAGGAGTTGAAAAAAAATTGGCTATAAGGCATTGCTAGAGTGAAGTAAAAGTCAGTAAAGCAGGATATGAAGGGTAAGCAAATCAAGTGCTATTCTTGTTTGTGACATACAGATACATGACATGGAAACACTGAATTAAAAAATAAACCATTTTTCCTTTCTTTAAAGTAACTCTAATATGTGGTCATCATATCATAACAACAAATTTCCTATTAGAAAAGACTTCTATAGCAATAACAGTGAAAGACATGAGCTTACTTAGAAATAAAACCCATGTTTTATTCCCCTCTACATCTTGTAGGCACCCTGTTTAGCTGCTGCTCACATTTTAATGATCATTTACCACATATTACCTTCAAATCAATGAGAATTGTTTTCAGCACTGCTATAGGTTTCACATATTTCAGACTAAAATAATTACATACTGAAAAATGTAGCTAAAATATGCTGAAGAATAGTTACATTTTTTACAAAAATAATGCACAGCGGATATGTTAAAGAAATTTTATGCCTGTTAAAGCTGACTAGGTTATTTTATATGAATTTCATTTGACTGACAGCATGTTTTTGCTTGATCTGAAACTGGAGATCTTCCAGTCAGCCAAGCATTAAGGGAGAAACCAGAGAAAAGAAAAACCCTGGGAAAGGCCATCCTGTCTATTAGGTCTGTTTCCATACATAGACAGAAGTTTTAAGTCCTTCACCTGCATGATCACCAATCACGTGGTAGGAATACTGCCCATGAAGCAAAATTGCAACACATAAGGGTATCCCTTGTTTTAAAACGTTTCATCTGAGGCATTTTGGTTTGAAAAACATTCATCAATGTCAAGGCCCAATTCTTTTGTATCTAAACTTTTTTCAAATGACAGAAGAAACTGGTATGCATTCTTGATGGTGTGGCCTTGGCTAGGGGCAGTCCACATAAAGCTGTCTATGAACCCTGGATTTTATTTCGGGCATTTGTGCTCACCTCAAACAAGAGCACTGCATAATATGAATGAATTAGTTCTTCACATAGCTCTGTGCCTTGTATAATTGCACATATTGAAAAGAGGAACCTTCATACCAGATAACTCACCTCTGTTTTTGTGAAAACTTTTCCTAAGTATTGCTTTTTGGCCTAACACAAAGCAAGAATCCAGATCTGAAATTCTAGATATTGCTGCCCAGAACTGTTGTTCAGTTTTCATTGTGGATATCATGACTTCTTGGAAGTGTTTGGGGAACCACAAATTAACAGTGTGGTTGGTTTCTTAGACATTTAATTCAGTTATCCAAACTGCTGGTGCCAGAGAACTCTCTAGATATGAACTGGAAACTAATTTACTGATAGGAACTGAATGTGGAAATCCAACATGGGTAGAAATGTCCTTACAGTCCCAACCTGGCATGAATCATCATAATCAACACTCCTTGAGAAGACACACTCTGTTCTCTGCTTTCCTGTGGGCATCACGAGTGGTGGCACAGTTAAACTCCTCATCCATCCAGGCAGTACTGGGACAAAAAGTAATTTATAAAATGTGCGTGTATTTGTAAAAATGCCCATAAACCTTTGCATCCCTCTGTGTCTCTGCTTAAAGACACCTGTGGCCCTTAAGCATAGAAAAATCATCAGTTTTTCTGAAAAATATAATCCATTTATTTTTGGCAAGATTTTCCCTTGCTCCTGTTGCTAAGCATTTATAAAAATAGTGATGCTGATTTCACTAGAACTACTCACTGGCTTATGAACTTCTCAGTTCAACCACATATTTTACAAGAAAGTCCTTACAGACCAGGAGGTTTTTAAGATGATTAATGTGGTGAAGAGTGTTCTCCTTTCTTCCTAATGGAGCTCTCACACAAACTCTTGTATACAGAAAATTTGACTTGATTTTTTACGGCTGTGAGTTGAAGTCAAGTACTCCTGTCTTTGAGAGGCCTCTGCTTAATTGATGAGCTTGATTTGTTCAGGACAGATTGGGAGCAGATGGCATGTCTAGTTGTGAAAGAGCTATGCAGTGTCAGAAAAGTTTTGTTTTGTTTACAATCTTACGATATTGTTTGGTGTTTTTTTTCCATAGTTCTGAGACCAGTTCCAAAAAAGGCTTCACCATGCCAACTACTGTGCAGCCAGCAGAAGATACAAGAGGCTTAGCATTTTTCAAGATGTGGCCTTGTCGGTGACTAGTTCTTTGAAGCCAGCACTTTGCATGTGTTGTCTCTAAAGTAGCATTCTTTCTTTACATTAAATAAACAGTAAGAGAAAAGTAATCATTCCTCCCTCTTTCCAATCCTCTCTCTCCCTCCCCATCCCACACCCCATTCTGGCCTGTACAAGCAAGTATAAGATCAACTGCAGAATGCTTTCCTTGTTCCGTGAAAAAGTTCCTCTTACTGTTTCCCAGACATTAGTGTTTCCTGTTCAGACTGATTGCTTTTGTTTTACTTTCCAAGGTCTATTTTTTAAAGAGATGTGTGTTTTGTACTTTTACTCTATTCTTAGGCTAGGGAACGCAGTGAATAGGAAATCAACCCCGACATTCCTTCAGTTCCTTCACAGCTCCCAAACATACAGCTCACCTCCTGCTCACCATTTACTTTCTTCACATTTTACCTGGTTGTTTGCATTACTTACTCAAAAAATATTTAAATATAAATAAGCTGTGAGTTTTTACAGCTTTCTCTGGTATAGCTCAGAGCTTAACTCTCATGTGCCTCTGCTGATTCCTCTTGTTCTGGCAGGATGCAAGTGGTAATCTTGCAACCAAATGCAAGACACTGGGCTCATTTTCCAAATACCAAAGATAGTGTGTCTTGTTCATAATGAGATTACAATCAAGGTCTGAAATTCCCCTGTCTCAGCAGCTCTGGGGGCTCACACTTTCAGAAGTGATTACATTTCCTACCGGTGAAGGACTTTTTAGCACTATTTCTGCAGACCTTGATAGATTTAGCCTTGAAATGAGGCATGTTACTGCTCTAATATTATGCTCGTTGGGTAGACTGTGTGCTCTGCAGACAGCTCACTGAATTTGAAAAACACTATTATTTCTTGCTACAGAAAACAACTAAAACTGTACCAAGAAAGTCTGTCCTATTAAATGTTTCAACTTTAGTGTGGGGCTAAAAATCATGTTGGAACGGGCACAAGATGAGTGAGTTTCAATTCTATGTGATCTTTTTTCAGGAGAGATGTGTCAATGTGTGTGCTTCAGGCTTCAAACTGTGTAATGAAAGTTAAACTTGTAGAGGTCTTGATTATCACACATCTGCAGTTCACCAGTAGTGGAAATGGCACACACACACAAAACCCCAAAACAAAACACGAATTTTCTCACAGTCTATGAAGTACACTATCACTGTAAAAATTTTTTAAGCAGGTCATATGTAGCCTAACCTGACTTCTGGCATACTGTTACAGAAGCTCTCAAATAGACAATCAACCACCAAAAAAAAAAAAATTATTATCACAATTAACTAGCTCTCTGTAAATTACGGGTTCAAATGCTTCTGAGAGGAGAACAGAACAGCTTTCTAGGGTTTAACGGCAACCCAAAATGCTTTACAAAGCCCCACTCCCTGGGGTTTAATGGCAACCCAAAATGCTCTATCACTCACCTGACAAGTGAGGGCTCTCACCCTCGAGGACCTGCTCAGGGCAGCGTCCTGACCCAAGGCCCCTCGAGGAGTTTCCTTGGGCAGCATCCTGACCCAAGGGGAGAGTCCTCGACCGCAGCTGCTGCTCCAGGGGACGAGTTCCAAATGGGTCCCCAGGGGCCTCCATTGATCCCCAGGCCCAATCTGACCTGCGGTCAATAGCGGCTCCCTTTGGCCAAAGGCCCCCGTTACCACAGAGCCCTGAGAACAAAGGCAGCCAGGAGCTGCCACACCTCAGCAGCCAACAAACCCTATTTTCATTGGGCAGGTGCACCTGCCACAATCCACCCTGTGACTACAGTCATGATTCAGCTGGTTTCCTTGAAGTGGTGGTGCAGTCACCTCTTGCCTCCAAGGTTAAAAGGGAGTGCAGTCCTGGTGAGTCTCCATACTCATTGTGGATTGTCACCCTGAGATGACTATACAACCAAATCTTACAAAAAAGAACCAACCCTCCAACCATACAATGTATTACAATCAACATTGAAGGAAGCTGATTAACCATTCTAACAAGGAAGATTCAAACATATTCAATTAATCAATTAATGATTAATATGGCAACAGTTGCCTCAAGTCTCTTGCCACTTTCTTAATTTTTTGACCTAAAGTGACATTAACACAATAGCACCAAGTTCAGTCACATCCTTCTGAATGCTGCCAATTTCACATGGTTCATTTTCCACCACGTTGTCATCTGAGTCTTGATTGTCCATATGGATCCCCATGGCCAAGCAGGATGCCAAAGTCATCTGTTCCTTCAAGATCCTAACAAAAAAACAGAACTAGGTCTCGGATCAGAACCCGGGCATCGTTAAAAATCAGGGATTCTCCATCAGGCACTGATTCGGTGAGTTTTTCTACCTTTATCTAAGGCCTCCCAGTCATGTAAACCCCTAGATTTTACCAAGGTCATAGGCACAATGCCAACTGAGGGCAACTTCACTATGACAGGTTGGCCTGAATTGTATTTTCAGGGGGAACTGGCCCTTATGATTGTCAAATATAGGAGCATCATCACCTGATAATCCCAGAGGACAAAATGCTCATATTTTTGGGTTCACATAATGTCCCCAGCGGTTGCTAATAATAAAAACCGCTTGTGCCAACCTTATATCCCAGTTGGGTCGTGAAACATTGACGTCTCTTGATCAAGCCATTAATTCACTCAACCATGGCATTAACTTGAGGGTAATATGGTGTATGAAACATCCACTTGATGCCTTGTGTGCCCACTCCTGGACCACCCTAGCAGTAAAGTGGCTCCTGTTACCTGATTAAATTGATTTGGGTGTTTCCTTTTCTATCTGCAGTGTGTGGCAATAATGATCTAACTGCACACAGCGCTTCCTCTGACTTTCTCACTGGAAGTGGGGTGGGGTGGGGTGGGATGGGATAGATGTTCCAGAGATCTTAACCCCTTCTCCAGGTGTGGTTTTAGCAAGCTTTTGAGCCAGTGCATAGCAAACAATTGTTGGCGAGAATCATGCAAATGTACATTGCCTGCTGTCCCACAGGGGAGCAAAGCCACCACCACTCCTGACAAATGCACCACAAACAGCCCATCCCAGACCTGGCTGCGCCCTGCCCAGCCAGGCCCTGTAGCTGACAAAAGTCCCGGATGGGCATTCAGCCACCCATCATCGGCTGTTAACTGCCACCTTTTGTTTGGTTTGCTGACTGGCCACATGGAAGAACTGTAAGGGGAATGTGTACAATTTATAAACTTTTTTCAGTATCATTAATTACCTAAGAAATACCCTGTTTGGCAGCAGTTGGTAATGGATATTGAGAGACACAGGTGACTTCTGTCCCTCTAACTCCTAAACTCCACACTGCCATCTGGTAAACACCACTGTTTACCTACCAAAACATCAAACCCTAATATTTTTCCTTTGTTCTCAAGTTCTGCGTTCCAGCAACTGCACCAGCTTAGAGATGTTACCAGTAGATTGCCCATGTAATATTGGCCGGGGTACCCCCAGTGCCAACGCCTTCCGCCAAAGATGTTTCCTTCCTGAATCATAAAATCAACCTGACTTATCCCAGGGCGGTTTAAACTCTCTATGAGGAGGCTGCTTGGGGGGAAGTTTCCGACTAACTTTACGAACCCTCCGGCTTCAATCTTCACCCCCACTCGGGTCAGTCCAGCCCATTTCTTGCCCATAAGCAACCCGATCATGTAACACTTCTGCCCCCGTTAAGACGTGTACACGAGAGGTGGGGGGTTTGCTGGTTGCATTCAATAGCTATTTGCACCCTTTCTCTAAGGGACAGGACATGGATCTTTAAGGCATCTGGGAGCCCTCTAATGAGAGCTCTAATGTGGCTGGGATCCACCGGCGCCGCAAGCAGGATTCCACAGTGCCCCCTCTCATCCATCACCTGAATGCAAGCGGCCTTTTGTACTCACTCTGTCAGCTCCGACATCCCATTTACTTTAATGGTAAGAGGCTCTTCCCTCTCGTTAGGGTCCACACCCACAGCCCAGTAAGCTACTTGAGATGTTATTGACTGGTTACCTGCTGGTCCATCACTTAAAAACACTCCAGTCATCACTCAACAGAATTTGACACCACCACCACCACCACCCCCCCCATTAAAGAAATTCTCCACAAATACTCCGTTTCTGTTTCACCCGGTTTACATGAATATTTAACCTGAAGTTCACTAAGCTCGGGTCTCGTCCAGGGGGTTGTACAGTTGGTGGTTCGGGGGTTCCCACCTTGTGGACCTGTGTGCCTTTCTGTTTTAAGGAGAGGTCACACCTGTCTTTCTTCCAATTCCTCTACTTCCTCCAAGCCACTTTCATCAGACTCTCCCCAAATATCTCCAATCCACTCCTCAAGATCTACACTTGTAATCTTGTAATTAACATTCGAATCTGAACAACAGTAGGAGGCTTTTTTGCTTGTGCCAGCATAATTTCAATTTTTTTTTTCTTATAAGTGACTTCTTTCTCTTTCTCGTAATAATTCTGTCTTTAAAGGATTGATTTCCAACCGCTCCTCTAAGGCATCTTTCTCCACTACTACAAACTGATCCTGCGCCTGAATCAAGCAGGCACCTAATATTGCACACATTTTTCCTTCACTTCTGCTATTCCACCAACTCCCCCGGCTTTGTTCCAACTTTCTCACAACTTCCACTGGATCACACCACTTCTCCTTCACCCATTGTACATCTGGGGTAGAAGGGGCACAACTATATTTCTGTAATATCTTCCCTATCGACATCCTGCCGATTACACCAATTGTTACAGAGGCTCTCAAATAAACAACCAACCACCAAAAATAAAATTAAAAAATTAACACAATTATTTACCTCTCCATAAATTGCAGGTTCAAATGTGTGTGAGAGGAGAACAGAACAACTTTTGAGGGTTTAATGGCAACCCAATCACTCACCTGACAAGTGAGGGCTCTCAACCTCAAGGACCTTCTCAGGCAGTGTCCCGACCCAAGGCCATTTGAGGAGTTTCCTTGGGCAGCGTCCTGACCAGGGGATGAGCTCAAAATGGCTCCCCCAGGGGACTCCATTTAGCCCCAGGCTGAATCTGACCTGCAGTCAATAGCGGCTCCCTTTGGCCAAAGGCCCCCGTTACCACAGAGCCCTGAGAACAAAGGCAGCCAGGAGCTGCCACACCTCAGCAGCCAAGCAGCTCTGCTTTCACTGGGCGGCTGCACCTGCCACACACATATATATATTTTCCTGGGATTTTCTGCTTAATTTTAGACTTTTGAATTTTTATGGATGTCAAAATATAATTTATCTTCTTTTTTCATATGCACATTACTCTAAACACAGATACTTTTATAACAATTGCTATTATGAGAACTCTTACTTTTCAAATAGATGCAGAGTTCATTACAGGTGCTTCACAGAAACCCTTGTGAAACAGTAAATATCAAGAGTCATTATGTGGCCTTTTCACAAAGGCTCACATTTACATCTAACGAAAGAGTGACTGATAAGCACATAACCTTAAAGGCCTTTACAGAAAATTTCTCAGTTGAGCAGAAAGTGTGTAAACACTAACCTTTTCTGAGGTCAGTGAAGAAAGGTCTAGATCATCCAAAGCTGGATCACCTTTAGCAAGTTGGGTTTTTTTCCTCATGATGGGGAATTACAGTTTGAGTAGATTCGTGGACTCAGGTGGTACATGCCAAACCACCCACAATTTAAGTTCTTCAGTCAAACCTGTGATCCTCAGAATGCCAACTTAGCTACTGCACTAACTGTGAAAGAGCCAAAGCCCACAACCACCTCTGCCTAACACCTCACTATTAATAAAGTATTTGCTTGTGAAGTTGCTCACTAGCATATTTTTCTGCCCACGATGATCAGTTGGCATATTTCTCTTGCTAAAGCTCTGCTGGGCTGCTGATGGCTTGGGGCTGTCCATGCAGGAACCCACCAACCTCAGCTGCTGGCAGTCTGTCTGTGATCATCATGGGTATTTGCTCTGTAGTCAGCAGAGTCATGCAGGAAAAGACAGACCTGGATGTAATCTCTTCCTCTGCTTCTGAGCAGGGTCTCTCAAGAATGTGCCTCACTTCATGTCCAGACACCAGAGAGAGCATCCTAATACCTCAGCTAGCCACTACTTGGGTGGAATAGGAAAGAAGGGAACACAGCTCTTGGCTTCTTTCACTGAAGTGTCTGATCGGCATAGAAATTTTATATTTAAATGAGAACTACACTCTTCGTCTAGCAGTAGTAAGCTTGCCAGCAGTAAATGAGAACCATGTCCTAGTCCTTGTTCCACTGAGTGTTTTCTTATCTCACTACTTACATTCTTTACATAAAAACTGTAAATAGTGAGACAGAAGTCCACACTGGGAAGTATTTATTTTCTACCAAGGGTTTTTTCAAGTGTGGCTTAGATGATTGCTTCAGGAGAGGTTGTGCAATCTGTCAGAGTTAACAAAGTGAACCATGTGAAAATTCACGTCAAGGGGTACAAAGCATGTTAAAACAGGGAATGAGGAGTATTGAGGAGCTCTGGCTAACATGCTTTGGTTTCTCAAATACAGAATATAGAAATAATATATGTTTTTAGTAGGAACAGAGCAAAGAATAAACCATGGATTTTCCCCAGTTCAAGTTAAAAAATATTTTGTTATAGAATTTTTAAATTAATGAAGACTCATTTTAAAGTCGTCTCTACTGATCTGAAAAACTGTCTTTTGACCTAAGCAGTGATCAAATAGATAAGGAAAAGTTTTCATTGTCATTACTGGAATCTTGCTGACTCTTTTTTGAGCAGTGACATTTCATGACACAATAAACAAAATATGACCACAGCCGTAAACAGCCTAATATGGATCCATCAATAACAAAAGGGGTAAAAATCCTCCTTTTTTAAAGGACACGTCTGCTGTGTGTGTTTCAGGTAGAGACTTGCTGCTGGAATGCAATTTGATTCCAGTCTAAAACAAATGTGACCTTGTTAGCCTTGTTTGAACTTGGGACCATGTTAACATGGGACCTTGATGATGTTCAGTCAGTTCTGAGAGCAGAGAAGTTTATCTCTTCTTTCAGATGTCATGGTGATAGGAAACAGCAGGCCAAGATAAAGCCTCATACAGTAAACGTTTATTCATCATAAGAATTCCTCTCAGCAATTTTCTTCTTGTGATTATTTAGATTGTCCCATCTTTAACGCATACTTCCATATCATAGCAGGACAGGAATGATAATTTCAGTGGTGCGTGAGACTTTCAGACATGATGAAAATGGCCATCTACTTATGCACCTGGAAAAGGAAGTAACTAATCAATAAAGCGTTGAGAACACCATTGATGCTATCCAAGACTGCTGATGATCAAAATGGTGTGATCGATTTGTTTTATGAATGAAACCTGGGCAGACTTTGGGCTTGTTAAATCACAGTGTGGTTTCATGATCTTTTGGCCGTGAGTTAATTGAATCTGACCTACGAGGAAGTTTGTTACAGCTTGTCTCCACAGAGTTATATCCAGTCTTGTTTTCCTAATTAAAACCACAATTAATGTTAAATTCCCTCAAACTACTCAGACAAATGTCATTGCCAGCGTTTATTGACATCAAAACAAATTCGGTTTTGGATAATTTTAAGCAGTTTTCAAAATGACATCACATTCAAACAATAGCTGAGTCAGAATAATTCTTATATTTTTAATGTAAATACTTCAATTATTCACCTAAGAAAAATTTTTATACCATGTGTACTCCTACCTATTATCTGACACAACTTTTCCCATAAGAAAAGCAATATATCTTACCTTTTAATTTTTAATAAGCTTTGTATTACTTTTTAATGTATTCCCTTGAGAAAAAGATTTTCTCTTCAATATGACTTAAAGCTTACATTGGTCCTTTAAAAAAACCCTCAGCTGACACCATGGGATGAATTTAAATCACACCAAAATGTGTTGGAAATTCGAGTTGCTTCCTCTGCAAATAAGAAACATGTACATTGGATGAAATCAAAACTAAAGGAAAGTGAGTGTTGATTTGTAGTATATTCAACATAATACATGTTAGCTTAGTTATATTATTTTCTTTATATTAATATTTAATATAAATTATAAGCAACCCTTTTTCATCTTACCTGAACCATTCCGTAACATTTTTGGTGCAACACTGACTTTATTTTTTAGATATTCACTTTATTTCTCCCTCCTCCAGTTAAGTAAACATTTACAAAAACTGAGCAAGTAAAAATTTCTAAGTGAATATGCTGTTTCAAAAAAAATCCCCATCCCTCAATGTGCATCCTTCTGGAAATGTTGAAATAAAGCATTTTAACAGTTCTCTCTCTTTTTTTTTTTTTTTTTTTTTTTTTTTTTTTTTTTTTTTTCCCCTCTGAATAATGTCAGTCTTCCTGAAATGCTGGCTTTTGGTAAATTGTCTCTTCATCAAAATATATTTAGTCAGTCTTGCTGTAAATAGAAAATATTGTAAAAGTATGTAAAAATCTGTGTTTAGTAATTTGGGGAAAATCTGAATAAAACACTCTTTGACAAAACAAGGAAGCTGAGGTGTTCTTTCCATTGAAGGTGATGTAGAAAATAGGAAACAGAAAACATCTTCAGTTTTTCTCTTTTCCAAACTAGCTGGTAGCCAGAACAGCCGATGAAGCGGTTACATGTGATAAACTTCTTTATATGCTTTAGCACCATCTAGCAACCCTCCGAGATACTGCACGTCATCGCCTGCTTTCTTTTATGCATGTCTTTAAACAGAAATCTAGACTATTGTTTTTAATTTCCCCATGTTTAGTAGTACATGTTGCCAAATAGTATGCTTTAATATGAAATAATATCCAAGAGTACTGGGTCAAGATAGGATTTCCTAAATATGTAAAGCTTGCAAACTTCACCACAGGGTGCCTGGCAAGCCCTGTCTCCAGAACTGTTTGTGTACGGACTGTGGCTCACCTTTTGCTAGTACAGACACACATTTGTTAGGTATGTGTTGATATGGTATCATGCAAAGTCCTCTTATTGGTAATAAATGTAGATGAGAGGGTCAGTATTAAAACTGAATCACCTTTATGGGAATTGCACTAAGTTAATTCTTCCACTGGATGTCTTTTAGTGCAAATCAGACTTATAAAATCTTACTGTTGTGTATAGCTCTGAATCATCTATTTTTACCAATGTTTCTCTGAAGCAGGCATTAGCCAGTGATGATGTGTGGGACGTTACCTTCCAGTTACACACATGCACACTTTGGGCTAGACACCAACCTGTGGCTAAGACAGCACAGTTTTGAGAGCTGCTACAACAGAGGAAGATTTTTCAGGTAGTAGCACTGACGTAGAGTAACTTTTTTGACTGCTGTTTAAGGATATGAGTAAGAACTGAACACTATCACAGTTCAAAACATCTTCCTGCATAACTGCACACACACAAAAAAGAACAAAAGCAAAGATTTCTTTTGCTCCATCAAAATTAGAACTTCATTTCTTCAGGAGGAGGAAAGAAACTATCCAATGATGGCAAAATAAGGCCTGGAAAACAAGATAAAATAACTGTAAATGCTTGTATGCATAGTGAAAGCCTTGTTGCAACATGTCCAGAGTTGGGGTTTCAGTGCCTGAGAAAATGAAAGAAAGCCCTTATCGCTCAAATTGAGCTGTGTGTATAAAAAAATTCACAGAGGGAGAAAATCCCTCAAACCAACAAAATCAAAACTATCATACACTCAAGCACAACTTTCAGGTTTTTGTCTGAAGGATGTCATTGCTTATCTACTGCATGATCGATAATGCCAAACCCCTTACTGATGATTAAAGCAAATGGTTTGGACCCTTCCAGCAACCAGAGCCTTCAGATGGTTATGAGGATTTTCCTAAACAAACAAAAAAACAAGACAATGAAACTTTCTGTTAGAATCAGACCTGTTTTGATTAAACTTTCATTGGGAAGATTCTTTTTTTTTTGTTCCCAGGTGTATTTCCTTGATAAAATTCTAGCAAAAAAGGTCTAGAAAACAGCTTGATGAAGCCACATCCCCCAAGGCAAGAACTGCTATGTCTAAATCACCTCTGAGAAGTGATAGTCCAAATTACACTAGACAGCCTCCAATCCGGTGCATTGCTTTGCTATTTTTTTTAGAACTCTTTTCCTTATTTCTGAAGAAAACCTTGTTTTTTTGCAACATAAACCCATTATTTCTTGTCCTATCTACCCTGGACATAGAGAAGTAGCTCTCTCCTGGGCTAATTTTACCTGGGAGGAGTTGCTACCATGTCCCTTTTCCAATCTTCTCTTTAGGTTGAAAGTCCCAGTTCCTTCAATCTTTACTCATAGATTTTCAGACATCTGATCACTCCTGACGTTTTCTTGTCACCTGGGACTTAATGCGCTCATGTAGAGAACATGAGCCCTTGCTTTGCCAAAATCAGGTATAATGAAAACAAAAGCAAATAATAGCACTGTAAAAGACAGTATTGCAAAGCAGTATCTCTGACCTAAGTTTTATACATACTCTCATTAGTGGATGACTTTGAAAGTACGCAGTGATGTTGGCCTAGTTTAAGTTGAGCATAGATGCTCAGATCTTTTAACAGTTTTAATTTACATCACTCTATGTTCTGATAGGAAGGCATGAAATATGCATAATATTTTGATGTCTGTAACTTGTCTCTTCTTTAGAAATGCTTTCAGGCTACCAAGAAAATTGTCGGTCTGGATTTGTTTATAAAATAAATCTAATTCACTCAGAGTTTTTAATCCATCGTGTTTGTAAATAAAAGAAAAAAGGAAGCCGTTTCTCCTGAGAAGACCTATGTCCTCCATGCCTTATTAAATAATTAACAGCACTCACCATGCCACCAATTATTAGGAGACATCTCCTGGAGGTGGCCTCCCTCTCACTCTCAACAAACACATTGACTAATTTTGACAAATGTCATTGGTCTCAGAAGCATGCTTATTCCTGGTAGTGCATTTAATGATCTGCAGAGCATGTGCCCTTCTAATACTTAGCAGTTATAGAAAGTACCTCCTACACCCTGCAATTAAAGCATAGTCTGTAAAATAATTAGTCACAAGGAAAGAATGTCAGACAGGAACAAGGGTTTCTAAGATCACAATCATTTCAGCAATAAATGAGTAAAGTAAGGATCTATTCAGAAAGTTGCTCAAAGACATAATTTCAATGTTAACATTATAAGAAGAGTTTATGAGAAATATTCCAAGTGGGTAAATTTCATAAAAATAAAATATGCTACTTGGATATTTATTAAAAAAAATTGCTAAATTAGGATTCCAGTCCTTTTTCAAAATATGTCAGAGATATAAACTCCCATGTGAGAACCAGTTAGCTAATATGAAATCTCATTAATATAACTTAATTTCACAGACTATTTCAGCAACAACACTCCTACCTGCCTTCTCTGAGAAAATAGAGAGGAAGCATTCAGGAGAAAACACACTTCAATTGAACAATAATGTATTGAATTAGGAGCAGAACTGATATGGTTACCATATTCTGTGACGACAGATTCAGGATATGAATTCAAGCTCTGGGCCAGCTTCATGAAAGTCACTGCCCATTCAGTGCCTCAGTGCAGGGGTGCCTGCTCATCAGAGCTGCCCAGAATGCTCATCATGTCCCTTCTTTGCACGTAGCTGGCCACAGGCACTACCCAAACCATGGTAGGCCCATGGGTCTGCTGGACAGGGACAGGTATTTCACTACACTTTCATTCAGCAGTGAAGTTTTCCTCTTTCTGAGTTTTCAGTGGGCACTGTCTAACATTACAATCCACAATTAGTTTCAGTAAGCTTTTGAGAAATCCTGTAAAAATCTTCAGCAAAGTTGTCTCCAATAAGAAGAGTATAACATACCCCATATTTCTTGACAATGGAAGTCAACCTTGTATCAAGTCCACCTTTTATTATAGACAGCTTCCTTTGACCTTGAAGTCTTTGCTCAATCTAACAGGTTTTTCTGTGTATTTTCAGAGGTTAATGTTTAAAGCAACATTGGACTTTGCTACCATGCTAGCTTTTGGCTTCTAATTCACAGATGATCACCATTATTATAAATCTATTTTACTTTTACTAGAAGGGATATCCCCATTTTCAAAGGTGTTTGATCCAATGGAAGGTAATCAGCAGACGATTCATACAAAATCTCATTAGTCTCTCTGAAAGAATGTTTCATTACTGTGTGGGTGGAAACATCCTCTGTTTTCAAAGTAATTGTAATATAGCAACTGTAATGTGCAGCACACAATATTCCAGGTTTTATGTAGATAAGACTCAAGAAGAGAAACAGTGAGGCCTACAGAACCATTTTTGTCCTTGGGTATATCACTTTGCTTGTATTTCCCTTTTATTTGCTATTTCCGTTTTACCTTAGAGCACAAGTCCTTTGACGCAGAGATTATCTTTCACGTATGGTCATATAACAAAATACAGATGCCTTTGTGCAGCCAGGGCTTCTGTGCTTAGTGTAATAAAAATAAACAACAGTAACAAGAAATGAAATACTGTAGGCCTTTATCCTGCTGTGTTATTAACGTGCGGAAAAAGGAGTCTGAGGGTGCCATCCATGAGGATCTGAGCATCAAGCTATAGACTTATGAGTGGAGAGATTAAATTCAAAGCATGCAGTCAGAGTAAATCACACTGTAGTCACTGCATACAGATAAGGAGGCTTTGCCTTTGTCCATAGCTTCAGTTCGTAAAAAACTTTGAAGCAGAAGAGTAATGGGGAAATAATATCTGATGGCAATAGCAACATAGAACAAATTAATGATTCACAATTAGGAACTTATCTGGCTTGCTTGAGCAGATCATACCATTCTGAGACCCATACTTTATTTTGTTAGCTATTGAATAAATAAGTGAATATTTGCACTGTATAGTATATTATTACACTACATCAGTTACAGTAAGCATACCTTTGGTTTTCTGTTTCCTTAGTGGGTAACCTGTGTAAGAAAGAACAACTTAAATTGCAAACTGTTCTCCTAAATGAACTATTCAAAAATGTGCTACAAGAGAATATTGGACTATAACATTTGCCTCTTCTGAGTATTCATACTAACTCGAACACTTCAGTATTCATGAAAAGAGGACTTGATAAGATCACAAAAGATCAAATCGAATACATTAAATTTCCCCCTACTACTTCTTCAGTTCTGATTATGAACTTGCATGTATAGCAATAATACCGAGATGGCGGCTGTAACTGCTGACACGGTGTGACCATACATTCACAATCAAACTGCTTGTGTTACAACTGATACTTAGGGCAGCCACACTCTGCATGGACTATGCTTAAGCACTGCTTTTGCTATTATATCATCACTATTGACAGATAGTACAAAAGCTGTCTGATTCTCTGTGTAAAAAATCTTTTTTTTTTTTTTTTTTTTTTTTTTCCCCAGCAGAACTGACTATTTTCTGTGACTCCTGAGGTTAGAGTAGTCCTAATAAATCATTTTGATTCTGAGTTGTAATAGATTTACAATTTGTTTTTTTCAGTAACATTTTCAGTATGTCAGGAAACCAGCACGTTCGTTCTGTTTTGTTCTAATTTGCTTTCTTCTAGAAAGAAAACTGACTACATTTGGGCTGCAGAGTCAAAACCACACAAAATGTAATCATTTGCAGAAATAACCTCTGTAAAACTTGCATGTAAACAAGAATTGAACACCCTTATCTGCGGTAGGTGAAGGCAGTTTAGTACTTACCATCAGCCTGGTGTGAGGGCTGCTAGACTGGGTAGAATATGTTCACAAGAGGGACTGGGCAGGCAGACAACCATGTTACTAGCTGTGTGTGCTGTTATTACTTCCACATCTATCATTGACTAAATAAATATTAAAATGCCCACTTTATTACTCCTAAATAGTGCTTTACAAACTGTCAATGTTATTTTTTTTTAATAGGTATGTTTGTGACTTTTCTTATAAGGACATTCCTTATACTTTTTTTTTTCATGTGTCTAAAACAAAGGCCAAATATATTTTCTAGTAGATTAAATCTGGATGAGAGTGAACAATTTATATTAAAGCAGTCCAAAATTTTACAGGGAAAAATTTCCTTTTTTTTTTTCCAGTACATTATAATACAAAAAAGTTAAAACTTTTCAAGGGACAGTGTTGATCTTGGTGTAAATTTGAATGAAAATCTTCCAGCCAAATGACTGTCTGGGTCTAGAACTCAGGATTTTTATGCTGCCCACTACACGTTTAGAAATATCAGATCTCTGATATCTGATGCCATGACATGGAATTTC
Organism: Athene noctua; assembly: GCF_965140245.1. NCBI lineage: Eukaryota > Metazoa > Chordata > Aves > Strigiformes > Strigidae > Athene > Athene noctua. Next base: position 15,768,523 of record NC_134040.1, on the reverse strand, counting down.
ACTTAGTAAGTTCCTGCCCTTCCACCAAAGAGTCACAACATTACCTCTCTTACTCTGGGCCAGACACGTCCAGCTGGCCCTATCTTGGTGACAGACTTTTCTTCCCTTGGGAAGGCTTTCACACACTAGAAGGAAACTGGCCAGCATTATGCCAGAGTTTTTATCCTGTAGCAGGGAAACTTCAATCAACTTCAGTGGAAAGGTTAGTGCTCGGGCATTGTGTTAACTACAAGAAATTTAATTGCTAAAAAATGTCTGAATAACATATTGTTTCTGGTCTGATTTCCTTGTTCTTCTCAACCTGTGAGTCTTCAGCGTGGAAATCTGGGGTGCATTATTTTTTTGTGCCTATATTTTCTTTTTTTCTGTTGTAACAGCTGAAGTTTACTAGAATGCTTTGACTTATGGAACATAAGAGCATAATGTTATGACTATATACTAGAAAGCTAATTTTGATGCTACCCAGTACGTTGGAGTAGTCTGTTATTTCTTTCTCAGACAAACAAAATCTACTCACTTGTGCATTCCTGTCAATAATATGTGTTTTGGAGGAAAGCTGCTATTGTTTTGGTGCCTGATATCATAACAGACCACAACACTTTTACATATGATCTGCAATGGACAGTTACAGCTATTAGTTTCAGAGGTGTTTTACCTAAACTTTTGCAGCATCATTTACAAAACATATTCACACAGAACTCATGTGAAAATAAAGCTCAAAAGTTCAAAGTAATCAAGACCAGTGAAAAACCTTTCTTTGAGAATTGCATTAGTGTGAAATAAAAAAAAAAAAAAAATACCCTCCACCAAAACAAAAGCCCCCATCAGTCATTCATCTCATTCACTCAGTATTCGCTTTCAACACAAGTAAGAAGTCAATGTTAGGAGAAGAACAGTCTAGGAATTAACATGCAGATAAGAATACGGAACTTTCTGCATTGTCTGAGTGTATCACAATCATTATAATGAGAAATAATCCTCTAAATTAAAATAGTCTAGGCCAGGTATGCAGACATCCTCATATTTGCTGTACGCAGATAACAATTTAAAATAAAATAATTTGTGTAAGGATGAATTCTGAACATGTTAAAGCTTTCTGATTGACAAGACAGATAACCCAAAACATCTAATAAGAGAACACTTCCAGGCTTATCATTGGTACTTTGCAAAGCGTAAAGCACAGGCAACAGTTACAGCAAGAAACTGTTATATCACCCACAAAATAATTGTTCTTTGCCCTCCTATAATACTGTCCAGGACTTTGACCACAAACATTTAAATTCTGTAGGAAATCAAATCCTCTCCTCCAAAAAATAATAAGGAGAATTTTAAAATATTATTTCTTAATTTTCATGATTTCATATTTCTGAGGGAAACAACTTTAAGGATTAAAGTTGACCAAATTCATGTAGAACTTAGGAAAAATTTGAAATGAAATTTAATCAAAATGAGAAGGTTGGTGCCTTTCACTGCTGCATCTCAAAGCAGCTCACCAACTCTGAGGCACTATAATGTAGTGACTGACAAACTGAAGCTCAGCAGCTCACTCACTCCCTAGAAGAAGATGGGAGCTTGCTTTCTCTCCTCTAGCACATTAAATATTTAATTAGCCACCGCAACACTAGGCACTGTGGATTATATTGTCCCTCACAGTCTGGGGTATTTCAGAGGGCAGGTAGCCCTGGCTCACAGCAAGGACTTACAGCAAGTCCTTGTGTCCTGCTCCCTACCATCCCATCCACTGACCCCACCTTTTCTTCCTTTGGGTTGAAATCCCAGACTTGTTTTAGGCAACACCAAAGCTGATGTTGAATGCAGAAGAGCCAATATCTTATCCTTTGCTTTAAGGTTCTAAAAAAAATAAATCACGTGAACATTTTGATTCTTCTGAGGGAGAATACATCATTAATATCATGGTGGTAGAGTACACAATAGACATATTTAGAGGTTCTCCACACATAGCAGCATTTCAGTTGCCCAATATTTCAACTTCTTTGGACAAACAAACGTGGTGAAATAGAATACTGATATAATGAAATGTCATTCATCATCCAGTGTTACTGATGATGTTACAGAAAGCGCCAAGTATAGAAATCTGTGTACTGAAACCAACATTCATCTTCAAAAAAATCAATGTGCTAAGTAATAATAACTAACCTGAAAGAAAATATATTTGCAGAAGCTCAGCTACGCATGAAGAAAATGGATGTGAGTAAAGAACAAATGCTCAACAAGAAAAAATACAGCAATTTTTTATCTGCTCAAGATTTATATATAGAAAATTTTAATTTTTTTTTCAAATCATTTAAGTTACACCAAATTCACACAGAGGAACTTCATTTTGGAGCTCAAAAATCCACTTCTCTGCTAAAACCAGACTATAAAAACCCCATGAAGATATAAACAAAGAGAATATCCCAAATTAGGTAGTACACAAGAACAAAAGAGAATGCTTAAAGCAGTCACACCATCCATCTGCTGGGGTAGACTACATTAAATAGGAGCTTGTCTAGTAGTATTTTATTATTCAGTGTTCAGATTTAAACAGGAAAGAAAAAAAAAAAAAAAAGAGTCCTTCACACTTCTAACAACTGTAAAAAAGACTTAATTCATAATCCTATCTAAAATGCAATATAAGGTATGGTAGAATATTTTAATTAACATGAGTTAGGATATTTACTCCAGCTAACTTAGAACTCCATCCCTCAAGGCAGAATGCTCTGAACTAAGGCCTCTGTGCAGAAGACTGAATGCCTTGTAGCATTCCCAGAGTTCTCAAAACCACAGTAAACTGAAAATAAAAACAACTCTTCACACAGGAAAGGTCCAGAAGTAGATAATCCACTTTAGTGGATGAGTCTGGAATCAAGGAAAATCCTATAACTGATTACATGTTTACAATACCAAAGGGCCGGGCCAGAAGAATTCTCCAAGACCACGATATGTATTGTTTTTCAATATACATAACATAAACTCCTACAGTAGGGACCATGGAAGACTTCCCTGACACTTAGAAATGTTTAATCCATGGGGGAGACTGTATCACATATCAGAATTATCATACATGCAGAGACATCAACTTACCATGCAGCAACATCTATAAAGCACTTGAATTCATGCAGATCCATGTCTATCAGTCCTGTAACAATATGTTTTGTTGGTCATCCAAGTGGGGAAATAAAATACCCAGCCAGCAGGCTTCCATGGTATTATCTGTATGCGCAATTTCTAGCATGACTTCTGGGAAGACAGCACAGGTTGACTATTAACTGTTACCAAAATGTGGACCTCTCACAGCAAACCATAAGGACCAGTGCAATCTCCTGGACACAACAGGCAAAAGGATTTTGTCAGTATCTGAGACATTCCTAGTGATGAAGATACTACCAAAAGCAAAATTGTGTTTGAGCCAAAACCAATTTGAGGACTTATACCATAGTGACATTTTTCAGAAGCTGGCATCTGTTTAGTGCTCAGTGCCGCATGTAGAAGTGCCTGGTGGATTATTGAGCCTGTTTGTTGTGAAAGGTCTTACCTAAAAAAGCCCACAGTGGTCTCATTATAAGAAAGCTTCGAGATAAATTATAGCTACTATAATAAGAGAGATAAAACATTATTATAATGTCTTTCAAATTTGTTTACTGAATAATTGAAGATCTTTAGTTCTAGATTAGGGACCATGAACTTTAGATCTCAAGGGCTGTCACTGTTACTTATATGGTCTTTAAAAAGCAAGACTTTTTTTTTCCATCTTGAATTATTTACATCTAACAAGCTTAGAAAAAAGAAGTCCTTTCTTACGTAGCATGTAACTTCAAATACACTGAAACGTATAGACAATGCTTTTCTGATAAAAAGATTTCATCCCAGAATTTGATGAATAGAAAGTTTGTTTTAATGACATCAATTAAAATTGTTTCAGTTACAAATTCATTCAAGATGCCTCTCATTCTCTTCTAATGTAGTTACTATTATAGAAAGTTAGAGCATAAAAAAATGTTTCCTTTAGCTCCCAAGACATTTTTAAAAGCAAGATGTTCCTTTTCCCTTCACTCAAATAATTCCGTTGTTCCTGCATGAGAACAATGCCTAACTCATTTAAAGAAAGTGTGGTGTGGTTGTTTGTTTTTTTTTTCTGTTGCTATGCAAAAGATACAAGCTGCTTTCTTGTTTCATTTTATGACAAATTATCTTTTCAACACCAGCAGTTGGTTTCAGTGTCTGTCCACTGGATGTGAACATAACTTCTCCATGCAAACTCAGTAACAAACCTGGACACACCGTTAGCACTGGTGTCTAAACGAGGTCCACTGAGAATTACCAGATTTTAAGAGAAATCAACAATCAACAAGCTCCAGAAATGCAGCCTAAGCACCACGTCAGTGATGATTCTCTCAACAAAAATAACAGTATTTGTAACACTTGCTGTAAGCAAGCATGAAATTGGAGGCAGTCTCGAAAGAATAAATCTGCAGTGCTGTATATAGAAGCACTTCATGCTAGGAAATGGACTTTAATTAGAACATCACTGGTGTCAAATTTCTAATAAAATGTTTAAAGACAAATGGAGATAGCAGAACCTTGGGAGCTCTGCTAATGTAGAAATGGCTGTTAATTGCTGGGGATTTACATTTTTACATTAGCACAAAGTCTGAGGCACAAAACTGATAAAGGGACACAGAGGCTTTGTATACGCCTAAGCTCTTTTCCAATTGCCATGTAAATGGCGTGTTCAGCCAGCATGGATCATCTCCGAGCTCACAGACCCCTCACCACCCCCACCACCTCTGCTTGTGCAGTCTATGGGGATTAACTCCCACCTATGCTCCTGGTCATTTTTTATTAGTACTTGCATGCATAAGTTACCACAGACTACCTGCATCTGCATTTAGAGTAAACCCAGTTTTACTCAGTCTTTCATAAGGTGACTGGAAGACAGAGAAGGATTGCTATTTTGACAGCTTCATTGCCTGTTTCCTTGAATCTCTCCCACCACCACTGGAGCATGACATAACTATATTCTGAAGCACAATATTCTACGGAGCCCCACATGGATTTTCAATAAGATATTTGATAACAGATTATTGCTTGTCTTCAGTGAACTACCCGAGCTTCTCTCTGGGATCTCGCAGGACCAGACCATTAAAAAGGTGATAAATTTAAAGCTACAGATAACAATGCATGAAGTCACTTGAGGGAAACAGGTCCAAACTACTTCTGCCCCTCCTGAAGATGGCAGGTACAGCTGACCAGTGAAGATAATATGGACACATGGCCAACACAGCTAAGAATCTGGAAAACCAGCAACGACAACTGAAAAACAAACTTCCCCTGTAAAAAAAACCCAAGCCAAAAAAAACACAGAATACCAAACATATGTTATTCTTTCCTACTCAAAATACAAAAAGTGGTCTTCAGATTGATGTCTTTTCACAAAATGAATAGTTTGAAGCCTGCATATTTCAAAATGTCTCTATGTACTTTCAAAGTTATAAAAAAAATCACAAACTCAGAAATGGTCATTTGGGAGGTGTGGGATAGAAAGAATCTGTTGAGATAAACAGGCAGAAACGACCTGTGCAATTGAAATCTATTCTGCATGGCGTTAGACCGCAATAGCAGAGGATGGCTGTGCAAAACCCCAGAGGGAGGCAGTGATATGTATGTGCATATATATTTGTGCAAATATGCTTCAACAGATAAAGGTTTCTCTCTTGCATTTCTGGCTAGGACACCAGAGCATCGAGGCAACAGTGTCAAGGGAAACGAGCTCCATGCTCAAGGAGAAACTGGCATATCACAGAGAAAGAAGGCAGTGAGCTCAGAAATGAGGAATGAGGAGGGTATTCCTGAGCACCTCTGTCCTGGCACATGTCGCGCTCTGCAGACACAACCTTCACACCAGAGGCAGGTTCTCAGTCTTGGCTCTAGCATTTATACCATCCACCTCTTTTGCCTGTCTCACCCTGCTCCAACAATCCCCAGGCCTCAGCTGTCATTTTTTAGGTGACTATTTGTAGAAATTTTGTGAGTGTGCATGAAAAAGGCAAATATGGAATCTAAGAAACAGACCTGTAGTGGTGTCATTGGTCTCAGGTCATCCCTGTTTTAGAGAAAATCCTTGGAGATATTGAGGACTTGAATGGACAAGTCTCTGAGAAATCTCAGCTTGGCTGTCCCTGCCCTGGGCTGGGTTTGAACAGGTGGTCAAAGTCTCAGACTGCATCTCAGTGGGACATTCACCTTGACATCTCTACACTATACCCCACTCCTTACTTGTTAAGGACAGGAAAAAAAAAATGACACCGGGAATTTAAGCACTGGATTTGAACCTGCTGCAAAAAACACTCAAGCAACTCATATTTTTCATTCAGTCATTTAAAGTAATTGGTTTACATAACATTCAGTGTTTCCATATACAGAGAGGAAAACTAAAGCACTGCTAGAGGTGAAGCAACCGTGTAGGCCACATTTTTCTTTTGCTTGCACTGCCTGAGGAGAACAGCTTTTATAAGGCAGATGTGGTAGTGATGGGTTTTTTCATCTTCTGCGGTGATTTTTCAATTCTCTTGGCTAAGTAAAATCTGTTATTCTGAATAGCAAGGCACTGACTTCTGTGTTCAACCATCTGTAAGGGACTAATAGTTGTAAAGCATCTTCAGTTCATCCAAGGACGGCCTATAATACCGAGCAGAATGTGCTTTCATAGGCAGAGAGTGTGCAGAAACCCTGATACCTCACTCTGTTATAAATAACAATTAGACATTTTTAACAAGTTCTGCTAATTCAGAATGAAATAATTAAAAGTTACACATTAAAGTGCAAGAAACTTCTGAGATGGAGTTCATTTTATTAAGCTATTTCAAATACTAAAGTTTATGGCAACATAGAGTTTTTACTCCTTTAATTGAATTTCTGGCACTAAAAGCTTGGTAATTTGAATATCTAAATGATCTGTAAGGAAATAAGTAGAGTTATGTATATTTTTTAAGTGATAACAATCAATTATGTCACACATCTATGGGATGGCTAGGGGCGTTACCTCAGGCCTTAGCATAAGAAGATGTATTTAGTGATTCTGTCCCAGAAGAGGCCAGAACTAAAGTGGGATTCATTAAGTTTTACTTCCATGTCTAGCAGTGCTCATTGCAGAGGCACAGGGAATGAGGACAGTTTTAGTCCTAATCCAGACTTCCTGAGGTATTCCTGCCTGCTATCTGCTGCTGCAGGATTTCCTTCCCACTGTCTGTCCCATTTAAGAGGTTGGCTGCCTTTAGCCCACGAACATAACCCTTGATGGAGGTGGTCTGACCAGGGAAGCAAAATGTTTGCAGTTAGTCACAAGATTCAGCGAGGGTAGAGGAGTTATTTTAATCCTTAAAATAAATTGGAATCACTTTCAAGCTATATGTAAACACAGCCCATGTTCTTGCTATCATGCATTATCTTTGAATTGTCAATATCTGGGCAAAAACGTAAGGACATATTGTCATGCAATTAATTAAATGAAACTTTCATTAAGTAAATGAAAAAGAGATTTCCTGCTCTAAGGATTCTTTGCTGAATGTATTATTAGATATTGTATAAATACTGAGGTTAACCCCTCCGTACTTTTTTTTATCTAGTATTAAAACCTACTGCATTGATGATCATGCTACAATGAACTGAAAAGATAAAAGCCAATCTAACTATATTTATTATGCAAGAACAGTCAACAGTCAAGTTAATATTTTTTTACAGTCAGCTTTTGCAGGTGTGGACTGAAAGGAGCTAGGGCAGGATGATTTTTTTTCTATGCAGGTTGCCATTTGACAAGAAAACATTTACACATTTAATGGTTACTGAGAAAGAAGAAATCTGAGGTTCTAAAAGAGCTCTGTCTTTTAAAAGACAGTTTTTCTGGATTAAGGACAGCAGGATTTAGTTCTGAGCTTTTAAATGATGAAACTCATAAATAGTTTTGAAGATGCAAAGTCAAGAAAATAGTAAATAAAGGTCTTTGAAGGATTAACTGTAAAAAAGATTCCACTAATCACTGCTTATGAAAGGGTGACCTTCAACATAAATAGAGCTATTTTGTCAAACCAAAGTCGATTTGATGGAAACAGAACTAACAGGGAATAAAATCACAAATTGTCTGCAATCAAAATGCTTTGTGCAAGGTTATAAAAACATTCAGTACATCTATCAATGGTAGGACACTCACATATTTTAGGTCTGTGATGGTGAAGAGTGTGGTATAATAAACTCATAAAGACTAAGGCCAGAAGGACCCTTAGATCATTTATCTGACCAACATCATAAGACATCACATCTCCTCTACTCACCCACTACACTGAGCCCAACAGTTCTTTATGGGCTAGACCATGGCTTTGCTATAAACTCTAGAAAATGCATATTTTTGCATGGTCCGTGGAACAAGGTTATAGATTCAGAAAGTGATCAGGTCACCTGCATTCCCATATGGGTCATGTGGGCCACTGCAAGGCACTGGTTTGAGTCTACCATGCACTGAGGTGGCAAGATGAGAAGGCTCTTTTCACTCCCCTCCACATGAGAGCCCCAGCTAGCATTACTGCCAAACAAGAGCTTGAGATATGTGGTGGCTAGGCCTAGAGACTTAGCCCCTTCCAGCCTCAGTCATGGACCTCATCTTCTCCAGAAGAAAGAGAAGATTTTGGCCTGGCCCCATCACCCCTCTTCAGATTTTTCCTCTGTCTTTCCATGTTCTGTGTGTGAGGCAGGAATAAAACCTTCAGTCCCTGTCCTGGGGAGAGGGATCTAGTGAAATTCAGTTGACCAGTGCTGCAGAGAATCTTTGAGAGGGCTCCAAGATCTGACTGGCCTGTATTAACTACTGGTGCACTGAGAAAAGATTGAAAGGAGATGGTGCCATAAAACTATGAATTCATCAGAGTTATAAATACAGGGGTCCCTTCAGAACTCAGATCAGTATAGCTAATCACTGGGTATTAGAACTGACTTTCCTTATACAGCCTGTAGGAGATGCTTGGAGTCTACACTTTTCATTTTAGCCATCAGACAGCCAATTTGCACAGTGGTTTTATTCTAGCTGCTTTTTTTTTTTTTTTTTTTTTTTTTCCAGGGTGATTCCTTCTGATTTATTGGGTTTTTATTGTTATTGCAAATGCCTTGAATAGTCTACTACACTATTTAAGGGAAGATGCTTGTTATTAGCAACTTAACTGTAGAGCTGATGAAGCATAAAACCCACAAAACCAGATGAGAGGAAAAAAACCCAAAAAACCAACAAACAAACAAACCAAAAAAAAAAAAAAACAAAAAAAAACCAAACACCCAAAAAAAGACAGCTGAAAAGGAAACAAAATCCCTTGTCTAGATACATTCAGGTTTTAACTAGATGTATAGACAACACATCTTGTATATTCTGAGCTGCAAATTATCAAGTAAATGAATGAATCCATCATTAATTAAGACCAATGTTCTTCCTTTCCATACTTCAGCAGAAAGAAGAATGGGAGATGGTCATATCAGCCTAAGTCCCCTGAAGCATTTGCTTTACTGAGGTTTGGTTCAAAATCCAAGATTTAGTGAGTTTTACAAATACAAAAGTAATGAGAAGGAGGAATCTGATTTCAGTAGTCAGGCTGGAGGATACAGTTCCCTATTGTGGGAAAAATATCAGAGGAAAAAAAGAAAGAGAATACTTCTTAGTTGTGACTTGAGTAAGGAAGACTACCTCAAATGATAGTATACCATGTCTTCTGCATGAATTATCACAAAAAGAAGGAAAAACTCATGAAAATCTATTTGGAATGGGTAAGTAATGCATGATCACTGGATGGCGTACATAACAGCATGTTCATCTGAGTGTTCAAGCAGTCTGAAGATAAAATGGATTATGAAACATTGAGACTCAAAACAGCAATGAGACACTGTTAGATCTGGTCGTAAGTGAAGAAGAACTAAGCATGCCCTGAGCTCAACTGGGATGACTGAGTTTGTGTAATTTTTATATCTTTGGATATAACAAGAAGTATGACACTGGGGAGGGAAGAAGAAAACTAACACAGCAGCAACCCCAAACCTACAGCTTGTTTACTCATTACAACACGCGGAGTATAAGTTCTTTTTGTCCCACAAGCTACAGTAAGAACTGGATGTGCCAGGATATGGGAAAAGACAAAGGAAGTTCAGTAGTTTGACTGGAGATAAGAGAGAAATGGAACAAGTGACTATGGAGGATAATGATTCTCTTGAATAAATAGAGGCCTTTTAGGTCAAGAGCTGAAATATTGCCTTTCTATACAGAGTTTTCACCAACGCATAACCAAATCTGACAGTGTCCTGAGTATTTCTGGAATATGTTTACCTTTAGAAGAGCACTCTACCAAATTTCTGTATTCATTCAGAAACACAGAATTTCTTTTTTAACACAATCTCCCATTTATCAGTATTATCTGTTGTTCTCTCTGAACCACCCAGAGACACAACTGACATTTAATTTATTTTTTTTTCCTTTCCAGGCAACTCCATGGCTATATCACAGTATTGTCTTGTTCAATCCAAACATTACCTATTGATCTTAAAAGGATAAAGATGCAATTCATTCTATTGCTTGCTCCCTGAGAGACCTTACAGATCAAGCAAGTACATGCCATAGCCAAACTATGAAGTAAGTAGACATTTTGTATATTGGGAACTTGCAAGGTTTTTCATTTAATTTTCCTTTGACATTTCAAAGGAAATGGGGCAGATCTCCTCAAATTAATGGAAGGACAGAGAAACCTTTACAAAGTATATTGTTAGGCCTGTGAACGATAAGTGTTACTTTTTATACTCAGTGAACAGGGAATTTTTATGTCTCAAAAAGAGAAAAAAAGAGAGGAGTAATTAGACTCTTTAGTGGTGAAATACAGATATATGAATAGTTTGAGAGAACCGTATATCCACAAGGTCAGTTCAACATTCCTATTAATTTAGACCTGAGATTGTTTCCATTATGCACAACTAATACTGCCTTTCCAGAGACTCCTGAGTTGTAAATAAAATGACAGACTTTTATGTCAGTAATTGGGTGGTATTGAGTTATTGAGAAGTGGGCTGAAGGGGCATGATAATGTTAATGAAAGCTCTTGCACAATGCATGTACTTGAAAGGAGTACAAAGGTATAACTTGTCTAGGATGGCCTATTTCAGTAGTCAGTAAGAAGATTAATATGATGGTGTCAAACAGAGATAATTGATACCAATTTTATATGTTTAAGTTTCTATCAAGGAAGTGCACTGAAATCCATCATTCCATTTGTAGTGACAAGTTGGTGTAATAGCAGCAGAATTTTTAGGTTTAATTCTTTCATAACTTGTGATAAGCTGTTATTCTGAATTATCAAGATTATGAATTGACAGATTTAAAGATCACACTTGGGGATCAGTAATACTTTCCATATGAAAAAGGTATTAAAAAAGATGGAAAAATATTTTCTAGGAACCAAGCTGCCAGGAAACACTGGAACTGTATAAAAAGCTTTTCAGATATAAGGCTACCACATTTCTCATTTATTTCTGATAGGTCCCACACAGAAAGTCTGTTCAGGTAGTGATCCCAACACCACTTTGTATTTTTGTGCACTTTTCACAGCAGTGTCCAACCTTTCATCAGCACCTGCCATACACCCAGAAATCCTCATTGTCCCCAGTGTGCCCTAAACACCCAAAGAGTACTGAGGGCATTCAATAAGAAAGCACTGCGTGGTGACTTGCTGTATAAACAATCAGCATAACAGCTTGTAGATATCAGTTAACAGTGAATAATCCACCTCTTCCAAGGAACATCATCTTCTTGGGAAAGGCGGAGGTTCATCAGGACTCTAGGAAGGCTTGTGTGCCCACAGAGGTCCTAACAACTGAAAAGGGCAGACCCATGACCATATTGCAGAATCATGTGGGATCACACAATGCTTCCTATAGTCTGTCCTGACTACTACACATGTATATCCTCTTGTCCTAAGGGGTACTGATGTAGAACCGCTACTACTTTTTAAGGACTGTCCTGACCCTATCATCTGACCAATATAGACACAGCCAAATCTTCAGCAGTTGTCTTATTAGGCACACAACTGGCTTCCAACACATTTTCTTCTTCATTCAGAGATGTTTCTATAGAAGATTCTATTCCCATTCAGGTTAAGTAGAAGTACTGCATTATCATTTTATTTACAGTTTTCTTACAGTCCACTTAGCCACAACCATCTTTGTGCACACATGAAAAATTAAAAAGTAAACAAACTTTTAATATAAATACTAAAGACCCTGCTGTCCTGCAGACTGATATTTAAATACATTCTTTGGCAGTCCTTTCCTCCATCAGCATTTTTATTTTCCATTGTGTTGCACAAAAAATTGGGATATAAGTACATCATGAATCTCCATATGGTTTCATTATTTCATTGACTAGAAATTTAATGAAAGGTCTTAAAAAACTTGCTGTAAATTAGAGCATATACATGTCACTGGAATAAACTTCATGTTTACTTTGAAACTGAATGCTACATGGCAATTTCAATTTTGCAGTGATTTGTGTCAGTTTTTTTAATTTTTCAGTGTTGACAAGGCATTTACAGGACCTACATAATGGGGCCGAATTTTTACTTACTCTATGATGTTTTGACATACAAAGGCATATGGGTTTTTTTTGGACAGATGAAGAACAACCCTAATGTTTTGATACTTGTTTTATTTAAAAAACATAGACCTTAAACTTGTGTTTGGTTAGGATAAAGGCCTCTTACTTTCTTGTCATGATGAAGCCCAATCCAACATGATAAATTCTCCTTTTGTTGATCTCCGTATTTTCCATGACTGATTACAAAATGGAAGATCAGAAACACAGACTGATTCCCCCTCAGGAAGACTGCCTCACCCTGTATGTTCCTCCCTAACAGCTGATACATTAACAACGCTATGCATTTAACATGATTTTCAGAGGAAAGTTTGGGGTGCTGCTAAGTGACTTTTTGAAAAAAATTCTTATTTATCCAAGAAAAATGGGGGGGGGGAGGGAGTGTGGGGGTGTGGAGGTAGGGAATTGGTAAAAAAATTCTCTAAATAAAATATTTGGTTAGAAAATTAAAATATTTCAATTCAGATGCTGCTGTTTATCACTGGAGTTGTATTTTGGCTGTGTTTCATCTCTGTTCCCCGTGGGCTCATCTCTTGTCTTGAACTTTTCTTAACCCCAATATATATTTTATGAAAAAAATCTGGTTTTCTAACCAGGTCCCAAGGCTTGGTGCCTGTGGTAAGAGGTAGAAAAGAGTAGAGAGATTTCTAATTGCCTGCTCTGTACAGGGAATATTTGCATATTATTTATTTAATATAAATTCTATATATTATTATTATTGATAATATAAATAATGTAATGTCTAATTTATGAGTAAATTTAGTTGATGAATCTTATACATCATAACATACATAAAATATGTGTTTAATTTTATACTTATAATATAAACATCATAATATGTAAAATGTGCAATGATACATTATTTTGTATATTAGTATAATTAATATGCATATTATGTATTTATGCAGCTGCACCTGTAATTTGGCCTTCCTCTGAGAGAACTGAAGACCATTAGTCTTTTATAAACTGCCACATAATTTTCTGAAAACTTGTGAAAAGGAAGAGGTTTCTTTTTCCAGCTGCCTTCTTTAGATGACTATTAGCTAGCTAAAAAAGCAAACATGCAAAAACTTTCATTAACCATATTTGATACTATAAGTCAGAAAACCACAAGCTTTAAAAAACACCTAGTTATTAAAAATCCCTAAAAAGCGATATACTGCTTGTTGATATTTACATGGTTTAAGTGTTATTTGCAATGCATGAACACAGTTCTATTGTGTAAAAACCAGAACACGACCAGGTTGCTGCAGTTCTCCAAGGATGACAGCTTTTGTTGGACTGATTTTATATGAGAACTCATAAAATCTCCACACAGGAGCAGGCCATTGGTAACTTCATTTTCCAGCGCCCCTTACTGCTGCACCCAGAAGCAGACCTGTGAGGAGGGACCAGTACTTTGGACTCCAGCGACTTCTTCGCCTGGAGCCACCCCTTGGAAAACTCTCAAAAAAGCCAGGCTCTGGCTTGCAGCTGTGACAGCTGGGCTTCGGGAGGTGAGGGTGCATCAAGTTCACCTGATGGCCAAGGGCCCTGAGCCCCTGTTGAGCACATTTAAAGATATTTTTGACAAACATACAAAAAACCTATGTAGAAACTTCCTTTAATGAATCACTAAAAAAGCATGCTTTTCCCTGTGCAGTTTAAAAGTTGAGTCAGAAGCTTTCTTGAACCCTTCTTCAAACATTGCATTTCTCGAGGATATTCTTTTGAAGATCCATTTTGCATGGCAATTCCAGATGCTAAACCAGTGCTGCTGCAGCAGGACTGTGTTTAGCCAGACGTACTGCCTCGGTCGGCTGACTGGGTGACTGCAGGAGCACTGCTGCCTGAAACAGATGACCACCGATAAATGGTGGTCCTAACTTAGATCAGCATATGCTGATCTGAAAATCATCAACCATCTTGCCCCTGGTTTTAATATTTATTATGTCATATGTAAATCCTATGAGAGTTACATCAGTTCCAATGAAGTGTAAGCAGCTCTATATGTTTTTTTTTCTGAGTATACATATGCTAAGGCTGAAAATCAGAACTAGGGAATCTTAGAATATGGTAGCATATTCATTATCATTCAAAAGCTAGTTAAAAATAAGCCCCAACTAGGTAACTATATTTCTAGTTATAGATACAAGTTCTCATGAAATAAATGTAAAAATGGCAAAAAGCCAGCACTTGAAATAATTTGGAATTAATTTATCAGTCTGCAAACCAAACCAAAACATGATTAGATATACTTAGGGAAAAAACAAGAATGAAAAGACTTTAAGTTGTTTTCTTTATGACTCTATCTGTCCCTTTCCTGCTCAGATACAGACTGTGTTTGTACTTCAGGCTGTTTGTTTCACATTTTTCTTTAGTAAGTCTGCTTAGTTGTCTTTTTTTTGCCACCATATATTGGGCTTTTTTTTCTCGTCTTTTATCTACTACAGAAATACAAGAAAGTATGAGGATACTTTACGTACACTGGGAGTGGAATATTTACATTACTTATACAAGAGTGCATAGTAAAGATACAAAGCTGCAGCAGGTTCAAAGCTCAAACATCTGCCCTATTAATTTCAACCAAATGTTGACAAGCCCTGGATTGCCTCATGGGCCTGCTGCTTGGGTCAAGAGCAACAGGCAGTGGTGAATTGATGTTGAATAGACTCCTACAGGATCCAACACAAGTGCTTTCCTTATCTGGGGAGTCATAAAGCAGAACAGTATGGCCCACATCTGGAATATGCATCAGTTAGATTACATTAATAGGAGAGATACAATTATTGGGCATCTTCACTAAATCTGATCTTTTCTTACTTTAACACTAAATTCTGAAAAAGTACATTTCAAGTCTTTCAGGAACAATAAATATTTAAGTTCCCAAATTTACACAAGAAAGGAAGTTGATGCTTAATAGAAACATTCTCTGTACTCAACAAAAGAAGCTGAGGCTTAAGTCCCACTTGGCAAAGACTATGGACACGCTTAATTTCAGATTTGGGAAGGGCCCACTTAATGGATCCTAGCTCCTATGAAGCTTTCATTTCAGACCTCTTTGTTATAAGACAAACCTGTCCACTTTCAAACTTCTTAATGTCTGAGATTTAGATCCAGAGGTTTTAGTTATATTGCTCAGAAGTGGCAAAGTTTGGACAACCCCCAAAATTTGGTGTGTTCTTACCCAGATCCTTAGAATGTGACCACAAATATAAATTAGAGATTGGCAGATCTCCATCTTGGAAATTAACAGGGTTTGAAAGTACAATAATTACTTAAAATAAAACAAAACTAAGCTAAAACCCAAACCCTTTTTTGCAGTTTAATGTGACGCTTACTGTCACTGGTATCCTTCTGCCAGATGATCCTACTTGCCCTGTACTTTGAAAATGTGTGTGTGTGTTTAAATGACTAAAAGCTTTGCTTTAATAATTAGGGAATGAATTAACACTGATGTCAGCTGCCCTAATTAATGTAAAAGCCAGATACAGTCCTCAGAGGGATAGTCTTCTTTGCATTACACTTACATTCATGTTAAAGACAGAACTAGAACAGAAACCTTAGTGTAAGCAGGCTTAGATAGATGACATTTGAAAAGGAAGGGGAAAAGATATGTGCTGTAGCATTACTTATGGCATATAAATGAGAGGAGTTAAAGACAGCAATGGATCAATTCTGATCCATTTCCTTGCAAGTGAAGGTCCACATCGGCATAGCCCTGTGATTTTAGTTAGGCTCTGTGAAGATGCATGTGTCAGTCTATGCATCTTGGATTTTAAAATAAAAGAAGGGAATGACTAAAGGTGAATCCTGTCTGTCTATGAAATACCACTTGAATTTGAAAAGAAGGAAAACAGTTAAGTTCTCCATGGGGGTGAGCATCAGTAAAGCTTTCAGACTCTTGACAGCTACAGGGATCTTCAAATGTTTAAGGAAGTTGAAAGTACTTACAGAAACCCTGAATAATCAGGAAAGCAACTTTAATGAGACTAACCTCAGGGAACACAAGGGGCTTCTTTCCCCCTACTGAGTGGATATTCTGTTTTAGGAGGACAATTGTAATTGTTAAGGTAATTTGTTGAGACGATTTTTTGCCATCATTTTTTCCTTCAGTTATAATTAGAGGTGAGTTAAAATGGAAAATTGTCATAAATTGACACCAAATTTTGCTCCTGCCTTGGTTATTCAAAGCCAGTCAGGAAGCTGGCTGCACCAATTAGAAAGATTTGTTAAAAGATATGCTGAAATATCACAGTTGCTTCAGGTAAATGGAAGGATGTTAAGGCAGGTGACTAATGATATGTAACAGTGAGAAAAATATGAATCTCCATAAAGTGGACTATACTGTGCTACAAAAGCTAATTTTGTAATGGCTAAGCATTTTTTTTTTTTTTCCCCTGGAGGTCAGCATATTTAAAAAGCTGAAAAGGAGAGTATATCTTCAGAAGGTAAGAAGGTCACTGTGTTCATGTTTTAATCAGAATACAAGAAATGTGTGAAACGTTCAGTGGTAAGCTGCCAACAGTAGCTGTAATGCTACTACTGTGTCATGACAATGCAAGCAAAAGTGGTGAGATAATGTCAGTTTCTTACATTGTAAAGTAAGGTGAAGTGAACGATCTTTTGGTTGCCGAAAGATTTGAGGACTATGTTAACCCCAAGAATCACCAGACAGTTAACTGAGCAGCAGATTTAGGACAGTGGGCAATTGCGACTCCTTCATCAGTACAAAGGAGGAGCAGCTCCAAAGTGTAATTTAGACCCTACATAGGATGAACCACTTTTCTCTCTTTTTACTGAGGTTTAAAAGAACAAAAAACTCTTGTAAATTGGATCCTCAGTCTAACAGTACGTGGGTCGCAAAGAGCTACATGCGTTAGCCAGGAGCAACCACAAAACCACTCAGAATAGTCCAGCCAAGCAGCTGGCACAGCAAGATGCTAGGAAAGTACAATGACTATCATTAAAGAAAAAGCTCTTGCCTTGATTGGTTATGTTACTCTTGCAAATCTACCATTTGCATATTTCAGTATACAACACACTGCTATGAGGTAATAATCCAGAGTACAATTCTCCTCTCCAACAAACTAGAGCTGACAGAAGACCTGATCCAAAGCCAGTCAACATTTTTCTACTGGTTTCAGTTTAGATCATACCCATAAAATCAATTCTAAATTGTCATCTAACCAGCAGTGAAGACATGACTGATTTTATTGTACATATAAATGTAAGCAGGAACTCTTCTCTCCCAGAAACCAACTTGTTTACCCAATTGGTGTTAAATACCAGGCTTTGCTCATGTTCTGTTTAATGTTACCCAGCTATAAAATCATGACTGACACTTTTCTGCAAGAGAGGTGTTAGGTCTGGTATCTCAGCTAGCTCCAAATTTGGGTAATTACCTTCTGCCCCTGCAGTTTAAACAAGATACACCATTTGTCTTCATTACCTGCCCCAAAATTGCTGTTCCAATTTGCTGTGCTTTACACTGCTGCATTTCACTGCAGAAGTGACTGCTTTAAGTGGTAGGTGAACTGATTTTAGAAAGATAGATAGTTTGTATAAAATATTTTGTTATCCTTTGAAGTGAGCAGTGCTCAGAATTATTTTTGATTTTTACAATCCTTATGAGTATGCCAGGATAGTCACATTAAATATGCTATTTGGCAGGTTTTATTTTTAAAGATTACCATATGGTATATGTTTATCACCCAAGCTATCTCATAGAACAATTCCATATGAGTGTTTGATGTTAATTTTATTTGAGGCTGTACCGAGATCATCATGCCAGGTTAATTAAAGCATTACAAAGAATTCTGCACAATGAACTGATGCTAAAACAGAAGGATGTGTCAGTTTTCAGTGAATAAGATAGCAATGCTGGAAGGTAATTATCTCCTGTTGGTAGCAGAAAGAAATTAAGATTATTGCAGAGTTTTGTGAAACAAAAACAAAACCCACAAAAAACCCCAACCAAAACAAGAAAAGAAAACCCCACCAACAAAAAGCTGTCCAGGACTTATAGCAAAGATTAACAGCTTGGGTAAATTTATTCCTAACTTGGCAGCACTGAATGTAATATTCAGAACATTGTCATATAACATGTCATGAGGAACAACGTACCTGAGTGAATAGGGATGGAAGTATATTTCAGTCTGGGTGTGCCATTGTTTAACTTATGAGTATTGCTACTGATAACTTGAAATGTAAAGTGCTTTCTTCTCTGTGGGTGTGACACAATCAATTCAAATAATGCACTTTGAAGATGAAACCTATCTTTACTTTAAATGTGTTTCTGCCAGCATTTCTGAACAAAAGTGCTTTCCACAGTTCTAGATTTGGCTTTCATTGTAACTCAGTGGGTTCAGTTAATCACTAGAGTGATTCAGTTTTATACCTGTGCAATTCCATAAATTTGAATTCAGGCACATCCATGGTAGCTGTAGTTATGCAGTGGTGAATAAAATGTCATGCGAGAAGACCATCAACACTACAGTAAGACAAATATTTTCTTGTTCCCACAGATTTTTCTTAAAGTAAAATATATTTTGTCCTGAAGTAGAACAGGACAAAATATATTTTACTTTAAGAAAAAATATTTTTAAGAAAATATTATTTTTTAAAAAATTTTTAAGAAAAAATATATTTTACTTTAAGAAAAAAGAAAATACATAACATCTTAAAATGTTAAAACCAAAAACTATTCTGAAAAAAAAAACCTTGAGAGCACCATGAGAAGGGGAAATTTGGGGAGCAATTGTCCCCTATAGTACCCATTTCCTCTTGCCTTTCTGTGAGCAATTTTGATGATTTGGACCATATCGTTCATCATTATAAAGTATGACACCCCTATGCGATACTTTGTAGGCTGTGCAATCCTCTGTCTTTTATACCATGCCAAAAGTTTCAAGGCACAGGCAGCAACAGTGCTATCAAATGTGGAGATCCTGCACAGCACGCCAAACGCCAACAGCCCTGGTCATGCCTGAACTCCTTGTCAGCATTCAAGGGATCAGGATAGGGCTGTAGACATCAGGAAAGCATGGATTAAGTGTTTCTGGATGGCAACATGATGCCCTGTTGTCCCATAATATTCCAGAAAGGACACTATCCATAGTGAAAATATCTTCATCCTTAGGTTTTCAAAGAACAAAGTACACTTCTGTGTACTTTTACATACTGATTTGCAGGTAGCTCAAGAGATTCAGATAAGAAGTGGTCAGACTAATATGGCAGCGTGAAGCCACACGTAGGAAAAAGGAGATACTTCTGTTTTCTCTAAACACTAGTTCCTTTATGCTGTGATAGACTGACAAAAAATATTGCAGCAAG
Organism: Athene noctua; assembly: GCF_965140245.1. Classification (NCBI taxonomy): domain Eukaryota; kingdom Metazoa; phylum Chordata; class Aves; order Strigiformes; family Strigidae; genus Athene; species Athene noctua. Next base: position 15,748,545 of record NC_134040.1, on the reverse strand, counting down.
GCAGTGATATTTTGAAGTATTCTCTTCCAAAACCCATTTCTGTTCATGTGACTGGAAAGTGTGTCTCTTGCTTTCCTTATCAATTCAGTATCTTGCTAAAAGTATGTCTGGGGCACAAGCACTTGCAGAAAACACAATGAGGTTTAGGAGACTGAGAATTTGATCTTACATTTTTAAAAGTAACAAAGATATTTTGTATTAATGAAAGAGAAAGACAGCTGATGCTTATTGAAGCTAAGCCTGAACTTTTCTGTAACATAAACCAATCAACTTTAGTGTGTACAATGTACATTCTTGGCCTTAAAAAATTAGTATAATTGCAGTTAACTTTGTCTTCTCAAGAGTAAGGGCAGCATTTTCAATTTAATTTAACAATTTTTTTGCTGTTGAACAAAGGTCTAAATCCACAGCACACAACAGAGAAAAATGTGAATGATTTCAGGTTGACATAGCACTGAGGGATCTGGTGTAGTTGAAAACGGTCAGTGTTAGGTTAATGGTTGGACTAGATGATCTTCAGAGTCTTTTCTACCCTAGATGATTCTGTGATTCGGTGATAATTCCTGGGAAGTTTTCTAACCTTGCACTACAGTATGCTCATTCAAATGTTTATAGAAATTAATGTCAAGTTATTAGATTTCAATCCACTTTTTAATTTGTCATTATAGATCCTTTCAAAATTACATCTAGGTATTCACCCTGTAACAGCACTCCCATGAAAAAATTTCCAACCAAAGAAAAGGAATAGCTTCTCTTATAACGCACTCACAACTCTCAGCTGGATTAATGCAGAATCACAGAATCGTCTAGGTTGGAAAGGACCTTGAAGATCATCCGGTCCAACCATTAACCTAACACAGACAGTTCCCAACTACACCAGATCCCTCAGCACTAAGTCAACCCGACTCTTAAACACCTCCAGAGACGGGGACTCCACCACCTCCCTGGGCAGCCCATTCCAACGCCCAACAACCCCTTCTGTAAAGAAATGCTTCCTGACATCCAGTCTAAACATTCCTTGGCAAAACTTGAGCCATTACTTCTTGTCCTGTTGCTTATTACTTGGTTGAAGAGACTCATCCCCAGCTCTCTGCACCCTCCTTTCAGGGAGCTGTAGAGGGCGATGAGGTCTCCCCTCAGCCTCCTCTTCTCCAGACTAAACACCCACAGTTCCCTCAGCCGCTCCTCGTACGACCTGTGCTCCAGACCCTGCACCAGCTCCGTTGCCCTTCTCTGGACACGCTCGAGTCATTCAATGTCCTTTTTGTAGTGAGGGGCCCAAAACTGAACACAGGAATCGAGGGGCGGCCTCACCAGTGCCAAGTACAGGGGTAAGATCCCTTCCCTGTCCCTGCTGGCCGCGCTATTGCTGACACAAGCCAGGATGCCATTGGCCTTCTTGGCCCCTTGGGCACACTGCTGGCTCCTGTTCAGCCGGCTGTCAATCAACCCACCCAGGTCCCTCTCTGACTGGCAGCTCTCCAGCCACTCCTCCCCAAGCCTGTAGCGCTGCTGGGGGTTGTTGTGGCCCAAGGGCAGCCCCCGGCATTTGCCCTATTGAAACTCCTCCAGTTGGCCTCAGCCCATGGCTCCAGCCTGTCCAGGTCTCTCTGCAGAGCCTCCCTACCCTCGAGCAGATCAACACTCCCACCCAGCTGGGTGTCATCTGCAAACTGACTGAGGGTGCACTCGATCCCCTTGTCTAGATCATCAATAAAGATGTGAAACAGGAGTGGCCCCAACACCGAGCCCTGAGGGACACCACTCGTGACCGGCCGCCAGCTGGATTTAACTCCGTTCACCACAACTCTTTGGGCCCGGCCATACAGAAAGTTTTTTACCCATCAAAGCGTACACTCATCCAAGCCATGAGAAGCCAGTTTTGCCAGGAGAATGCTGTGGGAAACGGTGTCAAACACTTTACTGAAGTCAAGGTAAACAACATCCACAGCCTTTCCTTCATTCAATAAGCACGTCACCCTGTTGTAGAAGGAGATCAGGTTTGTCAAGCAGGACCTGCCTTTCATAAACCCATGCTGACTGGGCCTGACCATCTGATGTTGCATGATGCTACTCAGGGTGAGCTGCTCCATCAGCTTCCTGGGCACCGACGTCAAACTGACAAGCCTGTAGTTTCCCAGATCATCCTTCTGACCCTCCTTATATATTGGTGTCACATTGCCCAATTTCCAATCTGTTGGGACCTCCCCAGTCAGCCAGGACTGCTGGTAAATGATGGAAAGCAGCTTGGCAAGCCCCCCCAGCCAGCTCCTTCAGCACCCTTGGGTATATCACATCTGGTCCCATACTTGTGTGTGTGTAGCAGGTCACTGTCTCCTCTGCAATGCAGGGGGGGTCGTTCTCCCAGTCTCTGTCTTCTGGCTGAGGAGGCTGGATTCCCTCAATACAACCAGTCTAGTTATTAAAGACTGAGGCAAAGAAGGCATTAAGCACTTCAGCCTTCTCCTCAACACTTGTTGCCATGTTTCCTCCTGCATCTAGCAGGGTATGGAGACTCTCCCTGGTCTTTCTTTTGCTACTGACATACTTATAGAAACATTTCTTGTTGTCCTTGATTGCTGAAGCCAGATCAATTTCTACCTGGGCTTTAGACATCCTGATTTCCACCCTGCATAGCACCACAGCCTCTTGGTAATCACTGTGTGTGGCTAGCCCCTTCTTCCAAAGGCTGTAAACTCTCCTTTTCTCCTTGAGTTGCAGACAAAGCTCCCTGTTCAGCCAGGGTGGTCTTCTCTGGCGTCGGCTTGTCCTACAGCACCTGGGGACTGCCTGCTCTTGTGCCATTAAGACTTCCTTCTTGAAAAGTGTCCAGCCTTCCTGGGCCCCTATACCCTTCAGGACCATCTCCCAAGGGATTCTGTCAAGCAGGTGCCTAAACAAGACAAAGTCAGGTCTTTGGAAGTCCAGGATATCAGTTCTGCTGCCCCCTCTCCTGGCTTCTCTAAGAATAGAGAACTCTTCTATTTCAGAATTGCTGTGCCCTAGTCATGCTCCAACTGCCACGTCATCCACCAGTCCTTCTCTGTTCACAAAGAGGAGATCCAGCAGGGCACCTTCTCCGGTTGGTTCACTCACCAGCTGTGACAGAAACTTGTCTGCCACACATTCCAGGAATCTCCAGGACTGGTCCCACTCTGCTGTGTTGTATTTCCAGCAGATGTCTGGGAAGTTAAAGTCTCCCACAAGAACAGGGGCAAGCGATCGTGAGATTTCTCCTAAGTGCCTATAGAATATTTCATCCACCTCTCTGTCCTGGGTGGGTGGCCTATAGTAGACTCCTACTACAACATCTGCCCTGTTGGCCTTCCCTCTGGTTCTAACACAAAGACACTCCACCTTGTCTTCACTACACTTGTACTCAAAGCAATCATAAGGGTCCCTGACATACAGTGCCACCTCACCACCTCTCCTTCCCTGTCTATCCCTCCTAAAGAGCTCGTAGCCATCAACTGGCACACTCCAGTCATGGCAGACATCCCACCATGTTTCTGTGATAGCCACTACATCATAATTTTCCTTTTGCATCATGGCTTCAAGCTCCTCCTGTTTGTTACCCAAGCTGTGTGCATTGATATACATGCACTTCAGATGGGCTGATGTTTTGCCCCCTTCCCCCTTCAAATCTAGTTTAAAGCTCTGTCAATGAGCCCAGCTAGCTCCTGCCCCAAGGTCCTCTTCCCCTCTGGGTGTCAGGCATAGTTTGAGTGTAGGTCTGGTTAACAGTTTCTGCAGTGATTTAGACCTAAGCGTGTTGCAAGCCTGAGGCTTATTGTGGAACTGTAGACTTAGTGTCAGATGGCATGTTTATTTTGGGCCCATATTGGGCTGCATCATTATATGTTCATTTGGCATCAGGCTTGGCACACATTGTTTTTAAAGGTCTACCACTTTGTTCCAACAGGCCTCTCTGGGCATTTTATGCACTACTGGTCAAGGTTGCCAGTTTGAACTTGCAATATGTAACACTTGCAGCTAGGAGAGTGATCAGCAAACCAGCCACAAATATTCTGCCTAAACATTAGCCTTTATGTCACTGAGGTGTTTTGCATCAAAACAAAGCAATGAATCAACCAATTGCATCAATGGCATGAAATTTAACAAGCCAAAATGCCGGATTCTGCACCTAGGAAGGAGTAAGGCCGGGCACAGGTATGAACTGGGAGAGGATCAGCTGCAGAGCGGCCCTGCAGACAGGGATCTGTGGGGCCGGTGGGCAGCAGGCTCAACGCGAGTCAGCAGTGTGCCCTGGCAGCCAGGAGGGCAAACCGCACCCCGGGGTGCGTCAAACAGCATAACCAGCGGGAAAAAGGGGCGGTTGTCCTGCTGTGCTCAGCGCTGGCGCGGCCTCACCGGGAGTGCTGCGTGCAGTTCTGGGCCCCACAGTTTAAGAAGGGTGTTCAGGACTCGAATGCATCCCTACCCTTGTGAGCAGGGCAACGAAACGGTGAAAGGGCTGGAAGGCGTGTTCTGTGAGGAGCGGCTAAGGACCCTGGGTTTGCCTCGTTTGGAGAGGAGGAGGCTGAGGGCAGACCTCATTGCTCTCCACAGCTTCCTGAGGAGGGGAAGTGCAGAGGGAGGTGCTGAGCTCTTCTCCCTGGTATCCAGTGACAGGATGCATGGGAATGGATCAAAGCTGCACCAGGGGAGGTTTAGGCTGGACATTAGGAAGCATTCCCTTACTGAGAGGGTGGTCAGACCCTGGCACAGGCTTTCTAGAAAGTTGGTTGAGCCCAAAGCATGTCGGTGTTTGAGGCATTTGGACAATGCTCTTAATAATATGCTTTAACTTTTGGTCAGCTCTGAAATGGTCAGCAGTTGGAATAAATAATTGTTGTAGGTCCCTTCCAAATTCTATTCTATTCTATTCTATTCTATTCTATTCTATTCTATTCTATTCTAATTTCTATTCTATTCCTATTTTTATTCTATTCTATTCAAAGTAGACTAAAGAGATAGTAGTTAGAGAACTAGGACTTTCATCTCAGTTCTGTATTCACAACCAAAACCAGCTAAGGGTTTTGTTGTGAGGAAGAAGCCGAGAAGTAGCTTTGGAGTGTAAGCTGGCAGTTTTGCACCCATGCTCCCAGTAGTGCATGAGGATGCAGTACAAGGCATTGGGTTTGGTAGAAAAGCCACTTAAGAAAGGTCTCACCTGCTGATTTTTCTTGCTCATTCCTGCCTACCACGTATCAGGACAAAGTGAAAGCACTGTGTGGGATGGGGGCAGGCAAGTTTACTCTGATGACTCCAGTGCCAAAAGCCAAGTACCTTACTCATCTACCTCACGGATGCCATTAGAATGTTTTGAAAGCAGAGCATCTTATTTCACTCAAGGACACTTCTAATAAATATTAAATGTGTATTGTGGTGTTTAGTATGGAGTACTTCACGTGCCCATTACCATAAATTCTGTGGGACTTTCAACAGTCACACACACATCACTCACTTTGTGGGCTCTCCTGAAAAATGACAGAACACAATATAATACAAATATTTGATTACCTATGTTATTCTTCATATTCCTACTTGCTTTCTTTTGAGTGGCAGATATCCAGTCACTGTTACGTTCATAGCTTCTCAGACACTATCAGGATCAAAAGGATCAAAAGACAGTATGAATCATATTTTTTCTAACTTCCAAAGAAATCTAAGCTGTTAAAAAACATCTATTATCTACTGTTTTCATGATTGTTTGTTTGTTCCATTACCAAGCTCACTGCCATCAACTATGTATAATAACCGACGGCTGTATAAGTATTAAAAGCTTGCTTGGTCAGAAAAACAGGCATGAATGACCACAGTGACAGAATTTGCAGAATATGTCTTGTAGCTCTTGGGAATTGGCTGTCATTCATGTCTGCTACTTAACTAGGACAAAGATTTTTAATTGAGAGACTGCCTACAGTATTGCTCAAAAAAAGCTCTTTCCTTGAAAAAAATTAGTGCTGAATGTCACTGCTCTTCACTGATAAATCCTCATTACTACAACCTCAGTCTAACAACAGACTTCTCTGATCTCAGCAATTCGATTTTTCTCCAACTCCATGCTTCTTAAATGAATTTTGTTGTGGTCATATATGTAACAAAATCCAGCTATAAGCCAAGGTCAGAAAATCACCCTTAGTGTTGACAAAGTGGAGAACAAGGTCTATTTCTTTTAAAAAAGCTTTAATTCAAGCTCAGCTGGTGGGTGCTGAAGCCAGAAAATCCTCATCTTACAAACCAGATATTGTTTTGATGATGTTTTTGAAATTTCCATACCTTTTTATGACATCTTTTAAACTCACAGAAGTTCTGTTTTTTCTTATGATCAGCAAGTATTCCAAAACTCTTTGTCAGACTGCAACTCGGTTTTGTTTCTTTCAAAAACCCTATTTCAAATAAACTAATCTGGATAATGTTCATCAGCTCGTTTCAGGCACAAAACACTCAGGAAGGCCTGACATATTTCTTTATGAAACATTGGTACTTTTTACCTCAAAGCAGTTAAACTCTTGGATACTTTTATCTTGAAGGAGTAAAACCAACCTAAATTGAAATAATATTTTAAATTAAATGTATTCAATCAGAAAATGAAGCAAATAATTTAAACTCCAAATTAATGATTTTTTCTAGCTTCATCTATTGTTGAAAATGTTTCAGATACATATACATGTGTTTGTGTGAATCATCAAATTTTCTGCATATTTATGTATATATTTATTGATGAGTGGCTGTGCTGTTGCCAAGACTGTCTAAGTGTATAAATGAAGCTATATTTGTAGGGAACTGAAATAATCTTTATTAGACCAGCTGATACAGCTGGTAGGAAGCAAATGAGCTTGCAGGCTTACAAGCCCTGCTCCATATCTGGAACAGACACAGCAACCTCAGGCTAAATACTCACTGCAGACAACTGCTCTGAGTTTCACTTGATTATGGTAAATAGTCAGACAATGAGAGGAAACATGTGATGGACATGAGAAGAGCAGAAGGGCAGGTTAGAAAAAGGGGAGATGATGGAGTTACCCCCATGGGACAAGCAGAAAAGGAGAGAGGAGGTAATTATCAGCTTGAACTGAGAGATACAAGTGCCACTTTTAACTTCAGTTAGAGAATGAGGGAATTAAATATCTTTCTTTTAATTTCACGATAGCTAAAACAATAGAAGACACGGCTAAAGGCATCAACCAGCATGGAAAAGCCTAGTGTGGAGTTGAGAAATAGGTTGATATATATATATATTCTTTAGGAAGATGTGTCTGGTAATCCGTCTCTGATTTCCTTTGTCTTGAGGCACAAATCTCAGCACCTCACTTGTGCCAAGCACTATCTGTGGGCAGCACACTGAACTGGATGGAATTTCGTGATATGAGGATATCACTGGGAGCACCGAGGCCCATTCAGCAGACTGGTTTGCTTTTGTCCTGGTCCAATTTATTGATCCCATTTGTGGCATTTTCCCCTGCCTCCTCAAAGAGTCCTACTGCACCACTGTGTGTACACCACCTGTGGTGATATATATATATAGCAATGATAATTTTAATGATAGCAATGATAATTTTAATGAAGGAGCATTTAATTTCAAATATTTTAGCACGTGGATAGTTTTCACTTGTCAGGTGGTTATATTAAATAAAAAGAATGGGCTTCTACTCCACTGGAAAGACTCAGATATTTCAGCGTTAAAATCTAGAGATGATTTTCCTCCTCCTTTGAAGGGCAAGGTGTAAACACGTTCGATAGATTCATTATTTACAATGCTGCATCAAGCAGCAGATGTATTTGCTCTGGAAAATGTAGTCACTAGTAATTCAGTCACTCTTGGTTGTGTAAAAAAGATTAGGTAGAGAATGAAATGAGAATAATGCTTCTCCACATAACATGGAAAGAAAAAACAGTTTAGGAAACTCCCAAGGAAACACTTCCTTCTTCCAGCAGACCTAAGTTTAAATATTTAATACTAATCTATGATGAAGTTTAAATCTGTCAAAAAAAATGTGATATTACAGAAAATATGACCTTTCAGATCTGGGCACATTAAGGGTAATGCTCACTTAATGGAGCATGTGCAGCAATGGAGAGGGCAGTGCCTGCATTGCATACTGCTGAGCAGCCTGCATGAGGCTGCAAGGATATGTCTGTAGAAATGGACTTGAAGTAGAGACACAGGATGAAAACAGCTGACTCCGTTCCCTGCTTTGTTAAAAACTTCATGTGTGAGTTCACTTAGGACTCATTCATAAACATCACAGCAACACTCACATTTTAGACACTATTCTGCTAGTTTCAGGGGTAATTCTAGTCCAAGTCTCCCTATACAATGACAAGCAAGAATCATTCATCTAAATAATGGGATTCAGTGATGCCAGCATGCTAGGCAAAGAGCCTAAAAATATCCACAGCCATACCCTGTACCTCATAAGGCTGATATAACAAAGTACAGTAAAGGATGCTAGGAAGATTAGAGGAATATGAACAGCTGAGATAAATAGCAATCATTGTCAAGAACAGCCTCAGTGGTTCTTATTGTTCCTCTTTGGTTTCCACCAAGTAGAAGGTGGAAGAGTGTCGGAGCAGAAGGGCAATACAGTATCAATCAGGTGACTGACTGTCATCTCCCTGTGAAAAGGATATTGGACAATACACATATATATGCACTGATACTTATATATGTATATCTATGTAGGGAAGACTCCTCCTTGGAATTCAGCTGTGTGGTAAATGTGATCTCCAAAACACAACTCGATCCACAGATGGTCCCTCCACTCAGTCCCCACACTAACACAAGTACAATGAAGATGAAATGCCTGACTCAGAAAAAAGCTTTTAACTGTAAACCTAAGCCCCTTCTGTGTTCTAGGCGTATTCTTACTTTGAAGCCCAGGGGAAGTGCTATTTTCAGCATGGACCTTTTAGTCCTAAATCAGGATTTTTAAAACAAAACAAACCCCCTTACATTTTCCTCATATTTTCACAGCTTTCTTTAATGTAGCTGTTTCTCATCTGTGCCTTTTTCCCTTGAAAAGATGAGTTTTGCCAAGTATTGACACATGTATTTTAAAACATAGGATAACAAAAAAGACCCATTTTTTTTTCCCCAAAGACTTCTGCTTATGCTATGTTGTAACTTTCATTTTCCTTAGCTCGTTTTTCTTATTCATCCCTTTACTCCACATGCTCATCTGTAAAGTTCTGCCGCTTTCATTTTTATTTTCTAGGCTCAGATTTTCATCAGCAAAACAGAAAAGGTTTGCTTTATGTCTTGATTTAATTTACCATTTCAGTAAATTCTTTCTGACAATGTTCATACCATAGTTAGTGTGTGTACCGATGATAACAGTTGCATTGATTACTTTACTGACAAGTAATATAAAAAGGAAGGAAACTAAATGCAATGCTTTCTCAAGGAATGAGAAATTTTTCTGTATTATAAATATAAAGGGAAAGGCAGAATGAAATAAGCTGTAGCAATAAAGAGGAAAATTAATTCCAAGCTTTTACAGATGGCTGCAGCTGTATTACTTAGCATGCATGTCAGCTGTAAGAGAATGTTTAAAAAAGGAGATTCAGCTCTACAGTAAGAAATCATAACACTTTCTAAATGGATCAAATTCAGCAGTGGAGTAAAACACTGAAGTCAGACAAGTTACAAACCCAGTAAATTTAGCACTTTATACTTTGAGTCTTTTAATACTTGTCCTAAAAGAAAATTGAAGGGGAGATAATTTCTCCCTACTACATTGTTATTATAGACAAGTTATCAATAACGTATTAAAATGAATGCCAAAGCAAGATTGTTATGTATTCGTCTAGATATAAGAGTATTGCATGACCTTTCAATAAGAAGAATGTCTGACACTGGAATTAATAGACTTTGATAGCTATATTCATGGCAATACTTGTTTATTTCCATCTATAGGAAATGTGGATTATGATATTAGATTGAGCACAAGTTTAAAAACAGAAGCCCAAGCTTTATTGAAACAGAAGTCACAGTTAGAGTGTTCACCTCACCAAAAAGTCTGTTGCTAAAAAGCCATGATCTGCTCTGAGGGGTAAAGACAGAACTAAATGACACCTTGATGCATTACTATGCTGTAAGGAGAGTACAGGTAGCATAAAAAGGCATCTGTGAGCTGTAGTGACAATTTCTCTCTGGTTTTATAATAGTTAAAATATTGAGTACAGGTAGCATAAAAAGGCATCTGTGAGCTGTAGTGACAATTTCTCTCTGGTTTTATAATAGTTAAAATATTGAGTACAGGTAGCATAAAAAGGCATCTGTGAGCTGTAGTGACAATTTCTCTCTGGTTTTATAATAGTTAAAATATTTCTTACAATAGATTCTTTCATACTTGATATGGTATATTTCTGATTTTGTTTGCCAACAAAGAAGTTTGCACATGTTCTAATGGCATAATAAATGAGTAAGTTTTCCTTCTATCAGAACTGTTATTATAAAAATAATAATATAATAATAATAATATATACTATTATTTCACATTGATCTTTTACTTATTCAGATTAATTTTCAGATTCTAAATGCAGAAGAATATTCAAAAAATTGCTGTCAAAATTACAAGGGAATTTTGATTGTTCTATTTTACAAGAGAAGCAGGAAGACCCAGAAGAGTGTTACTAGCATTTTGCTAAATCTATGGAGACATTTTTAGAAGGTTCTAGAAGACTTAGGCTTTGAAGCCCACTTTTCTAAGAAGGCTTTTGTAACTTCAGAAAGACACTTTATTGAACCTAAATTTCAAGAGTTGCATCTGTACTGTGAGATAGCTGTTCTCTGCAGAACTGAGAATCTCTGCAATGAGATATCTCTGATTGCCAAGCCCAGGATCCTACTGGGTGATCTGGGTGAACCCTTGCCACATTTCCATTAAAGCAAAATAAATTGCAGGAGGGTTAGTGGCCATGCAGGTTTTATCCTCAAACTACTGTCATGAGGAAGCCATACCATAAGTAAGGTGTGATTGGAGCTTACATTTCATTTGCCACATATACCTCAAGCCTGCAGGAATTTTACTTTAGTTTGATTTTTCATCCACTTCACTGGGATGATTAATATATTTGTGTTAAACTGTGGCACAGTTTTTGAGGCTTGGGACCTAAAAGAGAAGTGGTTGGAAGTGGCAGTACCTATAGTGCAGAACTGGTATTAGGGTGGTCTCCTCCCAAACATACTTGCTCTGCAGGGTGCATCCTGCTTTAGGGGACACTGACACAGTTGGCCTCTTCTCTTGTTCAAGACAGAAGAGTGTCCCTACAACTACTGCCCAAGTGCAACTGCTTTGGTGCTTCTTGGATAGACACTGGCCTTAACACCCACCCACAGCTCTGTTGCTCTCACACTGGATTCCACACTTCCACATCAGTCTCAGTAAGTGCTTGAAGGTCCCTTTGCAAGGAGAAAGATAACCATACTGAGAATGGCTTCACACTGATAGGGCCAACTCTTTCCAGTGTTTTAGTAGCAATGTTATTAGATGAGAGGTTTTGTTCTGTTTTAGAGCATCCTAATATTCACCTTAACATTTTCCAACACTCTTGGAGTTCTGGCATCATGTATGTACAGGTGCGTACACACATACATACATATGAATAAATATTTATTTATAAACACATGTCCATAAATTACCAGGAATTGAAGGGCTTTACCAATAAAATATGAAAATCTTTATGGGCACATATGTTATTTTACTCAACACATACTTTTTTTTTTAATATTTAAATGTCACATATTGAAAACATGAGTTTCTCTTAACTAATTCATGTTAAGTGTACAAAGAGGTCTACACATCCTGCTGAACAGAGTTTATCACTTAGAGCAGATAACTGAGCATTTCTGGATTACTTTGTAAGCGTTTTATTTAGCTGCTCAGGAATGCCAATATCAATTGCTCAGACCTGCTAGTGCTCTCATCATAACACTTTTCCAATAGGTTTCTGCCACCATTGCTACATAAATAAAGGGGAAATGGGGAGGACATTTAAACAAAAGTGAAAGAGATAAAAGGGCAAATATCATTATGTCAGAAGAATTGGCCTGAAGTCTGTAACACCACATACAGCAGTTTCTGAAGATAATTGACATCTGCCAGTTTTGTAATAGGACAAGTTTTTTTGCTGCCTGATCACATTCCTAGCAGCACTGGAAATAAAGACAACTTCTCCTGAAGAACTTAAGCACCAGAAGTGCAATTTACGTCCTCAGAGGTTGGACTAGTGACCTTCTGATGTCCCCACCAACTTTAATTTTGCTATGATCCTATGACTACATTATTATTATGGAGTTCAACATATTGCGCCACAACATGTCCTCCCTTTGTAAGGTAGAGGTTACACAAATGCATCTTCATTGTTTTCAGTTGTTCTTTGTTTGGGGAAACAGCAATTCTTAACAAACTTGTGGAAAACATAGCCATGCTGACATTTCTAACTCTGTTGTGGATGGGAATCAGCAAAAAAAGAGAGCAGATAAGAATGAATAAAGAAGGGAGGTTTGTTACTACTATTTATTGTTTCCTCCTTTTTGCCAGAACTGGGCAGTTCAAAACATTGGGCTGTCAATGCAGGACACGTGTTGATTTTAATAATTAAGCACTGTTGGGTTGCTGACACTATTAGTCAAGGGTCAGTAGACGTTTTCATTACAATTGCCATTTTCCAAGACTTCATAACTGTCATTTTGATTCACGCTGGGCTGAGACTTAGTGTGTAGATTATCAACTTCCTGGATTTTTGCCTCACCATAACAATCTGTTTTAAAGTTTTCAAACTGCAGCAATTAAGATTGTTTCAGCCTGCTTCCATTAGGATTCTGTGAGCTGGGGTGACTGACGAAAGTGGGGATTTTGAAGCCTCATTTCTTTTCACTGTAAAAAACACTGAAGCCTTGGGTCTGGGCATAGAGTAGCAGAGAACTGTATAATCAGTGGAGGACTGTGGGAGTTGTGGAGTCAGGGGTTTTCAAGTCTTGCAAGAGGTGTCTGACATGTGGGCAATTTTGAATGTAGGATCACCCTCTAAGAGACATAAGTGTCAGAAGGGGAAAGAAATACCCTTCACAGTTCATCCAGTAGATGGAAAACATCTGATTGTTGAGCTGATAAATGGCATGAATAAGTTGGAAAACCTTCATTGCTGCACCCTTATTCCCTCTTTTCCTCTCCGCCACACAGGGAAAGATGTTATTTACTGAGCTCTGTTTCACTGTCAGCTAATGGACGTGCTATAAGCATCTGTGTTATAAGAAAGTATACATTAAAGTTTTGTGAGCTAGACTCCCTTCACACTAATTCCAAATTTAACACAGTTTCCCCTCAGGAAGAATGCTGAATATATTTATAGTGACAGAAAAAGGATGCGGTTCTTGCCACTATATATGGTTGTCCTTGCAACATATAATAGTTGTAATATGAAGACCCTGATAAGCTTGTCTATTTGGACTTCAGCTACTTGTTTTGCTTTATGATATTTAGAAAACCTACAGCAGCTTGCTTTTTGTAGTGGTTATTTTTGCCTGTCTCACCCAGCTTTGTATTGGGTGGACATAACATTTCTGGAGCACTACAAAAACTTCCTATGTAGGCTCAAGCTCTGAAGCTGGTAAAATTCCTGTTAGGAACAGATAGCATGTGCTCAGAACACAGATAGACCTTCTCTGCTGTGACCCAGGAGAGCTGGGACTTGAAGTGGAGGGCCAGTTCTGTGAAACAAAGATTTATGCTTCTGTAGTCTCTATTCTGGGTTATCCAATCCTTACCAACTAGAAGTACAAAACACCTACTGCATCAGAGGAACTTACTATTCTGATTTATATGAATTATAAGACACACTATAAAAAACTCAGAATAAAGAAGAAATATTCTTCTTGTGAATCTATCAAAGTTCAAAGAACAATATTTGAAATGGATACTACTATTCCATAATTCTCCTATTTATTAGTAAATTTTTATCATTAAAATGATAGTATGCTACAGGCTAACATTGGGAACTTCGGTTCAATGGTAATTGGGAATCTTCTTTCTTGAATTATACTATGCTGAAATACATTATTCCCAGGGAGAAATGTATACTTATGCTCACTTGAAGAATTCCAGTTACTTGGAAAATCATTCCCACCCATTCTCAGAAAGAAGCTGCAGTCTTGACTATAGCCTAAATTCTGAGACATACTGAAAAATATTTTGCATGTCTATTAATTCCTTAAAAAATACTACCTTGAGCAAAGAGTTGATAGTCACCAGAACAGTAAATTCAAACACATAGCTTGAAAACATAAATACTGAAGAAATTACATTGTTTGTTGAATTTTGACTAGTTTGAAAACGTAAGTGTTCATGAAACACAAATCTGCATGGCATAAAAAAGACATTTTTTTAGTTTAGTGATTTACTGTAGCTCATTTTCTTCAAGTTTAGTCCTATACAGATATTACCAAGAAAGGAACATCAGAATTAAATGAATTTAAATTTTAACAGAAATATCTCTTTATTATATATGAACTGGTAAATAGCCTACCAATGTCTCTCTCTGAGTTTCAGATTTAAGCAAAATGTTATCAAAGCAGTAAATATATACTAATTTATGTGTACATGAAAAGAAAGACACAGTCAATAGAATCAAACCCACAAAAGTAAACATTTTATGTTGTAAATATATAGTGAACCCAATTATTAGAACTGAACTGTGCTCATTTTTCTTAGTATTGTCTTGTATTAAAAGGAAAATACAGAACAGTTTTCATACTTTTCATTTGATGAAAATTGTTTTGGTTTATCCTGAAAAGGTCAGAAGTAAGTGTATATATAAACACAAACTACAGCTTCCAAATGCCTATTTAGCTTTTGATTGTAAGTTTTACAGTATTGCATTCTCGTATACAAAGGCTTTGAAACTGCTCTGAAAAATCTTTTTTAAAGAGAAGGAACATCCCTTTACACAGTTATTGCAACCACAAAAGAGTCATGGATGAGAATGCATTCCACAAACTATATTACCTGCTCTACAATTACAAGTGTGGCAATTAAGTTACTGAAAGCCTGAGACAATGTTCTGGTTCATGAGTCACAGCAAAGTTACCTACATTTATAACATTTTACAGAAATCCACTCATTGTGTAAGTTCTTACCAACTTAGAAGAAAATAATTCTATCAAGAAAAAAATAATTCTATCCAAGTTTTCTGTGTAATTACCCTGATGAGAGAAAAATATGGATAGGTTTATCAAGAGTTTGGTAGACAGACAGCAAAAAGGTAGATACCAGTTATGTGTGGATGCAAATGTTTGAAATGTATTTTTAGCATGTAGTACTTTTAGTCACAGATTATCTGAGAAGAAGCACTTGCCTGTAAGAACTGTTCATTCTTATTAACTGTTGAATTCATTCAAACCTCCAGACTAACAGCAGAAGTCACGGTAAAATGGGACACCAGCATAACACACGGCGGTCTGGCTGGAACATTTTAAGTCACCTTAGCTCTAAAGTTTCACAGATAATAATTTTTTTGTCCAGAGTTTTTGATATTTAAAACAAAAAAAACACAAACCAAAACAAAACAAAAAACCAAGCACAAATCCCCAAACCAAAACAGTACCCATCCTGAATGAGAGAAAATTCAAAAGCTTGAAAAAGTTAATTAAAAATTCAAAACATGACATTCAGCCAAGTATATCAAACAACATTTCTTCTTTAATTTTTCATCTCTAAACATGGTTTTACATTTTTCAGCTACATGTTCAATTAAATTTCAAAGGGGTAGTCATTTCAGACAAAGATTGAAGCATTTTCTTTCATATTGTTACTACCTTGAGCACACCAACAGGATTCAATTGCCCTGATCAGGCTGAAACCATCGTTATCTGTAATCCTCTTCTGCAACATGACCCCCCCCATGAAGGGCTTTAGCTGCTTGTGCTGGAGGTCAGCTCTGACGTGCCACAGCTGTGTGACTGGATCAGGCTGCTCTGAACAGGCTGTGAGAGGGCTCCTCTCTCCTCCCTATCTCCCCATGCACAGTGGGGCTGCACACCAACTTGGGATCTGCACCTTGCTGTAGGTAAATATTGTGGTGCCTGGTCTTGCACCAACCTCACCCTGACCTTGACCCTGTCTTTACATCCTTCTTGACCTTGGTCCTGAACTGTTGCTGGTGCCTGGCGATCCCCGTCCTGCTGGCTGACCCTGGTTTCCATCACTGGACCTTCCCTGCTCGGGCATGGTGGGACAACACTCAAGCTGATGAGGACCCTGCCTGGCCACCCAGCTATCACCTGCAGATGCTGGCTTCCCCGCCCCAGTGCCACCATCTCATGATTGCAACGTCCTGTCAATAAGAAGCCAAAGTGGAAAACATCAGTAATTTTGAAATGTGTAGGTATGAAAAAATGACATGGGAATTTGTCATGATAGACACTTTCCTGCAAACACTTTTGACTCACAGCAGCCAACATTTGCTGATTACAAAGGATACTGGGGGCGGGGGGGAGGTGGGCAGGCAGAAATCTCAAATCTCAACCTGTTCTTACCGTGACTGTTTATCTCTGCTACCTGGGAGGAATTGTGAGATGAACTTGATTGATGTTTCTTAAAATCAAAGCTGTGAAACCTGTGATGGAGACCTTCCCATAGAGAAGTGCAAGTAGTTTAGTCATCATGCATGTTAAACACGCTCTTGAAAGACCACGCATTTAACAGCTATTCCTCTTTCATTTTTTTTCTGCATCATGTTTTAGTTATTCTAAATCAAGCATGAATATCTGGACAACTGACTAATTACCCTCATTAAGAAATATTTTGATGGTCTGCACAACTCTAGAGTGTGACATTCAGTTGAATTAAATGTAAACTTTATACTGTAATTTTTGTGAGAAGTCATATTAGATCGTTGTTAGTTTGACCATGAAGGTATCATCTCTTTCATCTTGTTCCATTCAATAAGCTTTCTTTCAGAGACTAGCACTGATTAACAGTATGTAATTAAAATGGGACTATAGGGGTGGGAAAAACAGTAATTTGAGACTTGCTTGGGTGTCATCGTCGGCCATCCCCCCTCTCCCCTTTAAATTCAAGCTAGTAAACAATGGTAGCAGCAGGTTCATTAAGGGAATCAATACTTTTAATGGACAGTTAAATACTAATTGTAAAGATTGTCAGATTCAATCTGTACATTTTTTTTTAAAATTAGAAGAACAGCTAAGCACAGCAATTTTAGAGGAACCACATAGTTTTATATAATCAGACATTTAAGACCCAGGATGCTTGCAATCAACTTCAGCATGCTGGCTTTACTTGCATACAACAAACGATAAAAATCCCTCCATTTTCTAATTTTGTATTGTTTTGTTTGTCTCTTGCAGTTTCTGGCTGCCTTTCTTTTTCTGTGTTGTTTGAATTTAAAGCTTAATTTTAATTGTGTATCTGTATGACAAAGAAAGAAATTAGGTTCCCTATTTTTCACAGCAAAGTTATATATTCATAAAGAAGAAAAAATTAAGTGGTTGTTCCGGGTGAACTGCTGCCTGTTCTCCACAGCAATATTCTGAATCTCAACTTTAAGAAAATGACCCATTTTTCACTTTGTTTTTGCTAGTTTTCCTCTTATCTCTAAATTTCTATCTGTACAAATAAGCTTAAAGCAAAGGACTTGAGGAATATTAGTGCTGAGTGGAAAAGGACAAGTGAATTACATAAACATTATTTCATGGTTACTAAAGATGGATGCAAACTGGAATTTCAACCCTATCATGCATTCCAATATTTCCACTTTGTTTTGTCCTAGATAGAAATAATAGTCAAAATATATTAGGTTTTCACAGCATATATTTTTTTAAATACCTGTTTTTAATTGTTAAAATTCTTCTGATTAGGAAAAAAGTGTCAAAAATTCCCACAGGAGCTAAAGTCCATCAAAAGTTTGATCCTTCTTTTCCAAAAACCAAAATATAATTTCTCTGACCCGCTCACTCTTATACAAATACAATGTGGAATAGGCAATTAAATAAAATAACTAACTAGAAAAGAAGTCGAAACAAATCACTGGTATACAGTTCTTTGCCTAAGGAGAAAATTACAAGAGAGAATGGATAAGACATGACTGAAATTAGTCAGAGTTCTTAATGCACTTCTGGAATCTGCTCTCACATGATAATGGTAGGGGTACTGTAAGAACCTATAAAGCAAAGAAGTCTTTTGCTTTGTATTGTTGCAATGAGTTGAAACATGATGTTTGGTTTTCATTTGTTGAGGTTTCCCTGTGGCTATGTCTGTATAAGCAAGTAATTTGATGCAGAAAGAAGAGATCAATAGATCAAAGCAATTGGTACTCAGGACCTCAAATCCACACCATATGTGACCGGAGAGTTTTACTATAGACTGAATTTTATCAGGTCTCCCCCACACCAAATGTTCCCACCCCACATTTTTTTACGCTGTCTAAAGAAACAAACAGTGCTGCAGACTCCCAGAAGGTGCTGGACCATATCTCTGCACACCTGAAACAGAGCTCTGGCCTCTGGAAGGCGTCTACCTTCTGTGTACTGAAACCTTTCTCTGACCCAAACCAATGTGTAGTAAGTGGGAACAGGGAGACGAACTTCAAAACTTCAATATTGTTCTTCACCAAAATGCTAGTTTAAACACAGCCTATGTCAGATGTAGCTGCTTACAAGTTGATAGCTGTCGATCATGTGCTCATGATTCATTTGTAATGATGCACCACAAGCCTAAGACTTATGTACTACAGCAGTTTTGAGTAGGGGAAGTCCATAGTGGATCATGTGCAACACATCTTAACCCAGAGAGAGCAGTAAGATAACACAGTAGCCCTCCAGCAGCTATCTGATCACATGTAAAGCACTAAGCTTCAGCAAATCATCTTGCAGATGGAATCTATCATGAAATTGTTCTGCTTGATTTCTTTATGAGAAATTAAAGAACTCAAAAATTAACACTTTCAAAAGATGTTTTAGGATAACTAGTAGGCATGAGTTCTAAAATGATAGCCTTTAGATTAGCTATTACTGATTGCTAGATTTGCTATCTACTGTTTACTAGAAAATGCACAAAATTGAATTCCAGAAGTCTATTAACTATTACTACTACTAATAGCTACTAACTAAACCTACAGGAGTTAAATAGGTACTGCTTTTTAACCAAAACTTTTGCCATGATGTATTTACTCTGATAACTAAAGCATGACTAGGGGTCAAGCCTGACCTCAGGACTATTGATCACCCATACTACTACACTGGCTTCATGCTGCAGGTTGGAGCACTGGCCCATACCAACTAGCAGTCTCCCAGACAGTGTCTGAACATGGTATACACTTGGACATGACATCTAACAGATACTATTCCAAAAAGAGAGTGTAGAAAAGACTAGCCTCAGTTTGGATGTCTCCTCCTTTCACCATCTTCCAACCCTATCCCATAACAGGTTGGTATCATTACACTCTAACATCTTTCTCTGTATAGAAAAAGTTCAGGGGCAATCTTCATACACCATAGCAGGGCATACAATAAATGTTCACAGTTTAAGACACCACTTGTCTGGGCTGTAACATGGCCCTATAAGTATTTTAGATATTTTGAAATAAAATCCTCCATATTAAATAATAATGTCAAAACAGCATTGCCTAATCCCAAAGATAATTCTTACAGAATCACAGAATCTCAGAATCATCTAGTTTGGAAAAGACCTTGAAGATCATCCAGTCCAACCATTAACCTCACACTGACAGTTCCCAACTACACCAGATCCCTCAGCACTATGTCGACCCGACTCTTAAACACCTCCAGGGATGGGGACTCCACCACCTCCCTGGGCAGCCCATTCCAACACCTAACAACCCCTTCTGGAAAGAAATGGTTCCCAATACCCAGTCTAAACCTTCCCTGGCACAAATTGTGGCCATTCCCTCTTGTCCTGTTGCTTATTACTCGGTTGAAGAGACTCATCCCCATCTCTCTGCACCCTCCTTTCAGGGAGCTGTAGAGGGCGATGAGGTCTCCCCTCAGCCTCCTCTTCTCCAGACTAAACACCCCCAGTTCCCTCAGCCGCTCCTTGTACGACCTGTGCTCCAGACCCTGCACCAGCTTCGTTGCCCTTCTCTGGACACACTCGAGTCATTCAATGTCCTTTTTGTAGTGAGGGGCCCAAAACTGAACACAGGAATCAAGGTGCAGCCTTATATAGCATGAAGACAAGTAGTCTTTGCTACTTGGCCTGAAAGCTTGAGTGTCCTTACCTCTGTGTTTTTTAGCCAGAGAGACACATCTTTTGTGTGCAACCACATCCAGCTTCCGCATATCACCAAAGCTGCCTACTCAAAGCAGCTAGAAACCATGTTCCTACCTATGCCCACCTGAGAGCTGAAATGCAGGGGAAGTATTTCCACACACTTGGTCTGGAAGATCAGTTGTTAAATGGGCTCTCACGGAAATCACCAGCATCAGGCCACTGACAAAATGCAGATACACTTTCTTTTTAAAATGCAAAGAAAAGAGAATTGTGTTGGTACTAAATTTACAGCTGCCTAATGATTAGGGCAATCGCCTATGAAATGGAGAAATCTATGCCCACATAATTCAGAATGGTTTCCAATGTCCAGCTCTCCCCAGAAGGATAGTTCAGTGTGGGAAAGAAGCATTTTCAACCTGTCCTGTGAAAGTCACAGCAAAGAATGTATGGGACAGAAAGAACCACACATGCAAGATATGAAGAAACAGTATGATTTTGAAGCTTAGCGCTAGGACGGATATTCATCTGGAAAAGAAGGAATCTGTATTCCTTGTGTTATATGAACCATGTACTGGATAAATTTGACAAGAAATAATGCAAAACAGCAAAAGTCCTACTCAATTATTTGTAAAAATATTTGGAAAGGAAAAATCTAGACTCTGATTCAGAGTGGAGAGAGGAGTTGTTGCCATGAGTAACATAGCTTACCGTAGGGACAGGGATTGGACTTCATTTGTATCCCTATGGGTCCTGGTAGTTAAGTAGCTTTCCTAATGGAGAGAAAAAGATTTCTGGAAAGAGATTGATTTGACCACATGTAGACACCTATAATCATCCTAAAATAGATTACATGAGTTGCATCCCACAACTCTCTTGATCATAGATGGAAACTAGATCAGATAAGGACACCTCAAGCAAGATGAGAGTAGTTACTTGGTAACTAGCTGTCCCCAGGAAATTGTGGTGACACTAGGTGCCTCAGTCTGGGGATTACAATTGACATTTGGGTACTCAAATAAGGTAATATACTACATTAAGCATCTCAGCCTTTTATTAGACACCGGCTCTACTAACACAGGCAAGAACTAAATCCAATTTCTACTTATTTTTTTCTTCCTTGGCTAGCAATAGTCCAGCCTACAAGAAACAACTGCACTTAGAAGTGGAACAAAGAAAATGAAACACAGCTTATGTGCAGAAATATTTTAAAATGTTAAGTGATATGGTACTGTGAGTTGCAGAATAATTCGAATATAGCCGCTTAATGAGACAGCAGTTCTGATTCCATACATCAACTACCTCTGTGCATTGCAAATCTGGAAATAAATTAGAAATGCCAATTTATTTTAAAGGTGTTTCTATATAAGTTAATGGTATGGAAAAATCTAAAAGGTTTGTTCCATGAAAATAATCTTCTTAGTTTACTAGCCATGAGGAACCTTTTGCAAAAAGTTTTGAAAATGTCCCTTATAGTTTTAGACATATTTATGTTTATAGCAGCTGATTCATAAATAGAAAACAGAATATTGTAAAATTTTATTTATTTTACACTTTCAAACTTGCTAAATAGAGATAAACACAATGGGCATGTTAAGATTTCTTTTTTTTCTGATTAATTTTACGGTAATTCAAAGTGTTTCAGTATTAAATGAATTGTTTGAATACTAAATTATGCAGCTTTATGATCCAAGAGATAAGCAGAGCTCTAAAGATGCCTCTGAGACTTGGAAGAGACAGCATTAGAAGCTCATTATTGCCGGCACATTTAACATGGTTAAAGTAGGGGAAAATAGCCATTAAGTTAATGTAATAGTTAAACTGCATTAATTTGAAAAACTGTCCAGTGAAATGCTTACAGTGAGGGTGTTTTGTTTTGGTTGTTGTTGTTTTGGGTTTTTTTTTGGTTTTTTATTTTGGTTTTTTTTTTTTTAAATTCTGTGGCATTTTCAAATATTAAAGAGTCAAAATCATTTGAAGAGTAGTTCTTTTCAACCAATTTAACATAATGTTTACACTTGAAGGAATATTCAGTTTATCACTCAAATGTGTGTTAGAGTATCAACATTTTCTAAAGAGAGAAGAGCAGATGTTAATATGCATAAAAGATGAGTTCAGGACTACTGGGTGATAACAAAATAAGCTCCACCTCTCCTTCCCATTAATCCCTTCCCTCTGAGTCCTTTCTTCCAAACACTGAAAAGTAACAGGAGTTACTGAAAGTAACAGCACCTCTCTTCTGATTGCTTAAAAAGACCAAAGGAAACATTAAAAACTATCCAAAATGACAGGGAAAAGAAAACAGCTAAGTCCTACAAAGTCTGCATCAAAGAAACATGACTGCCACCAGACGACTAGATTTAATATACTTCATGTTTCCAGAAATGAAGTAATCAACCCCACAAAAGTAAAATACAGGGTAATCTCCAACATATATATATATATATATATATGTATATATATATATATATATATATGTTACCACTTGCTCCAGTGTAGCCTCAGAATAAAGCACAATATTTAATGCCCTTTCCAAAATTTGTGATATTAATTGTGCAAACTTCAGATAGTTCTTAATGTTGTTGTAATTTTGCAACTTTTTTCTTACCTTGACACATTTTTGGTCTCATTGAGGAACAGAGTCCTCAGTTCAACCACATTTGAACAAAAATAAAGTTTTTATTGCCGGTATTTTCACTTCAAATGACTTCTTGTGTTTTAGATTTGAAAGAAGGATCTATTAAGGTTCTACTGCTCAAAATTTATAAGGATCATTACAGATCTCATAAACACTGAGGGGTTCTGGCTGCAAGTGTTAGCATTAGACAAAAGCAAGTTGGTACCTTTACTGAGCAACAAGCTCAAGGACACAATGTGGAGTCCAACTGCCTCAATAGAGGAAATACAGAAAGAGTATGTTTTCCACAATTATATTCCTAGGGCATATTCCTAATTTGGGCCACCAGCTGGGTAATATAAAGTTTAGCGCTACTTCCCTGAATTTATATATCCCAGCCCGACTTCACATCTGGTAGAACCTGGGAACAGATGATGTTATGGTCTGTATTGGGGGTGGGGTGGGCTGACATGAAGCAAAGAAGAACTGGGGGAAGAGACTTCTTGGGCTTTTCAAGAAGCTCATCATGCAATGCTGACTGAAGACAGCTTTCAAAACATCTTACCAAAGGGACAAATAAGGTTGCTCTGGGCAGGTGGAAAAAATACAAAGTGGGGGAAGTTTGGCACCTGCTTTACACCCCATCTTACTGGGAGTCCTCACACTGTGTGTGTTACATCTACCAAGCTGATTCTTAAGATGCTTTTGGTGGCAGAGGAGGACAAGGAAAAACAAAGGACTAATCTCTCTGCTCTTAATATGTGCTCAGATATGGAATGAGCACATATGAACTCCTAAACCATGAACCAGACCAGTGCTTGTGGGGGCAGAAAGCTGATGCAGATCTAGAACGGGGCAGTAGACCCAGTATCACTCATTACTTCAATGCTGCAAAGCTTTCAAGCAGCCCAGACATACGTAATTTGCTCTTTGGAATAGGAAGAATGTGCCTGTTACAAAGAAGATCTCTTTCTTTGTTGCTCCACACCATAGTATTTGGGGAAGGAGGAATTCAGGGAAACTACTCTTCATTCTTCTTTGGTCCCTTTTCCTTCCCATTAGCTATGACTAAAGGGTTACAGGGTTCATTCTTCCTCCACCCTCCCCATAAGCCGTGGTGGAGGCTCAGGAGCTGCAGATATTGCTTCTTTGCAAAAATAATTAGAAGTCTGTGCTCTGTATGGAGATCAGGTATCTACCTGAGGAACAGGTTACAGCTATCTGCTGTCAGTGTTACTAATCAGGTTTGGTAGCAATGGAAATGAAAGGCCTGGGTGCCAAAACCCAAGTACTTCAGTTTTAACATGGAGAGATAGAAGCACAAGATGGAGCAAGACAACAGAAGTATTTTCCCCCTTTATATTTTTAAGTAAAAGAAACCTCAGACTTCCTGAATCCCCAGCAAAAATGACAAGTCTCACAGAGGGCCTGTTATGATTTAGGACCAAAAATACACCTGCCAAAATAAACTCAATGGAAATTTTAGCTAAAGTGGGTGTAGTTACCCTAACTAGTGCTCCATTATTACTTGTCAGAGATTGTAAGCGAGCACAAAGTAAAGTTAAATTAAGAACTCAGTAACTTTAGATTTCATTCAAAGGATAACCTTTCTACTACTACAACAGTTGAAAATCGATTGAGATAAGAGCATCCTATAATTTACTGTTACCAATATCTGCACTGTGCATTGCCCTTCTTGTCTTGGCTGCCTTAAGCACTACCAATCTTTCCTGCCTTTAAGTAAAGCTGTCTTAAAAAAATTAGGAAAGAAAAAAAAAGGGAAAAAAAAATTATTTTGTATTTTTCACTGGTACTCCAATATTCTCAAATATGCTTCACCAAGAGATGTGGTAATACCTTATTTCTTTTTTAAAAAACCTCCAGACCACTTCTTTTTTCTGGGAAGATATTTTTGGAGATGAGTAAACAATTTTCCAAAATAGAGAAACTGCTATCCAATATTCCATGTTAGCTGAGTAACTGTATGAACAAATGAAAGCTATTTTCTTCCCTTCCCACTGTAATTGATCCTCTCTCCTGAATTTGCTACATTGATTATATGATTATATGGTCTTCACTGACATGAAATTCAACCAAATCTAAAAAGAAAGAGGAATCACACTGAAAAGAGTAGCAAATAGCTTTTCATTCGTTGACAAAGTCACGTTGCTATCTCCAAAAGCGACTTTAGATGATTCTCTGACATTCTTTACAATGAAATCCGATCAAAGTTTATGCCCCTCCAAACAGCAACAGAGAATTATTCCCATGTAAAATATGTGCTCCCAAATCATTATACTTACATGTAGAATAAAAGTTTCACTTTTGAACTTGTCTGGAAGTTCCATCTTAAAAACACTTGTCTGCCCAATCTAGTCTTGAATCTTTGAATATAAAAAGTGTCGAAAGAGGCATCTTCTTTTTATATTTCATTCCCTTTTGGACATAGATGCATAAAAGATGCTTTTCAGGATTCTGTGCCTCTATAATAATACTGTGTATACTTACTGCACTGCAGATAATTCTAGTTTGTTCCACTGGTACTAATTTGAATTTGAATTAGTCTACTTTTCCTCTGACATTTTTTATTCCCTTTTCTTATTTTCTTTTCTGTCCATTGTCTTGCGTATTATTTGAAGAATACCTGCCACACAATTTACTACAGAGCAAAATAGCTATAAGGTCAGCCATTATGAATAAGCCGTGCCCTCTCTGTGAGTTTATTCCATGAATTCTAAGCAACTTTCAATTTAATATGGAAAGAGAGCTTCAATTTCAGTTACAACCTCAAAGGTGCTTAGACTAGGATTTGGATTATGAAATTCTGATTTTTGGATTCCATACTTCTTTGTTCCATATTTCCATACTTCTTCCATAGTAATTAATTCTCCATGGACTGTAAATTAACTATGTAAACTAAAGGAAAGTTCTTGTGCAGACAGATCTACAAGAGTTTTGTTAACTCCCTCTTTCCCCAAAGTGATGTTCTATCAGTACCCATTCTCTTTTAGCAATGGCTAGCAATGCTGAAATTATGACATTATGTGAAAATAATTTCCATATTTTCAAATCTTGTGGCATGCAGAAGGATTTTCTCCCAATTTTTCTAGTCAGATTGCAAGGTGGTGTTACACAGATCAGGTGACATACCATCAAAGAAGATGGTCAGTATTTCAAAGGAAGCTCAGAAGTATAAATTGCAATTAAACGTGAAAATATAGAATCCATTCCATAATTTAAACATACTGCTAATTGCTTCTTTCCTTACAAAAGGTTATATTCTTCTCTCATCAATTAATGCAATTTCCATTAACAGAGAATATAAGGCTCCCAAATAGCTGGACAGAGCAAAACTAATGTAGATGTCTTTAAACATAAGTACCTGCAAAATACCATTAACTGATGTATATTTGACAGTCAATTAGCCTCTCTTATATTGTAAGTGCTTTTAGTATTTGGAAGAAAAACATCTCAGTCATTAATTCTGAATTGAACATAAGCATCTGTTAGTTGATTCTAAACTTTTTCTGCCATGGCAGAAAGGTTTTTATAATGAACAATAGGGATTCTGAAAACAGATATCACAAATCAGACTGTGGCTGTGTCACCTTTTCTTAAGCGTGCTTAACACTTCCCACTCATACAAAGACTGGGTTTTCACTTTTATATAAATTTGCCAAATTTCAACAATTTGTCATGAAAGATTTTACTCCAGGTGTCTGCCTATGGCTCATCATTTCCTTATCCCTGAAAAATTCAGTGAAGTATTTCAATATATGGTTTTACAATGTTAAAAATGCATTTCAACTTAGAATTATAGAGCATTTCATGTGTTCATACCACAGCTTTCATTGACTTCACTTGCAGCTGTGTGTACTCTGCACCTGTGCAAATCAGACTCCAGAGTTTCACACTGTGTGCCCAGAAAAATGAGGAAAGCATGCAATTCAACCACCTGTGAAAAGTTTAACGGTTTGATCTCCGAAAAAGTTTATAAAAGGACCCAGTCCTTTCCATGCCTTCCAGTGGATGTGTCTTTTCCAGTGCACATGAGAAATGAGACATGGGCATCTATACTCTTAATGATTTGCATATTATTCTGGGAGGACATGTGACTGGGACGAGACATTAGTTAATTCCTTTACGTTTACACTGACTTTGAAGGTGACTTGTTTGCTCTGGATACACTTCTGTGACACATCCGTATTTCCACCGTAGCTATCTTGGAAGAACCCCACACCAGGATACGGCAGGTATGTTTACACTATGCTACAAAACCTGAGTTATGTGAATTTATCAGCATTTTCAGCCAAAGGCTTAGTACAGTGGAGCCAAATCAGTTTGCCCCCACTAAACCTCCCTGACAAAAGATTTGTTCTACTTGCCATAACTGACTCTTTCTGAGATTTTACAGGCATTACTGCATTGGGATGTCTGACTCATTATGAACTGACAAAGTTGTGCCAACAGATATTTATAATGGAGACAAAGCCTTTGAAGGACTTGGTCTCACTCATGTAGTCATTTAAATGAGACTTGTTTTCTCCAAACCCACAAGCTTTTCCTTCTGTGATATAAAATTTCAAAGGTTCAGTGGAGTACTTGCTTTATGAAGAGAGGAAGCTCTTTTCTTTCTAATATTTCAGTTAAAACTATTTCATTCATTTCTGTGATTACTCCTTATAAGGCATCAGAACGAAACAGGTTTTAGCTTGTCTTGTGAATGACTTTCATTTCTCATTACTCTTTTGTCACAATAATATCTTAATTTGGTGCAATTTTCCACCTTTTTTTTAATTTTTTTGGCCCAGAGAGTAACAAGGACACACGTTTACCCATTGAAATTGTATGACATTGATTATGATAATGCACATAATTTGCACAGAATCCACAACATTGTAGCTGCAAAATAGTAACCCTTAACTTCTATTTCTAGTCCCTTTTTTTTTCTCCAAAACTTCCAGTGCTACAAGAGTTCACCACAGGGAACTGTACTACGTACAGAGAAAACACTGTATAGCCTAGCAGAAAGATTTTTATTTGCTGATAATGCAGGCTTTGTTCCTTGGTAGAAAATGCATTGCTCATGTGCCAATTTAACATTCATTAGAGAGCCAGGAGAATTTATATATTCTGTCTCAGTGGGACAGTATAATATATCACTCTTTCTTTTATTTTTATTTTGTTTCAGAACTATCTTGGTTAAACTTGGCCAATACCCACTTGAAGTAATTGATGATGGTCTCAGAGGTACTGAACTTCTTAGCAGTAAAGCCCTTTTCAGTTGCTTATCAGCTGCAGACATTAGGACTTACCAAATGCAGCAGCTTGACAGTGGCAAGGCTGCAGTGGCTCCATGCCCCCATGCCCAGCCATAGTGAGGCTGACCATGTACATGTACACACATGTGCACACTTACATGCAATACACATATATATAAACATGGCCAGCTACACAGGTCAACAAGGACAGAAACCTCCGCATGCATGCAAATGCAAGCAGCACCATTGGCCTCATCTTTTCCCCTCACTGATCAGGATGAAAGCCTATTATTTAAAATCATATATATATATACATATATATAGACATATACAATGTGGATCCCTCCAGTAGCAGGTTTTAGACACACAGTCTATTCAGTAGTTGTCCCTGGATCTCCCCAGTTGTTGGCACCTGCACAAGAGACCCTCAAGTCCGCAGCCCCACTACAGTTATTGCTACAGAAAGCCTTTGCACACCCACAATGACAACCACCCCTGCCCCACCACACAGAAGCACTATAGACACCTCTAGTAAGTGTCCATAGATGATCTACCCATTAGCTGGCTCCTGGAGCTCATGGTCTCCCAGTTGCCTCACGCACACAGACACACACATACAAACAGGTCTGTTCAGTAGCTGGTTCAGCCTTAGGACCTCACCCATGGCTGTCTGCCAGTCCCCATGTCTGCCAGTCCTCCAGTGACTGGCTTGGATCCCCCCTGCTCCCTCCAGTAGCCAACTCTCACCTAGTCATCACGCTGCTATTTGGGCCAGACTTATGATCACTGCAAAACCAGGGTACCAAACCTCTTACCCTATCCACCAGCTCATCCAGTGGCCACACACCAGCACACACACCCACACAAGATGCACATGCTCTGCTCTCTCCAGTTGTTTCATGACAGACGCATGGGACCTCTGACCTGTGGTCTGACTCAATGTGCCAGCACTCAGACACCCCTTCCACACATGTGCACACAGAATATAAAATCCCTCACCCAGAAAAACTGTTAGAAATGGAATTTTATCAGAATGCAGGACAGACTGCAGCGATCAGGCACAGGGCATGACCAAGTCAGTGTACTGACCAGATAACATGCACCTGGTTCCTTTTATCATTATCCCTCTGTTTCCATGCTTGTTCCTCAGCAAAGTTTGGTGATGCCTTCACTTCTCCGCCTTTGTTTTCTCTCCTAAACATCTCATATTGAAGTCTTGTATAATCCAAAGCTGCTCTTCCCCAGTATCCCACAATGACCCCAAAACCTGGCAGGCAGTAACCTCCCTCAGCCTGTAAGGTGGTCCAGAAAGCCTCTCCCATTGACTAATGATGATGGGTGTCACCACCAGAGCACTGATGACTGTCACCTGACAGCCCTTGGAGAATCCAGGGCAGGGGCTCATTTCTCTGATGAGGTTATTGGAATTCTTTCACTTGCCATCGTGTGTCTTTGTGTCTTAGTGTTTGTGCTGATGAACCTTTATCACATAACCTAACACATACTGCTGCCCCTTTCATAAAAAGTGGATGGCTTCTTGGCAGTGGTCAGTTTGGGAAATTCAAAGTAATTTCTTTTTGGCATAAATGCAATCTTGTCACTGATGACATGTTATAAGGCATTTGTGTCTAATTAACTTTTGACAGCTGGAAGGATTACTGCGCCATTTCAGACAGGATATATAGCAACACCTGAATGGAAACAGTTTACAATGTAGTATGGTAAAATAAACGAGTGACAATTTTGTTTTACTCAATATAGTAGCATCTAAGCTGAGTATATGGGAACTTATTCCATTTAGTCTCATTTAGTGGCTCATGAGAAAAAAAGACAAAGACTGAGACGGCAGAAGGCTGGACATCTGAGGGAATTAATAATTTCCCACACTTCCAGTTTGATTAGCTATGAAGTAGGATTCAATGTACTTAATTCTTGAATAGATTTCTCCGTAAGCATATATATATATATATATATATATATATATATAGTTTGCATTTCTTGCAATTCCATTGTCTTCAGTTTCTTGAACATTGCCAAAACCGGCTGTGCATTGCTGTGTCATCAGGGGAAGAATCTGTACCAAGTGAGAAGAGCTTTCCGCATAGTATTAGGATTTCAGAGGAATCACACAGAATCACAGAATCATCTAGGTTGGAAAAGACCTTGAAGATCATCCAGTCCAACCATTAACCTAACACTGACAATTCCCAACCATATCCCTCAGCGCTATGTCAGCTCTACTCTTAAACACTCCAGGGATGGGGACTCCACCACCTCCCTGGGCAGCCCATTCCAACACCCAACAACCCCTTCTGTAAAGAAATGCTTCCTAATACCCAGTCTAAACCTTCCCTGGTGCAATTTGAGGCCATTACGTCTTGTCCTGTCGATACTTGGTTAAAGAGACTCATCCCCAGCTCTCTGCACCCTCCTTTCAGGGAGCTGTAGAGGGCAATGAGGTCTCCCCTCAGCCTCCTCTTCTCCAGACTAAACACCCCCAGTTCCCTCAGCCGCTCCCCGTACGACCTGTGCTCCAGACCCTGCACCAGCTCCGTTGCCCTTCTCTGGACACGCTTGAGTCATTCAATGTCCTTTTTGTAGTGAGGGGCCCAAAACTGAACACAGGAATCGAGGGGCAGCCTCATCAGTGCCAAGTACAGGGGTAAGATCCCTCCCCTGTCCCTGCTGGCCACGCTATTGCTGACACAAGCCAGGATGCCATTGGCCTTCTTGGCCCCCTGGGCACACTGCTGGCTCCTGTTCAGCCGGCTGTCAATCAACCCCCCAGGTCCCTCTCTGACTGGCAGCTCTCCAGCCACTCCTCCCCAAGCCTGTAGCGCTGCTGGGGGTTGTTGTGGCCCAAGGGCAGCCCCTGGCATTTGCCCTTATTGAAACTCATCCAGTTGGCCTCAGCACATGGCTCCAGCCTGTCCAGGTCTCTCTGCAGAGCCTCCCCACCCTTGAGCAGATCAACACTCCCACCCAACTGGGTGTCATCTGCAAACTGAGTGAGGGTGCACTCGATCCCCTTGTCCAGATCATCAATAAAGATGTGAAACAGGAGCGGCCCCAACACCGAGCCCTGGAGGACACCACTCATGACCAGAAGCCTCAGGAGGAGATGCTGGTGATGAGTAGCATGCCTCAGCATCTGGACCATATGACTCTCCTCTTCCCTTGTTCTGAACATGATGTGCTCAATAATGTGTCAGGTTCAGCTTCTTTCCTCACTGTCCTGCCATGTTAAAGTTTGTCATTAAGATATCTTCCTGAGATTGACACCTCTGATTGAAAGACTCTTGAAGAGGCAAATGCCAAACCTTCAGGGTCAGTCCTTGTCAACATGAACAGAAGGAGTTTGTAGCCTCTCTGAAATAATTCAATAACACATCAAAAGATCAAAAAGAGAAAACAGAATTCTTTAATGAATTCCTAACTATATTTACAAACAATACATACATACAATATAAACCAAACAATAACATGGTCATAACATAAAGTCATCAGCTTTGTTTCCTTATTAGTGACAGTCATGTTAAACTATCTTCTGGCATGTTTTCTCTAAGTGGTCTTCAATCTTTAATATATCCTGTACTTGGCTTCCCTTCTCTAAAGTAAATACAGACTGAAATGACTGTATTGATTTTACATTTTATTTCTTAGGTAGGGTTACACCAGCAAGTGCATATTCTCCCTCAAACCTTTCTACAATCTCCAGTCCCGATGACTGATTTAATTAAGCCAACTGCTCATTTCTTAACTCCTGTCTCCTACAGGAATATAGTTTTGTTTCACAGAAATTCCCTTTTTTCATTCCATTTAAAGATGCCTTTGAAATGTTCCACTCTACCAGTCTGAAGGTTTCACCAGTCTGAAAGTGATTTTGACTGTAAATCTGCCTAGTTACAGATGCAGTACAGCATATCCTGGCAGATAAATGGATCTTTCCAGATTGCATCTTCTCATCACACATTTAAGCACCTAACTTCTTCCAGAAAGCTGCCTGTTCATCATGCAAACCCTTAAATGAGGACAATGAATATGCCTCTTTATCAGGCCTTGACTGAGACTAGATGTGACAAAAAATTCAGTTGGGGTGATAGTGTGTTTGGCTTAGCTCACCCTTGGAGATGGTCTGCTGAGATTTGGAGAAATGCTGGCAATAGTCTGAGGTAGTCCTGCAATGTAAAAAGGTTCTGTTACTGGAAACTACCTGCACATTTGTTGGGCTGATCATTGCTAGACACTGACTTTAAGACTGTGTTTCAGGCACAAGAGACTTGCAGAAGAAATCAGGCACACAGATGAACCCTGGTTAGATAACTTATTCCTTTTCATCCTCAATGAAGTTAGAAAGTCCTGTGTTACAATTTTAGAATACTGTGTATTCCTTTAAAAAGCAGGTTTATGTGTCAGGGTCAAACTAATAAAAAAATTTTTAACTAGAAGTGTTTAGGTCATGTATTGCCAATTATGGAGAAAGACTTCCCGGGGCAATATATATAGTAGTATCTACCAGGAAGGGGATTTTGCTTCTTTATTCCCTAACTGTTTTAGCAGAGGATCCCTATTGCACTGGTCAGTGAGGGAGTCAGTGTGGGTCAGTAATATGATCTCCTATTGCAACGTTTTTGGTGTTCCAGCATGGGTGAGAATGATGCAAAATTCCCCCAGTATCCTGCAGCTCAAACAAGGAAAGAGTTTGGGACAATAAGTGTTTCTGTACTACTTCTGCTTGGTCACTTCTCCCCTGTTTTGTTGGCACTGCCAGCAGTATGTTTGTGCGACTGTTTTGTTTGCAGTGCAGATCCCTGTCTAATCAGTACCGAAATGAAAACATCCGTCCCTTTCATGCAGAACGCTGCACAGCCTTCAGGAGATCCTAGGAGGGTCGAGGATGAACTTTTTAATCTTTTGCCTTTGGTCTAGCATTATGTATTGTTATTATAGTAATCTTTCAATTGCCTTGATAAAGGAAGAAGGTACTTTTCACATAAATCTTATAGCCATTTTCTGTGGAGAGACGTGTTCTCTTTGTCTACTAATATTAGAAAATGTGATCCATCCATCAAATTGTCAGAGACTTCCTACAAGGCAGATTGACAGATTTTGTTCAAATGAATTTTAGGAAAGCTGAATAAATCCCTTTAAAAAAAGATAGTGACACCTGCCCACAGTACCATTTGGTCCAATTCCTTATCTGATATAGCTATTTGAAGCTTTTCTTAAGTTGTCTGGAGCAATATGAAGAGTTGAAATTGGCCCTATCTATAGAAAATTGCTTGCTACTCTACTAACATTGACAATTTGGGGATAGTGCATATCAATCCTCCTACTGTGGGAGATGCAGACTCCATTTGAACTAGGTGACTCTGGAGGCAGTACACCTGATATTACAGCTTTTACTATAAAGTCATGCTTAAATTATTAATAATTGCATTATAGCCTTAATAAATGCTGAAGGTACAATAAAACTATGATTAAAGGTGCTTTATGAGAAGAAAATTATAGTGTCTTTTAAGCTCTGCTGTTTACTGTTAGGCAATAATATTACTGTGCTATGACACATTTACAGCACTTTCAACCTTCAGCATTAAGCTACCATATAGCCACTTCCCAGTTTATTTTGAGATAGTTCTCCATCGTTAAGCAGAAAGTAGGATCAATGTGCACTACGTAGTGCTCTGTACGTAGGAAAGGTCTGCAGCTGAGCTTCTAAAATATCATGACAAACAGGAATGTTTCTCTGATCTGATGTAATAGTCAAAAAGAACATAGGAGGAAGAGGAATGACTCTTCCGTAGGTGCAGACAGACATCTGCCGTCAGAAGATTCTGCTTCCAGATGAAGAGCCTCAAGGTGGTGGACAGCAATCAGGTAGACAGCATTGTCTGAAGTATTTCTACTTTAAAAGTAGCACTATTAAAAGAAGGACATGAGCATTTAATACTTTATTATCTAGAGTTCCCCTCTGTAAGAAGAGATTACAAGACATTCTTTCAGGTCTTGTCAAATATGTTTTCATCACAGTATATTCCTGGTCAAACTCAAGTGGAGAGAGGTTTTATTGAAACATAGTGATGAGCACAATTGCCAGTATAACTGAGTTGATATAACTCTGGTAATAAGCTTTGGCAGCACCTTCAAAATTTTTTGGTAAACTTTGTTTTGTTAGCAAAAAAATTAAAAAAAAAATCAAAACAAAAAACCCTCCACCCTGCTATGTCCACATGAAAAAAGGAAGCCTGTGAATTACTCTTCATTAATCTATCATAATATATCATCACTGACACTGATCTGATTCCTGACAACTCTGCTAAGGAGTACTGAAAAAGATTTAAAAGTCGAGTTTGCTGTGTTTTTTTTAAAGTTCCTATTTTTGATGGAAAAAGGGTTATTACAGTTCCACTAGTGGTTTCTATGTACAGAATATTCACATCTGACCTGACAGTGCAGAGCACAAGGTACAGCATGGAGGCTTTTGATAGCTCTCAGCAAGCTAAAACAACCCTGTGAAGTCAACAGTCCAACTGTGTTACCTTAGAGCTCTAAACACAAATTAACCCTGTTTTTTAGCTCATATTTCTCCCTTCTAAACTGAAATTTATATTGCAGCTACATACATAATTAGATAATCTATCTGGATATGTCATGTTTCTATTTAAAATGACAGCCTCTCTTAGATAATCTTATAAAAAAGTCATATATGTGGGAACTGTAATGACAAAGATGTGGAATTTCTTTTAGCTTTGAGTGATGGTGAGAATTTATCATTTAAGAGACAGGTATAATTTTCTAGTAGTGGCTTGTTTTCTGTGTTGCACATCAACATTTGTGGCTGAGTCCTGCATTTCTCTTCTCCATATGCCAAAAATAAGGTCCTTTTGCATCAACATGTCACACTTGCTCAGGATATTTATGATTAGTTCAGAATTGATGAGCTTGACGTATGTTGCCACATTTTATCTTTTCTCTTTCTAATATTTCTCAAGTGCATAAACTAGACAGGTTTGATGGGAGCTAAGAAGTTACTCTAGGTTAGAGTGGAAGCAATGCCTCCCAACCAAAGATAAGAAAAAGAACAAACTTAGAGGAATTGCACTCGCATCTTGCATGCACAGGGATGACAGATAATAAAATGTACATACTTAGCATTCACTGGCAGAACTTTCCACTGACTTGCCCCAGACCTGTTCTGTCCACCAAGGAAGGACTCACCACTGCCTTCCGGTCCAGAGAATGCTCTGGGCTTCTGGAGATTTCACCTTCACTGAATTTGCTTGAGATTTTTGATTTATTCTCCCACTGCACTCAACAGCTACATAGAAAGGAACACATGTCCCGTAACATAGACGTGCAGAGATAATGCCATGAGGAAAATAAATCAAACAGATAAACTAGCATAACTTGAATTTAGACTCAGTATTCTTTTGCAACAAAACCTGAAAATGAACTAATGCTTTCATCCATGTGTCCTGAGTTACTTCCCTTCCCTTCCTGACCCTCCCTCCCTAAACTGTCCTAAACTACATTTCTTTTCATAGCACAGACACCCTGTTCTGGGTGAGGACAATAAAAGGTCAATTGCTGCATGGAGTGCAAAATTTTTTGCGTGTTGCATATAACTTGCAGGTGTACAGAAATATATAGAAGCAGAAATCAGTCAAATGCATTTTTTTATGCTGAATATAGCCAAGTTTTTCTGAGTGGGGGCCAGTTACTGGGCTGCTCAGACACTTCCAGTTTCAGAAGAGCCAAAAATCACCAGGATTCCTCTGGTTTCTCACATGCCTACATTGCTCAGCCTTAGCTGAACTGATCAGAACCTTTCTAGCAAAACAAAAATACACCAACATATTCATTAGAGCCAAAATGTTTCTATAACCTA
The DNA here is from genome assembly GCF_965140245.1 of Athene noctua. Lineage (NCBI taxonomy): Eukaryota > Metazoa > Chordata > Aves > Strigiformes > Strigidae > Athene > Athene noctua. Next base: position 15,712,527 of record NC_134040.1, on the reverse strand, counting down.
CAACTAGGACACTAGTCTGACACACGGGGACAAAAGACTTATTCTTCCTTCTCCAGAAAAATGCTGGATCAAAAATTTAGGAATTAAACAGAGCAGATGGCTGCCATGACTAAGGCCAGCTCTCTAAGCATCATGGGTTATAAATACACTTATTAAACAGAACTACTTGCATTTTGGAGTCAAAACTTTGATATTTTTCCATTCCCATGTAAATGTTTGAACGATTTTATTTTTGCTCCAGAGCAGAATAAAAATATATTTCAAAAGTTCTCCTGATACAAAATTTCCATCCTCCACAATCTAGTGCCAGCTACTCCCTGAGAATATGTGCTTTTAAGCTTTCTACATCAGCTGAATTAAGTTTGACACATAACAATCTGTGGCTTTCAGAAATAACATCTAAAGAATAAATCTTTTACACAGGTCCAAATGTTTAAGTTTGGAAGGGAGTAATTGCCTAGGTAATTTCACTAAGAAACCAAAGAGACTGAACTGCAGATATTTCCTTTGCAACTCACAAAGCAGTCAAGGTACGCAGAATGTGAAGAAACCCCTCTCCTGTTTTCACTGCTGCATAAAATGAAGTGGCAATTGAAAGGGGTAATTTTAGTAAATCTCAGAAGATTAAATGGAGGCAATCATAGAATAAGTAGTGCTCCTTTGTATATAAAACACTAACAACAATCTGCTGTCAAAGATGTAATGTTTTCTTATGAACATACTTTGGCTCTAAGAGCTGAATAGTTTACTAAGTCTGCAGATCAGCATCTCTGTAGCCTTCCGACAGCTGTAGCATTGAAATATATCTATAAAAGGGATCAGATGTAAATAATGAAACGGGACTTACCCATGACCTTCCACAGATATTGAAAACTGTAAGGAAATATTACTTTAAGCCATAAATGTACAGTAGAGATAATGCCAAGAGAATTAAACAACCATCTGGTGTAATTATTCATGTTCTCTAAAAATAGTTTGCATGTGAATGTGGTACCATATTTCCCTATATAATTTAGAGGTTTGAATCTAAAGGAAAATTGCAGAAAATCACAGGAAATAAAGGCTACTATTTTTTTAATGCAGATTAATGCATTCTCTTCTAAATAAGAAGGCATGGGGGAAAGTGTGGAAGGGGAGCTTAGGGTGAGAGGAGCATTGTATTGTTACTTTTGAAGAAAACTTACATGTGACAACTAAAACTCATCTGAATTCAAAATAATCCTTCATATGTTGGTGTTTTCATGATACTTTGTAAAATGTTTTCAGATCATACAGTTATCAGGTGAGATATTGTGAAGATTTTAGTTGCTGTTATATTCTAAATCAAAGATGTAAAGAAAATAAAATGTGTGTGGAGTAATACAAATATTGATAAAAGAGCTTTTGCCATAGAGATCAATCATTTATCTTTGAGGAGGGGTAACTTGTGTGTACAAGGCCATTTGCTGTCCCAGCTGCAAGAACCTACCCATGTTTCTAGGAGCATCAGGCAGTTCTAGAGAGCAGAAACAGTGCGTGGCTTCAGCAGCCACTCACACACACTGTCCGTAAGTTTTTGAGCAAGCCACAGACTGATCTGTGCTTGAATCCGGTATTCCAACAACAGCAACAACAAATTAAATGAGTAGAAACCTGTCCAAGGATAAGCTGCAGAAATTGTTCTCCCCACTCATAATTACATGTTTGTGTTCTGTTACATTAGGAAACAAAATACCCATTTATAACACAGGGAGCACTCTGAAAATACTGCTGGGCAACTTGAGTATTTCTGAACGACAATATGTGACTAACGCACATAAGTAATGAACTTATAAAGAACGTGAAATTATTTCTCTTTGCTCATGTGTGATGACCAGTATTACCACAAAGAACATCAAAGTGTGTGACTAGAACTAATGGATATTAATTGCAAAATAAATATCTGCAGTAGGTGTTGTTTGATGCATCATTTCCCAGGACTGTGTATGTGGGGGAGACGATACATATCACTGTGTATTCTGAGGGCCAAGTTTCCTATACAAATATGAGAAAAAATGATGCGAACTAGATATTACTCCCTCATATCAGGTGGAGGTACCACCTCTGTGTGTCAAAAAATGGCAAAATATTATCTCAGTAAAAAATGTTCAGAATGAAAACTACCACATGAGCCAAGAGTGGATAAGAAAACAACAGGCCAAGATTGTCTCATGGCATTTTAGTGTATGAAAGCACCATTTGCTTCAGTTAGGCCCCAGGTGTACTTGATGTCAATTCTCAATTTAATCTTCTACTTTTCAGTTACCATCTGAAGTTTTAGCAGTCTGGTTTTAGTATTCTCAGAATCCTAGTCAATAGAGAAATGGCATATTCCTTCTAAACCAGTTAAGAGCAGGTAGGCGGGCTGATAATAGGGTTAAGGGTACGAAGATCTTACCATGTCAAAGTTATGTCCTTCTGCAAACAACTCCTAGAAATTTATTTAGGTATCAGTACAGTCTTTACACAGTACTAGAGAGAGGAAAGACTCTAGATTGATACAAAAATGTGTAATAATAGTATCTTTATTCTCAGAAAGTCAGATTGCTATAAATGTATTTCCACAGCTACTTATTTCAAGACAACATTTTTGTACAGAGATGCTTTTGGTTTTCTCTGTTTTTTGTCCAGAGGAATGAATTGAAACTAATTAAAGAAATTCCATCAGGTTTTGGTTTCTGTCATCTGCTTGGTTAAGGCCAGTGCCCAGGAGATAGCACTTTTGTGGGATAATACAGTCTCACATGTGTGAAATGACTAAAATGAAGTAATTTCTCTCTTCACTTTTTACAATGTTTTGTATTATGTCCTTAAAAATATATTCATTAACTGCTGAGAGTTGCTTTTTTAACATATGGAAGTATATACTAGAAACCTTTAGATTGTAAGTTTAAGACTACTGTAGAAAGCTTACATTTATTTCACGAACATTTGAAACAGCTTCTTTAGCCAACAGCATTCCTTCCCCTAGTATTAAATATTTGTTTTTAAGACATGATTGTTATCTCAGAAAAAAAGGGTTGAAAGCAACGTATGTTTCAGAAAGATATGGTGCTGTATCAAAATTAATATCATGACATTATGTCTGAAGAGTAAAGAGCAATGCAGGAATGTGTTATCAGAACAACAAAATGAATCAGTGCATCCTTTGTGCATCCTTTGCACATCCCTCTTTTCAAGGAAAAAAAATATCCCATTCTTAAGTTAAACCTATGAAAAGTATATATGTATTAAATATTTACGTATACTGACAGTTCTCTAGAGACTTAGGGGAAAACAGTAACAGTGGGAAAATGTTTTACATAACCTAATGCTTGATTTCAACTAACTCCTGATTCAATTCAGTGCATTAATCATGTCTTTTCCTGAAATGCTTAAGCTGACAAACCCCTTTTCAGAACTGTGATTGCCAGTACTACTTATGTTAATAAATCTGGAAATAACAACTTCCAGATACCCATGTTGGATGAGTAGTAAAATGTTTAATACACCCAAAAAATCAAATGACCTTGCTGGGTTCCTTACTAGGAACAATAGCCATTTGAACATATGCTATTTATGTTAATTGGGGAAGTTGTTATCTGACAATCCTTACACCATTTCTGTGCCAAACTCAGAAAGACAAGAGTTGTCTCTCCAGGAGCTATTAATATGATGCAGTGCCTTTTGGGATGGATGCTTAAATTTAAGGACACTTTTAAAAATAAGTTATGTTTAGAAAGGCTATTTTGAAAACAGAGAAGCTCCATAAGAAATGAGATTTGAATCAGAACTGAACTCTTATTGCTTGCTGAAACCAAAGAAATATGACATAAGGTAGGTCAAGCAGAAGGCAGTTAAAACTCAGATCTTGATAACTTTTTACCACAAAGGCAGTATAATCACTAAGTTGACAGAAATTACAAATGTGTGTGTAATATCAGGCTCCCTTCATGATGTGAAACTGCTAACAAGAGAGAGCTGAGCTAATGAAAGAGTAACAGCAGCTAATTTTGAATCCAGCCAAGCCTGAAGGAGGCATATTTTCCTCTTTCCATGAAACTGTTGAAACGGTGGGGTGCTGTAAAAGCTAGCTGCAACAAACAAGCAATAACAGATGCCACTCCCTTCCTTGGCTTTACAGAACTCATCAGAGTTTCCCACTATAAAAAAAGCGAGCTACAAACACAGCATGCAGAAGTCTAAAATTCAGCTTGGAAGCAAGTGCCCATGTCACACAGTATCTGTAGTATGGTGATCTCATGGGGATTATATCAATATGGATGAGATGAGACAAAGTTATTTATTATTACACAGAGGTTTGTGTTTTTTTTCTCTTGAAGTAATTGCAATTGATATTGAAATAACACCAAAATTTAAAAGAATAAAAAGTTTGCCTGTAAAACACCAGAATGTCTTAATCCTATATATCTAGAATAAATATTTGAAGTAACAGTTGTAGTTGAAGTAAACAGGAGACTTAACTGATTTGAATAATTCTCTGTACTCATTGATTTGCCTATGGAAACTATTATCCTTGAACTATTTTCCTAAATAAGGGATAGATCATATAAAGAACTTAGGAAACCATTCTTAATAGCTGGCAAATAAACTGGAAAGTGCCCTCTCATCAGTATCTAGGCTCACTGCACTGTACTCCAAATCTATTAGGAGTGCAACACCATCAAAATGGTATCTAAAAGAGATAACACACATAAATGCCTTGTACTGCCCAGCAGAAAAGAGTAAGGGCAATGAAGTCTTTATTCTCCATCTTTATTGATGGAGTTGTTTCTGCCCATAACCATTTTTTCAAAGAATTAATTTTGGTGGTCATGTCACTACAGGTCTTTGATACAACTGCGGTGAGAGCAGGAGGTCTGAACTTTTTTAAGAAGAGTTAGAATTAGGACCTGGCCCTGCCATAGACAGAGATTAAGGTTTCAGAGATTAACTCCTTCCTTTCATCATGGGCCACAGTTTCATGATTTGAATAAATTTTTAACAGACTTCATCCTCTTTATGTGGAGAACATTAAAATTACAACCTGTCTCAATGCTCCATGCTGCTTAGCTGTAGGTCGCCATGGGAATACACCTGTAAAGTTACATGTTCTCATTCTGCTTGAAAAAAAGGCTTCTTCTGTTTGTATAAACCATTTTGCAGGCTGATCTCTTCTGAAAAAGGGATGTACCATACCAGCAGAACCCCAGGCTACCTGCCTCATGGATAATGTAGTGCCAGCCCAGAAGGTGCACTCAGAGGTTTTCACTGAGTCATCTCAGGCTGAGATGAGCTTCATTTTCACTGACAGCAATTCAGTAGCATGCTTTATTATACACTATCCACTGAACTAAATGACAATCATTGAAGTGTAGCAAAACTCAGGCATGCTTTAATTATGATTTTCTATAGAAAGGTCATGTTGTTCTTTAGTTTGCCATGGGCATGTCTTCTCAAATACACAAAATACAAGAGATGAAGTACTACTATTTCTTCTATAAGATCATAGTAAATCAGAATTTTGCTGTATTCAAGTAGTATTATGTTAAATATACCTCCTCCCTTAATTTCAAAAGCTCATTAAGTGTTTACTTACATAATGCTGTCTGTGCTAGATTACAGATGCAGTCTTTCAAACCAACAATACTGCCAATTATATTACCTAAACAGCTGAAAATGTATTACAGAGAAAATCCACAGATATCCGTAAGAGCCTGAAGGAGAACTGCCATCATGTTTTAAATACTGTAATCTTTGTGTACAGATAGAATTAGACAACTCAACTACATGTCACCAGCCTAGTAACTGAGATATTGTTAGTAATTAGTTGGTAGTTAGTAGTGACTAAGATATTAACCAAAAATACATTTGACCCTGTATTTATCCTGCCTAACTTCAGTCACTTAAGTGAGACATTTAAGTTAGAAAATTACACGTAAGAGGTAATTTCTACAGTTAGTGGAAAGAGCTCAGCAGTTCAGAGCTTTAGGTGGCTATTTCACTATTAAGAGGTGCCAACTTTCTTCTGTCAACATCTCAGGAGAAAAAACTCACTCAGGTGACTAAGCTTCAGATGTGGGTGCTATGTGGTATGCAAAGTGAGTGCCAAAGAGAATGATAGCTAAAACCCTACATAAACCAGTTGGGCTCCTACACTAAACTTAAAAGTTCAAATGTTGATCACAGAGGGATATCACTGCGTCAACTGAAACAAATTCATCATATGCTTAAACAATTTGGGTGTAAAAATCTGAGTTCAAGCATTTAGGAGCTTTGAAGAGTCTATGCAGTAAATGTGCTCTGGCCACATAAAATATTTGCTCCAGCCACAAAAAGCTCAGCAACAACATTGTTGAAGACAATGTGTTTTGAGGTAGTATGTACCTTGTGTATAGCGTCTTTGTTATTAACTGCAATGATTATACTTTGCAGAGCTAGCAATGACTTGGTAACCTACATCACAATCTGTAGACAGATTCTAGGGCTAGTTTGCAAGAGAAGACTGCTGTTACTAGGCTTTTGCTTTGAAGATTCCACAAATGAAATACAGAAGCAGTATGTGAACTCTTACTGGGCAAGGCTGCGTGCTATGGGGCTGTGAGTTACATTCCTAGTTGTTTACTCTCTTCTCCCTCTCTGGCCTCTCAGTCTTGTTTTTCTTTCTGCACAGTGGAACAGCTTCAGCAGAAAGGCAGTGAATAAACTTCTGTCATCCTTGCCTTAAAGCAGGAAGTGAAGGCACAACTTCTGGGACATGTGAGATGTAGGTTTGACCCTTCTCCACATAAAGAGGGCAGAGAAATCAGTTTTGTGCTTCCTCTGAAAGTCATTTGTTGAAGAAAAGGTGGACAGCAACACTGATGCCTTGCCTTTCAGTTGTATTTCAAAGAAAACTACAAGACAGTATGCAAACCCAAAGTGGCAGCTAGAGCAATGAAGCCCATCAGGTTAGAAATGCCAGTCTTTCATAAACACAAGCTTAAGAATTTTTCTGAGCTGCTGAAAACTGGAAGAAAAGTAAGAATTTCTCTCTGCCTTTCCTCCTAGTTGTCTGGCTGGCTGAGGCACCCTCCGTTACACAGTCAGGATGAAATTTCACAAAGCCAGCTCATGGGTATAAATCCCAGCCAGCAGTCTCTTTCCACCCATGATGCCCAGAACAGGCAGTTTCTGGAATATGTCAAATCTAGCTGTAGCTAAGACCTCATGCCCTGAGATGTGTGCTCTCCTTTTCCTCTGTAATTGTTACCCCTGTATCAGGGTGGCAGAATCAAAGCTCACATCGACTTTGTTAGTGTGGTTTTAGCATTTTTCTATAGCTTCTCACCAGGGGCTTAAGCTAATACCCTGAATTTGGAACTGGAACAGTGAAGTGCAAATCGAAGCTCTGTCCTCCTGCCTCTACCTCAGGGGCAGTACCCACAGCAGAGAGGGAGGACAGCCAGCTGCCAAAAGAAGTGTTTTAATTTACTGCAGCTATACTTACCTTGTGATGTCTTCAAACTTTGGTTTGTGCACAGCCTCTGCTGCCATCGTACCCCAAAATTCAGCTTGCTACAGTGAATCTATGGCTTAAAAAATTCTCCTTTAGCTGATTTTAAGTAAAAGAATAAGAGCTCTGCTGCTATCACAAAGTTCCGATTGACCAAAATGTGCAGGACATTGCCATATGTCAGATGTTAGGTGGCCACAAATTTGCCATCATAGAGTATTATTATGTTTCTCCGAAGGTACAGTCAGCAATTTTAGAGAATGCCATCAGAAGTGGCCATTCTCTGCATTACTGTCATTGTCACAGCTTTTGGCCTGAGCTGCTGCTGCCAGTTAGGGAAGGAAAATTCCATGATATGAGATAAAGCAGAGCTCTGTTACACAATAAGGAAAATAACAGCTTTGATTGTTGTTATTGCAGATAAATTGTAGAGATGGAATACCCTGCTGCTTTCCACAGAATTAGATTAAAAGAAAGATCATCTGGCAAAAAAGTACTAGACTGGCAACTCTTGAGTAGATGGTGTTGATTTAATGCTGTTAAAAATCACTCAAGAGAATAGAAACTTCAGATAAGACAGAAAAGCGACAAGTGCTTGTAATGAGTTGCTGCTTCATTTCTGAGTGGTTTGGAGCTTAAAAGTCATAAACTATTAAACTTCCAGGTGCCTCTCAAAGACAACTTCTTTCCCCGGAATTTAACATAAACTGTAGGAGAAAAAGAGTTCTCAGTAATAAATATGTGAAGACAATAAAAGGAGTATACTGAACTTTTATACATCGGGATTATTAAAAAAATAACAGAATACTCTTAAAATAAAAAGCATATCCTTCTTATTTACAATATATAACCTCTTCACTGGCCTTGCATCTCATTCTTCCCAGTGCAATTCTGCTTTAGCAGGGTTATTCAGGAAATAACAGCACTGAAAAAAGAAAGTGATGAATTGGTCTGTGAGTCATATAAAATGGAATTTTGGCTTCAACATCTGAAACTTGTAGACACTTTAAAAACCCTTTGCAGCTTTATGGTGGCAGTAGACCTGGCACAGGCACCTGAGTGAGGACTTTCTGAGACATTGTTGCTCTAAACAGCCTGAAGATTTTGTGAGTGATTAAAGGAATATTGATCATGGCTCAAATCCTGAGCAGTATTTAGGTGCCAAATTCCCATTAAGTAAGATTTAAGTAAAGAGCCTAAATACCTTTGAAAACCTGGTATCATATTTTTATAAAGGAAGCCCCAACTCCTTCTCCCTGCTTCCACTCAAATTTTTAACCATAATGTTTCTCTCTGTGTGCCAAAGCATTTCACAGTCAGTTTGGTCTTCTTAGAACTGCATCAGCTTTGCAATTTTATTTATTTACACGTGTGGCTGGAGGGATTTTTAAAGTCATGCAGGGTGCCAGAGTGGTCACAGATATCTTGGTCAGAAACAGAAGAGCAGAAAAGACGACCCATTTTTCCCAGTTCAGCAATTCTGCATGTCCCAGAGCCAGGGTCAGAGTTTTCTTTGCACTCTCTCGGTCCTGGGCTGGGCTGGTCCCTGTGGTGCTGGTTGTGTGGCTGCAGGACCGGAGGCAGCGCTGAGGTGGGTGCTCGCTCAGCTCCGCTGGCTTCTCCCCAGGGAAGGCTGCCAGCGGGCACACTTGGGAGTACATTGAATTTGTGAGTGTATTGCATCACTCAACTATGGATCAAACTACTATTTTTAATTCAATAATGTACTACTTATGTCTGTACTAATAGGGATCATTTTAATTAATTGTAATATTTTAACCTCTGATATTAGCTCAGATTTAAGAAGCCATATGGGAACAACGCAGGCAGAATACAGAAGGGAAAAACACAGTGTTGCGTAAAACTTAGAGGAGAAGCAGAATAATGCTCTGAAGCTGATTCAGCAGGTGTTTTGACTTCAGAACAAGTATTGGCAGGCATCTTGTGCACCTAATAATCCTAAAACAATTTGTCCTGTTCCATTAAGTGGTGCCTCATGCCATCAGAGACAGGGAACTTTCAACACTGAGCACTGGAGGAACTGAACTTTCACTGGGGGAACAACAATGAAAAGTAGGAAATTCAGCCTCAGCTATACCAATCCACAGAGTTTGTTTCTGCAGATGTGGGCTACAAATCCCTTCTTATTCAGGAAACATCTCATCCTGCTTGGTATGTTCACTCAGAAACTCATGAAATATTATTTCCTTTTCTAAGGAACAGCCAACAAAAAATAATCACCATCTATTTTTTGCCTTATCTCAGCACATTGACAATAGTTTTTCAACAATTCAGTTAGCTTTATAATAAAAACAAAGTCAGAAAACTTTGAAGTACATTACATATTTCTTATTTAATTACAGATGTGACTTCATCTGCTAATAAAAGAAATTTTTATCTCTTCTAAATGCAACACAGATTTTAAGGTGTAAAATATTTTTAGTCATCATTTTTTAGCGATATTATATCTGGTATCTTTACCATTCTTTGTTTTAATTCTCATGTAATTTATTACTTTTTTACATAAAGCTGTATGAAAGCATGAATTCTTGTCAATAAGAACTGGTTGAAGAAAGTGTCAGTAAAAGTGTTGACAAGGTAGGCAAGCATCTCTGGGCAAGAGAAAACCAGAGGAACACAATGGTGCAAGCACCATGAGGGAGGCACCTAATTCAGTGAGCAAGAAGAAACACCAAGATCAAGAAATGCAAAAAACAGGAGTGAACTTTGCTGCAGTAAATATGTAACAATCTGGCTAGCTATGAAAATACAGGGTTTATATACATGGGGATGGTGAGGGTAGGAAACAAATAGGAAGATCTAGGAGCAACTGGGAAGCAGAGGGTGCTAGTTAGGCTGTAAGGCTGCCTCCATGTGCTTTTGCCCAGCTGGTGGTTTAACACCACCAGGTTACTCGTAGCCCCCCCTGCTGCCCCTGTGATGCCTGGTGTGAATTCCATGCTGCTTTCTGGACAAGCACTGTAGCCACCGGCTTCTTGTGTCCTGTGGATGAGTCGTTTGATTTAATTTCCCAATTTCCCTTTTCCTCTCTTGGCTCCCTGCTTGGAAAAAAGAAAAAAAAAGAAAAAAAAAAAAGAAAAAAAAAAAAAAAAAGGGTCCTTTTCACCAACTTCTCTAATTATTTATGGAAATTCTGAGGTCTCAAGTCATAATATCTGTGTCATCAAAAGCAGCTCCACAGGAAATATTGCAAAATCACAAAGCAGGTTTTTAATGAAAAAGGTAGCTGAACAAACCTAACTGTGAGAGAAGTCATGCCTAGGCCCAGAATATAACTAAACACTCCAAAACACATAAACTGACCTCACAGAACCACAAGACAGCATCTTCCAAGCCAAAATCAGACTCACTGGTCTAATTAAAAACATGAATTCTTCTCTCATATTGGTATTTGACTACAATTGCCAGAGAAAGGAGAGGGTACCAACAGTCTTTGTAGCCCTTTTGTACCTGTTTCCTCTCTAATTCATATGAAATATGTATGGCGACTACAGACAGTAAGATCACATGTGTATTAAAATCACTTTTGCTATGGTTTCTGTGCTTCACCTACATGTTATATTTTCGGTTCTGTACCAGTGGTGCAAGATCTATACACTTGCTTGAAGAAGCATTAGCTATTAAAAACAAAGTGAATACCACAAGATTTTTAGAAAGCAGACTTCAGTGTGCCTGAAGATTTCAGAGCTTGTTCCAGTCTTAGCTGCCTGCTGTTTTTAACAAAGATAATTGCCATGAAGACATTCATGCTCTCATTCAAATGTAAAGTTAAAAATAAGAAGTTATACTAATTTTTAGAAACAAGACCCCAATTATGACAAGCTTACTGCCGGTTACCTCTTACTCCCATTAGGGATTTGTGCTGCTAAAGGAGTCCTGTCCCTCTCCTCTCTCACGCTGGGCGCTGCACTGGCCTCAGCCAGGAGAGCGCAGTGAGCAAGGTACATGAGAAGGCTTTCAGCAGGGTCTTTTGTCAGGGTAGGACAGGATGTGCAAAAGTGCTAATGTGCCCAGCCCTTTTCTTGGAATTCACATACAGCTTGGAGGAAAACCAAAATTCACATTTAGATAAGCAGTCGGTCATAAAAATCATTTACCTGTCTCTTTATATTCACTTCTTTACCAGTACCACCTGCTCATCTGCCTGTGTTTTCAGGTGTCATGATGTCACTCATCCTATGAGCAGACTGCAAATCTCCTGGAGCAGGGATTATCCTTCTGTTTTCTGTCTGAGCAACAGCCTGGTCTTCTGGCCCTTCCCAGTGCAAGTGTTGCAAATGTAAATGAAATTTCCCTAATGTTACCAGTTGTGAACAGACCAACACATTTCTTTTTCAATGTTCCATGGAGAATGAATAACATGAAAAAAACAACCTAAACACTCTGGTTTTAGAGGGATACAAAAAACAATGAGAACAAGACTGGAGTCAAACTATCATGGTGAGGAGAGTAATAAATACATTCATAAAGGCTCCCCACTAAGTCACTAAAGATGTAGCTCAATCTTGCAACAGAATTGTAAAACACAGTAAGTGCTATAGTAAAACTCATCCTCACAGCACTTCAAAGGAGAAGAACAAAGAGACAGAACAAACATAAATGTCTTCATTATTAGATGTTGAGTGACTTGACTATGTTTAGAGAAACCTGTTTGGAAAAAGAGAGAAATACGAGTAGGGAAATGTTTGTGACAACAATAAAAACATAAAGATTTTAATTCAGTTACAGCAAACAGAACAATGAAGCAGGCTGGGCAGGATTTTAAGTGTGAACTGACTGTGTTAATGTAAGAAGTGTATAATTTCTTTGATGTTTTACTCCTGGATGTTTTGGAAGCAAAGCAGTTTGTCATGACTATTTTTCAGGCTTAAAGAGGGCACTTGCATGCATAATACTGTCTTCACCTAAACAAATAGAAGTGTTTTCATTTGTCTGTCCACTTTTTTCAGCAGTATTTATGATACACAAAAACCCCAAAGTGTAAAGTCCTTGATGTGTTAAATCTCAATTCTTCTGGACTACCTTTAACAGTTAGTTGTTGTATTCAGGTGGTACTTCTGTGGTTTCGAAGAGAATTTTTTGAAGAATCAAAACATTTGACAGCAGATGCTTCATGTCCTGGCCAATCAAAATCCAATTATATCATCAGAGTTAATGAAGCATTAAACCGTATTACTGAATAATTGAAAAAAAAACCCACAATAAAAAACCCCAAAACATTTTATTCATTTTACATTTATTCATGTAATAATTGCAGTTATCACTGCTGGGTAGATGAAAAAGGGGTTTTGTTGCTGGCTATTTTACTTAGGAAATTCAGTTAGCTATTCAAATAAGCCAGCATCACTTTTCATGGCCCTGTCTTCTCCCTCCACCCCCAGTCTACGATTTCATTTTTCTTACACTTCTCTGTCTTTGGTACACATATTTTTGTCTGTAATTGCAATGACAGAAATTCTAACTGATTATTCAAATGTTCAAGTAAAAACAAAACTGCTCACTAGACAAGCAAATGAAACAATACTTTTATCCTGTAGAAACTCCCTCTGTGATCACAAGTGAACATATGACATAGTTATGATAACTGAGGACTGGCAATAGGTGTTAACAATTTCCTTGCATCAATTCTGGTACAGAGGTCATTGGTACAAAAGGTTTTTGTTCGGTCATATAACACTGCCCAGTATTTATTCACTCATTGAATAGATACTGTTATATTCTGTTTTCTCTAAATGCTTACATTTTTAATTAAGGGAACCGCATACTGGCAGATTCAGCTACTAATTCCCTGAACAGATCTGACTCCATTTCTTTCCATCCAAACCTTTTTAACATTCTGCAGAGGAATCTCCAATTTTCTATGTTGTTAGTTTCTTAAAAACTGAGTCATATTTTAAGGCATTTACTGATCTTCAGAGGGGTTTCTTGACCCTTCAGAGGGTCTTGGTGACTTAGAAGGGAAAATAACATTGAAAGAAAATAAAGTTAAAATTAAATGCCCACAAATAAAACAGAGGAGAGAGAAAGAGAAATGGACAACCTCAATGATTACTGATGTCAGCAATAAAAATCTCCAATCTTTTTCACTTGAGAGTGGCTCCTCCTTTCCAGTGGGTTTGATAGTTGGAAGAGTCTTGATTTAAGATAAATCAGATATGTCATCCACCTAAAAAAACCCCAAACAAACAAAACCAAACAAGAAATTAAAATAACAGAAAACTGAAAAACAAACACAACTAAAACAGTAGCACTAGCACTGCAGCATGACTTTTTTTTTTTTTTTCCAGAAGAGGAAGGAAAGTGTTCATGTAAAACTTTCTCTCACCTTGCCTTTGCACACTGGGATCCTGTAGAGACAGTGGGCACAGAGAGTCAGGTGAAGCATCAGGGAGTCAGCACAGAAGCCTGCTTAAGTAGACACATCACCCCATTAGCAATTCAGCCTCCCCACCCTGAGGCAAGACATGGGAAAAGATGCTGCACTTGCCTTCTGGCATCTCTTTGGCTAGATGATCGAAACAGAAATGGATACAGATATATCTGAGGCAAGAAAATTTAACTCTCACAGATATAAAAATCCACCACAGCTTTTGGCATTTCTCACATTACAACTCCTATCAATTGTTCTCAGTCAGTTACTCTGAATAATTGTCTCTAGGCAAGAGTATTTATTTCCATAGCATTACATCACGTTGCAAACACCACCCTTTTCATACAACAAACTGCAAAAGATGAGAGCTAAGTTGCAAGCCTTTTCCCCAGTGGGCAAAACTTGCATTACAAATGTGAAGATCAGGTTTTCACAACTGCTGACCTATCAGCAAATTAAATTTTAAAAGCTTCAACACTCAGATTTCATTTGATCATTACTGCTAAAACAGAGTCTTACTTCAAAATAAATGTTCCTCCTGAATTTAGTCTCTATTTCACATACTCCTACGTTGCTTCCTCATTTTATCATATGGAAGAAATATTTCTAATCCTGTGGAACTGAGGAAAAATTAACATATAAATGCTCAAATAATCATAAAAATCAAAGGCAAATGAAAGATTACCCTCTTTAATAAGAGGCACTTAAATATGACTTACACATCACCTAAAGACATTGTTCATTGTCAGGGGAAAGTATCAGAATCTTTAACCTTTAAGGCTAAAATATATACCTTCTTTTGATTTAGAGTCAAATAAGGACATGGGAATATAAAACATGATTTAGAAGGATGTTAGGACTACTAAATTCAAAAAGACAACCTAAAAATCTTTGTTCACACTCACCTAGACTTAGCTGGCAATGATCTATCCTTGGAAGGGCAGGTACAGAAGGCTGAGGGGCAGCAGTGCAGTGTGTACCCTAGAGAGACAAGAAAAATCAGCCCTCTGGGTGTCTAAAGGCTTACAGAAAATAAGAAAGGGAAATTTGAGCTCACAAGCTGGAGAACTCTTGGCCTAAGCTCACTGCCTATGTTCTGGACAGAAAATTCACTACACACCCAGAGCACAGCATTGCAGCCAAGAAAATTCCTTGCCTAAAGAGCTGCATGGTCTGATCATACCCTGCCCCTGGAGGGAGCATCAGGGAATCCTGGAGAGGGATCAGTGCTATGGACATGCTCTAATTACCCCAGAGAATCATCTCCAGACTCAGAAACACTTTTTTTTTTTTTTTTTAAATTAAGCCTATAAAACAGGTGGTGTTGCTGAATCCATCTCTGACTTAATATCGTTAGAGAAAAGAAGAGTAAACAAGAAATCAGGCTTCACCTCCTTCATCTGGAGTCCAGAGAGGGTGTTCAAACCCACAGTTCTCATTTCTGAGGAGCCAAATACCACTTTTCTTCAAAAACATGTAAAGCAAGATCCAGGAGGTGAAGAAGCGAAAGCACAGTGGATAAAGCTCACTTGTATGAAGGGAGATCCCAAGATTCCTGCCTTCAGCACTGAAGCATCTCGGCTGTGGAAATAAAGCTTCCAACTTACTGGGAAAGGTGCTTTCCATGTAAGACCAGTCATTATCACCTCCGTTTTCACTTTTCCCTTTTCAAAACTTCACAAGATAACACTAAAAGAACTTAAAAAGAACGCAAAGTTCTTAAAAAGAACTTTACAAGGTAACACTAAAAGAATCTTAAAAGAATGTGGAAGTGTCTTGCTGCATCAGGACCTTACTTAAAGTACCTACAGGTATGACTAAGCCCAGGAAAATGCACAATTCTAATGAATTCAGGGTCACGTTCTTTTCAATTAAAGTCTTCATTTCTGATACATTTCCCAGTACAGTCAGAATGCCTAAAAGTATGTTTTAAATATAATGCTTAAGTAAGTAAATAGTACTTACTAGGACCATCTACAGTAATTTTTCTTTTGTTTTACTATTTTTTCATCAAATGTCTATGTCATTCACAGCACTTTCTGCCATTTTCTGACACTTATGTTGTACACTGACCCAGGTCATCAGACATTCTTGTAATCCAGACAAAACTTCCGTTGAAGCCTGAGGTTCCTGGTGCTCTCTGAGCACACCAGCAACTTCAAAACTGGAGGACTTCAGAAACTACATAGCACAAAGCACTATTTATATCAGCAACAATACTTGTATATTTTCACTTATTTCCTCCTTTGAAATACAAAAGCAGATGCTCCAGTTCAGCAACAGTGACGAAGGCAGCTAATTGCACACACTGCAGAAATGTGACTCGGTAATGAAATGATACCAGGTCCACAAGTTCCAAGTTGTGAAGGTGTAACAGTGAAATTTAAACTGCAAATATAACAAGTATAGTATAGTGATAAGAAAGCAATATCCTTAGATCCTCAGAACTGGCAACATTTATTAAAACATTAAAAAATTATATAATTCTTAGTCTGTGTCTCTCTGTCGTTAGATTAATTTGTAATTTGGCTTGCTGGGCATCAGTTTGAAGTATGTTTTTAAATGAGTCTACATTTATTCTAATACAAAGAAAGGATTGGGACTTTTTTTGATATGCTCCTTCTGACAATAAAAAGTTTTATTTCTTTAATGAAATCCAGCTTTTCTGAGCTATTCTGTTGATACAAGAGCTGAAACAAATTGCAAGGAACCAGCAGAAATCAGTCTCTGCTCTAGGAGAGCTGTTGGTCCAGGATTGGAACCTGCCCCTTGAATCTCCCTCTTTTTAGTTTCTTTAGAGAAAAAGCTGGAAGGTAATAGGAGCTAGCAATATTAAGAGCATCACTCTGAGACAAAAATGAGGGTGACTGAATCCCAGAAGAATACCTTCTCTCACCTCACTGAGGATCAGAGCTGGCATGCAACAGAATCTACTCTAACCAGTACCCAGAGTCTACCTCACAGTACCCAGTCTACTTGAATCAATAACCAATGATAAACTCAATTATACCAGTAGCAGATAATCTTGCTAACAACACTGCAAAAGAATAGAAAAGGTTTGGGGCTTTTTATAAATTTTCAGCTTTATGCTCACATCCTCTAAATCACTCAAAATTCTGAAGTACTTCCCATGTAGAAATTAAGTGAAAGTTTCAAATATTCTGTTTCACTCTCATAAGCATCAATAACACCTGCACTGTAAGCTGTACAATGCCAATTTTTTCTGTATCTAGGCTGAAGTGATGACTTGCTGGTCCATCAGGGTATTTTGCCATCCCATGCTTGTTACATGAATGTCTGAATTTTCAGGTTGTTAGAAAAAATGCAGCCAAAGTTCCATTAGCTGTTTTCATAAAAAAGAATTTAAAAATCTATTTTATTCCACCCTAAGTGAACCATTTCAGCTTCAAAAACTTCTAACATTTATTATATATCTATTTAATTTTAGAATGTTGATTCAAAACAAAAAATGAAAATACCTGGTTTATAAACTGTCAAAATGAGCTATTTCCTTTTAGAAAATAATATTTATGGTGGGGTGAAACTATTTGCCAAACTTGGTATGACATCACAAATAGCTGCAGTCAATCAAAAATGCAATTTTGGATAAATAAGCTATTTGTCTTAAAAAAAAAAAAAGAAAAAGAAAAAAGTATCCATTGTTGTTCTCTACTGATTGTTTATGCCTGAGGGTTAGAGGGAGTTTTTATTTATTTATTTGTTTTGCTTTTTAGTGATACTGTTACCAGTGATATCAGCTCTTGGAATTGCTTTGGAGTCTGATGATCTCTATTGTGGGTGAGATTTGCTTGAGCTTTGTACCCTATTTGTGCTTCAGAAAGGGGCAATGAAAGCGTGTCTAAATGAAGAATTTTTGTTCAAAATAAATTTCCATTTTAAAAGTTTAAACACAGAGATTAATAGCTTTAGGTATGATTTTATACACTGTGTTTATTCTCAGAGAGTACATTTCCCATCCTATATGAATCACAGATACCTGTTCCTCATTCAGACAGGCTTTTGCTCCCCTCAGATTTCAAACTCCAGGGTCCTTTGTGGTTTCTACCCACAAGTTTATTCATATCATAATTATTGTAGATGGGATGAACCCAAATAACCCCCCTTAAGTAGATCAACTATTAATGACTTCCTGGAGATTCCAAACACACTCCCATTAAATATTAATTATAAAACAACTTATTACTGTACTGAGAGCAAGAATAATACCTCCTCAGTGACCTCATGGATTCTGACAATAGCTATTTCAAGACTGATGGGAAACAGAGGAGCTCAATTAAGAACACGGGAGCACGTTGAGGCTGTCTGATGCCTGTGGCACCACACAGAAATTCCCACAGCTGCGGTTTACTTTGCTGCTATCAGCTGAGACCACTCTTCACCTGTATATGTAAAGTCACCTGTATGCAAAGTCAACTATACATGTAAAGTTAAGGGCCCAAACATCCCCAAAGGGCTGAACACTGGACTTCTGGATGCTTAGTCAGTTATTCAGCATTTTGTTTGTCTCCTTTTCCTCTGTTCTCCAACCTTTACCAATACGCAGTCTTATTTTTCATATGCTGGAGAGAAACGCAGGCCTGGGTAGCTCATGCTGTACAGCTGGGCAGAGCCCAGATTTTGCTATGAAATGTGCAGTGTAAAAGTTTGGCCTGCTCCCTGTCCTGGAGGCAAAGTCTGGGCTGCTAAGGGTGCAGCCTCACACACCAGCACGTCATACCTGGGTGGGGATGTAGCCCGGAGCCCACGTGCAGAGCTGGTCAGCCCCTCATCACAGAGCATCTGCTACATTTCCTCCTGGGGCTTGAGCCAAACCTCCCGCAGGGTCTTCCCAGTTCAACAGCATCAGTGAGTTTGATAATCACAAGAATCTCAAACTGTGGTTAACACCTAGATGCCCCACTGCTTTTGTCTGATGCGATTTCGATGCCTCTTTGCATGCCTCCTAGAGACGACAGAGGGATCTGTAACACTGTGTTTGCTGTGCACAGGAGAGTGCTCCCACTACCTGAGGAGGCCAGAGTACAGTGAGCCCCGCTCGGCAAAAAAAAGGACAAAGTGAAAATGGAAAATAGAGGAGAGATGATAAATAAGCATTAGGCCTAAAGCCACTGCAGTTGAGAGAAAATACAAAACAGCAGCACATCCACGTAGTGATGTCCTGAATTTTCCTTATATTCTCACTGAATGTATAAGGGTGAATTTAAGGGTTTGAGGAAGGCAAAAGTCCACCAGCAACAGAAAAGTGATCTGCTATGACAACAAACTCTTCTCTGAACTAGAAGAGTTAACCTCATCATAAATCCATTGTGAATACTTAAGGGCTGCAGCACTACAGCTGAGGAACAAATCAGTTGGATATTTTAAGTTAATAAGCATTTGTGGCACCTAGAGGTTGACTCCACAGCAGCACTTAACAGTGGGTGCTTCCGACCCACTGGCACCAAGACATTATGGTTAAAATTTTTATTGTGTGTTTTCCAAGCCTGCTATTTGATTAATGCACTGACCTAGCAATATTGAATGAAGCTTTAAGTGAATTTAAGATCCACTATCTCGAACAACAGCAGAGTCAAACTGTTCTAAAGTTATCGCCTAGAAATAAATAAATAAATAAATGAAAGGACTCAAAGACATTTCCTCATCTTTGGAAGAGTCAGGACCAAGTTTTCCCTAGAGATTCTAAACTCAAGAATTTTTTTTTTATCTGTCACTCAAATTGGACCTAAAATTAGTAGTTTCCCAAGTATTAGCTACATGACCTGGATACCTGGTTTACATAAGGCATATATAGGATTGACCATCACTACATGTATTTAGAAGGCTTTTAAAAAAGCAGTCTTAAAACACTGTCAGGTTAATTGACTGGTAAACCAAGCTGGATGTGTTAAACAGAAAATATATAGTGACCTGATTGCATAATCATTAGAAACTAATAAAAGGTTGTGCTTGACAAAAGGGATTCAGTCTATGCCTAGATAGGATCATACTTCTTACAGATTCACTGAGATGCACTGTTTGTTCTCCTGGTAAAATTTCTCTCCCAGGAACATCAACCTGCAATGGCTGCACAGGCACCTCTGCCCAAACAAAGAGAAAGACCTGAGTCCTGTTTTAAAAAGACATACAGAAGAAGTAATATAACCTGTGTTTAAAGTACAGGTAAGGAGAAAACTAAATAACAAGATTAGAGAAACAACAAATTAAGAAAATTCAGTAAGGAAAACTAGAGAAATAGCAACGGTTGGTGGATTTTCTTATTAGCAAGCAAGGGAAATCCATCCCTTATACAACTGTGAAGGGCATGGAACATTGACCTCTTCTTATAACGAAAAAATGGAAGGTAACAGCAGTAAAATGAAAGCTTTGCCAATCAAAATGAGCTGGAGAGAATAACCAAAATTCAATTGTCTTAGAAAAAGATGCTGAGGACCTTCCTCGCTGAGAGTATTCGTTACTGTTCATAATTAACAAACATTTGAAAACTATAGAAAATTCAAAGAACTGGAGGAATGCCAGGATTAAAAAACTGAATAAAATCAGGGGCTGTGGGAATTGTAGAGGAATTAGGTATCAGTTCCTGGAAAAAATATGGAACCGATTTGTAACTGTCAATTAAATTTAGAGACTATGGGAATGTTCCTCATCAGTCAACCTGATTTCATGGGAAGTAGGCCTTTTCAAATCAGTCGTTCCCTTTTTAGGTCAGGATTTCAGGTCTAACAGATCTAGCAAAGTTATGTTGTTATATATCTGGATTTCTCCTAGACTCAGTACCATTCAGTTTCTGATTTTAGATCTCAAGATCTTGGAACTAAAAGACTACAATGAATTAAAACATGGTCCCCCATGGATCTCTGAATGCATTTCATACTGAGAAAATAGTCAGGAATGAAGCTTTAGCCATAAGGCCACAGGGAACTGATTCTTGACCTCTATTTTTATCAGTAATTGAACTAAAGCTACAACAATTTTACTAACACAGTAACTAACACATGTCTTATGAGGGGCGGCTGAAGGAACTGGGGGTGTTTAGTCTGGAGAAGAGGAGGCTGAGGGGAGACCTCATCGCCCTTTACAGCTCCCTGAAAGGACGGTGCAGAGAGCTGGGGATGAGTCTCTTTAACCAAGTAATAAGCAACAGAACAAGAGGGAATGGCCACAATTTGTGCCAGGGAAGGTTTACACTGGATCTTAGGAAGCATTTCTTTACAGAACGGGTTGTTAGGCGTTGGAATGGGCTGCCCAGGGAGGTGGTGGAGTCCCCATCCCTGGAGTGTTTAAGAGTAGAGCTGACATAGCGCTGAGGGATCTGGTGTAGTTGAGAACAGTCACTGTGAGGTTAATGGTTGGACTGCATGATCTTCAAGGTCTTTTTCAACCTAGATGATTCTGTGATAAGATCAAAGAGTATACTTAATAGTCAGGTTACTGTTACAAGGAGGCCCGAATCACTTAGTAAATGATCACAAAGCAATAAAAGTATATTTTGTACAGTGAAACGTAACATAAGATAGCTGCAAACACAGAGTGCAGGTTGTACAAGTTTCTGTCTTGGAAATAAGAGACTTAGAGGTCATCATACGTAATTGCCTCAACATGAGTTCACAGCACAAAGCTGTGGCGAGAAGTTCTTATACACTTAAAAAAAATAACTTCAAGGGGAGGAAGGAAACCTTGGATTTTTTCATCTTTCTGCACAGCACAGGTCATGAATTTCCTGCTATGATTTTCTGGCCATAACTGTCCTAATCAACCCATTGCAGAGCCCTCAAGCACTACTCACACCTTGGTCTCTCTTGTCTCTGCCAGTGGCACACAACACTTAACTCTCCTGGGGACTGAACTTCACATTATTTAGGCCAACCATCCAGCAGTTTAGGATTCAGTATAGAAGTTCCTAGGTTAAAATGTAATGAAAAAGTGATATGGATAAGGGACATCAAGCTGCATGAGCAGAAGCCAACCCTTCAGCCTTTCAAAACTGGGTGATGATAAGTCTTTATATGGCCAGCTACACTAACACACCCAGAGTTTATGTTATCAAGGGCAGGGAGGGTTCCTGGATACATTTTCCTCTGTGATATGGGCTTGCCTACACATGGGGCCTCAGAGTGCCTGCACCACAGAGGTGTAGGATATTCCCCTCCCAGGAAAGCCAAGTCTGAACTGCATAAGGGTTGGATGCATTAAAGGGGCTATGGACTGGCACCCATTCAGTGACATGAATATTCCTAGCTTTAAACACTAGAGTTTGGTGATATTTATTGTGCCAAAATTTATATCATAAAATTATATTTATGCCAGGGGTAGAAAATATCAGGCTGACAGCTCTACTCCCAGCTTTCCAGCATTCTTGCATGGATTTCTATACTTGAGTGTAAGTCAAAATATGTGGGCAAACCCTTAAGACCATGTTTCTTTTTTGTAGTACTCTAGTTTTTAATCATATTAACAATGAAAGCTCAGATTACTGTTCATATCTTTAAGAGCTTCTTCAGGAGCTGGTGCTTCATATATTCAACAGGCAGAGAAAAGGCATTTTCAGAATAATGTTTTATTCAGATGTCTCTTCTCTCAAACATTTGCAGAAATAGGTTTATAGAACAAGAAAAACACTCATAGTTCTGTGCCCAAATTCAAACTTCAGTTAGTGCCTACTGGAGCCCCAGCTGCTTCTGGGAGAAGATGCCGCCTCTCTTGCTCACAGCATATTCCTTCTGCTCTGTGTTTCTGAGCACTGACAACCCATTCCACCTCTTTCCTGAAGTTTTTGTTTAGCCTCGTGCTCAAACTTGGGAAGAGTAAACACCCAGCCTGATGTAGATAGAGGATATTTCCCCACAGGGAGCCTCCATGCCTTTTAAGACTTGTCTCTATTCCCTGCCTGTTTGGTTTATCCTTCAGCAGCTTATTTTGATGTAACTCCCTGAAGTCAGAAAGTATAGTATGAAACTGGGAATATAAAACATAAATTTAAAAAAATAATTCCTTCAGTTCTCTCATTCTCTCCCTCTTCCTAAAAGGATTGCATTAAGTGTTTGATACTTGACATTTGTAGAAAGATCACAAGGTTGATTTTTTTTTCTTTTAATAAATCAGAACTTGAGAGAATACAGGGAGATAGGACAGATAACTTGGTTAAATCATTAGCACAGACCTCTAAAAATGTGGTTCAATACATAAACTATTTTTGTCTGATCTTTATTATTCTCCCAGGGTCAGAGTAAAGTAGAAATGATAAAACACCTGGAGTATTATGAAGATGAATTAACTGATCTTCATAAAGGACTTATGCACTATGGAGATAAGGGTCTTAAAAGTCATATCAGATGGACATTGCTTGAGCTGGTGCAGAAGCACCACAGTCACAATTCTTCCCCATTTTACAGAAAAGGGACCACTTGTTTCTTACAGATCACGTGGAGGCTAATTTTGCTAGAGGATAGAACCATTCAGGAATCTGGAGTATTCAAGGATAGTGCTAATGCCAGGACATGGGGCTAAGAGAAGAATCTGCTTCACTTCAATCCATGGAAAATATCTCCATGGAAAATGATCTTAAGGTCATCTTAGAAACAAATCAAAACGCTTGTCTTTTCAAAAATACCCCTTTCTGGATGTTGGTTCTTGACTAGCTGAGTTTCAAGGCATAAATCTTTATGTTTATTCAATGAGAAATTTGCAAGTTCAGTCAGTTCCTTAGCAGCAAGTTCGATTCCTCTGTTGTAAAGACCCTGAAGCAGGAATTGCTATGGATTTATGGGTTTTTAAGAAACCCAATGCACTTTAAGAAAAATGCATTGAGAACAATAACTCAGTAGCTGATAAAGCAAGTCTGTTGCTGATCCTGCTTCACTGTGTAAAGTAAAAGGGGTTTGAGAATCCAGGGCTTGCCCTTGCTTCTATCCATGAGTATTTTGGTAAATCTGCACAGACTTCACCTCAACAAACTTCACCATCTCTACAGCCACAGGCAAACATCAACAGGAACTGACAGTCAGTTTAAGCTCCACAGTTAAAATTGCCATCCACTTGAGACAGGCCAGCCCAGAAGCTGAGAAATCTGTGTCTCATCTACAGAAATATTTTGAGCTAGGAAATGCTTGTGACTTCTCTCAGTTTCTTCAAGGTTCTCCATTTGTGGTGCAGCTCTGCACTGTCTTTTGGGGAACACTGTTAGTCATGATCAAGTAAGCATCTATATTTAATCTGTGAAGATTTAGGAAATTGATAGTATCGAGGTCCACATGACTTCAAGCAGGGTTACTTCAGAAATAATATCAAATTTAAAGACTACACGTTATTCCCAGAACAGTCAATAAATTAGCAAGATGACTCAGAATGAACAATGACTAGATATTAATTCAAATCATGCTAACCATAAGTTTTAAAGATAAGACAGAAGAATGCATGGAAGTTTAGAAAATTATAATATTCTATAACATATACAAGTTGAAAGAAGGTAATTATATTCCATGATTTTATTAAATTGCACAGTAATTTTAAAATACAATTACATTTAAAATTAACAATTGAAAAGAATAATTATATTTCATTATGTCAGCTGGGTTGTTCAGATGAACACTGTGTACTGCTGGCTAGATACAGTGGCACGGAATCCCATAACGTGATAAATTTAAGAAAATCATGATTATCAGCCCCATATGCTGGGAGATATTTTATTACTGCTTCTGGCAACTGACATATTTAAAAGTCATTAATTGGAAATGGAATAGAAATTGGGAAAAAAAAAAAAGTAGCTGAAAAGGTAGCACTCATACCTCGAACCAATTTTTTTCAACTTCAATTCACCAAGAAATGGAACTTTATAGTATTTGATTATATAGTTAAAGATTAGTGGAGCTGCTTTAAAATGCCATCTTTTGCTAAAGCACCTATTCTCCAGCCCTTAGACCACCTTCATGGCCTTCCTTTGGACCCTCTCCCATCTGACTGCATCTTTCTTGATTTGTGGGGACATAGTTCTCCAAGTGCAGCCTGACAAGCACTGAGTAGAGTAGGATGAACACATCTCTGTCTCAGGTAGTAATGCCCCTGTGGCTGCAGCCAAATTTGCAGATCCAGTTTGCCTTCATTGCTGCAGCAGTGTGCTGCTGACTCATGTTCCACATGTTGTCTGCCAGGACTCCCAGGTCCCTCTCAACAAGGCTGCTCCCCAGCCACATGGTACTAGCCTATACTGGGCTCTTCGGTTAGTTCCAGGTGCAGGACTTTGCACTTGTCTTTCTTTAAATTTTATACTGTTCTTGCTAGTACATTCTTCCAGCCTGTCCAGATCTCTCTGTAAGGTGGCTCTCCCTTCTGACCTCACCACCCAGTTTGTGTCATCAGCAAATGAGGTGAAGATGTTTTCAATCCCATCATCCAGATCATTTATGAAGATGTTGAACAGCATGGGGCCCAGTATTGGTCCCTGAGGAATCCCACCTGTGACTGGATGCCAGCCTGAATAAAAATCATTGATTACCACCCTCTGGGTGCAGCCTCTGAGCCAATTTCCTGCCCGTCTTGCAGACGACCCATCCAATCTGTATCGTACCAGTTTATCCAGGAGAAGGTTATGGAAAACAGTGTAGGACGCTTTGCTGAAGTCCAGGCAAACCATATCCACTGCTCTCTCCATGTCACCAAAAAATGTTATTTTATCATAGAAGGTAATCAGATTAGTCTGGAAATTTCTGGATTTCAATTCTTTTCAAAACCAAGAAAGGCTTCACAGAGTACTAAAGTTTGGGAAATCAAAGTTCCAAATAATATTTAATGCTTATAAATATTTAAAGATTATAAAGAGTAAAAAAGTCTAAGGAAAGAAAAATGCACCCACTCCCCACTTCTAACTCAGCACTAGACTGAAGATGAAAACTCAGAATTAGACAGCCAAGCCAGAACAATGTGGGAAACTAGGTCTCCTGCACCTCTTTTACAGGGTATTTTATAATATCTCATGGTGAGATCTCTCAATCTGACTTCAACAAGAAGTAGCTACTGTTGCAGGTTTTGTAAGAAATCAGAACAGACTGCCTAGTAAGGGACATTTAGATTTTTGGTTTACATGTGGTCCATTCAGTCAGTGGTTCCTGACACTTCATTAACAGGTTACAGCCCTTTTTTTCATGCTAGCAATCTATACTCCAATTTATACTTTTTCTGGTAGTGCAGACTTCACTGTGTGACTTCTTCTGCCACTCTTTGGCAACTGAATAGCACAGGATGGATGTCTGGAAGAAAGCAAGAAAGGTTATGACATTTCTCCATCCTGTATAGGATTTCTAGCTGCTGTTTCAGTTCCATGGTCTGAATAGCAGCCAACATAAAGCAGGTATATCTCATGCTGACATGTAGACAACGAGGAAAAAGAAAGGGCAGATACACGCATACTGACTTGTACAGTTTCCTAAGATATGCCTCAGTCCTAGTCAGCATTTCAGAATTTTCTTTCCCAGTAAATTTAATATCTATATCAATAAACTCTTATTTGTACAAGGCAAATTTAGGGTAAAGCTATCCACAACTTCACTAAGTTAGAATGAAGTTGTATGAAGTAAAAATTAAGTGAGCTTTCAAAATGTTTGTAAATCCCATATGTGCTGGCAGGAACTGTTTTCTGGATACTTTTCATTTTTGAATTATTCTTTTTTATATTTAAAATCCTTCACAGTTATATTCATTTACATCCATTATGCATCATAGCATTCTGGGATATTTTCTGTTTAAATGCTCATCATTCTTAAACTTCAATCTCTGTAATGTCCGGTTTATGAAAGGGTATTTTATTAATCACAACACACACCATTCATTAAAATGTATGACCTATTAACAAAGCAATTGTGCCATTACATACATGTCATACGTGTTAGTTTTAAGGTCCATGTTTTCTTTGGAACTTCCAGACACCTCTTGGTTTAATGAATCAGTCTTTCAGCCTTCCCAGTCTTCCAGAATTGCAAGTAGCATTAAAAAGTCAAGCCATCTTCTGTCAAAAGAGTGTATTTTTATAAAAATAATATCATATTTGATGTAATACTAACAGAAAGAGCTTCAAAAGTGCTCTGTAGAGATGACCCAAATATTAGACAATAGAAATTACACATTATCTCCTTCGTACACTTAAAAATAAATAAATAAAAAAAGTCACTACAAAGAAGGATTGAGCAAATAGATAGGAAATTCATAAATTAGTATTTCAAATACACTCCAATTTAGCCTCTACATCACTATTTATAGAATCATTCACATGCCCATAAAATATATCCACCTGTTGAAAACAGACTGTGTGGTTAAAGAAGAAAATTCCACTCCCAAACACATGGTTAGAGCTAAGGTCAACCTGCAGGTATTTCAATCTCATTAATGGACAAAAAATATATGTTATTTTTAGTTTCTCAACTGCATTGGAGAACTTGGAAAAGATCTTGCGGTTTTATAAATATCTGTATTTGCCATGAGAAAGAATGAGGATGAGTCTAGCTTCCTCTCACAAGTTTGAGAGATCTCTGCCTCTGTCATTCTGACTCATCACCTCATGGTCTCTTCTGCCTGATCTATTTGCCCTTCAGCATTCCAGTGATTCTGCTTTCCAGGGAGAAACAGAGATAGTGGCAATGCCCAGGATAGACAAGATTTTAAAACACAATGTTTCTGCTAAATAACACTCTCTTTTATGGAAAAGCTGGTAGTCACTGAAATCTGAGAGGCCTTTAAAGTAAATACTGTTTATTTACCAATCCAGAAGTTCTAAAACAGAAACAAACTTTGCCAGAAGAAGTCTTTCAAATTTGACATATTGGGACCAGATCTGTTCTCCGTAAACCAAGGAAAAGTCCCTGAGGCTAACTTACTTCAAGTGTACACCATTAGCAAGAATAGGGGTTTTTGAGGTAAAGACATCTGTCATCAGTTCTATGAAGTCACATTAGGCACCATTCAAGCATACTTGACCCATGCTTTCTGCAGGATGCAATTATGGTGCAATACACAGCTTAGCTACAGCCCAGATGTACGTTCTGTGATAGAGCCAGCATGCACTGAAGCAAACTCTTCTCTTGTGGCATTTAACTTACACCATCCGGATGTCAGTTCAGGATTCCCTCTCAAAGAATGTACATTTTCAAGTGATTTTTGTTTCTAATAGCTCTAGGAAGAGTGTTCCTAACCTAAATACATGTTTTCATTCAAAATTTCACCTGAGTTTGCAGTCTTGCCTATTGTTCCTACTTACACTTTATTTTAGCATTGTAAATAATTCTTCATACTTCTTGATACTAATAGATCTGTAGTTGCATTCCCACTTCTATGTCATTTAAAAACTCTTGGATATCAATATTCAATCTAAACAAAAGCAGTGGGCATATTTTCATTGTTCCAGGTCAGTCCCTTTTTCTAACAGTGGACAGTAGCTGATGCTTGTGGAAAAATAAGGTACATCCAGTATGACCCTTCCCTTGAAACATGACAGTAATCAGTAGTTTAGAGACTCCTCAAGCTGGAGGTTACCTCTGGGTCATTGTATTTCATACAGCTATTATTCATGAATTTGCCTAATACCTCTTTGAACCAATTTTTAATTTTGACCTCCTCACAATTTGAGAATAATTTAAATTACATATAAAGGGAAAAAAGTACTTTCATATATTTAAAGTGCTGCTTTTATTGTTTCACTAAGTCTCCTTGTTCCTGACAGTGACACAGAACAACCACTGCTTTATGCTATCCATGTGTGTTACAGGCCTTTATCATATACACTGACTTTTCAAAATTAAAAAGTTCTACTTGTAGGGAAGATTTTCATACCTTGATAATTTTCTTGCCTTTCTCTGATGTTTTTAAGATGGGAGGGCCAGAACACATCCAGTATATAAATTGGTTCTGTTTTCCAACCTCTTTCCCAGTTCTACCCAGTTTGTTTTCTCAGAGCTCAAAGCCGACTGTAATAATGCATTCGCAGTTAAACACCACAGAATTAAAATGCACCATGCAAGAGATAAGACAAGGAAACTTCAAGCTGGAGAAAGCACAGGAAAGGTGTCAAAACATTGAAAACCTCTCAGTGTCAGGGACAGGAAAGTGACAACAACATGGAAATTACAATTATTCAGGGCCAGAGTTCCCCTCATCAGTATTAAGGATGCATTACAGCTGTGTAAAGAGTTATGGATATGGTTTCAAGAACTGAGAGACAGAGCAAAGGAAAAAATTCACAGTTTCCACGCTCAGCTGGAATAGAAATGTTACAAATAAACACTGAAAACCATAAATCATATGATCTTACAATAATTACTAAACCCTCAGTCTGCAAGTTTAAGGAAACTAATTGACAGCAAACTGCTGCATTGCTTACAACAGCCCTTCTCATGGCATTATGGTTACTCACAAGAACAAATCTTTGCAGCAACAGGCCACAATTTCTAGATTACTGACCAATTCTAAGCAGTGAAGTATAAAAAGTATTTATCCTACAGCAGCAAGGTACTGTACCAGCATTTGAGTCAGCCCACTGACATCACCACCAGGAGGACTTGCTTTCTACCCCATATTGAGTAACCTATAAGGTAACAGCTTATACATTCAGTTCAATAAGTGTGTTGGGACTTATACGCTTGGCCGCATCCTATTTTACTAAAGTCACACATAGTTACGTGGGACTGTGGCTTATAATTTATGCCTTGTGCCTGACTGCAGAAAGTACGCTTTTTCTCAGCAGCACACCACTGATCACAGAGCAGAGCTCCAAAGGGTGCCCTGACTTACTTCCTTCACTGACCCCGATGTTCACATCCCTCCTCCATCAGGGGAAAAGTTGCCAATCTGTTGGTATCTGCACACGAACTGTCTTAGAAGAGAAAACATTGTAAAAAACTAGCAAAAACTAAAACCACCTGCAAAAGTGAACGTGAAGATATTCACTACATTATCTGCCACAGAAGCACATTATCCTATGCCATGGACTGGAAGAAAATGATGCCTCAGAAAAATAATTTCCGAAGATGATATTTCAAATGAAACAAAAAACAAAAACTATCTTAAATTAATGGAATTATGTTGCAGTATCATTATTCCCAATGATATTAGAATTTTGTCCCCAGTAGCATAGTATTCTAAATTTTTCTTAAAGCCCTCAGAATCTCAGAAAAATCTCTAGAAATCTTCATTTGTGTTCAGTAAAAAAACAAACAAACAATAAAACCCCAACAAAACAAATTACCTTTTGCTAGGTCTTTCTGTCCAAAATTCTTGCAAATCTGGTCCTTAGATTTGCAAGGTGCAGCAGGGCCTAGCAGGAAGAGAAATAAAAGGAAACCAGTATCTATTTCTTTAAGTGATATTTTTAAGCTTCCTTCTCCCCAATTCTGTTTTCTCCAGACTCCTGATCCTGTGACATTTGGCAAGGCAACGCCTGAAGACTCTATTATTAGTCAGAAGGAAAATGCAGCAAATGGCTTAGCTTCCACATTTCCCTTCTCCTACAGAGCAGCGTTATCCCGCAGCTCACCTCTTCATGAGGTGGTGGAAGAAATCCTGTTTTGAAACTGGTGGTGAGATAGATTACAATCAGGTAGGGAGGGAGGGAGTACAAGTCAGTGTGAGGAAGGAGAGAAAAGGGTAGACCAATATAAAGAATGCTCTGGAAGAAGCGTGACTTACTTGCAGCTGGTTAGACTGAGGTTTTGCAAGCATCATAAGAAGATTTCTGAGAAACAGCATTTGAAGTATGCTCAGAAGCCTCCCACTAAAACTGCATTTCTATTGCTGCTTTTGTCTCTGATAGATCAGCTACAGAATGTGCAATTGTGTTTTCTCTGACACATTGCAGAGAGTAAGCTCTTCAGGGCTTGCATACTGACAGTTAGAGCAAAAACAGGCAGAAACACCTCTTTCTCAACAATACTGCAATAATCCTTATTGGTCTGTTTCTCATCAGGTCATCTCTCTTTTTTTTTTTTTCTCCTCTCCTTTTCATATTTGCTGATACAGATTTCTCGAGTTAAAAAGGAAACTTGCAGGAAATCCGTTCTGTGAAAGAAAGTGCAGTGTAACATACAGTACTGTAAGAGGGAAGAGGAAAAGATGGCAGTTGTGTAAAGCAAATATCACTACACAGAAAAAAAATACTTCCATGAGAAGTATACAAGAAGAAAAAACTCTTCTACAAGAGCAGCCAAATAATAGGACATTTTCATTCATAACCTTTTTGCTTCATTGGAGAGATGCATAAGTAACTCCAAAAAGAAAAAACCAAACCAAACCAAACCAAAACAACCAGACAATGAATAGTTTTTAGTTGTTATGCTAAAATATAACAGACAAGTCCTGTGGCAAAACTCTGTCTCCACTGAAATAAATAAAGAAGTTGCTGTTGACTTGGTGGAATTTAATTTAACTCTTCACAATTATGATTTGTTATGAATGCTGGGAAATCCTTGGTGCTGTTCTTTTGCTCCATAGAACTGAGATGTATGAGATCTTGCTCTCTGACAATTCTACACTTTGTCACGGTCAGCACAACCTCTCCTACATCATTGTATCCAAGAAGAGTACTTCCTCATACAGCACGTAAACACAGATATAAATGTTTGCTGCCTTAGAAGCTATTTTCACAGTAGATTTGAATATGGAAAACACATTTCACTGTTAACACATTTGTACCAGCATAATATTAAATGAAAATAAATTCTACCCATTCAGGCATCATTTTAATCCAGCTTGTTAATTGGAAATTTCACTTCAAAATTATAAAGTAGCCATCTTGATGTGAAAAGGCTTTGGTTTTCATGGTACAGGAACACAATGGCCACTTAAACATTTGACTTAGATATTTTCCTTTATAAGAAGTCTGAAATATTGGAGCTTCTCTATGCATTGAATTTCCATTGAATGTGTATAAGTTTGGCCCCTTACTGATAAGTCTTTTAAGGAATGTTCTTATTGTCATTATTTCAGAAGTGGAAGACAGATAATTGTAAGTGACATATCCGTCAAAGGAACTGTATTTAAGCTACAGGGCTTTCTTCTACAGGAAATCACTGTTATGATTACTGCCACTTTCAGATTTAAATGCAGGAGTCATCCTTGACTTTCCTTTAGTTCATCAGAAACAAAGGCAAACAAATAAAATACCTTAAATGTGTTTCCCTCAGTTTAGGAAAGAAGAATCCTTTTATTTCTAGTCTAATCACCAAAGTTAAATTCAGATACTATATACTTGAGACCTTATAATGAAAAGACATTTCTGGGAGGTGGAATAAAAGGATGCATTTTATAGAAATAGCAGTGAAAGTTTTAGCAGGTCCTTTTTTTTAATCCAAATCTTGATCTTAAAAGCAAGCAGACACCCCACCCCACCCCCATCACCCCCCCACCCCCCAAAGAACCACCAACCAACTAAAAAAAGTACCCCAGAAGTGCCAAATGCTTTTCTATTTGCCTGGTATGAGCTAACATGAGGATTAATGATTTATCTGTTGTTTTTCAGCAATCTTTTTTGTCATAGTTCCCCATCCTTCCCTTTTTTCCTGGCAAAAACTAGCAAAAGCTCATAACATTTCCAAAACACTCTGAAATATTGCTCAGGACTATGACTTTTTCCAGTTCTTTCTCATTACCAGTGATACCAATGGAAAAACTTTGTGAAAAATATTGTCTTTTGGAAACAAATTCTTCAGTCTAAAGACTGCGTTAAACAACACATTCCTCTCCTTTCTCTGAATTTGCCAGATTTAAAGCTGTTAAGGATCAGAAGGAACACTCAAATTATTTCTTTCTTGTCACTGTTCCTTTGTTAGAAGAAGGAATGAGACTCATGGCATTGGTGTTTTTTAAATCCCTGCGTTTTAAAATTTTAAACTCCAAAAGCAAAGTAAATAAAATTTCAGTGTCAGTTTTAAAGCTAAGAGTGTCTCAAAACTGCTCATGTAGATCTAGGCAAACCAAATAGGTATTACTAACAGATAAAAGAATCATCCTGAAGATGAGGTTGCAGAAGGTAATAAAAAGGAAACAGGACATACCATTATCTTTGGATTACCTATGATTCACTAATGTTTTAGAACAGCGGATATCCTTACAAACTTAATTTCTCTTCATATGACTTCAAAAGCAACTACTGTGCATACAATGTTGTAAATCACAGTGATAATGCATTGTTAGAGCAGGCTAAGCTCTGCATTACGAAGAAAATTCTGCGATAAAAGTCGCAATTCAGACTTGTTCTCTTTTATTTTTCTAAATGCTTCTAAATTTTAAGTGGCTACTATAAAACATGCACACTGAAGACAACTGAAAAGAAAAAAGCATTGCCATTAGAGTAAAAGCTGACAAAAGATAATGAAGTCAAATTATTGAAAACATTTCAGAGTTAATAGTTTACAAAGAAATAAATCTTACCTGAATTTTCAGTGAAATCAAACATTTCAGTGAGAAATTTTTTCACAAAGAAAACACAGCTAAAAGATTTTGAGAGTTTTTCCATTACAAATTAAAACAAACTCTTAGAAGGGTTTTTTGCCTCCAGCAGGTTGGACATAGTGACATGGGTTGTTTTTAAGCCCATAATATTTTCAACTCTCTCTCTCTCTTGATTCAAGATAACAGTAAATCACAAAATTTCTTTAATTTCTTAATAAATTGCATAGATATTAATAGTTCTATATAAAACCTATTAATTTCAATAGCATTTGGAGGAGTATTTTCAGCTTGTGTTAGTTTTCTCCAGTTTGCTGAGACTGTGACATTTTAGTGTTTTCGTTCCTGATTCAGAAGAAAACCGTTTGTTCAAAATTTCTCCCAAAATGTAAATTTAAATTATTTCTTCATGAAAATATGTGTATGTTAAAGGTCTTTAACACATGAGAACTTTATTTGAAACACTATTCCCCAAATGGGAAAAATCCCATGTGGAAATGTCATGAACATCTTAACTGAACTCCAAAAAATTTGTAAGTTTTGTCAAAACAGCATTTCCTGATGTAGGTCTCTACCAAATGGCACCTTCTGCACCTCTGCATTGTTTATCTTTGTTACAGCGTGTCTTAGGACCTTAATTTACACAAGGACCTGCTAAGGTTGATGCAGGACACACACATGCAAGTGTCCTTCACTGGAGGAGTTTACAAACTGAAGAATGTTTTGGAGGAAATGGTCTCATCCCAGTTTTACAGTTAAAACAAAGACGAAGTTGCCAAAGATAATACAGGAAGTCTGAGGCAGGACTGACTGAAACATGCGTTTCCAAAGTGCCAGTGCAGCTCTTTTTATCACAAGGATAAATTTCTGTCTCAGAGATGTACATTCAGAGATGCTTATCCTGATACACAAACTTTGTTTATAAATTCAACCAATCTTTAATACAGAATTTGGTCTCTGGTATAGAACTAGCATACTATCTTCCATTAAAGAGAGCCAAAGTCAAAAGTCTGTACTTTATTTAAGGTAAATGTAGATTTAAGTTTCAACAAAAATAATTGCCCATAAGGATGTCACTGTGTTTATAACTGAATGACCTTTCTTTAGGAATATGAAGAAAGTTTCATACCACACCTCAGCCCCTGCGTGTTATTCCATCTTTAACTCTCCTCCATGGCCCAACACAGAAAGTACTGAGTGCTTGTCTTTGTGATATGCTGACATTTCCTACCCAATGAAACTGTAGGTGTTGTTTTCACACTGCGTTCTTCCAAACCTTCAGATTTCACTACAGGCAAACCTGTTCCAAGATGTTGCCTGCAGCACTATGTGAACTTGCTGTCAGATCAATTTATTTATGGATGATAGTTGAGTTTTATTCTCTTGAGGTCAATATTTGCTACATGTACGTGTATGGATAAAGATCTGCATAGCTGAGCTGACACATTACTAACATTTTACAGCATTTTTATACTTCTGAAAATTATTATCTTCAGAACTACAAAGCCAAATCAGTTATTTGCTTTAAAAACAAAGTGGAGAAATAGTAACAAAGTTCCATTTTTTAGTCTTCAGAATTTTTATTTTCACTGGTCGATGGAAGTTTAACCCATAGACACCCATTTTGAATACAGTCATCCTTCAGCAGTGTTAGTCTGCAGGAAACACAACAACAAACAGCTGGGACAAAAGGGCTGTTAAGAGTCACTGGACTAAACGCTGACTCAGCATGGAAGCTGCACATTATAGGGACTGTACAGTAATATCCTCATTTCATATAGCTGTGCAATAAGTGACCAGTGAGAATCACACAGTAGAGCACCAAATGACATCACAATATGCATCATTCTGACTTCAGGTGTGAATCACGGCAATTTAGGCAGTTTGCTGTGCTAAAGGAAGAAATTATGAAACCATTAGTTCAAGCAGACATAGCCACAGTCTAAGTGGCAGTGCCCTGTCATGGCTTTCTCTCTGGCCACAATGTCACCTGCCAGCCTGTCTCAGCTGCTCGTACCTTCCTGTAATGTTCTGCAAGTTTTGAAGAAGATGGTAATTTGATTTGCTTTTCTTTCCTATGTTTATTTTGTTTTGCCATGTCTTTGGTTCTCAACTGAAGTTTAGTAACAAACTGTGTTACCAGGAGGGTAGTCAGGGTTGCATGAGTTGCCACAGTTATTTTAGTGAAAAGTTCTTCACTTCAGAACCTGAACTAGAGTCCGACCCCCTACCATGGGAAATAGTGCTAATTTCCAGTAGATCCTGTTCATTCACACAGTTGATACATTAAAGCTTTCTAAGCCTCAACTCTATGACAATATTCCGTGTGCAGATCATTATGCACAACGGGTAGGTGTTCTGACTTTGACTTCAGGGGGTCAGCACACTCACAACATTAAGTATACACCAGCCTACTCAGAGGGCTAACAATGCAATCACCGTCTTTGCAGAAGCAAAGATCCTAAAAAGCTAACTAGAGAGTAGCTATCCAGATAAGCTTTAATGCAAAATTCTCAAGAAGGTGCTGAGATTTTACAGTGTGTTGCACATTCTCTATAGACAAAAGACTTCAGCCATCAGAGCTGCAAAATTTTTGACATGTAACAAACATGTCCATTTGAAATACCAAATTAATTAATCTACTATATTGTTCACAGCAGTTAGCATCCCTTCAGACTCGTATTTAGTACCATGTCTAAGATCTGAACAAAGCAACAGTCCTGTTGAATGCCATGCTGCTTTGAATTTCTCACTGCTTGGGCTTCAAAAATGAAGTATCTATAAACTAAATCCTGGTGGGATTAGTGGGTGTAGGGCAATGTTCCCCATAAATCTGAAACCTTTAACAGGATTAAATTTTCAGTACTTAGAGAAAAATTAACATAATACAAATAAAAGAAAATCTGTAGTTTATATACACATTACATCTGATCACTAGTAATGACAGGGAATATTTTGTTATGGTAGTCAACATACTCTACAATTCTGCCATCTAGTAAGGACTTGAAAATGTTAGACAGAAAGATGAATAGATAAGGAAATATGAATCTAAGCCTTTGTACAGTATAACATAGACTTATGTAAAAGTCTGAGTCTATATTCTTAAATCATTAGGGCTAAATAGATCCCAGAAACTCAGTTTTTATATTCCATGGGGCTATGGACTACTTGCAATTGCATTAGGACATTTTCCCACTTGGAGAAGTGTTTCAAGATTTGAAAAAATGTTTTGAGTTTTTCTTGTAAATGGTTTAGTACAAAATTAAAGTCAACAGACCAGAGAAAAACAACTTCTGAAGAAAAAACTAAATTAAAAAATATCCATAATCCAAAATAGCCAATAGCCTGTTTGCTTGGATGATGACAATGGAAAGCAAAGTTCACGTTGCTACCCAAGCTCAGGGACTTGAGTATTGCTCTCTCATAAAACTGATTACACTTAACACCAGGCTAACATGGACTTCAGGAAAGATGATTTCCCTGTTTTCCAGGGAAATAGATGTTTTATCAGAATCTTTTGGACAGTTACAACAAAATATTTTTACATTTCTTTGTCACAAAACAAAAAGGCTACTTGTATTATTGTAATCTGTGCTTTGCTTGGGTTTTGTTTTGTTTAAATGAGGCCCTTGCTCTAAAATAGCTTCACAGTAACTTTTATGCAGGACAAAGATTTCTGCTAATCAGGACTCACAGTGACAGAGCAAATCACCATGCAGGAAAACAAACTGGGAAAATCATCATTCTGAAGGATCTTTTTCTTGGTTTCCCTTCGTGTCTTCTGCTTCAGACTGCAGAACAGAGTTCAGAGAAAAGTAGGCTGGCAGTTTTTTATATTGGGAGGTTGGAGAATTCCCAAATACAGAGAAGAGCAAAACAAAAACACCTATTATCAAATTATCTGAGTTAAAGTGTGTTCCTTCCTTGAAAATGGAACTTGGTTGAGGCATCAACTTCACAGCAACTTGTACAGAAATCATTAAATAGAGGCAGGTATGCAGAGACTTAATCCTGCAGTTCCTGTTACCATTGATTTCAATGAGCATGGGATCATACAAAGGGATCAGACACTTCTACAGACACCAACACTTGTGGCTCAGGGAACTGAGGTAACTGTGGGTAATACAGATTCGTTCATCTGAACTTCACTCTAATAATTGCCCTCTTTGGGGCAGGATCCTGATTTTAGGTTCCCAAATTCCCCCATACATCTGCTTACAGCCACCATCTCCCAGGCTCCTCTGCCTGTGCTTAAAGCTGCCCCTTTACCATTTCTCTGAGGGACATGCATAAATCTGGCCAAAGACTCTGCCAAAAAACCCCTAGTCTTTGCTAGCCATAAGAAAATAAAGTCCCTTGCTTTGCTTGCCATGAACAGTTAAAGAAGCATGAACATAAACATCAAAAGAGCAAACATCCCTGGATGCATTGTGGCATTTTGGAAAGATGGGAGACCGCAGTGCATCTCTATCTAGTGAGACCAACTGTCACAATGCCAGCCATGGCACACAAACCCAAGTTCTCACAAGGCGCTGAGAGGTTATCAGGGCTGAGCTGAACAGTCTGGGGCATCATTTCATTCAGAAGTCAGATATTTCTGCAGAAAATAATTAGGTTTTGGAGGTGCAATTTTTGATGCAAACAAGCGTCTTGTGGAGCTCTACCTCAACCTTGTAAAGCATTGCTATTGCAAACATCTTTGGTTTTATTTGGCACAGAAGTTTTCATCTCTCTCTGCCTTAAACCCAAGAAAAATATTAAATGGTTTAACCCACAGTCTTGAACTTACTCAAAGGATAGCCATTTGCAGGGTCAAGATGAGGGACCATCTTTTTCCAGTGCTAAATTTCAAGCTGCAATTAACCTGCCCACTTATTTTCTTGGTTTTCTAGACAGCTTCTGAAAAACTATATTTACAAGGAATTTTCATCAATACAACATTTATAGCTTTCTTCCTAATAATAAGAATAATGATTTTATGAAATAGCTCAATAAGTGATATGATCTCGTTTCATACAGTCTATTAAGTTACTTAAATGGAAAAAGTTTCTCCCTCTTAAATATTCTTTGCAGTTCTTTAGTAGCAAAAAATTTAGAAGCAACAATCTTCTTATGAAAGGACAGTATTTTACCCCTGTTCTTAAACTCTTTCATCTGTTTACCATCAATTCTGACTTTCCATCCTCTCCTATGAAGGTCTTGTCTTTTGTAGTGCAGGATCTTTTGACTTCTAAAAAGTGCTTTAACACAGGTGTTTAGGAGCTCCAAAGACCCTGGACTTGTTTTGTTCACCTGGAACCAAAATGACTGCATTTCCACTTGTCCCTGAATTGCCATGAGTGGGTCAGATAAAAGAATGACTCTGCAGATGCCCAGCTGAACAAGAGCATGTATACGATCCCAGAAACAGAAGTCCTATCACCTTGTTACAGTCTTTTGTCCTCTTGCTGCATCTCCCCCTGTCAGCGTAACCCCGCTTGCTTTGTCCTTCCTCTCTTGCGCAAGTGTGCAGTGACCAAGTACAAAGTGGCACAAAACCAGTATTGTACTGTCTCTGAAAAGAAAAGGTTATGTCAAACTGGAATCAATAGCAGAAACATTAGAAATGTCACCTGCAGAGAGTAAGATGAATTTCTTGAACCATAATGTCTTCTTCTTCAGTAATAAAATAAGCATGTTATGGGCAAACTTCAAGTCTTATCTTGCAGTTTGTACTTCACATAAAAATACAATAACAGTAATGATAAACAGTTTCTATTTTGAAATCATGTCCAAGTTATCAACCCCAAAGAACCTTCTTCTAATAATTGTGCCATTACAATTATCATTACATACACAAGATTCAGAATCAATCTAATTGTACTAAAAGCTTTTGGAAACACTTTGGCAACTAAAAGCTCTATACTACTGAATACATTTACAGCAAAGCAATTGGTTATATGACAAAAATGTATAGTTTCATAAAAACCAGCTGCTACACTACAGGGCAAACAAGTATTGTTCAACCTCTTTAGAAAACTGTAAAATGAGAGTGGTGGAAAATGATGGACACATTTTAGTCTTATTTCTAGGTTCTCTGTATAATTATGGCCAGCACAAAGCATTTTGTTTCATAAAAATAATTTCATTCTCACTGATGAATAGACCCATGCAATATAATGCCTCACTTGAAGAACACAATGGAAATTATTTCAGAAAAAAATGATGGTGCTATTAAATTCATCAGGTGTACAGCCCACAATGAAAAGTAGGGGTTCAGACCCCTCCTCCACCTCAGACTCTGTACCTCTGGAAAAATATTTGAGGCTATACTCAATAAGAACTTGAGAGCACAGGGTTTTGGCTGCAAGGCCAGATCCCTGGCCCAGGTGAAGTCTTGAACCCACAGTATGGTACATAGGCTCTTAGTTGCAGGTTTGCACCCATGAGCCTAGCATTCCTAATGGTGATTTCTTGGCCTATAGCAGTCAGTAGGAAAAGCCAGGCATAAGACACAAAAATGCAAACATTTTACTGTTTTCTAAGTACCATACGCACTCTAGACTGATTTAAAAAATATGGCATTCTGAGAAAGTAGAACTAATAAATACTGAGAACAGAATGTGCAGCCTGAACTTCTGTGTATTTCCAGAGCTTGTCTGCCCTCATCCATCCAACCAAAAAGTCAAAATCTGCCTTTTAAGACTACAACAGGTATTCTTTGGAAGAAATGAATATAGCTTACCTTAAGTGCAGGTAGCACTTAAATATATATGCAGAAAAGAGAGGCTGTCCCCACTTCTTCTTTTCTTTGCTTTTCCCTTTTTTTAAAAAAAAATTGTCTAGTAGCTGGTACACTCCTTCAAGAAGTAGGAAAATCCTAGCTCTAACCAATAATAACACCAGTTTGGAGGTTGGAGCTATTCCTCTCTTCCTCCTCCTGCAGCAGCACCACTATTTGGCACTATACCCTGAACCAAGAGAAGACCCAGGGAGAGCACACAGCTCTAGTACTGGAGTTAGGGTCCTCACCTAGGAGATGGGTCCTATGTTTCTCTCCAACTGTGAACTTTCTGTACAAGATGAATAAATGGATGTATGTGTGAGAACAGAGTCCAGACTTCCTTCTCTGAAATAAATTTCCTCACTTTTGATATACAACCAAGTTTCCCCTTGCACTCTCTCCTCCTGTCCTCCCAAATCAGGTATCCCTTCCCACACAATGACACAACTCCACCAGAAAGATAGGGAGGTTCCCCCTTTTTTTCCCACATTCTAGTAGTAGCTTCAGAAGAAAACACTCTGAAAAATGGGTACTGTGGACTTTAGGTAGTGCCAAGGCTGAGAAGGAAGATGTCGGGTCTAGACCTTTCCCTGTGTGAACTACTTCATACACTAAATTGTGTGTTGCCTCTATGGTGACTGGAAGCCTCAAAAAAACAGAAAGCAGCCCCAAAACTTCTATTGTGGTGGTGGTTAGGGATCAGTTCCTGGCACATATTAGGTGTGCTCAGAGCACACTCATCAGACATTTCTGCTCTGACAAGTTTCAGGAATGCTCTGGTCTCCAGTGAAACAAGTCAGGTAACTACGGCAGTTTCCCAGCAAATGGAGTCATGCAGCTAGAAGAGCTACATGGCAGCCAGCCAGTGCTTCCCTGCTTAATCATTGTGTTGGAATTTGACATCCAATTCCTGTTCTAGATGCCTCAGGCCTTTTTGAATGTAGTGGCCTTGTGGTATTTTAGCATGACTGAATATTCAGGAGATGTTTCTGAAGACTTTTCTCAGTCAACTCACCTTTGAATGAAACTCCAGCTATAGGTTAAGAAATCAGTAGAAAGCTGGATGCTCCAGCAGCAACAGACTGTATTCAGTTAAGCCACCTCCTAAACTCAAGTATATCTTAATTTTTCCAGTTGGAAGGGGCTTAGTCAACAGCTTAGGGAAACATTAATTTCAAAGAATCAGACTTTCATATGAGCAAAGGTGAGAGTAAAGAAGACAGTTTAATCCAGATGACTTCATAAGGAAGATGGCAAAGGGGGTACATGATAAATTATTGACAAGAAGGGGACTGGATGTGCATCATACATCCTTGCAAGAGGTATGGCAAGAAAACTTCTAATGAAATGGAGAAAAGGCCTTTCAAGGTCTTTTATATAATAAATGTATACATCTAAAAAGAAAGGAGCTATCATTCTTTCTCAAGATTAAAAAAAAACCAAATTAATAGAACATAAAGACATTTGCATTGTTTCCTGATTCTTTTTCCTGTTGTTTTCCACCTACACTAAAAGATTTTGCAAGTAGAAAATTCACTATTATTGAAGTCTTCTAGGGAATGCAGCAGCTTCTTAGGAAATTACAGGTCACAACTGGCCTTTAATTACAGACTTAGCCCATTAAAAAGTTCATGTGTCATCTATTATTTCCCAGAATTGCCTAACACCATTTTCAAAAACTTTATTTGCTAGTGGCTTATCAGTCTAAAAATTTTCTTCCTTTTTTTTTTTTTTTTAATAAGACATAAGGGATAAAGAAAAACTTCAGTGAAAACAAAACCAGCATTTAAAACAGTGAATCTAAACATCCAGAAAGCACATAAAGATATTTTGAAACATTCTGTTAAGAATGAAAATGTTTTACTTCCTTCACCAATGCATTCAGACATTTTTCTGCATGTGTTGTGTAGACATCTCAAGTTTTGCCTTGGGTTCATCTGTTCCAGTCAGACATGCAATATTCATATCTTGCAAAAAGGTTTTCCCAGTCAATGACAAAAGAAGAAGGAGGAGGGTGAGGTTTAAAAAAAAAAAACCAACCCCCAAAAAAAGTCTTGTTTGGAGTTTGGAAATGTAAAGCTTTATTAACAGTGTTAAATTCTATTAAATATAATTTATCTTTTTTTCTCCTTTATAATATCATCAAAACTATTAATAGCTTAGTAGTTCAAAGTAATTTCAAAGTGTTCAAAGAGGAACTGAAGGTTTTGCGTATATATTCATATTTTTAATATCAGTTTTCATTTCTAGCCATGGATGATGGATACCTACCTGTAAATGCAAATCCTGTTACAGGATTGCAAGTTTGTATCCGGAACAAGAACATATATATACAATTGATTACCTGGTCAATGAACAAGTTTAGGGATGCACTAGAAATCTTCTTTAAATTTCAGATAGATAGACATGATCTGCCTGTGCTAATAATTTCTTATTTAATATCTATATCTTCATGTAAGGATCAACAGGACAGCATTCATCTTCAGCATTTTGACCTTCATTCACTTCAAGGTGGATAACCATCTGTTAAAAATTTCCTGTTTCTTGTACATATCTGCAATCCTCCAAATGGCAAGGGAAAGCTGTGATGCTGTAATGGTTGCGATGCTGGCAGCACTTCTCCTTTTTGCTTGGTATCTAGAATCAATACAAAGAGTCAGCCTTCCCATAGGAGGCAAGATGGACTTGTTCTTCCAGTCCTGCAGCAAGACAGGTCCACAATATGAATGTTTAAATGGTAAATCTGATTCTCAGTCTAAATCTTCACTCATTCATCATTCACCTTTATCTCTTTCCTTCTGAGATGGAATCGTCTTTCTAAACCATTTCACAGTCCCTTCCCTATGAGATGAGATTTTCTAGCACTGAGGTTCCCTGGGATTTTTTCAATAAGATGTCATCTTTTCAACAGCAGTAATTCAACTGAAGACACATTTTTTTCTAAAATGTAAACAAATAAATAAAACCTCACACTTAAGCAATGTCACTAGTCAATTTTCAATTACCCTTAATCTTGAGATGGAGGTTTGGGGTAAAGTGACTCAGGAATTCACAGTAAAAACAAAGCACACATAATGGTTTGATTGTAAATGCATCTTTGCGTTAGCACTGATAAAGAAAAACAAAGGAAGGAAGATCACACACTGGAGACAGGAGCAGAGTTTTCTGAGGAAAAGAGTAAAAGGCACTAAGATTTTATGATTACAAGATGGTATAAAGTCTGGCAACTAGATGTAATAAAAGATGACAAGACAGCAGATCTAGATTAATAATACCCTATCATTATGAAGTAAGTAGCAGGAGAAGTAGGAAAGCATTTGGCAAATCTTATGGATCATTCATTGCAGACAGAGGAAGCACAAGAGGAATGGTGAATGTCTAATATCATTCAAAAGTTTAAGAAGGATCAAAAGAATCAGTGTGATTCCAACTGTCAACTGGATGCTGAAAGTACTCATGTGAGATGAATAACATCTACATTTACAAATGTATTATTTGGCAAAGGATGGTTTGTGTATCTGACTTAGAGAGTATCATCTTGGACCAGCCTATCTCAACCAAAATAGCAAAATAGTGATCAGGGAGACAAAGATGACAGAGATTCACTTGAGGGTCTTCTTTTAGAAATTATAAAACTTTTCTACAAAAGATTATTTTAGTGTGATAAGGAAAAATGTTGAAGAAAATGGAAAAAGCAGAGAGAATTAATTTTTTTAATGAAAGAAAGAAATGGCTTAACTGCAGCTAAAGAAGTACTTCTGCTCAGCCCTGCCTTTTTTCAACTAATTTCA
Organism: Athene noctua; assembly: GCF_965140245.1. Taxonomy (NCBI): domain Eukaryota; kingdom Metazoa; phylum Chordata; class Aves; order Strigiformes; family Strigidae; genus Athene; species Athene noctua. The sequence goes on along the minus strand of NC_134040.1, from coordinate 15,668,650 downwards.
GTTAAATGTTATATATACACATTTAAAATCATTATTTTTGTAATGACGCAGACTTGAAGAGACATATAAAAGCCAGTACAAGAGAAGACACATTAAAAATTACTAAAGATTAAGAATTCAGAACAAAAGATACAACTAAGTCAGTAAGAGAAAAAAAATGGAACTTAATGGGACTGCTGATAACTTTGCAGTTCTAAGTATCATCTAAAACTGAACACAGTGGAAAACAGTTTGAAAAGATCTAAGAGTGAAACATGTAAGGAATAACAGACATGAATCTAAAGTTTTCAAATTTTTGGAGATGTGGCAATATTAGGATAAAAATAATCTTTTTTCTATTTTCCTGTACAATTAACAGTAGTGTTCAGTCTCTTACTGTCATACACATGAAATGACTCAAATGTTACAAACTGTAGGTGTGCAAAGAGAGGAGGAGTGTATGGATGACATTCATTCGGACAGATATGTTCTTTTAATGCTATTCTCATAACAAATTATGTAAAGCAGAAATCTAATTCAAATCTCAGTGGTATCTGAAGGAACATCATTTCAAAACAGTAATATACCAGTATTAATAGTTTCCTCTTGCAGGAAAACCTAGACATTGGCTACTGCTACTAGCATATATGCTCACTCAGGTCATGAGGGATGACAGTAAAGTTTGCATTAAGTATCTCTGGCTACTCAGCAAAAGGAACCATGTTTAAAATCTTTGGGCCATGAACTATCTTTCCCTGTGCCTTAGTTGGCTTCAGTGCTATTTCTTTCATGGTGTATTTCCTCATCTAATAACAGGGCAGTTCATTAAATTTGAGACCCACAGTTCCTGTCTCCAGACTGCTTTAATCTCACTCCCTCTCCTGAAACTTTCCAGTGGCTTAAACTCACTTTTCCCCACAATTCAATAGTGAAAGCAGAAGCTTCTAGTAGATAATCTCCTTTCCCATGAAGCATGGATAGGTGCAGATAGTCAGCCCTGCACAGGGTTCATATGCCGCTGCATGCAACTTCCTAGCACAAAGAAAGCTGTAAGAATCTCTTCAACATTTCCCTCACGCTATGATCCTCTGGCATCCAAGGATCTTTCCTCCACAGCTCATTGTTTTGCTCCTGGCCTGTAGTCTTTAGAACTCACCTTACTTTCTCATACTTTGTTTTGTACCAAAGCTAAACCAGCCCTCTACTTCTGCCATATATCAGGGCATCTGACTAGTTAACAAGAAATTACATCTCTCTCTTGCCTATACACACACATCTCTCTTAATCATCTTGATCACCTAAACTTTATTTCCAACGTCTTTCAAAAATGTTCCGTTTCTTCTGATCATGCCAAAAGCAGTGCAAAATCAAACAGGTCTGTTGACTCTCCTAAAATTTTCATGGGAAAAATGCAGGATTTGCCTCATTCTCTACTCTCAACTCTTGATGTTCTCATTAAATAATACAATGTTCTATGTATTGATACAACCAACTGGAGAGGTCTGATATGCTGAAGATACAAGCTCTGTACTTGTAATATGAGAAGACAATTTGAGTGGATGCACAGAATTATGGCTTGAGAAATAAGTTGGAAATATTGCCTTACTGCTCACTCTTTCCTGCTCCTACAAGTACAGGAGCCTGAAGCAATCACCAGAATGTGGTTCTGAATGCTGATCAGCTCCCAGTGAAAGAAAACTGTTTCTGTAGTGATAAGAGTTATCATAATTTAGTCTTCAGTAGCTAGGGGCCCCTCTTCAAAGCAGGCAGATAAGGGGTGGGTCTTAGCTAGTAAAATTAAAATCCTAGAAATTGCCTGCTTGTTTCAAGCAGTACGAAACCTGAATGCTTAGACATTCACCCAGATCTGCAAAGAGAGCTTTCTCATGCTGGTGCTGTCATTTTGCTTTAGGAAAACAGCTTTTGGGGAGGCCTTTGTAGCAGTATAGAGTTTCTCGTACGAGGAGCCTGTGGAGGAGATTATAACTGACACAAAACCACACCCTTAACTGCAAAACTTCCTAGCTCAAAGGTACATTTGTGTCATGCTGTGTAAAACTGAGACTCACAAATGACATCAAGCTCTACTCTGCTGTACTGAAATGAATATTAGTAGAAACACAGCAAATGCAAAAGCTATCTGGATAGGGCAGATAAAATCTCTTATGTCATTCTTTTCATTGCTGATGTCCCTGACAGTTTGTGTCATCGGAGGACATCATTCTTGCTGCTGCAGTTAGACTGTATTCTACAGCCCAAACATCTCCTTCTGTCCAGTCTTGCTCAACACATCAAATGTCATAGCACTTGAAAGTGTTAAATATCTGTCCAAATATCTCACAGCACATCCAGGTCTACTTCCAGACATTGCCAAGTCATTCAATATGGAAATTAGGGTGGTTCTCTTATTAGTAGGTCAAACACTTCTAAAAAAAAAAATTGTTTAACAATGGTAAATCAACAAGGTGAATGAAATCTTAATAAAAATACAGATAATATGCACATATGGAAACAATAATCAAACAAAAAGCAAAACCTGCTAAAACCCAGTGGATGAAATTCTATGATGTGAACATAAGAACAGAAATGTTTGCTCCAAAGAAAGAAAATATAAAATATTTACAGTGACTCTGGGGAAGGAGATCCCCAAACTGCTCATAAGAAAATGACTTGAAGTCATTCCAGCCTTAGCTGATCCATCATGGGAAGGCAGGACACCCTTCCAGTCTATTGTCTCACACTTCTTTAAGTTTACCCTCAGACAAAGTAAGGTGGCGTTAGGAGATAAAGTTCAAGTTGAGATTTGAGGGACTCATGCTCTAATTCTGGCTTTACTTTTACTTCATTTCATTGGCTCAGCTCACATATCCACGCCTTCAGTAAAATAAAGACATTGAGTAATTTTGAAATCTACTCATTAAAAGTGTTTTAGAAAAACACAGTACTGTTATGTTAACTGAAACCCTTGTCTCACGTGTATCTTGCAACTTTCCTTTACTGACAGCTTCTTTGCTCTCAGCTGCCAGGAAATCTTGACCCCTCTCATTGTAGCACACCCATCCTCTTGAGGACACTCAGTCTGATGTGAACCATTGGAGTGCCTGCCAGCTCCCTTCCTTTGCAGCTCAGCAGAGTGAAGATACTATTCAACATTCAATTTTGCATGAAAACAAGTGCACAAATCACGATGCAGCCAATTCCACACTGGGAAAAAAGGCTTATTTTGGGAGGGGCCCTCCCAGCAATAACATTCAGAGATTGTTAGTAATATGTCTTGGGTTGAAAACATAGAAGTCATAGAATCATAGAATGGTTTGGGTTGGAAGGGACCTTAAAGATCATCTAGTTCCAACCCCCTGTCCTGGACAGGGACACCTTCCACTAGCCCAGGTTGCTCAAAGCCCCGTCCAACCTGGCCTTGGACACTGCCAGGGAGGGGGCAGCCACAGCTTCTCTGGGCAACCTGTGCCAGTGTCTCACCACACTCACAGTGGAGAATTCCTTCAATATATCCAATTTAAATCTACTTTCTTTCAGTTTAAAACTATTACCCCTCATTCTATCGCCAGAGTCCCTGATCAAGAGTACCTCCTTATCTTTCCTGTAGGTCCCCTTTAAGTACTGGAAGGACACTATAAAGTCTCCCTGAAACCTCTTCTCTAGGATGAACAACCCCAGCTCCCTCAGCCTGTCCTCATAAGGGAGCTGCTTCAGCCCCCTGATCATTATTGTGGCCCTTCTCCAGACTCTCTTCAACAGGTCCCTGTCTTTCTTATGTTGGGGACCCCAGAGCTGGACACAGCACTGCAGGTGGGGTGCCATGACAGCTGAATAGAGGGAAAGAATCAGCTTCCTCGATCACTTCTCCTGATGCTGCCCAGGACGTGGTTGGCTTTCTGGGCTGTGAGCACACATTGCTGGCTCATAGTCGGTTTTCAATTCACTAGTACCCCCAAGTCCTTCTCCTCAGGGCTGCTCTCAATCCACTGATCACCCAGCCTGTGTTGGGTTTGGGATTGCCCCAACCCATGTGCAGGACCTTGCACTTGGCCTTGTTGAACTTCATGAGGTTTGCATGGACCCACCTTTCCAGCCTGTCCAGGTCCCTCTGGATGGCACATCCCTTCCCTCCAGCATGTTGACCGCCCCACACAGCTTGGTGTCACTGGCAAATTTGTTGAGGGTGCACTTAATCCCACTGTCCATATTGACAACAAAGATTTTAAACAGCATTAGTCCCAATACCAACCCCAAAGAACACCACTCGTCACTGGTCTCTACTTGGACATCAAGCCATTGACCACAATTCTTTGAGTGCGACCATCCAATCAATTCCTTATCCACTGAATAGTCCATCTGTGAGATCCATGTCTCTCCAATTTAGAGGCAAGGATGTCATGCAGGACAGTGTCAAATGCTTTGCACAAGTCCAGATAGATGACATCAGTTGCTCTACCCTTATCCACCAACGCTGTAACTCCATCATAGAAGGCCACAAAATTTTTCAGGCAGATTTGGCCTTAGTGAAGCCATGTTGGCTTTCACCAATCACTTTTTTATTTTCTGTGTGCCCTAGCATAGTTTCCAGGAGGATCCAGTCCATGATCTTGCCAGGCACAGAGGTGAGACTGACTGGCCTATAGCTCCCTGGGTCTTCCCTTTTTCCCTTTTTAAAAATGGGGCTATATTTCCCCTTTTCCAGTCAGTGGAAACTTCACCAGACTGCCATGACTTCTCAAATATGATGGATAGTGGCTTAGCCATTTTATCTGCCAGTTTCCTCAGGACTTGTAGATGCATCCTATCAGGTCCCATGGACTTGTGCACCTTCAGGTTTCTAAGTTGGTCTCTTCTTCTTTCTCCCAGTCCCTGACTTTGCCTTCTGCATCTTGGGTAGTGTGGCTGGAGCCCTTGCTGGTGAAGACTGAGGCAAAATCGTGGTTGAGTACCTCAGCCTTCTCCATATTGCAGGTAATTCAGTCTCCCATGTCCTTCCAGAGAAAACCCACAATTTCCCTAGTTTTCCTTTTATCACTGATTTACCTATAGAAGCTTTTGTTGTTGCCCTTGACATCCCTGGCCAAATTTAATTTTATCAGGGCTTTGGCCTTCCTAACCTGATCCCTGGCTGCTTGGACAGTTTCTCTGTATTCTTCACAGGCTCTATGTCCTTGCCTCCAAGCTCTGCAGGCTTACCCTAGAGATTCTTGTTCATCCGTGCAGGCCTCCCGGCATTCTTACCTCACTTGCTCTTTGTTGGGATGCATCACTCCTGAGTTTGGAGGAGGTGATCCTTGAATATAAACCAGCTTTTTTGCCCCCCCTCTTCCCTCCAGGGCTTTATCCCATGATAAAGCAGATCCCTGAAGAGGCCAAAGTCTGCTCTCCTGAGGTCCAGGGTTGTGAGCTTGCTGTGTGACCTTCTCATGGCTCTAAGGGTCTCGAACTCCACCATTTCCTGGTCACTGCAGCCAAGGCAGCCCTTGAGCTTCACATTCCCCATCAGCCCCCCCTTGTTGCTGAGAACAAGGTCCAGCATAGCAGCTCTTTTCGTTGGCTTCTCTATCACTTGGAGAAGGAATTTATCATCAATGCATTCCATGAACCTCCTGTATTGCTTATGCCTTGCTGCATTGTCCCAACAGATATCGGGGTGGTTGAAGTCCCCCATGAGGAACAGGGTTCATGAATGTGAGGCTGCTCCTATCTGTCTATAGAGGGCTTCATCTGTTCAGTCTTCCTCATTGGGTGGCCTGTTGCAGACCCCCACTATAACATCTCCTGTCCCTTCCTTCCCTTACATTATTAAAGACACCAGACACTTTTAAGCAGCAAGATGGAGGGAAAAAGGTAGTATAGTCTACAACTCATTAATACCTTCTTGGAAATAGCATCTTCATTCCATTGGAGCATAGATTTTCCCCTCATAATTATTTCCTGATAATTGTTCAACAGTAGCCTGTTGAATGAATATGGAAGGTTAATAACTCACTTTCCAGGTCAGAATAAATTTGGAAGCCTTTCTGGATCTGATATCTGCAGTTCTGAAATTTTTATTCCTGTGAGTAACCTTTACCCACCAACCCCAAGGCACTCATTTAATGGAACTGGACATCTAACTAAGACCATCTATGCTAGTCAACCATACAGAATTAAGTCTAAGCAAATTTTATTAAGCAGCTAGTAAGGCCTAACTTCCTTCTGTGTTCAGAAGCTGAATTGCTCTTAACTTCAGTTTCATTCAGACAGTGCTTTACTCAAAAGCTCACTTAATTTTAGATAAAGACATGCTGACAGTCTATTGGCTGAATCCGATACTTTCCTGTTTCCTGCTTCAGTCTCATATACATCTCTTATTCTAAAACAGTACCCTGCCACATCCTATCAACCATATGTTCCTTGAGTATTTCTTTACTTTAGGAAGTAACAGATGCCTGCCTTGGGGGAAAAAAAATCAATTTATTTCTGTTACTTGGTTCCAGTAAAATAGCAGAGTTATTTTGCTTTAAGGAAAGGGCAACCAAGTCTGAAAGGACACTTCTTTTACCTTTAAGAAATATTACATAAGTGGTTTGTACTGAATAATTTATGAACTTATACAGAAGATTTATTCAAAATAGCTCAAACTGTACATTCATCATAACCTTTTCCTTCAGCTTTCCACTAATTAATGCTTCTGAAAATTCCTAATTTTAAGTTTCAGGAAACATCCATGTTTGGAAAAGTATCTCATTTTATGTTTCCAATGAAATATACATGAACCATTTTATGAATTTTAATGAATCTTTATTAACTTTGGTCAGTTAACATTATCCATTAACAATTTATAGACACTTCAACCTAGCCCTATTATGCAGCATTATGAACTCTTATGAGAGCATTTGATACAAAACAGGCATGATAACAATTCTGAACTAGGGAACAAAGGAAAAATCCATAGACTGTCTACTAGCTCAAAAGCTTCTGGATATGCCAGAAACACACTTTTCTCAAATTAAACTTTCAACAGGCTCACAGATATTATTCGAGTGGGTCTGCAAGGATCTAGTCATGTCTAACTTCAGACCCTAGACAGTGCTACTATCTGGAAACAAACCCATCTAGGATTTACTGAACTCACCTAAACCAGCCCCACTGCAAAATGCAGTCTGGGATTATGGTTCAATTATGTTCATCCATTCATTCTGGAAAAAGTAATTTTCTGCATATCACTTAATGGCCTTGGATTTTTCCTGGTAAAACTGAGTCAGGACTTGCCTTGTAAAATTACTCCTTTCTAAAGGAGTAAAGAAAAAAAAGATAACATTTATTCTTCTTTTACATTAGGTCTGCCTAGAGTTCGCAGGCACAACCCGTTCAGCCTTTGGAAGCTCTTTCTACGGTTTTCTGATAAACTGTCTGTACCCATGTCCCTTATGCTTTTGTTATAATTACCTCCTCTTATTATAGTTACCTGCAGGAGTCAAACATGACTGGTTCTGTTCTAGAGAAGGGCGAAGCTCTTTAAGGTCACCCATAAAGCAGGTACACACACTGTGGATATGAATCAAGTTTTCCTACAGTTAAACATTAAACACTTGAGCTGCTAGACTACCTTTCCCCAGAGAGGAAAGGGCTGGCCTGACACAGGCATCTGTGCTGAAAAGTTATCCTGAGCATCAATAAACAGCTCTGAGGATGGGAGCTGTGTCTCAGCCTCCAAATGGTCTCCAAATGCTTTAGCTAACTTTCCTCTTCTCTCAGCTTTTGGGATTTTGTGAACACCATTACTAGGTGCCTAATTAACAATAGCTGTGCTAGGGTGTGAATCTCACTCACCCCGAGTCAGGCATTTCAACACAAAACACACGCCTTGCTGGGTTTCCGCCTGTGCGTTATTCACCCAATTCAGTGGATGAAACTGCAGCACAGGGGTTTGAACCCAAATGCCCAATTGCCTGAGCTCTACCTCTGACCCTTCTCTAGGCCACAGAAGCATGCACCAAACAGGAGCAGCTGAGCTATACACTGCCTGTGAAATCTTTCACAGCAAGAAATTTCACCAAACACTTTTTATTGTCAGAGGAAAGAGAAATTGGGAGAAAGTGGCATTGTGCTGATAAGAGCATATGAAGTATATAAGAAAATGTAATTCGTTGAGAATGCAGGTAGATGAAAAACATCCCCAATGACAGAATGAGTTCTGTGGGCACATTTTACTTTTTGTCAGGCCTTTCAATCTGTTTGATCAATAAAGTGCATGTTTTAAACCACTCCAATCCGTTCTATACTCAACATCTTAAAATCAATTCATCGGTGTTTTCCATAGACAGCATTCCACAATTCACACTCCTGTGCTTAATCCATCCACAAAACACATTTTGTCAAACTATTCAATCCTCTCCCTTGAATGAAACACATTTAATCAAACCAGTCCTTCTGCTCTTACCACAGAATGAATTTCGTCTAACATGATAAGCAGTGTATGGAGGCATTTAATTTAACATGTATGTTTAACAAAAGGGAACACTCCTTATTTGGCAAGATTTATCTCATATTTTTTATGAATTTTTAAATAGCGCACCAGTGTAAATGGATGGATGAATTCTACATAGCTTGTGAACAGAACAACTGTTATTTGCAAAATATTTTTAAAGCCTTCTCTCTTTAGAAAATTCAAGAAGGGGGGGGGGGGATATTAACTAACTTCATCCTATGTAAAGTTGAATGAAACTACTGCAAAATTAATCTGGTTTATACTCTTAAAAGGTTTATAGTGATTAACTGCTACAGAGGGAGCTGTGTAGAGGCACCTGCAGTAACAACTATGGTAATATACTTAGAATTCCTTTAAATATGCTTCTTGCATTCAAGCTGATTATTATTGGGTAATGAAAAACTCTCTATTCCCTCCCAAAAGGCCAGGAACAAAACTCAATTCTTTGCAAAATGAAAGAAAATGAAATATGACCTTAAAGACACACATTAACATTCCTGACATCTGGTCCAGTAGTCTGTTTTTGCTGTATGGCAAGGATATCTAGTGGATTGCAATGAACACTGAAATTGTAACCGACATGTCATTTGTACTCTCCTCCTTCTGCCATGTGAATCACTCTCACCAGACCTTTTCTATATGAAAGGTCTGGACAGGAGATATATGTACATGTACATCTTGGTTAAGGGTTTTAACAGCATGGGCTTGATCTGGCTGTATTAACTCACCATGACCATCACAAGTTATCCTAAACAAGAGTACACTATGTGACTTCACGGTATACGTCACATTCCACATTACCATAACTATTTCATTTGAGGTGAACTTTTTTTTGTAATGTTTTTGTGAAACAGCTGCTTATACTTACCAAAAAATATAAAAGCAATGGGACTCCCTTATAGAACCAAACAGATGAAAGGACTGTAATCTTTGCCAGACCAGAGGTTCATATGTGGACTTGGAGGGGACTCGCTAAAATCAGTGTTCGGTGATAAAAACTTAATACCTCACAAAGAAAAAGAAGACAAACAACTGGAATGCTGAGAGGGAAGAAACAGAAAATCAAGTCTGATCGAGTACTGGGGAATAACCTTGAGAAAAACTGTGAGGGAATTTCTGAGCTGAGCACTATCTGAAAAGGAGCTGGGAACTACAAAAAAATAAACTTTCCTATTAGAAATCTCCTGTAAAAAAAGCAGGTTTTCTATATATAGTCTTGATAGAAAAGAATAATTCTGTTTCTCCTCTTATTCAAGTTTATGGCCCTGGACTTTGGTTAAAGTCCTCAAGGAAAAAATGTGGTTGAGTTTTATAATTCCATTTTTCTTAAGAATAAACTAAGAAATATTCTCCCCTACCACATGTAAATCCAGACGCTTTAATTACTCTGACTGTAACTGGCAAAACCCAGCATGCTTTCTCCAGGTACAGCCAAAGTATTTTTCTAAAATATTATATCTAATACCTTTTCACAGAAAACAGAGAATCAGATTACATTTTTATATATATATATATATATATATAAAATATATTATAGTGTATACCTGATATTATAACATCATCCAAACGAGCTTAATGATATAGGGCAATATCTTGCCTAAATTTTATGATAGAAAAGCAATCAAATGGCAGATAAGGCACACATAGGTGCTTGAGGCATAATGGGAGCAGCAGAACATCTCTCTTGAGTGGCCACAGGCAGCATGAGCCTGACATCAGCATTTAGAAGCACAAGAGATGATGTGCAATGCTGTGATTACAGTCACTTGCTTCAGAAGCCCCATTTGTCTGCCAGACCCAGACCTGAACCGAGCTCCGTGCATCCCATGGAGCACCATTCACGTCTCTGCAGGATCAGCACTTTTGTGTGCATGTTTCACACAGAAGTGCTGAAATAAAATGTTCAGTTCACCTGTCTGATACTTAACTCAAAAGAGGGTCAGAAAGCTTAATTTGGGAAGTACTTTGAAAACCCTGGATGAAAGATGCTCTCTGATGAGTACAGTGAACTACTATTTCCTCTACCATTTGATAGAAAGCTATGTTGAAAAGCTCTTCACTGCACAAATGAGTTTGAATTGCTGACAAATGCACACAAATTAGTGCTTCATCAATTGTATTTGCCATTAGCCTGCAGGATTTTGCATGCTAAAGTCTATCAACATAAACATTGAAAGGGAAGGGAAGATGACCAAAAAAATGAGTTCTCTGGTCATTCGCAACATAATTTTCCAAAGAAATATGGATACGTTCACTCTGGTCAAAAAAGTGTCCTTGAAAAGTGTTTAAAAAACCCCAAATCCCAGTGTTCATAACTATCAGGCTCAGAAATGGAGGGTTCATGATTTTAGCTGTATGCATCCAGTATAGTGGATCATTACTACTCAATATAGCCAGGTTTCACAAAAATTTATAATGTAGCCCTTGTAAGTAGCTTTTTATAAGTCATCTTTTTTAATGTCAACTGCAGCACAACCTCCTCTCCAATTCATAAATACATAATCATTCTTTGCATATGTCTCCATTTACTCAAAGATGCTCTGCAAATGTATTGGATCTGTGGTGTCGCTACTGGCCTGTAATGTAGGTTTTGAAACAAAGTTTAGCTGGAAGTCAGCAAGTGAAACAGGCACATGCCTAACCAGTCTTCAGTGAGCTATTGTTTAAGACATTCTGACTCAAAGACCTCTGATTTTGTTAAAGCAAAAGAAGATTTGAACTGAAAGATTCCCAAACAAGGATTCATCTCAGATCTGACAGTGTCTTACGGGAGTGAATATAACCTGTGCTCTGATATGCTTTTGACTCTGGTCAAAGACAGAACTCCCACTGGCTTCAGGCTGTAAAATCTTGCTCTTTGCTGTCAGTAATAGTTTTGTTAAAAGAGGCACCTCAGCCATACCAAAGCAAGTTTTATCCATGTGTGAAAGCAGTCTGATGTTGTCTAAAGAAAACACTGGTCTGCTATTTTTGGGGCTTTTTATTTGTTAAACTCACAGCAGATAGTAACTGCTGTGAAAGAAACCCAGATACATTTTCACTATATTTAAGCAGTAAAATTATAAAACCAAGATGTCTTCAGCACTCTTAACAGTTCTAGCATGGGACACTTGAATGAAAATATAATAACGGAGAATCTGAACTATTAGCAACATTTGTTTTCAATAGATTGCTTTTGACTTCAGAAGTTGAGTGAAGCAGAAACATGAGTCTCGTGACTCCAAGGGGGACATTTGATTCTTTTTATTACATACTTAGGATACTTGCCTGATAAAAAGTCTCTTCTGCTTCAGTCAAAACTTTAGCCATATGAAGCCAATGATCTTAAACATATAAATTTCCAGCCAGCACAAAACATTTATAAGGTGATTAGAATAAAAAGAAAGTTAAGATACCAGGTCTGGCCCTGTTCTGCTTCTCAGTTTATTTGCTTTCTTTCTATTGCATTCAAATTTAGGAAATTTGCCAGTTTGTTAGTTGTCACTCACTGAATATAAAATATAATTTCTATTTCCATCACTTCAAAGACATCTTGTTTTGCAAAAAATTTAGTTCAGAAATACCAGAAAACATCTATTTAACCTTGGAAGAACATGAATATTATTTTGGAGGGCTGTCATATCCGGCAAAAATATGGTGATGCTTGTCTTTCATTACTCTCTGCTTAGGGCTCTCCAAGACAGTGGTCAAACAATTATTCTATATATACTTTGAGGTAAGATGATTCCAAGCTCAGCAGTATCAAAAATATTGATATGTGGTTTGAAAACAAAGTACCACACCCTTTCTACTGAATTGCCAAATGACTAGACTCTTGATCAGTCATATTTTCACACTTACTTTATCTCAAGAAATGGATAAACACTTCATTCAGTGAGAAACTGCACCAGCTGAGGAGTCTGAAGGTGACCAACTCACAAAGCCTCACAAGAATAACTAAGTGAACTTAACTCACACACCTGGACTGAATTAAAAAAATAGTAGATTTTAACTTTGATTTGTAGCTTCCTATTGGATGTTCTAACCACTGGACTATGAAAACATAGCATTAAAACAAAGTCAGACGATATTTCCCCTCACTTTTGCAAATAAATCCAAATAATCTATCACTAGGACATAAAACTGACACATAAAATATTCAGCCAGATATTTTGCACAGGTTTACATATGACGATAATTGACAACATAATTCTCAAATAATGGTGTTGGTCGGTTTTTTGCAGCTTTTCTGAGGCTTTAGTTGAGTATTTTTTTCTGCTGTTCTTTCTTTTCTCTTGAATTGCAAAGGATGGCTGCAAAATATTTGTTACAAATATGAACTACTGAGTTTCTTTGCAAGTGGTCATTTTCCTTCTCAAGACACTGTCTGCAAGTACACATGAGAACATTGTACAGAATATTTGTCATAATATAACCATTGTTTAGTTTCTGTGCAGTTATAACAAATATGAAAGTCTTCTCTCCCACTCAGAACCCGACTGGCTTTTATTTCTTAAATAGTGCTTAGCTGAGATTTTTAGTATTATAGGGTACAATAGACAGTATTAGACAACATATAGCTACAATGCAGGGCATGATTCTTTTCCACAGGTAGCTTGAGGCACAACGATAAAGTAGGTGGTTGTTTTGAACAGTGAGAAGACCAGGAGCGGCAGGGGCAGGGGCTGAGTACCCTACCAGCACTATAAAGCACACCGTGGAGAAGAACAGCCCTTGATCTACCCCAAATGCTTGAGCCGTTTAGAGCTGCGTTAGCAACAGCTGATGAGTAAGCAGGTAAGATGACTACACTCAGCCTTTCAGGCTGACTAATGTGTTGCCTAAAGATATAGGAGGAAGAGGAAAATTCTGTAGAGGCTTAAGATGTTCTTATAAAAAGAGCTTCCTGTCAGAAAGTCTTATTTTTAATCAAAAAGAGTCACCTCTCCAGAACTTTACACTAAAATTCGATGGTTTCATGTAGATGGCTTTTTTCTCATCATAAACATGAAGAAGAATATAATTCAAAATCATAAGTATTACTGAGTCAAGGTGAGCCCATATAAATGTTCCACTTTGCTTTTTTAAAAAGTCAGAAGAAAAAAAACATCAAATGTTAACGCTCATGAACTAGCTGAAAAGATACAAAAAGTAAAAGTTAGTTGTAAAATGGCTACTTCAGGGCTGTAGCACTTCCATTGTGCAAAATATAAAGGGCAATTACCAAACCTTTCTCAAGAAAAAATAGTGGGAATAACTCTTTGAGATTGAAGGGTAAGTACATAACAGGCAATTACAGGAAGATAGTGAAGATGAAATAGTTTTGTGATACAAGATTCTGCTAGATTTTATTTCTGAATTTATCCACAGAAATTTGTGTGTAAGTAATTTTTCCCTTCTTTTGTAGTTTTTAATACCTTTAATAAACAGCAATTCTGACAGCTCTCCTCCCCTAATTCAATTAGAGTATCAAGATATAGATTATAGTGCACACTGTCAAATGTAGTAAATTTATTTTTGTCATCTTATTTTCTAATAGGGTTGTGGATGATATAGTTTACACAAAAATCATGGCTTTTAACTTTTTATCCACCTCATTTGTACATGCAGGCAATTTTCCAAATGTGAACAGCATTGAATTTTAATTTATTACATATATCGCAGAAGTACTTAACAGACTTTTAAACCAAATCCACACAATTCATGTTCAAGACAAAAAAAAAAAAAAAAATCTTCCTCTCCAGGAGTTTAATATACGGAAATATTTTGGATACATGAAACCTCTTACTCCTGTTAAGAGAGCATTAACAGAGAAGAAAACTTACATACATTATATATATCAATTACTGCCTATATTTGTAGATTATATATATGTTAAAATGGTCCTCTAGCTGAAAAAAAAGATTTGTAGCACTATTTTGTAGTGCTACACTTTTCTTGCAAATTCTTCTATTCTGAGACTGCAAGATGAATCTGTGTCAAATCACACCCCCTTTTTCCAGTCTACCTAGTGTGAAATTAAAAAGACTAACACCATCGTATTCACAAACACTCCAGAAAGTTCTTTGGATAAACTCACCATTCCTATAACCTGGTATAACCAGTTTTAAGTTAACCAAATTTAAGACAATTGACATAGGGTATACCAGGGTCAGATTTGAACCTTCATTTCTTCCTATCTTGATTACTTAGTTGTTGATCTTGCCTTCACAAGTATAGCAGTATCTAGTGACTCACCTATGTTTGATACCATAAAGATAGTAATAATCACATTACTAATAACAATCACTTCCTTTTTTCCCACCCTACAGGAGACAGTTTATGCTACATGGGTTTGTTCAGTCTTTGTTTCTCTGTGTGTGGAAGAGAGAATTGCTGTGTGTGAAAAGTGATTACTGAGGAAATTAATTGGAAGACATGGTGTGTAGTTAGCTCTCAAATATTTAAGCCAGTAACTAATCATTTACATTGCATGGGTCAGGAAGATCTATTGACAGATATGGTGAACGCATAAGCCTAAAGCTCCTCATACCAATCTGTCAGCAACCTTTCCTACAGACTTCATCAGAAAAAGAAAAAACAAACCTATGATGGAACTAATAGTTTTTCTTAGAAACTGCTTATCAATTAATACTAAGTTTTTTCAGAATATTCTGAAATATTGGGTAAAAATTCCTCTGAAGATAGACACCTTTACTGGAAACGGTGAGAACTGGCTTCAGGAACTGGTGCCTAGCACAGATCATCTCTTAAATAAATCAAAGATCAAGTTAGGAATTAATATTATTGCTCTTAGAAAAATTGTTCCCTTATTTTTATGTCATATTTATAAAAACAGAATCTGTACATTTATTATCTATAAAATGACAGTTGCTCTTAGACCACCCAGCATACTTAGAAAATGCAGATACTGTGATCACACCTTTATACTGTACAAAGAAAGTGAACAATTACATTCTATCAGAAAGAATATAAGTGTTCAAGTATCAGCTGTCAGGAACTGGGACTGGACATTCACTTCATTAAGAGTAAATTGGATTAGACATTTTTTAAAAAAGAAAGACAATTTTTCCAGCTGGAACTTCATAGCCTATATATTAATACACATGTAGGTACAAAGGAAAAAAAAAAGCTGGAAGAAGTCATAGAAGAAATAACTGTGGGAAGACATGGGAGAAGAGTCCAGACACAGATGGTTACAGTTTGTATTTATTCTTGAG
The DNA here is from genome assembly GCF_965140245.1 of Athene noctua. Taxonomy (NCBI): domain Eukaryota; kingdom Metazoa; phylum Chordata; class Aves; order Strigiformes; family Strigidae; genus Athene; species Athene noctua. The sequence continues at coordinate 15,652,996 of NC_134040.1, read as the reverse complement.
GAAATATCACAAGGCAGCCCATCTGATGCTGAGGAAATGGTGTATTTGGAAGATAGCACATACTGTGTTTAAAAAGATCATCCATCCTGTCAGAAACAGAAATATTCTACACTGAAAGTACGGAGGCTATGATTTGTGTGCAGCCTCTGTCACCCCAGCAGCTCTACTCCCGTCCTTCTGCTGAAGTGCTGGGCAAAGATAATGGCAGACATTTTGGCTGCAACCATAGACCTCTGGTGCTAAAGAGGATAAAATTCCCCTTTGTGCAGTTCCAGTTCTTTAACCTTTCTTCCTAGCCCTTTCATTGGCATCTTTTTGGTTCTGTACAAGTTCAGGCACTCAGTCTGTACTGTCAGAGTGATGCCACAACAGCGATGTTCCTGCGTTGTTACCTGAACCACTGCAGCACCGAGGAGCTGTAATCGGGGAACCTGCCCCCCTTTGACACCATACCCGCGCAGCAGGGAGAACCATTCCTGCTCTCCTTTGCGACCTCCTTGTTTCCACCCCTGCAAACAGTTCACCTCTGCACCAGAGCTACATGTCCCTCCTCACTTCTTTTCATTTCTTTACTTCTGTTTTTTTCCAAATACTTCATCCTGTGAATCGTTCTTTGCATTTTTATTTCAACTGACATAATGCATCTATTCCTAATCAAATGCAGAAGGCAACTACAAAAATCTTGAGAAGTGTTGGAGCTCTTTAATCTTTAGGTTTCTTTCTTCAGTAAGAACAAATTAATAAATATTTTCCTGGGTTTTTTCAATTAAATATCACCTTCTACTTTTCTTCCTTTCTTTTGCAAACCAGAAATAATACTTTTTAATTAAAATTAATGTAATCTTTGTATGCACACAGCCACTATTATTAGCTCTCTAGCACACGTGATTGGTATCATGACTGATTTACTCCCTTATGTTTATTTTGTACACTTTTAGGGATGGGGAGATTGTCCATTGTAAGTAGACAGTATCTTTTCTGAAGAAAATTAGACTAATCACGGCCTAACCTAATGAATTTATTTCTACATTAAATACTTCTGATACACACAGAAATTTCCCTGACAACCCCTCAATAACCCCTCAACAACCCCAACAACAATAAAAACAACTAACAAAGGAACCCCAGCTGCAAGAAATAAGCAATGTTACTTTAGATGGGCATAATTTAGTCCTGGTCAGTAATCCAAGGTACAGAAGAACATGATTTCAACAAGCAAATGAAAGGTACAGTTAAAATCATTACTTCCTTTGTCTTCATGTTTCTAAAATCAATCCTTAAGTGATTTTTTGCTACAGTTTTCAGTACACACAATAGCTAAAGAACCTTATCACAGTTGTAAAGTACGTAATACCAGCAATGTTCCAAGGAAAATATTAGGCTTTCTGATCACATACTGTATGATAATAAGGGTACATTTTGGAACATGCCACTGTTATCTTGTGTGTTTTAATAATGGCTTCCTCAACTGTGTACCTTGTTAAAACTCCTTAATACTCATCAAAAAAATAGCAAAAAGCAGCACTCTATTTTTGCCATAAAAATGTCCAAAAAAATATTAACATACAAAATTGCATGGGAAGTTACACATAAAAATAACTCCAAAAAGTCTTAAAGTGTCTTTGCACTGATCAAAACCCACACTTTTACTGTGACACTAAGCACAGACTCAAAGGTCATCTTGGAGTATTCATCTAAGAAAGCTCTTTGGACCTGGTCCAGAACATTTTTGCAAGTGTCAGTGTATTCAGAAATTTGAGTTTTATGGAACTTAGAATGAAGAATAAGTTTGAACTATTTAATATCATACATTACCCTTCCAAAATGGTAGGTAGATCATATTTAGAGGTTGATGGTTCTGATAACAGCATGGCAGTAAAAAGCAAGCCTTTTACCTTAGTAGAGGGCTTTGCATTAATATCTATAAATCTTAAGTTCAGCTTCAGTGCTGTCATAATATCACTCAAATTTTATATATATGTATTTTTATATACATCATCTACCTCTCTAAACGTGTAATGGATGGCTAGTTTATGATAAGAGTATCTTCTTCAAAGTAACAACACAAAACTAGATGCATCGTTTCTGAAGTCTGCTATTACTGTAACTGAAGAAATAGTCAGTATGTGACCTCGTGATGGTCACATTGAAAAATGTCAGCTCTATATATTAAAACTTCAGACTTGTCCCTCAGTTCACCATGTATGTGTTTAAGGACCAGCATATACTCAAGAGCTTTGCTGGGTCAAGGCCAAATGTTCAGTATCATGAAGCACGGAACACCACACTACACTATGAGATCACTTGCAGCAGTCCCATCACTCCTCCCTGACTGCAGAGTGAGTCTTTGCAACAAAAGTTGTTTGGCATTAACAGTTTCTGATGTTTACAGTCACATCTCTCTTTCTTTGTTTATTTTGATAATCAAATTTATTTGGCTTCGGAACTTGTAAAAGCTATTCTCAAATAACTGAAGCTTGCCGATCCCTTTCCAGACACGAAACAATAAATTTTATGTTTTCTTCTTTCCACTGTGAGGGTGAATTTAATATTTTAAATCAATACTTTAGGTCTATCTGCAAACTAGATGCCTTATCCAAACTCTGACTAATCTTTCTAAGGAGTGTCTACCCTTTTTTTTTTTTTTTTGATAGCAACAAGCTCACTGGGTTCAAAGTTGTAATAATGAAAGGCATAATAGCTTGGTATATTCAGCTTTATAATCGTCTAAGGCAGTGCTCACTGAGGGTTGAATAAACATTGAGTTTATGATATTAGTAAACTCTCAGGAGATTAAAAAATTTGGGATAAATTCTTCACAAAACTAATAAGATATGAATATGCAATAAAATGAAGCAAATACTTTTTATAATCCTTCAAAATCAAATTTTGACTTATATTATTAACCCCTTAAATATAGGAAACCACAGAAATGACACAAATGGGCACTTCTGTTTCCTAGATAGTCACTAATTATGTAGTTCAAGATAGTCTTGATAGTCTCAGATAGCCTAAAGATGTGACTGTGCTATGAGGTAATGGTGCACTGCAAGATATGAACATTCAAAGCTCTCTGAAAACTGCTTACCCATAATGATTATGCAGCATTTAGGGTATTGCAGTATGAATTATTGGGTTCAATCATCTGATCTAAAGCACAGCTTTAAGTAATCATTTTATACATAGCTGTGTGACACCAGCTGAGCCTAACTGCCTTCAGTCACCATTTGTAACATTAGCAGTTAAGCCATCTTAAGGAAGCTAAGACATTCAGAAAATAAACTTTATCTGAACCCTCTGTTGCTCCCAGAAAAATGCCATTTGAATTTTAATGCTCTTATTCACAGACTGTCTAGATCCACCCAGTTTTATTTCACAGTTCTGTGGTCTATATCAGACTTTAGTAGTAACCACTATTTGTTGACAAAATGGAGTCTCAAGGCATCATACATGTATCTTAATCAAATTATTGGTAACTAAACAGAAATAATCAGTTTTCCACAATTTCAAAACCCTAGCAAAATCTTCCTGCCATGCCTTTTGCACTTCTGTTATTATTGAGGCACATATATTGGTTTTGCTACTGAGAGACATGGCCAATACACTGGCACAGGGCACCCTTATCAAAGCAGTCTCAGCCTGTTTGCATTTCTCCACGCTTGGATACGTCAGGCAATCCTGTGTTTATGCTCACTTTTAAACAAGACAGAATTGGAGCTCTGCTTAAAACCACTCCTGGCCCAGAATCTAGTATCTTGGATGTAAATTTTGAAATTTTCCTTGCAGCTCTTTTTTATACATGATCATCAACATGCAATCTTTATTCTTTGGACTTATTGTTAGATTGAACTTTAGAAAATAATTCCATTATGATCAGTATTACATCTGTGCACCAACCTTGCCACTTAGAAGTACAAATGTGGTGCATTTATTACTCATAGAACATGATACAGAGATTGTATCATGTCTTTTATAGTTCAAACTGCCATGGGAAAGTTAACCCTAAAACCTTTGAACATACAGACTGTATTTATGATTGACATGTTGAATGGCAACGGATTTGGTTGACTGTTAAAATCTAGATATTTAAAAATTGTTGAGCTATTGCAGAAATATGTTTACAGCTCATGGTTACCTTAAAAAAAAGAATGTCTCGTACTTGTAAGGTATGAAAATAAGAAACTTTTTGAGATTTTAACCTGAATATCTTCAATTCTAGTGTGCAGTCAACACCAGTTCAGTACAACAAATACTAAAGAAGAAAATGGACCCTGCGAGCAGCCATAAAATGGAGGAATAATGACCTCTCAGGGCTCCAGTTTGCAATACGGTGTAGGGAATATCCAGAAAAACAAGTCCTCTTCACATTTTCAAATCCCTGAAAGCACTAGCAAAATTTTAATGAGATCTGGATGTTTACCCTTTCTAGATCACCTTGAAAGAGTCAGCTTTTCTTATGACAAAATTCACCTTCCAAAGATCATAAATTCTGCTAAAGATCTACCATCAAGACTTTAAACTGGTTGTCCAGTTGTCCACTTTCAAATCTGTCTGAAAGCTGCAGGCAGGTTGCTTTGCAATGGTAGGCTTTAAGATGCACCAACTGTAGTTTGCTTCTGCCACTCTGCGCTGGAATAGGCACCATCTCTTCTTACACAGCCAATGTAGATAATACATCCTGTACCCTACTGGTTTTGACAATACCAAAATAATGTGGTGAAGCCTGGATCCAAATCTACACTGCAAAATGTTACAGCATTTCACAGATCCAGACATAACCAGAGACTGTCAGATATCTTGTAAGGCACAAATGTGACCCCGCAACCCCTGGCTATCACACCATTTACTATAATGACTGCTTCAGTTTTGGTTTTATACTGCAGGTTTTTTGTGAATTTTTGTTTTTTTAATAGTAAACAGTTTCTTGATCTAAATGTCTCTTGGAGCAGTCTTGGTGGGCTTCTGGTCTTGTTGCTATTCCTTGACCTCAGTGGTTAGCCCAGTCAGAAGTGAAAACCTTCTTGGGAGAGCAGAATTACACCATGCAGCAGAAGACAATACTGTTTCCCCATTATTTCCCCTTTTTGCTTGTTCAAGAACAAGTTTCCTAATAAGATTTGACCTACAACTTGCTGAGGTCAATAGGCATCTTTCCATTAATTTTAGAAAGCTTTAGATGAGGTTTAGTAAAATGAATAGCAATCAGATGGTACTGATCAGCTTTCTTTTATTCTGTTTGTGTTAATCAGTACCAGAAAAAATATCCTAAATGTTAGAACAGTGTTACAGGGATAAACTGATACTTGGTTTGACTGTTATGGAAAGCCAGTCACAGAGCAGTAATTGTAGATACTGTATATGGATATTAACTGCCCATGAGAGCATCTGTTCTCCCTCTGTGATGTTTTTGTTCCAACTGCTGGTGAATGTTATGTATCAAACCCACACAATCTTTTAAGGCCTTGGTATATATACAAAGGGGATTTTTGTTAAATATTCACTGGGACTAGCAAGGATTAATTAATTTTACAACTTTATTTTGCAAAAGTCTCTAGAAACAGACTTGAAATCAGCTTTGATAGGCTGTTAGACTCTTGATATAGATCTTCTTTGAAATTTAAAAAATGTTTTTTCATATGATATGTGGTTAGAATGATATGCTATTAAAAGTAAAATTTTCACCCTTGGATCTCTCTGTTTAAAATAAAGGCAATAGGTAAATCAAGAAGAGTATGTAAATGTGAAGCCAAGGGGTTTTAAAATTCTTTTCTATCAAGTGTTTTAATCATCTACACTTAAGAATCTTTGGTCTGCCAATATGTTTTTAGAAAGAGAATTGAATATCCAATGATATAAATAGTGTCTTTTCCGCGGTGAGAAAAGTTTCATTGTGACAGTGTTATTAAGACGCTATTTGATGTATACATCTCAGCACAAACAAGTGGTGTGGCACCTATGAGAAGAGAGTTCAGGAAATATTTGTGAAAACAGCTTATTTATCTGTGTCCATACATACAGTAATAATAAGGAAACTGATTTGGATTTCACTGAGTTTATTGTGAGACTTCCGTTGATATTAATGTACTTTGGAAGAAGTCTATGATAACGGCTATTGTACATTAACAGATCACCTTTCAGTGCAAAGGATGCCCAAGCATACTGTAAACAAACTGTAGTGTAAGTACCCTTCAAACATATTCTAAAAGTGTATCACACTTCACAAGAACTGTAGAAAACGGACTACTTACTTGAAAATGCAGAGAGAAATAATTGTAGAGTGGGATGCTCAAACTGGAGCAGGATAGTGGAGTTAATGTAGTTTTAATCTGCTCTTTGAATGCCAAAACTTTAAAGAATTTTAGTGTCTAGTATTGGGCTCATCTTTTGTGAACAGTTACATGTGCAAGTAGTGCCAGAGCAGCTTTTAAAGGAACAGAATGGAACAAGTCTAACTTCAGGTCTCAAGCCTTTCTAAAAACAGTAAGATACATAAATAAAGAAAGAAAATATTCTGTATGAGGTTTGGGTTGAGGGCTTTTCTTGTAGTTGGATGAAAAACTGCTGTATGATTCATGTATGGTCCATAAAAAACATAATTTGGGAGAAAATTCACATCCGCACTGATGAGGATCCCAGCACGACAGCATTCCTACACACTGAGGAATGCTCTCCCCTTGGAGATCGGATGCTTGGGCAGAAAAAACTCAGTGCAAACTACATTCACTCTTACACATTTCTTGCTTGTTCAATTGCATGTGGCCTGTTTTATTACAAGGGGTGTGGGGTGAAATCTCATCCTGCAGTGTTCAAAGGACAGGAGACGTGAACCTGCTGATGAATCCTACAGACAGAAATTAGGGGTTTGAAAGTAATGGGGAAGGGTGTTAGAACGTAATGAATTCCCCAGTCATTTCCCACTCTCTCTCTGAGGATGTCTGTGGCTGGCACTGTTACCCACATACTGACTCATGATCGCTGTATTTCCATGAGCTCCTGCTGGTGTTGTCATTTAAATACTGATATAACTAAGAGGACTACACCATATGGTGGCATTGCTGCACTGGGTACTGTTAAATACAGAAGTGACGTGAATTGCACATATAAAGATGTATTTTTAGTATTCAGAACGAAAATGTGGGCCAGATTTTTCCAAAACTCTTACTTCTCATCAGGGTATCAAAACAGGGGCCAGATTCTCAAGTTTTCAACGTGCAGCTGCTTGTACTGGGACACTGATTCTTAGATTTTTCAGAAGAGTTTTCAGTCAAAGGTACTATGATCTGATTATGTTAATCTGCTATGACAATGAGTGCTGAGATGCTGCAGTTTCCCTATAGATTTGAGATTTTGATTTCATGTAAATCTAGCAACTCATGGAGTCAGCTGGACTTGCTCTTCCTCTCCTCACTTACAGCCATGTAACTCCATGGGCTTTCTGAAGTCTCTTCTGAATACACTGATCTAAGAGGAGAATCAATTCCATATGTGGAAAAGGAGGGAGCAAAAAGGCAAATACAATCCTAGTGTGAATGAGATTACGAATTCCTGGCTACTAGCTCTAGTTATTTCACTTAAACAAGTGTTAATTTTTTCAGTAAACATTGTTAAAAATGGAATTCTGTTTGTCTATACATGCTATTATTACATGGTTATATCTAAACAAGAGAATGAGGATATACATGAAATAAAACATTTGCATAGCTGGTACTTTGAAAGTGATTTTACTTACAAGTGTACATGCAAGCTTGGTTGCCCTTAGATTATTAATATAAGAATACTACCAGAGCAAGTATTGTAACATTTAGGATAAACTTACGATCCTTAGCTAGAAAGTAAATTTCAGAATCTATCAATATTTTCCAGATCTACCTGATTCTTTTTCTCATTACATCAGTAACTGGTTATATTACCTGTAGTATTTAGTCATAGTATGGCTGATCCTTGTCTATTGTGGTGTTACTGGCTTCCGCTGAAACCTTTCTAATAAACAACTGGAATATTTTTGTGTCACTCTATGTGACACTCTATACTTCTCAAGTCATCTTTTCTCATGCTAACTACTGTGACTTCTTTTTCTCTTGTGGCCTGGGCTTACACATCAGACCTCACCACTTTTAGAAGGGTAATCCTGGCATGTGACTTGGAATATTATAGAATCATATAGAATGTTTTGGGTTGGAAGGGACCAAACTCCCCTGCCATGGGCAGGGACATCATCCACTAAATTACATTGTTCAAAGCCCCATCCATCCTGACCTTGAACAATATCCTCCTTTTTGAACCTGCTGCTGGCTCTTGTATTATGCTATAGCTCTTATACTGACTTAGCCTTTTTGCCTCCTAGTACGTCTGTTTTCTCTCCTCCCTTGTCAAACACTGTTGTTGGTTAATGATACCCATCTTGCACACACATGGCTTGTCTCCCCCTAAAGACATACCTGATTTCTTTAAATAGACATACTTGCTTTTGCGTTTACTTCTTAGGAATTTCTGTTGAGAGATTTCCAGAAATGTAGCCCAGGATAGAAGCCATCTTGTGTGATAGCAATTGAAAGTATCATGATTTTTTTTTTTTCTGTAAATTAATTCGATTCTAATTACAAGATAGCTGAGACATGCTTAAATATGTTTATTTCCCTCCTTTCTTTCCTAGTTTATATCTAAATATATATAAGACAATGCAGTATTTCTGACAAATGGAATTAATTTTGAAAATGTGATTGAGGAAAGTGCAACACTGATGTAACGTGGCAATGTTTGCAATCAGTGTCCAAAGGATATTTTTATATCAAAATCACGTGTAAATCCAGCTTCTCTCTTACAGGGTGTGAAGACAAAAACTGTAATTCTCCTCCCACTTTTACATGTTTCACAGTGGTACAACTCTTTCATGTCCAAGCAGCAGAAAACAAAGGAAAAGCACACCTTGCATCTTTCTATTTTTATCAATTAAATGAAAATATATGCAGATAGTAAGTAGTTTAATTTCTTTCAATGGTTCCTGAAAGCAGTTTTCATAAACACCAGTTATTGTTTTGTCTTCCTGAACCCATTGTTAAGAACAAGCGCTATTCATTTTGGTGTTATTCTTTAATTCGTCCTGGGAACTTCAAGTTTCACAGAAATGGCACTTAGTCACTATGGAACAATAAGGTGCACTTCCGGAAAACATTCTTCTCTTTAATCTGCAGATTGTGTGTGATTAAAGGCAAGAAAGGTAGTAAAATATTGTCCAGGGAGATTTTATGTATGTATAAATGTGCCTGGAGGAGTGAGAAGGGGTTGGTTTAAGAAATAAGGCTGTCTTTGTTTAAATACTATTCTGGGGTTTGGTGCAAATAAAGGAAAAAGTAAAAGCCATGATTGCCTTCCATTGATGTAAATCATGAGTTACTTCACTGGTATCCCTGTGAAACCAGTGAAATGAAAGGAAAATTGCAACATTTCATTTGCTAATATATTTGTGAACAATGGTAATTGTACCTGTGCAGCTGAAGGTCATACCAGTCTGCCCTACTTGAAAACTTATTTTCTGATCTTTTCTCTTAGATTATGAATCCAAATGATTAGTAAGATTTCAGAAAACTATGCACAGAAGCAGTATAAAACATGTGAATTGGGCATATGTGTGCATGTAAAGAAACCAAAAATACAGCTAAGAGCTTAAAGGTTTGCATATGCAAATATGCACAGGCTGTGAGTCTGTGCAGGTTTGTATTAAAGCACGAGTAAAGTAGTAGCACATTCATCTGAGAAAGGCTAACTAGAAATGCAGGCTGTGCAGCCTCTTCCTTCTGCTGTCCCGCAGATCTGTGGATAGGTTATTAGCAGAGCTAATCGGGTTTAAAAACACAAAGTTCCTCTCTGGCTGGCTGAGAGCAGGTGCTCATGAGACACTTCTTACTCTTTTAAGGTGTCATGTAGCAGCTATTTTTGTTGCCACATCCCCAGGTCTTTTTCATGTTCTTTATAGCCTCACTTCCTGGAGCAATGAGAAGCTTAATTTTCCTTAAAAAGGAAGTGTCTAGTGCTACAAGGATTGTGGAAAAGCTTAAAGACCTAACCTGACTGGTTTTGAAAACCCCAATGGCAAGACATAAGAACCATCATATTTGCTTTCACTAAAAATCTCATGAACTTTTAAACTGGCTCATTATTTTTGAAATATTTTTGAGCCTGGCTCAAAATATACTTGAGCTTGGTAGTGGTGGACTTACTTGCATTGTTGGATCTTTGTATTATTATTCCTGCTGTAGAGACAACTGAATGAGGACCTAGTAAAACTTATCTATGCTGAATAGCCACAAAGACACAGGCTCTGGTAATGTATGGATGGAGATCATTTGGCAGGAAGTGAGGACAGTTAATGGGTAAAGGTACTTTTGGTACCATTTTACTGAGCCTGTTGAGAACGTTGTGTTAAATAGCACAGATATTTACAGCATGATCAAATAACAGCAAAGCATGACTAATGCTCCTGAGATAGGTAGGAAGGTTTTGCTTTCTTCCTTCCCTCCCATTCCATTCCACTGCTTTTCAGATAAACTCTAGTTCTCTTTTTTTTTTTTTTATTATGTGGAAATGATCTTTATTCTTGGCTCAGGTTCTATTAGTGAAGGTTTGAAGTGGCTAATGAAAAGAAGGGGAATAAATCTTAAAAGATCAAGAATATTTTTTGAAAGAATCTTCACTTCAAAGTGGGGTAAATTTACAAAATGTAAGGACAGAAGAAATGCCCTACTGAGTCAGACCATTAGCTCATTCAGGACAGTACTAACAGAGGCAATAAGAGGTGCTATTTTGGGAGAATGATCATGATTAGCTGCAGTCCCTTCCTCTTAGTGACTTCCAGCATCCAAAATTTCTGTATTAGTGAAGTTAGAGAGCATGCTCCTGCCTATTCCTTTTACTATCTGTCTCTAGACTGGATTTCCATAACTTTCCTTAGACTGGATTTCCATAACTTTCCTTACGATTCATTTATGATCCTTGCTGATATTGTTTGTCTCTATAATCTCCTGTTGCACAAGTTTCTAGAGGTCCTCTATCCACCATGTACAAATGTACTTTCTACTGTCTGGTTTAAGCTTACCTTCTGTTGGCTTCTGTTACTGCTCACTCATCTAATACGGTGGGATTTGCTTGGAGAATAACAGTTCCACATATACTTTATTCATCACCTTGTAGATTTTGCAAAACCTAGTCATACTCTGCTTTCTTCTCTCCAAACTGAAGAGTCCCATGCTCCTATAGTGTGTCCTTGTAAGGCAATTGTTTCAACTCCTTACAGATTTTAATTGCCCTTCTCTCTACTTTCTCTAACTCCACTGACTTTTCTGAGATGCGGAGACCCAAAATATACCAAGTATTCAGGGTATGGGCACATCAATGCTTCAAATAGTAGCAAAATAATGCTTTTTGTTTTGTTCTCAATACTCTTCCTGATTAGGCCATTCCTTATTGAACAGATAATTGCAAGCAGCTGCCAATGCTGAATGAACTCACTCTCCTGAGTTGTACCTGCCATTTCTGAGCTCAGTATCATGGAAACAGATTTGGATTATTTTTTCTGCATTACAGCTATCTACTCTGAAGCTTATCCACTGCATTTTTGCCTTCTCACCCTCTGATGTCATTTTGATGATCCTTGCCACCAGCACAGTATATGACTTGCCAAAATAATTTACTATCATACCTGAAATTGGAGATTTCACAAAACACTCCCTTTTCCAGATTACTGATGAAGATCTTGAATAAAACTGGTCCCAGTACAGATTCATTAATGACACCTCCACCAACTCTTGGCCTCTTCGAAAGTGACCGTTGAACCACACCAGTTGCTTTCTATCTAACCATCTTTCAATCTGCAAGAGAACTTTTTATTCAACCTTAAAGCAGCTTAGTTTCTTCAAGAGTCTTTTGTTAAAAACCCTGTCAGAAGCTTTTAGAAAATCCAAATGTACTCAGTCCACTTGATCCCCTTTATCCACATATTCACTGGCATACCCAGTAAAACAGAATGAGGAGAACCCCACCAGGCCAGAGAGACAGGATTTACCCTTACTGGAACCTTCCCAATAAATCACCTTTATTAACGTGCTCAGTGACTTTTTATTTATCACAGACTCTATGGCCTTGTCAGGAGCAGAAGGCAGATTCACCAGATTGTGGGTCCCAGGACTGGACCGCCCAGTCTGCCCACCCAGACACCTCTTCGAGAATGAGATTGCTAAACCACCACTTCTCTGGTGCAATAGCCTCACACCTTTAAAAGATACTCTTCAAATTCTCTTACTCCTCTCAAACTTTTGTTTATTTATCTACTTACTATGTATTACAGGCTTTTCTTTCTTCTCCTTCATGCAGGCCTCTCATTTTTCAGCTGCCATTCTTTTCCCTAAGATAGTAACCTTTTCCATTTCCCATCATTTGCTATGACAGTTTTTCCCTTGAGCCTTGAAGAGATTTCATTTGATGACTTCATTTTCTCCTGGAATTGCAGTACACAGTTTAACTGGGCTTGCAATACATACTCCAGGCTCTTGCTTGCTGAACTATTCCTTACAGGATTTTTTGTTTCCTGGTTGAATTTTTCCTTTTTTTTCCTTTCTTTTTTTTTTTTTTTTTTTTTTAATTATTAACTGTTTCTTTTTTAATGTAGTGCTTTTTCTTGAAACTGAATATCTGTGTACTGGACTTATTTTCTTTTTCTCTCATGATACAAAAATTAACTTCAACTACATCGTGATCACGGTTAGAGAGCAGCTCACCCACTAGTAACTTCAGTGAAGTCTTGTGCATCCCTCAAGACGAAGTTCAGGGTAATATCTGGGGTTTTCCCCCAGGTTCTGAGACAAGCTGATGTAGGAAGGAAATTTTTATTGCATTAAAATATTTTCTTTGCACATCTCATCTGGTTGAGGCATTGAACTATATCTAGGTAGTTAAAATCTATCATTTTATCTACCTTAAATGCAGTTTCTATCCTACTTTTTAAGGATTCTCCTATTGCTGTAGATGCATCTACAATTTTTGGCCTTCCTTGGTATTGCACATGCTACTCAACTGGCACTGTAAGCAATCTGATTTGCATTCTCCATTTATTGCAGTTCTTTATCTGTGTCCCTTCTGGTCTTTTTGGAGGTGCATTGAACATTAGCCACATCTCCTTTTGAGAATTGCATTAGATTGAACCAAGTGCTCCTCAATGCCTGTCAGCCTTCCCTCTGTTTCTAGTTTAGATAATCCTCTATGATGATTTTAATCTTCAGTGCTAGCAGCCAGGCTCCATTCTGGTTAAAGTAAAGCCTATTTTTCGAGGATACAACATTCCCAAAACATTTACCAGTTCCTAGTACAAACAAATCCCCCTCTTCTACACCTTTGAGTCAACCATGACCTGAGGCTCTGGACTTCTACCCATCTTGTGGGTCTTACACCAGAATTGGCAGTATTTCAGAGCAGAAAGGTCATGGAGACCAGTCTCCTGCCAGACAGCTTTCATTTGCCATGAAGACGGTTTCTCCTGTGGTCCTGGTGGTACCAACATGGACCAAGACCAAGACTTTCCCTGCTCCTCAAACCAACTAATCAAAGTAAACTAAGACTTTGTGAGGTCTGCTGCCTTTGTGCCTCACAGGCAAATTACTATGTGATCCTTTCCAGTGCTGCAAACTCAGCTTATCCATTAGCTTATGAAGAAAAACTCCTGATCCTACCATCTGCTTTCCCCAAGCCCTGAAGACCCTCACAGTGCAGGAGCACCCACAGCACAGAAAGACATTATGGCACCACCTTGGTGCTGGATCTGGTCCGAGAGCCCACTTGCCCAGAGACTTGTATCCTCCTCAGCAACCCAGGGCTCTGAGTGGAAGCAGGGATGTCCCCATGGGCCTCATTTGTGAACATCTCTGACTCTCCTAACTGCTCCTGTTCAGCTTCCCTCAGCTCAGAGGAACAGCCCTCTTCTCTCAGGGCCAGGAGGGCTGTGCGTCACATCCACATGTAAAACTTGCCCCTTGGGAACACACTCTCACATGCTGTATGCCATGAAATGGACGAGGAAGACCCCAGCCTATTGCCTGGCTTCTTCTTGTAATTTGAGCTTGAAATATGGCTGTTATCTGAGAGCATAGAGTAATTTAGCTTTTCTTCTGATTAGATAATGAAGACTGTGTTATCCTCTTAATCTTTTTACCCTTATTAAGATGGTTAGCCACAAAGTCAAGTCTGGCCTAATTGTGACCCACCCTGCTTACTTGCCTTTTGGGAGCCATCCTGACATGCCATCAGAATTGCTGAAGGGACTGTCATTGCTCTTCATTTTGCTGTCATTTGTGGAGGCAAAATTGGTGTAAAATGCTTCCTCACCCTGATGTGAAAAGATTTTGTTTCCATATACTTTGCATGGGTGTGTACAATTACTCAACATGTAAAGAATTGCTGAATTAGACCTGGGGTGTTTACATCCTTTTTTTCTGATTTTTGCTTTAATCTTATTTCCTGCATGAATTTATTTTCCCAGCAGACTGATTCAAAGCAGAAAAATTCTGATCTGGTTTTAATACATATTAAGAGTATGGATCAGAAGAATCTGATTTTTTCATTCCGTTTAATTAATTTTGCATTTGATGTTACATGATTTCTGTGAATTTGCATCAGTCTAACTCAAATGTAACAGAATATTTTTTTTAAACTCTATGAATGGTTTATACATTTAATTCATGGCTGTATCCTCAACTGCAACAAACTGGAATCATTACATGATTTCTGCTCACCGAGGATTTGGCTTTGTAATTTAAAAAAAAGGTCTCTTCACCAATGACAGCAAGCCACTTCAGGACATGTATAAATCAGCTGTTGGTGAAGTATTTTATCTGACTAAAGAATGTAGCTTGAGGCCTCCACTTTCAGCTATACACAATGGCTCAGATACCCAAAAGTTAGGTGCCTAGTCAAAACCAGGTATCTAACCTTACGTCATAGTAAAGGTGACAGATAGTCAGGATTAATTGTCTTCTGGAATTGCTGGGTTTAGATGTTTATCTCAGGAAAAAAAAAAAAAAAACAAAAAAAAAAAGAAAGGGAAACTGGAAATGTCTCCAGACCTGTTAGAGCAGTATAAGAAATGAAGAGAAGTAACAGCAACATGCTAAAGATGATATCTGTAAATAGTGAGAACTGCTGTGGTGAATTCAGATAATGAAAAAGAGTAAGAAAGGATGGGGTACTAAAGATAAGATTCAGATCATCAGATCATGGCTGTAACAATTTTCTTTCTTAAAGGACCATGCCAGTCTACACCAGATATGACTAGAGCACAAAAAGAAAAAGGAGGAAAAAAAGGGGGGAGGGGGGCAGACATGACATGGGACATGAGGAAATTATAGAATTTTGTAATTATATGGGACAATTACAAATTTTCAATTTTCAAGTGCCACCCCTGGGTGATGGCTATTCTGGACGAGTACATCCTGAGGAACATCCTCTCAATTCCTAGCACAGGTCAACAGCTTGAACAAAATAATGTCAATATCTACCTTTCTTCTGCAAGCTGTGATTTTTGGCTCTGTAATTTCTCTTTAAAAGTTCTTCAGCAATAAGAGAAAGCCACTTCAGGACAATTACAAAACACTTCCTGATACACTTTTTTAGTAGCTTTATTATTTTTCTCTGACACTTCACATTTGCTCCGACTTAACAGCTCAACACACTCAGAGACAAATTGGGAATATATTTCAAGACTCAACACAGTGTGATTTTGAGTAGATGCAATTTCAGGCATGTAAGCATGAGAACGAAGCAGCAACATTTTTTATGACTGAGTCTTTAGTGGCTTAAAGCAACTCCATAGGGATCAAAGACTGCAAGGAAGACAAAGACACTGGGGATGGCTAGCTCTCTGGAGATGGCACTAACCTCACTCTGCATTATCCCAGGTCAGTACATTGCACCAACAAAGCTTTGGGGGGTGGGAAGGATAACTTAAGAATCCTGCACAGAAATTCAGGGAAGAAAACAGACATGGGGAAGACAAAGAGAAATCAAGACAATAAAGAACATGGCTAAATATACCCAAAGAGCAAAATCATCCCCTGACACAGGCCTGAAAGGCCTTTGGCATTTGCAGAACTGTTAATTCCCGTCCTGTGCTGATATTCCATTTCCATTATATGTAGTTTTCCTCAAGAAAAATCTGGATAAAGATTTTAGGAACTACCATGTTCAGAAGATGTGGAATTACTTGATCCTGTTGATACAGTCACTGCACAGAGGTCAATGAGAGAGAGAACAATCATTAAAAGAGGACATTTAAGAGTGTATTTGTTCATGTAAACAGAAAATAAACATTCCTACGTTCATTACAGCCATAGTGTGTTTTTATTGTGGTTGCAATGTAACAATGCAATTAAGACAACCTGCCATGATTTCCTGAGAATACATTTTCAAATATATATTTTAACTCCATGCTTTTAATTTTTAAGACACTATAAGGCACGTTACATTACATTAAAAATACTACAGAGATTTCTAGCACGAGGTTAAAAAGCTGGGCAAAGTAAATGTAATCAGGGTCAAAACTGAGTGGGGATCAAAATAAACTTGCATCTGAACATTTCACATAAAGGTAAATAAAATCAATTTAAAACATTCCTTCCACTAGTATTTCCTGAGAGTTACAAAAAAGCGCCTTGAAGTCTTTTAGCTAAAGATTCAATTAAGGGATGATGTAGTGTTGTCACAGAATAAACACTCCTGCTCATTTACAAATAGGTCTCTTCCACTGATGCTTCTTGCACTACCAGAGAACAGGGGAGGAAACATCGTCCCTCTACCTCACCTTTCTCCCCGAGAACAAGTATGGAGGGGTACAGAGTAATGAATAGGCATCGCTCAGCAGAAAACCCTTCCCTCCAGCACTATAGCAAGTCTGAAAGAAGCAGGGACACAATATTAGTCCATCCTGAGGTCATAAACATGGAAGCTGACCTTTATACAGGCCAAGAGCAAAAGTGTCACAGTTTTGCCTGGGAGGAGCATTTCCGGGAGAAGTGTTATCAGGAGGAGCTGCATAAATCTGCAGTCTTAAACAGGCTATAATAAGAACACAGCTGCATTACATTTGGAGGAATTTTTTTTTTTTTTTTTTTTAAGGAAATCTGTCTTACAGTTGAATTGGAAACTACAGATACTGTTTTTCCTTTGAATAATACATCTCATGACACACTATTGACACAGGAGACTGGCATGTTGATCAAAGTCAGAGCACCAGTTTGTACAGTGTGGTAGAGAAGGAGCTGGAAGAGAGAGAGAGACCCCCTTTTGCACAGTTAAAAGTTCAGTCCAGTCTATATCTCCAAGATACTTGGGAATAGTTTCACTAACACAGTACTACTTTATTTTCCTCTTAAAAGAGAAATCACAAGGCAGAAAGAAATAATATTATCTGTAGAGAAGAGGTTCTTTCCCTTCCTTTCTCTTCAAACAAGATGAGTAAATGGATTTAGGTTTTAAAATAATACAGAAGACATACAATGAGCATTTTCTAGGGCAAAGGCTGTACCACTGAAAGGAGTTCACTGGCTAGAAGCAAATCAAGGTGGGGGGGGTGGGGCAGGGATGGGGAGGGGGGGTGGGTTGAAAAGCATGAGTTTCATTATTTAAACCCTGAATCAAAATGGGCCAGAATCTGGCATCCTTCCACACACTGAATCTTTCTCTAAAGAACAGTCCTATAATGAAGTAAGGTGAGATGAGGTAGCACAAGCTACTGAAATGGAATTTGCACAAAGAAAAATTCTTAATTCTTAAGAAAACTTGTTGCTGGAGGCAGGGAGCGGGGGGGGGGGAAGGGGGGGGGGAATGGTATTTTCCTGGAATTATTTTTTTATAATAAATGGAAAAATTTGCAATACCACTTTTTCCCTTCAAGACAACTTTTCACATAATGTAAGCATTTATATGACATATATTACAGCAGATTAGTATCATAGAATTATAAAAGGGTTTGGGTTGGAAGGGACCTTAAATATCATCTAGTTCCAACCCCCTGCCATGGGCAGGGACACCTTCCACTAGCCCAGGTTGCTCAAAGCCCCGTCCAACCTGGCCTTGAGCACTGCCAGGGAGGGGGCTTTCAGGGAGGTGGGTTTTCTCCTACTGTAACTTTTGGTGCCAAAGTTTTACCTGAATGAGATAGTACTTTTTTTTTTTTTTTTTTTTTGCAAATTCCATACAGAATTTTGCTGATGATTTTTCCTGGTTATCTCTAATAAAGAATTACAAGAACAGTGAGCCTGGAATGATATCTAATGAGCTAACAGTCATTTACTATCCTTGACATAAATATCACTTTATTAATAGAACTGGTTTCTTTGGCCTGTTATGCTAAAATGAACAAGAGAATCAGGTAAAGTTCTGAATACAAATAAAAAAATTTCAGTTCAGAATTTCCAGCAGTTTAAAGACATGCATGAAGTTGTATCTGAGAATATTTAACCTGCTGGGTAACTTAAAGCAAACTGAAAGCAAAAACTGAGGTAAATCCAGTTGTATGCTAAGTCCAATGAAGAGCAAAAGGTGTCTGTGCAAATTCTCATTATTTCACATCAGGATAATCTGGTACCCTTTGATGGATAATGATCTGAACAGAAGACTGCAAGAACAGAACAAAAGGAAATAAGTAAAAATATCAATATCTGAAATCATCAAAATACACACAAAAGACAAACATACTACTGAGCTGAGCAAATGCTGAGCCGGTAGAAAATAAAACCAAAGTTATAAGGAGATATCTCCTAGGATATCTCCTTTTTCTTCAAATAAGAATAAGATTTTATCTGAACAGGAGTGGAAAAGCTTTGCAGACAAGAGATAAAACACACCAGTAATCAGAGTTTAAACTGCATCATGAAATGAAATAGATTAGAATTTCTGACAAAAGTAGTTATCGGCCTGGGAAACAGCATTAAAAATGTCTAGACATATATGCTTCCGAAACAGAAATTTCTTAACTCTGAAATTTGTTTCCACCTCACACCAAGCAGGTCCAATGATATCCAAGGGCTTAATTTTCCTAAGGAGAAGTGTCATTTTGATTTATGCTTTTAGCATCATGGAATGAAAAAAAACCCTGTCTTTTTCACCACCAAAATTGTAAATGGATGTGGATATGATTCTCATAAAAGTTTATCTGCATTCTCTTCACAACATAAATCACTGATTTTGCGTTTGGATTGTGGAATGGAGAAAAATAATGTACTCATTAATAGCATTAAATTTCTACTTGTGAATTACTTGGAATTTTACTACTTGAAAGTGGCTGTTCTAACTATTTTTATATATAGTTTTCTTGGCCAGATTTTTATTTAAAGTGATACCCTCTTATTGATTTAATTTAAATTGGAATTAGCTCTAAAACTAGTTTTTCTTCTATCAGTGACATAGTCCTCATTGACCATATTAAACTAAATATGCACAAAATTTTGTTCAGAGCATGACAATTATATTTCTTTGATGCCTCCTCCTTTTTTTTTAGGTGTCCTAGCCTCCCAGAAAGCTGGACTAATCTTTTCAATCTTTTCTTAAATGTTTAAATATATCATGTAGTTACACTAAATCTATTAGACTGGTAAATATGTGAAAATGTGTTTATATAAATGAGAATAAATATTGGTACTTAAAACAAGAATGTTTATTACATCTAGTGCTAACAACTAATCGATATCTATTTAAATGCTTAGCATTAAGAAAACCAGAAGTTTACTGTGTGAAAACAGATACTGGTAATTCATGTGCAAATCTTTTGAAAGATTTGCAAGGAAATCAAACACAGCAACCACAACAAAAAAATCACCTTTAATGTACATGAACTGTCCGTGATATATCTTCACTCATTACTTCATACCAGTTTGTGATGGTTTTGAACTTTACAGGTATTGCTGCCAAGATTTGGTCTTATATTCAGAAAGGAAACAATTCAGTGTAGAGATGCCAAGATGACTAATCTGCAGTCTCTTAGTGATCCCAGAAGAAGAGCACTGTAGATCTGTACCTGAACATAAAGATACTGTCCCGAAGGCCTCTAGTGTCAAGCTTTATCCACTGAGTTCAGTACAGGAAAATAGGTGATTTGTTGTAGCATCCGCCATTCAAGTACTGTCCAATTCTCCTGTGTTCCAACATGAAATTTAAGGCAGCAAAACCTAATCCTGTATCTGATCCCACAGTCTCGTGAGTTATTTTTCTCCTGTGTATATTACTACTAAGGCTGCATAGAGACCAACTTGCCTAGATTTGATCATAGCCACTGAGCCCAGTCCTCAGTCCTGTTCAGAGGTGCATTAGATCTGGTGTAAACTATTAATTTGCAAATATGCCGTTTTCTATATCTGTATGTGCACATATTCTGAACACAGTTAAGAAATCTTGTCGTAACCAGGTTCACAGATTTCAACCACAATATAAACAAAGAGTTGGTGATAATTAATTTTAAATGTACAGCATATTCTGAGAATAACATTGTATATGAAAAGAATAAAGCAGTGGGTAGAAGAAAAAACACAGAAAATAATACAAGTAATCCTATATGTTAGGTCAGAGTTCTAGGTTGCTGTATGTTGTAAATTCATGAGGGGGAGGAATTTAGTGACAGGCCAAAGTCTTTAGGCTTTAATTAATGTCATGGGGATGATAGATCTGCAGTGCACTCATTTAATTTCATACAAATGACTACACAAGTCACCTTTGTTATCTACTAACTGTTCTCTCGGAAGAAACAAAAGTCACAGACATGGCATTATAATACAAAAGAAAGAGGTTTAGACCATCATTTTCAAAGATACCTAAAGTGATTAAAATGTCTAAATCCCAAAGGCTTTCAATATGGTTTAGGTAACTACATCTTCTGGTTGTACAGAAAACCTCATCTACAATACTTGCTTTCTTCTAGGTTACACTCTATCAGTTTAAGAAATAAAGGGTAATATTAATGGTGTTAAAATTCCACCCCCATTTCTAATGGTCCTATTAAAATCACACTGGTATTATTTCAAGAAACTGGGCATTTTATGACCCTCTGTTGGCTTTAACTGGCAGGTGTCTTTCTCTTTCCATCACCCAGCTGAACACATAGCTAAGAAACCATATCTCATTGGCTTTCATGCTTGTAAATTAATTTTATTGACAATCCTTGTTTAGAAAGAGACAAGTGATCTTTTTTTTTCAGTGAATAGTGCTCCATGGGGCACAAATGGTGTTTTCAACAGATTTTTGTATAAATTGTAAGAACCTGGGAAAGCCATGTGATTTCAGGACAGAATGAATACGAACTCGAGCTCATCTTGAGATCAAAGATGGCATGTCAGACTTCCACAAAAGCTGGATCTAGAAGGATTTAGTCATCTGGAATAAGTCTATCATGTTCCCGTTTGCTCTGCTCTCAGAAAAAAAAAAAAAAAAAAAAAAAAGAAAAGAAAAGAAACTGAGGACTATCCTATTGTTCCAGTTGGGTAACGTGTGGCTGTTTCAGGTACATGTACTTGAAGTTTCTGTCTAAGACTTAAAAATGAAACAAAGAATACATTCATCACTGCAGAGCTATTTCAGTGGAGTGAAGAGGCCCAACTGGCCCAACACTGAGGCTGTCCAGCCGTGCGTGATGGTGCACAGCTGACACACCACAGCCTCTGCTCTTCACTTCTGCTCTTCCTGTAGTTGCTGCTATGGGTGTATGTAAGAACAGCTGAACTATCTCAGGGCACACATTGCTGAGTGCAAACTGCGGCAGTTCAGAAGCTGCTTTCTGCCCCATTCAGCATCTCCATTGGGGGGGCTGCTCCCTCCAGGAAAAAGGCAGGGCTGCAGCTAGGTCTGCCTGTGACATCGCTCATCCCAGATGTGCCAGCACAATCAGGTCCACACCCTCAGCTGTGACAAA